>NW_026575041.1:18822500-20022500 GCF_905146905.1 Nyctereutes procyonoides | reverse complement strand
TGATCTCCCGCTGAGCGTTTTACCTCTTGTGTAGCTTTCTGTGTCTCCTACTGTCTTGTTTTCGTTAGGCCCTTTTAACACATTCTGTGCCGTCCAACAAAGAAAAAAGGGGGCCATCCAAACAATAAAATTACTTTTTAAAAGTAATAAAAGGCAGAGGAACTGCTTTTTAAATCACAATTCCTGGTACCTTCATCTAAGGCTTTCAGAATTCTTCCCAACAAGCAAGAATAGGAAACAATGTTCCGCACCTAATGGGTGCTCCATACAGGCCAGACTGACTAACAAACCCAGGAAGACCCTTTATAAAGGATATCTTTAGGGGCCTGCTTCTCCCTTACAATGAAAAAACTGTATACACGGGTCATGATTTGACCCACAGAGAAATAAATCTGTAGAGTAGGAAGGCACTTTGGGAGGGTTTATTCTATGTCAGAAAAAATATTTCTATACCACAATCAAAATTAGAACTCTTTTGGACAGATTTTCCGTTCCGCTGGCAGCACACACAGACACATTCACGAGAGAACTGGCCCACCGCAGTGCCTCAGTGACCTGTTCTGTCCGCCGCCCCCCGCCAGGATCCCACCGCCAGTGTTTGTTTTAGGGTGGCAGCCAGTCTGCCCTCATTTCCTTCCCCAACTACTTGAAGAAACGTTATTCATTTAGCACTTTTGAGTGGTTGTTGTTTCTTGCCTCGGGTTAGGATATATCCTCTAATACGTACAGGGCAGAGGTGACACAAGTAGGGAGCTGTGCTATATCTGCAAGAATGCTAAACACACATATTTTTTGGTATGTGCCATGGATTTATGGATCTACCCCCTGTAGAACTGGGTGTGCTTAGTTACAAAGATGAGCCTGGCATCACCCCGCCTCCACAGGACTATCTTTGAGGAAATGCCAGGTTCAGCCATTTGGCCATCAAAACCGACTTTTTTAGGCACTGTGAGTTGTTGAAGAAGTATTCATATTATCATAAGTGCTAACAATTTTGTCAGTAATAACAGTGTCAGTAAGAATGGCTAACATTTATGGAAATATGTGTTTTACATGGAACTATATGTTCTTCTATAATTCTCACAAAAAAACTTATAATTATTATTCCTATTTATCAGATGGGAAGTTAAGGATCACAAAGGCTGTAAATTTCCCAAGCTTGTAAATACTGTTATATGAGAATAGTGTGTAAGGTTTTCCTGGTAAGTATTATGAGTTCTTGAGCAAAGGTTGTACTGATGTTGAGTCCTATCAATTCATCATTTTGTGGCGCCATGAAATGTTAATAAATCCAATGTTAAGTAAGTCTGAAGAGTCCTGCACACCACACCTCTTCTTGAAACCCACAATGTATATTAGCATATTAATGACTTAGAGCTGTCTTGTAGAAAAGAAACTTGTTTATTTTGCTGAGAATTTTCTAAGTCTGGAAAAAGAGTGAAAAATCTCCAGGGACAGTTTGGATTCCAAAAATATTTTATTAAAGTTGAATAAATTAGTCTAATTTTATGGTTGATGTATTTACTTAAATTTTGAACTAAGACACTTTAAAAGGGGATCATGTAATTCTCCACATGCTTCTCTTCACTCAGAGGAGACCTCCTACCCAACCGTCCTCCTACTCTACCCAATTCTTTCCCCAGGAAGTGACCAATGGTTTGTTGCTACTGCTGGAGTGTCAGTATAAAGTGTATATTTTGAAGTTAAGTCGGAAGTGACATCATCCTATATCTGTACTTTGATTAAATATATGTAACATATGAAAATCTGTTTTTTATGGCATTAAAAAATAAGATACTTGCTTATATATTTTGAGTGCCACATCAGCTTCTAAGAAGGGTGTGAAGTGACATTCACCAAAACACTACCATTTCACTGTTAGAGTTTGAAAGCTAGCAACAATACAGAATTTCATATAAAACAGCAGATCTATACTACTGCATTATCACTAAAATAAAATTAAAATAACTGAAGAGCAAAAGTTTATAAAATTCAATTTTAATTTTTTTCAAAATAAAGTTCTATTTCTAAATGTATGTTCATTCATGTGTGTCCTCATATAAGGGAGTTAACATACCTATCTTCATGTTTTTCCATTTTTATTTGGTTTTGATAGGTGTATCGTCCCATTTCTTCATAGGTATTTTGGTTAGCCCATGCTGATTTGTCATTGGCACGAAGTTTTGCAAGATCATTTCGGAGCCTTTCATTCTCATATTCTAGTTTGTTAATAGATGTATGCCTTGAATGTTCCCTGTTAGTGAAGTCCATACTCTAGGGAATAAAAAAAAAATCCCTGAAAAAACTGTTCCTTATAAGCGATGCATATTTTCTGTATGTTTAGACATGTCTGTTGGAAGGTGCTTTGACTGGAGTCAGTGGTATGGCTCTACTCCTATGTACATCCAAAAGCCTTTTCGCATTCTTACCTCCTCACAACACAGATACTGAGTATTTACCACTGAACACATTGCAATAAAAGCAATGCCTACACTAGTACCCGTGTTCACTTATGCATTAGCATTCTCTGAATCAAGAACAGATTGGCTGGATTTAAGAGTTTTCATGTTTATAGAGTATGCCTTCTGGTGTTAATAATGGAACCAGAATTAACATACATTTCAATTTTGAAAGACATTTTTCTTTGATCACAATAACACATGTCATTATAGAAAATCCCATATTGATTCCCCGCTGTTGGGTGACGCAACAAATTATATACAAAATCCATACAGACTAGAGTCTGACTCTGGACCACTTTAAAGCAAAGATCTAAGAGCTGAGATTGTGCTAGTAGCACAGTTTTGAGGAATGTGGCTTCATGATGAAGTTTTACTATCTAGTATGTGCCACCCAATTTCTAATGTGTCTTAAGAAGAAAATACAAAACATGTTTAAATCACAAAATGAGTGGTTTTGAGCAAGAACAAAGATTTCTGGTGCTTTTTAAATTAAATGCTGTAAGAAGTTTCTTAGGGAGAGTCTAAACTTTTCACAAAGTTTTAAAAAACAGAATATATTCTTAGAAGGTCAAGAAAATGTTTTAAATGAGTCTACATAGCTCCTTCTAGTCCTATGATTAGGTATCTGTGAGTGGTGTAGTTGCTAATTCAACAATACTGCTGTATTGTCAGAGCATAATATTTTAGCACAAAAAGCACAACATGGATCAAGTATCATTTCTGAAGCTCCAGATTTTTTTTTTTTTTATGATAGTCACAGAGAGGGAGAGAGAGGCAGAGACATAGGCAGAGGAAGAAGCAGGCTCCATCCACCGGGAGCCCGACGTGGGATTCGATCCCGGGTCTCCAGGATCGCGCCCTGGGCCAAAGGCAGGCGCCAAACCGCTGCGCCACCCAGGGATCCCTGAAGCTCCAGATTTCTATGGTTAAAAGCCTGTAAGACTCCAGATGAAAATGGCTTAGAAATTTTATTTTGAAGTTTCTAAATGTAAAGCTTTGACATGGAAGCCATTCCATGGGCTATGCACTCCATAAAGTCATTAACATATTTTTTGATGGGGGCACCTGGATGGCTCAGTAGTTGAGCATCTGTCTTTGGCTCAGGTCATGATCCTGAGGTACTGGCATCGAGTCCTGCATCAGGCTCCCTGCGAGGAGCCCGCTTCTTCCCTCTGCCTGTGTCTCTGCCTCTGTGTGTGTGTCTCTAATGAATAAATAAGTAGTGTTGAAAAAAATTTTTTGATGAACTGCACATTTTTAATTATTCATATACTATCACATTAGTATCAGGATTGACAAGTATAAAATTGTATACATATTAGGTATTAAAAATGTTTACCTATTTGTTTTATTTTTTTTGCTTCCAAGGCCAAGCCTGCTTACTATATTTTCTGTTTGTTGCCCAATATGTTATAGAAGTTCATGAATCTTTAGAAAGGTCCCAACTTTTGAATCGAAGAAAATTCTCCACGACAGCAAACTCCCCCAAAACAACTCAGAGAGGGTTATGTGATTATATGGCTATGGACCATGGTGCTCTTTGGAAAAGAAGGACCACTGAAGATATTTCTCTGCTTGTTAGGCCCTTGCCCTTAGTAGGCCTTCACATTTGCTGATTTGAGATACACTAGTGCAGATGAAAGAGTAATATGCAATTTACAAGAGAAAGGATTGTTTATTCTAGAATTAGAGCAGATTTGCAATAATATATAAAGGAAGTGGTCTTATAAAATTTTGCCCTTCATAAGGAAAATATTCATACAAGCAGATCTGATCAAGAAAGGTCATGGAAAAGATTCAAAATTTTACTCCTAAAAAAAATCTATTCATCAAAATATATAATTCTTGATGGTCTGCTGCTCCATTATCATTTTATTCAAGATTTTTCTATAAAATTAGATTTTATCTGTGATTCTGTTTGGCCCAGTGTTGGTTGAAAGTGGTTAAGAATGATAGTAATAATCTTTTTAAAGACTCTATAACTTTCTAAATGCACCATAATTAAATAAGTGTGAGCATGACCTGAAAAAATTACACAGGTGATGTATTTACATGATTTATACTTAAAAGCATATTCTATTTTCCTTGACAGCATTTTTGGGCTCTCTTATTTCATGTTTCTTTTAAATAGATTTCTACTAATTTTAGGAAATAATCCTTCATTAGATGGTTATCATGTGAAGATTAAGGCACTGATTAAATTCTACCTCTGTGTTTCTGATTGCTTATTTTATAGGCCTGTTATCTCAAAATTCTCCCCCCCCCCAATTTTAGGGATTTGTAGTTTTAATCGATTGCTTCGTTCTTGAAATGGCAAAACCTCCTAGTGCCTACTTGCTTTGACATGCTAGCATGAGGCTAGTTGAGTTACTGAAGTGTCTCAATAATAGTATTTTATATGTACACTTTCTTTTTAAATTCATATATATTCCACAATAATAGTCTAACAATGTATTTCTACAGAGGGACCAACTTCAATCACGTTTTATGGTTAGTATATTAATTTTTAATATGTCAGTGCATGGTTTAGATACTTGTGAAGGTACTAATTTTTTTAGGCTATTACTTTATTTGGCAACCTTTATCGATAGTAAAGGGCAAATTAGTCTTAAAAATTACCATAAATTATAAGTTCTGATTAAATCTGATTTTATGTCACCTTTCTTAAATGAAGGAAAATTTACTAAATATGCTATGGGTCTAAGTAAATATGGAATCACAAAAAATCCATCATGATAAATTTGATTTTTCATGAGCTACCCAGGAGAATAAAGGTCAGCCCCTGACACTTTACTTGATGTCATCGTTCTTGCACAAATCCAAGGAAAACATCTTTTTCAGAGCTACTTCTATTACTATCTTGAGTATCTCACTGAGACCTGAGGAAAACTTACATATGAGGTGGTGGGTCCCATCACTGGATTTTGCACAGGAAAATGGGAGCTGCCACAGCACCAAGTATGCAAAGGGCAATAACTGAATGCAGGGCTCTTAACTCCTACCACTGCGGGAGGGCTTTCTTAAAACTTTCTTTCCCTAAATGCGAGTAAGCAGGGTGCTTCACAGTCAAGTGGAAAAATGTGCAAAGTTCTAGTGATTTTAAAATGACCTACCTTAACATCAGTAATTTCACTTGTCTAGAAAGGAAAAAAAAATATTATTTGAGTATTATCCAAATAGCACATATTTTAGAAAATCTAAAAATAATTATGTATTTTGTTTCTTATTGCCTGAGGTAAAATTTCAGTGCCAATTCTTTAATTCCATGGTTATTTATCCATTACAATTATTTCAGAAACAATTAACTATGTAATTAGGGGATTTTAACAGATAGGAGTTTTCTTTAATGTGAAATCTTTAAACTAGTGAGTGCTAAATAAATGACATAATAGATTGCATACTCTTAAAGAGTAAAGGATTATCTTTGCTCTTTTTAAAATTCAATAGAGATCTTTCTCTTTGGAGAGTGGCTTGAAATTATCAAAGTCAATTCCAGATCTTCACATACAAAAAAAAAAAAAAAAGAGAGAGAGAGAGAGAGAGCAATTATAAAGTCAACTTTCTATATGAATTACAATTCTACATAAAGTGTATGTGATTAAATACTGTTTTAACAATGCATCACCGTGAGGGCCATTCATCAGTGGTATTCCATTTTATGATATCCAATTAACCAATCTTTAAACAAATATGTACTGTTTATATACACGTATTAAGAGGTCAGAGGTGATCAAATATGAAAAAGTGACTCTGCCTTAATGGAAAATACAGCAAAACTGAGTAGACAAAATTAACATGTATGAAAAAATAGTGACTAATATGAAGTATAACTATGTATCACATCACATTACACCACGTATGAACTCAAATGTTTTCTGAATCGATGAATGGCAACAACTATCAGACTAAGATCATGCAGGAGGTAAGATAAAACAAGGCTCTGGCAATCTCTTTAATGACGTGAGCAATAATTTCCCTGAAAACTTATTTATGCCTCTTACACTACAGGTGAAACCCATAAATCTGCAAGTATTCATTGAGCCCTATACTGTTCTAAACCCTACAGTAAGAAGTATAAAACACAGTCCACTTCTTCCCTCAAGGAGTCTATGATTGATGAGACAAGACATATATACACCAAAAAATAAAAAATAAGACAATTTAAAATTCAATGCTAAATTGTTATAACTGCTAAAGAAAGTTAAAGAAAGAAGAAGTAAATGGAGTCCACAGTAACTGAAGATGAATTCATGGAGGAGATATAACTTAATCCTGGTCTGAAGGGACTGGTAGGATTTAGTAAAGTAAAACTATGTCTTTACTTTGGTAAAAGTAAAGGGAAGCTTTCAGGTGGAGGACATATAATGGATTCATCCATTCACTCATTCGCTCACCCACTCATTTGTCCATTCACTCATCTAACAAAATATTTTTTTTTTTGCTGCCTCCTGCATTCAGGCACTATACTAAGTGCTTGGGTACAATGGTAAACTAGAGCCGTAACAGCCCTCAATGAGCCTACTGGTAAGGGGATGGGTAGCTAACAAGAAATAGGTGGTTTTAACATTGTGCTACAATAGATGTTAAGTAAAGGATATTATGATAGTTTCAAGAAGGGATACTTAACATAGCAGAGAGAAATCAAAGAAGATTTTGTATAACATGTAACATTTATGCTAAGTTTCCTGAAACATTAATAGGGTATGGTTCTGTGAAGTAGGAAAAGGGAATTTTTAGGTAGAAGGAAAGCATGTGGCCTGGAAGCAAGGAAAGAGCATGAGAAATGGCCATCACATATGCAAATGCAGCTAAGACAGGCCTAGCTCTAGCAGAGGATTTGTGTAGGTCACTAATGGGAAACAAAGAAGGAGAGCCAGATTAAGGAAGCCATGGACTATGAAGAATTCAGACTTCCAGTTGGAAATTGAGCACATGTTCTTGAAAGGAGTAACATGAGAAAGATTATGTTAGAAAAGTATGGCCAGTACAAGAAGTGGAGAGCTTGGGAGCCATTGGGTAATCCAAGGGAGGTAACTTGGAGTGGTTGATGGATCTATCCTTTAAGAGAAAGCATATCACCAGAGGAGCTCAGTGGGGAGCCTGCTTCTTCCTTTGCCTCCACCCCCTGCTCATGAGCACGCTCTCTCTCAAATAAATAAATAAAATCTTAAAAAATATATATATATATAGAAGTCCTAACTCCTAGTGCACCTCAGGATGTGGCCTTATTTGGAAAATGGATCTTTCGGTAGGCAATCAAGTAAAAATGAGGTCACGAAGGTGGGCCCTAATCAATATGACAGGTATTCTACAAAAAGGGGAAATTTGGGCACAGAGATGGACATGCATGCAGGGAAGACAGTATGGAGAACCAGAGAAGGCTGTGTGAAGACAGATGTACAAGGAGGATGCCATGTGGAGACAGAGGATGGGAATTGCCAAAGATGGCTGGAAATCACTAGAAGCTATCAAGAAGTAAGGAAGAACTGTCCTCTATGGGTTTCGGGGGGTGGGGAGGTGGGGTGGAGTGTGGCCCTGTTGACACCTTGATTTTGGACTTCTACTTCCAGAACTGTATGACAGTAAGTGTCCATTGTTTTAAGTCACCTAGTTTGTGGTACTTCATTATGGCAGCCCTGGCAAACGAAAACAATGACCAAGAAGGTTTCTTCCAAAAATTCAAAGATAGGTCAGTATCAGGAAATCTGTCAACCACAGTCAATCAGGCATTAATGAATTAACAGACAAAACCCACATGGTGTCATTTATGCTGAAAAGGTGTTTGATAAAAGCCAGCAGCAAATCTTAAAAACTCTAAATAAACTAGGAATAAAAATATATAAGACCAGAACCCAAAAACAAATATTATTCTAAGCAGTAAAACTCTAGAACAATTTCATTGAAAATAAAAAATTAGTTTTGTCAGCAATCGCTATTATTATTATTTAATATTGATTTTAGCAAATGCAATATGACAAAAAATAATTGATATGAACAGTAGGAAAAGAGTTAAAACTATCTATTTTTGTTAAAATGATTGTATATCTCAAAAACCCTAGGAGACCCTAGTAAAATGCCTGCTAGAATTAAAAGACAATTTGGCTTTCTTACTATTGTAACAATAGGTGGAAAAAGGAAAATATTCCACTTATAACAGTGACAAGAATTATAAAACACTTGAGCATAAATTTTAAAAGAAGGCACAGAACCTATGCAAAGAAAATTATAAGATCTTATTGAAGAGTATAAACTGAGACATGAAGAAATGGAAAGCCATGTCTTATTCTTGGATGAGAAAATTTACTATCATAAAAGTGCCAATTCTTTCAAAGCAATGTGTAAAGTTATTTCAATTCCAAATAAAACCCAACAGGAAATTATCTGCAGAAACTGGATAAAATGAACTGAACCTTCATATTTTAATTTACAGATTAAATTTAAATTGGGTTTTTATTTTATATCTAATGTAAAATTTTAATTCAAGTGGATTAAAGACATAGGTGAAAAAATATAAAAATCATCAAAGACACACTCACAAACAGTGTATACTGTCTAGAAGTTGGAAAAACCTTGAAATCCCAGGAAAAAAACTCAGAAGCTATAAACAAAAAAAATATACATGTATTTGACAAAAATTAAAACTTTTTGTATGGTAAAAAGATATCATAAATAAAATTATAAATAATAAATTTAGGAAATTGCTGTTACAAATTGACAAGAAAAAGGTATCTCAATGAAGAAATGAATAAGAATAGAATTCATTGTATATTGCCAATATACAAAAATATACTCTATGTAGCCAGAGAAGTAGAAATTAAAGTACTACTGAGACCACCTCACACCCATCAGACTGACAAAAATTTAAAAGAGCAATAACACCTCTTGCTGCTAAGGAGGAAACAAAAAAGGTATGCACGTACAGAGATGCTAGAAATGTGATTTGACAACAGATGTTTTAAAATTAAAACGTACAGGGGCACTGGAGTGGTGTAGTCAGTTAAACAGCTGATTCTTGGTTTCAGCTCAGTCGTGATTTCAGGGTGGTGGGATCAAGCACTACAAGAGGCCCTATGCTCAGCATGGAGTCTGCTTCAGAGTCTCCCTCCCTCTGCACCTACTGCTCATGCTCTCTCTCTCACTCAAATAAGTAAATAAATCTTAAAAAATACATATCCCTTTAATCAGCAATTCCATTTTTTTTTTTAAGCCAGGGACAGAGGAAGGAGGAGAAAGAGAATCTCAAGCAGGCTCCGTGCCCAGCACAGAGCCTGATGTGGGGTTTGATCTCACGACCCTGAGATCATGACCTGAGCTGAAATCAAGAGTTGGATGCTTAACCTACTGAGCCACTCAGGTGGCCCAGCAATCCTAGTCTTAGGAACCTGTTCCTAAGAATTGAGTATGTATGAGGATTTTTTTTTACAGTATTGTTTATTTGTGCAAAAATCTAGAAAGGGTTGAATTAATTACAAATGAATTGATTCCGAAAAAGAATAAATTTTGATAGATTCACATCAAAGGATATTATTAAGCCATTGTACAGAATGAAATAGACCTAAACCAGCTGGTTTGTAATGCTTTGCAAAAGATATTGTTGAATGAACAAAAATAAGACACAGGAAAGTGTGTATAATGTAATCCAATTTTTTAAAAAAGTTAAAACTCCTAAATAGTATATGACTACATACCTGCATGAAAATCACTAGTATATAAATTGTGATTCAATTTAATAAAAATTATATATATTCTACATGAGTATATATTTATTTTCCTAAGAAATTAGGATAAAAAAAGATGTTTTCCTACTGTCTCATAGAGCTGTCCATGATATATAGTTAAAAAGCAGTTTAGAATAACGTACTTACTATACACTTATTTCTGTAAAGAGACATTCAGCTCCTCCCTTCTATATGTGTACATGAGCAAGAAAAAAGTTATAGAATGCTACATATTGGTTTTAAAGCACTGGATATCTCTGGAGTCCACCTTGGGATTGGGGATAACAGTTGGATAATCAGCTTCTTTACATATCTTTATGTGTTTTATTTCTTGGGGAAAAAAAAAAAAACAAATAAATGAAGAAAGCCAAATGCCTATACAAGCCAGAGCGAAGCAGGCTCAGTGTGGGCTGTGATGACGCAGAATTCAGACCGAAAAACATTTAGTTCAAAATAAAAAGAAAAATAACACAAAAACCATTTTGTGAGAGGGGGAAAAATAAGACATTCATGGGGGCAGGACCCAATTTAAATTTTTGCGTGTCAAGCGTTTAGAAATAAAAGTCCTAAATGTCACACAGATTTTATGTAACAGATAGGGAAGCCACATATACTTTCCTTTTTATCCATCTGTCCTCCAATCACAGAATCTGTAACCAGGGCCAAAGGCAGAATGCTTGCAGAATGCTTCTTACTCTCTGATGCTTGAATACTTACCATTATGGGAACGAGTAGCTCCCATTCCAGAAATACAGGATCATGGAAACCTGTGCACCCCAACTTCCTCCTGTCATGGCTGAGGAAACTGAACCAGCTTACCTTGTTCATCTTCTATCCTCTCCATTCTCTCAATGGCAGGCAAATTATTTATTTCAGAATTTTCTCCCAGAGCAAAGAAATGCTAAACAAGTAACAGTGGTATTTCCCTAGTTTGATAAATAAAAGCTCTCATATTGATATATAAAAACCAACTTTCAACTGCTCTATTGAACAACTGAAATGAAAGGCACAGTCTGTTTAAGCTGCCCCGGGGCCAGTCTGTAGAGCCACTGGTCAAAACTATAAGGCCAATCCTCAATCATTTGTTTATTCATCCTTCCTTTTATTCAACCAACATTTAATGAACACTTGCTGTACCCCTGACATTGTGAGGTGATGGTGATACAAACATGAATATAACATGGTCCCTTTTTACCATCCACTGAGGAATGACAGGCTACAAAACAAGTGAGACCAAAGTACAGACCAAGTGTGGATGGACCAGTTCACTCTGACTGGAGTTTTCAGGAGTGGCTGCATCAAGGCTATGGTTGACATGGGAGTCAGGCCACGCAGGACGCAGGATTTCAGAGGTAAATGCAGAAGCAAAAGTGAGTGAGTAGCATGTTTGAGGAAATGCTCAGAATTTAGCCCAACCCAAGAAAAGAGCAAAGGAGAAAATAAGAAATTCAAATGTTCTAGTCTGAGGATAAAAGTAAATTCAATCCAGATGCAAAATAATTTGCCACCCCAACTCCTGTACATCTGACACATAGAAAGTGCTTAGTAAAATTAGGGCTGGGTAAATCCTGACCAACTACGTAGTGTCCCAGTTTGATTTACTAAATGGTTGTAGCTTGTTATTACCATGTACTGTCCAGGGTCTAAATCGCCCATCATTCCTTTCAGATGTGTGTTTTCAGTTCTGACAGCTTTATATCTCATATCTGAGACCTGAAAGCAGATCGGGAGGTAAAAGTGAATGCAAAAATCATAATAAAAGCTCGCAACTGTATTAGAAGAAATTTTACTAATCTATAGATTTTCTAAGTGTAGGGAAGAGAAACACTTGTTAGGCCTGATCATCATAAATCAGATACTTGCCTTTAGTTCTCAGTCTGGCAGCCCTCACTCTACCCTCCTTTCCTGATTGGTGCTAAATTAAAAACACATACTGACAATAACGATTCATTTGCTTTTTCTTTCCAATTCCAAAATTCCATTTCTCACTTCTAACTTTTCTATCCTATGCAAATTAACACCAGAAAAATCACAATTTAAAAACACGCTCCAATAACAATGCCCATTGAATTCTTCACTACCTAATTTTTATAATATGCAAATATTACTTTTATGTTTAATTTTGTTCTTTCTAGTATTTCTGCCAAACTACTTTCTCTCTCTCTCTACTTTATTCTAATTTATTTTTCCCTGATTTCTTCTACTTGACTAGTACTTACACACATCTGCTCTTTTACTTAGATAGGCCTCATTTCTATAGAAAACACTTCCCTTAAAATGATTTATTTACTTTGTAGATTACAAAATATATTCTCCTGATCAAAAACCTAAAAACGCAGAAAAGTATAAAGAAGAAAATAAGAATCATTCATAATCCAACTACCCGAATCACTGTTAATACTTCTAAAATATCTTTTCCTATAGCAGTACAGTCAATGCTACTATCTCATCTATGGTGTTTTCCTGTGTATTGTACAAATTTATCATAGTTTATGGCTTATAATTGGGCAAAGTCAGATCTCGTTTTTATAACACACAGGATTTAAATAGCCATCTTATTTGTGAAGTGACCCTCATATGCCTAGAAAGTCATTGAATGGTGCCCTCAAAGCCTTTCGATTTGGGGTAAGAAAAGCAGATAAACCTCATGCTTTTAATAACAGATCATCAATTTGATGATGAGTAAAGGGTTGAGGAATTTCAAAAGAAATAGGATGAAAGAAAGGGAGGAGAAAAAGGAGGAAGCCAAAGGAGGGAGGGGTGGACCTCAAAGTTACTTGCAGTATTTTAACAGTAGAATGGTACAATTGTTTTTTCTTTCACCATGAACCATATGGTGCACCGAGTTCAGTAAATATGGAATAATTTTCATGTTTCAACATCCATTTTTTTTACTCCTCCCTAATAAATATATAAAATGGGGGTAAGAAGTATCCATAAAAAGCTGGAATAGAGGCTTTTTCTTAAAGACAAAAATATTAATGGAACTACAGAAAATAAATTCAGGAAGAAATCTCTGACTAGAGCATTCTGTGGGAGGTGATCAAAATATGTGTCACAAGAAAATGTTAGGATGAGATTTAGTGCAATTATCTTGTGTCATCACTTTTCCCCTGGTTCTCTTTTGATGATACTTCGCATTATTTTTTTTTAAGATTTTATTTATTTACTTGAGACAAAGTCAGCAAGAGAGAGCAAACATGAGCAGGCGGAGGGGCAGTGGGAGAGGGAGAAGCAGGCTTCCCACTGAGCAGAGAGCCCCATGTAGCACTGGTTTTCGGGACCACAATCCCAGCACTCCAGGATCATGACCCAAGCCCAAGGCAGATGCTTAACCAACCGAATGAACCACCTAGGTGTCCCACACTTTGCATTATTTCGCAAAGGTTTTATGTGGCTCCACCAAGCATTTCCGGGATGCTAGTCTCAGAAACAATATCAAGAAATCCAATGCTTTATTAGTCAAGGAGGAAGACTACTGTGCAACACAGTGACCTGGAAAGTGCTATCCTGTCCGCTTGCATACCTGTTGTTTTGCTAACATTTTTTCTTTTATTTCTAACTCCATTTTTAGCTGTCTTTCCAGAAGGGCAGCTTTCTTCATGATAGTTGCTATAGTGATCTCCTTCTGATGGAGCTCCTCTGTTAGGTCAGAGATTTCATTCCTCATTCTTTCCTGCTCAGAGCCATGGTACTCTTCCTCCTGATAGAGTTGGCTTCTTATCTGCAGCAGATATATTCCAGGCAAATATTAACAAATCTTTTTATTTGTCAAGCAGCTTAAGGCTTTTGTTAGCCATGCTCAGTCTTCCTGTCCTATCTTAAACATTTGGCAGGCCCCACTTTACCCACCTTTTCTGATCAATGATGAATTAAAAATAGATACTTACAATAAATGGCTCATTTACTTTTTTCCTTTCAAATTCAAAATTCCATTTCTCACATCTATTTTCTATTATATGCAAATCATCACTTATTACTGATACTGCTTTGATAACTACTTTGACAGGAAGGTGAACAAAATATAATGAAGCACTTAGCCTCCCAGCTTTACTGAGGCATAAATAGTCTTCAAAGACAGTACATAATTATCGTATACAATTTGGCGAGTTTGGACATATACTCATGTTACTATCATCACAACCTACATAATAATCATAACCATTACCTCCAAAAGTTTCCTTGTTCCTTTTTTGCTTAAAAAAATATTTTTTTATAGTAAGAATGCTTACCATGAGATCTACCCTCTTAAAATTTTAGTGCATAATACCTTACTGTCATCTCTAGGCACCCTATAACTTAACTTTACACCCATCAAATGACCACTGCAGAATGTATGGTGGAAAGACGCAGGACTCACTACCTAGAGGCATATGGACCAAGCAGGTTTTTAGGGAGAAAAACTGGCTTAGCAAAGTTAAGTGACTTGCTCAAGGTCAAAAAGCTATTAACTGGCAGAGCTAGGACTAGAACTTAGGACTTTTAGCTTTAAATTCAGTGGTTTTTTTGCCTAAATTGTGTGTATTATTTATGACTAAACATTAGGTTTTTCAGAATCACGTTATGATAAATTTCACACTGAAAGTGTCTATGAAAATGCATCATCTCTTCCACTTAAGCCTGTGGATTGTCTGATTCTTAACCATAGTTAGGCCTTCCTTGTCACTGACCTCTGGATCACCTTGGGCTCCTCCCCACCTGACAATGCAGTCAAGCAGCAAATTCTGTCCCTTGTACTTCAATTTCTCCTAAATCTCTCCTCTGCTCTCCATTTCTACTCCCACTGTCTTTGGTTCAGCCTCTTACCACCTTTCTAGAAATCATTCACCGTCTCTAATTCTTGAGATTTGGAGATAAAATACACAATCACCAATCTCAAGAAAATCATAGTCCATTGGGGGAAACAAAAATAAACAGAACACAGAGGATCAATGCATGTCAGTGGTATGTGGTAGAAGGGTGCTTAACCCAGCCTGGGGATGTCAGGATGGGCTTCCTAGAGGAGGGGACATCAAAGACTGAAGGATGAATTGGAAGCCAGATGGAAGGCAGGGATGGAGAAGGGCCTCCTGGCAAAGAGTGCAATGAAGACTCTAGGAGCGAGAGAGAGCATGCACGCCCAGTGAAGCAAGAGGAGTCTGGAGTGGCCAGGACTGGGCATGTTGTGAGAAATAAGGCTGGAGAGTTTAACGGAGTCCATGTACAAAGAGATTTATATGAATTTCCTTAGGGAACTTCTAAAATTTACTTTTTTTCATTTCATCTTGAAATATTTCAGGATATATCTGTAAAAGAATAAGGGCACTCTCTCTTTTAACATAGCCAGAAGACCAATATCATACCTTAAAAAATTAACAATTCCTCAATATCATCACATATCCAGGAAGTATTTGAATTTAAAAATTTATCAAGATTGTAATGAGTATGTTGTTTGTTTGGATTGTGATCTAAGTTTGGATACTGGCTCACATCTTTGTAAAGCCTCTCTTTTTGTGTGTGGTTGTGTGCATTCTGGTAGTCTACATATATCATCTCATTTAACTCCCACAGCAGTTCTCTATTTTGTGGAATGAGATGTTACGTACATAACTCTCCATAGTCACATTCCTGGTGGCAGGCAGTCTGATTCCAGGACCTTACCCATTGTGCTTTGTAACCCCTGTGAGCAGAATCCTGGAAGGTAGTTCACACATTGGAAAAAGCAAGCATGGGAAGACCTAACATGCAAAGGATGCACGTTCAGAAGGAAAACTCGACCTGTCCTCAGCTCTATGCCACCAACCCCTTATGTGAGTCTATTCCTATTATTATTATCTTTAAAGATGTATTTATTTATTCATGAGAGACACAGACTGAGAGAGAGAGAGAGGCAGAAACATTAGGCAGAGGGAGAAGCAGGATCTATCCAGGGAGCCCGATGCAGGACTCGATCCAGTATCCTGGGATCACGACCTGAGCCGAAGGCAGGCGCCCAACCGCTGAGCCAGCCAGGCATCCCTCTATTCTTATTATTAACATTTTTAGAATTTCAGAGTTGTGGGGGATGACTGGGTGGCTCAGTTAGTTAAGGGCCTGACTCAATTTCAGCCCAGGTCATGATCTCAGGGTTGTGAGATTGAGTCCTATGTTAGGCTCTGCACTGGGTGTGGAGCCTACTTAGGATACTCTCTCCCCTTCTCCCTCTGTCCCTCCCTTGACCCTTAAAAAAAAAAAAAAAGAATTTCAGAGTTGGAAATGACCTTAGGAGTCACATGGTATAACCCCAACCCCATCATTAAACAGATGAGGAAGAAAAAAAAAAGACTCCCAGAGAAGAGAAGGGGTGGGCCTATAACCCAGCTCCTAAAAGCAAGAGACTAGGAGAGAGAGGTACAGATATCCTCACCCTGAGGACAATGTCACATGTCTGCTTTCATCTCCAACCTCCTCTCTCCAATTTTTCTCTTTATAATTTATTTGATGAAACAATGGGGTTCTTCTGTGGTTTGCCCCAGTTTGGATTTTGCTGATTGCATCCCTGTTGTGTAGTTAACATGTTCTCTTAAAATGGAACTTTCAAAATGTAAAAAAGATGAATATACTATCATGAAAAAGGAGTAAACTATTTTTATTTTTTCAGAGCATTTAGATATTAAAACAAAGCTTCTCCTGCAAAGCTTCCCTCTAAATGAGATTAATTTACTGAGCTCTAAATGACTTTTGGCTTTATTAATTAAAAATGTCAATTTCATCACGGAATACATGACAAAAATAGTTCTACACTGAAAAAAAGAGAAATAAAACACTTGCAAGATTCATAATACATGGCTCTTGTTGCTTTTATTACAAGAGAATAGAAATGCTCTCCACAAACACTTCCTGGGAGCTATAGCTATTTATACACAATTCATTTGTTACCTTTCCTGCACAGCAGTGCATTATCTAGAGGTCTCCAAGAGCCTATGAAGAGAATTTGTGCCTAGTGTTCTCTTCCTTCAGAGCACAACTGTGCAGTGTCAGTAGATTCCTTGTTATTCAAAGTGTTATCGAGTCTATGAGGTTAAGAACGGCATAAATGTACTTTAGGTGGCTTTAATCAGTCTTTTTATCATAATGCGTTCATTGCAAACACCAATAAAGAACAGTTTTTTAAAAAATTCTATGTTTAAACAGTAAAATCAGTTTCATGGAATTAAGCAAAAATATAAGGAAAATGATCATTAATTCATAATACCTTTTCTACACTTACTAGCTACCTGTCAACTCTTTGGGAGACAGGATTTGTCTTTTGTGTCACTGTATTTCCTACAGAAATAAGCAGAATAGATATAGTCATACTAGATGTGCAATAAATGTTGAATTTATACACATTGCAACTAAATTTATGAGCCTCTTCAGGTACGGGAGATCTTAACCTTGATATTAATTCATTCGTTCTCCAAATATTTATTTTCACTTTTGTGTGTCAGGCTCTGTGCTGGGATAAATGATGATTCGAAGCCATGCCCAGGTTTTCCCTACTTTTAACAACTGTTTAGATCATATAACATTGAATATCTAGGTGTGGTCCTCAAACCTAAAGACCAGAGACATGAGTAGAAGCCATGATAAGCTCATGGAAAGGAAACCCCAACTAGATTTTGCTATAGGGAGAAGAGAATATACTTGTGGTAGAGAGTTGAGAACCACACGGCCTTTGAGGACAGTGCCCAGGCCTTATCCATGCTTGTATTCCCAGCTCCTGGCAGATTACTTGGCACCAGTTAGGTGTTCAGTGACAAAAGGTGGGTGCAACCATTAACAGTGGCAGCCTTCACTTCTTGGGTGCTTCATCTGAGCTAGGCTGCTCTAAGCATCTGATGTGCGTTTTTTAAATGGATTTTAACCTAAGGGAAGAGTATGGACTCTGGAGTCAGATTGCCTGAATTCAAATCTGATCAATCTGCCTGGTTGCTGTGTAATATGGGGAAAACTACCTAACTTTTCTGTGCTTGACTGTCCTCAAATGTAAAAGATGGTATTAATACCTACCTCCTAAAGTGGTTATGAAGAATCAATGAGCTGAGGTTTGTTAGGCCCTTAGAGCCCCTCCTGGTGCATGGGGAGTGCTATTTAGGTAGCAAAGTCGTTCACCCCTTTAAGCCTCATCACAATTGTATGAGGCAGGTGCTTAGGATCCCATCCCCATCCTAGAAATGAGGAACCCTAGCATCTGGCACAGGCCACTTCCCCGAGCTTATGTGACCTACTAGACAGATGGATGCCTGAGTCTGGGCTCTCATACTTCTTGCTGTAAGCTACCTGTGATGGAGCCACAGTTTCCCAGAGGCACAATGAGGATGGAAGGTTTGTGTCTTTTATAGCACTGTGCAGAAAAATGTAAGAATTAGCAGCCTGGTAGGTTATTCTCTTAGGGGAAAACATAGAAGGAAAAAGAAGGGAATGTGAAGGAAGGTTTTCCTCCTCCCTTTGTGTTCAGAGACTTCAGATCTGCCTGAAAGGATGAAGC
Organism: Nyctereutes procyonoides; assembly: GCF_905146905.1. NCBI lineage: Eukaryota > Metazoa > Chordata > Mammalia > Carnivora > Canidae > Nyctereutes > Nyctereutes procyonoides. Next base: position 20,003,832 of record NW_026575041.1, on the reverse strand, counting down.
CCATTATTTTCCATACCTTATTCAATTCTTTTTCATGATTTTGTTGATCTAGGGTCACTGAGAACAGCTCTTTCCTTTTCCTTTCTAGTTCTTTAGTAGAAGGTGAATAAGAGGATTCAACTCTACAAATTAAAGTGAAAAAAAAACTTAACTTGGTAAACTGTCCTGATTCTGTCGTTGATTTAGACTATTGTAGGTTGCAGAGATAGACTATTAGCTTCTTGGAAAAGCTTCTGGTTCCAGAAATTGCAAATTCTCATACATTCAGATCCCATAAGTATTTACATATTTAACTGAGTGCAAATGGTTTTAGTGAAAAAAATAAGAGGTAGCAATTAATATGGAATTTCAATTATACACTGAAAATTGGCAGAATACTGGGTTTGCATATGTAGATAAGATTTTTATATAATATAACTTGGAACCCCCTTAAAGAAAAGGGAAACACATCTAACCTGCTTATGCATCATGGGAAGGAACTATGTCAGCAGAAGTCAGAGGGGGGCAACTTCTCCATAAAAGTGATCCAAAATGACTAAATGTGACAGTCTACCCAGAGAAAGCTCAAATACATCTGTTCCTTGGCTGCTTAATTTACAAAATAGAATTGCCAGCACATATGGATACCAGAGGGGAAAAGCAGAAACTAGTATAAAAAGTACCATTTCTACAGGAAGTTTGGAGAAATACAAGCAGGTTCACTTCTACATCAGGGAAGCTGGTAAATGAAAACTCATTAAAACAGAAAAAGAAAGATAGCCAGGCAAGGACACTAGCATGCTATTGCTTGCCTAATCTGGTAAAGTCTGGTGTTTTGGGATCCCTGGGTGGCGCAGCGGTTTGGCGCCTGCCTTTGGCCCAGGGCGCGATCCTGGAGACCCGGGATCGAATCCCACGTCAGGCTCCCGGTGCATGGAGCCTGCTTCTCCCTCTGCCTGTGTCTCTGCCTCTCTCTCTCTCTCTCTGTATGACTATTGTAAAATTAAAAAAAAAAAAAAGTCTGGTGTTTTGAGGGATGTACCCACCTGTAAGTGAGTACAATTTCAGATGTCCAAAGAACTTTTTAAAAGTTTCCATCAATCAAAAACCTAAACCACACAACACAAAATCCAAGTAGTGGTTGAAAAATAACTGAGGGAAATATTGAAAATAAAGGGATCTTTAAAAAAGGTATAAATGAATAGTGATATTCCCTAGGTACTTTATCTAGACTGGATTGCTTTTCTTCTATCAAATATATGTGTTAACTGTAGAAAACAGAGTATATCAGAGTATATACTGGTATAATGTCATCATCAGAAGAAAAGCATTGTTGGCATTTTTGTGTATATTAATTATCTTTTTTTCTATGTACATGTGTATAAATACATATGTTTCTCATACAATTAAAATGTATCACACACATTATTTTTCAGTCCCCTTTTGTATCCTACTCAGTAATATATTGTGAACATTTTATCTAATATTCTCCTCCAACATTATTTCAGAATCAGTCTTAAATTTTTCTTATTTGCTATTATTTGAAAGGAGTGAAAAATGACATTTCTTATTTTTCAATTCTTCCTAAGGAATTTCAGGGAGTGGAATGCTGAACTGATTGGGGGGGGGGTGGAAAAACATCATGATTGTCTTGTAAATTTCACTGAGCGACTGGAACAAATGTCAAACATCAATGCAGGTAAGTTAAAAGAAGAAAACAATAATCATGCTAATATAAAATGCTAATAATAATATATAAAGGAATTATCACTTGTCACGTAGGAAAGGAGAGTTGGAAATATTTTTAATAACTCTCAGAACGTATCAGCCCAAGGTGCTTCAGTAGCTAAAAAAAAAAAAAAAAAAAAAAAAGGAAAAGGTAACAAGATCTTAGTATTATTGAGAAAGGTTCTGAAAATGAATAAAAGCATTACTATGCTACTTCTATAAAACTATTGTGCATCTGCACTAAGAAGCCTGGGCTGCTTCACCTTAATACAACTGGAAAGAAGAAACACAGTCCAAAGAAAAGAAACCAAAACAATACATTGGAATTACATTCATATGAGAACAAACCAAAAGGATTAGAAACTTTCCGTTGGAAATATGAAGGCTGAGAATACTAGGCCTTAAGTCTGAAATATAATGGAAGCTGTGAAAAGTTAAATATCTATCTTTCCATCAGATCTCAGAATACTAGAATTGAGGAATACCCTCCAAGTAAGAAAACTGAAGTTTAGAGACCCAAATAAATGCCAATTTAAATAGAGACTGGCATTAGGCATAACAACAACTATGTGAATAACCACAAAATTCTGAATGAAGTCATGTATTGAAGATAAGTTGGCAATGCCTGGAATTCGGCATTGGCGTTGTGAGACAGGTCCATATGGAAGTACCTACAATGTTCTTCCACAAATCAAGAGGCAGATGGGGGTGAAAGGTTTGCTTTTCTAGGAAATTTCTTATATTTTTAGGCATACACATTCTTTGTACAAAGACATTTCTCATCAACTAACCCCACTGGAACAGTGCCTTGCACATTATATTTTTTCGATAGATTTGTTAATGATCAGTGACAATGGTCTATAGCTTGCATGTGGAGCACTCTATATTGCTGACTGGCTAATAGGCATTTTACATCCTTGGTGAGACACACAATAGGTCATTTTTAGGAAGCTTAATTTGCCATTTCTTGAAAGTGTAGAGCTCAAAAAATTCAAGCAAGTCCCGCAACTTTAAAGAAATAATTATTGCCTTTAAAGCAAGGTAATCATCTTTCAATAAAATATCCCTTACCATTTGGTTAGTCAGTTTTTAAAATCCTCTCATTGGCCTTCCATCAGCCTTCAGACTTGAGAAGGATTCAAGTTCCAATGAGAATTAGAATATCAATGAATTGTTTGGACAGTCAAATTTTCTACTCTTAAGTATGAACATTTCATAATCCTTAGCAGTCCCATTTCCTTTGTGATTATGGGATGCACAATATCTGCCTGATTTTAAAAGAGGAAAAAAAATCTGTTCTAACAGATCTGTTCCTTTAAGGAAAGGAACTGACAAGGTAGTGATTATGGAGGCCAAAATAAATATAACATTTACAAGTGAAAAAGTTAATAACAGTTACTTGGCTTATAGGCAATCAAAAGCATTTGAAAATAGGGAATAAATCTTATTTATTAACATATATAATTAAATATCAGCTCTATACTATTGTTTTTACAATATCCTGAAAAATAAAAGTTCTAAGAAAATTTCTCACTCACTGTGATAGGTAAGTATCCATAAATCAGTACATGAAACAATTTTCTAGATAAGTAAATATATTCATTTTGAAGATGAAATCATCGCAGATTTTGTTTTTAATCTGTAATATTACCCAATAATTAACAGCATGTTAATACAAAACAAATAGACTTATTATTCTAGTTTAAATATAAAACTCTTAAGATATTCAAACATCATATCTTGAATAGTTTCTCTCAGGCTGCTGAGTATAAAGAAAATACCTTTTTTTATTTTCTTGAGTATTTTGGCACTCTCCTATTTTTAATAATTCTCTGTGCAGCTGCAATCGTTCCATTTCAATAATTCTCAAGAGATCATCACGTGACTGCAACTCACTTTTCACCTCTGAGAGTCCTGCTTCCATGGCCTACATATAAACATCAAACAGGTTCAACGCACACATTTGGGTACTGTGATTATAATATATTTAAAAATATTTAACATCTGTGAACCAGCCTAATTCTAAATGAACTGGTATTGAGTCCTTCCTTGGTTGGCTCTATCTTACAGAATTTCATTCCTTCATTCATTTACTCAACAAATATTTGCTGAGTCCTTATTATGTGCTTAACACTGAAGAAAAAAAAAAACAAAAAACAAAACAAACACTGAAGATAAATAGACTCTGTTCTCAGTGAGCTTATAGTCTAATGATAAAGAATAATCAAATCACCAACCAAATCCAGTCACGCTGTATGTGAATTTGAGAGAATCATAAAAGTAGGAATAAAATACTAATGTGTGAAATTTGGATTAATGCCAGTAATTCCCAATTTAAAGACAATAGTCAAGAAGAATCTAATTTCAAAGCTGACCAATACAAAGAGTTATAAACCATGGTCTATGTCTTTATTGCCCAGTAATAGCCCTACTTTATCTAGCAACTAGAAACATCAGCAATCCTGTGAATCTAGTGTTTTATTTTGTTTATTTTGTTGAGATGCCTGAGCAAGTTTGAAAGCTGTTGGAAAGGGTCCAGGGAGGAGAGAGGAGGAATAACAGTAATGGTTTTGGTTCCTGGGAAGGTGGGTGGAGTGGGTCCCAAAGTCCAAGTGGAAGAGATTTGCCTAAAGCAAAAGGAAAGAAGGAAGGAAAATGGAATGTAGACAAGTATATGCATCTGGATATGGAGAGATAACAGTGGCTCTCTGTTGGCTTCTATTTTCCTTGTGAAGTAAAATGATGTCACTAGAAGGAGAATACCTTAATACAACTGTGGTGGGGGCATGGGAGTGGGGGAATGGGAGTGATTTTTAAAAAATATTTTATTTATTTGAGAGAGAGAGAGAGCGCGCGCGAGAGAGACAGAGAGAGAGAGCAGGGGGATGGGCAAAGGGAGAAGCAGACTCCCCACTGAGCAGGGAGCCCAATGCAGGCTTGATCCTAGGCCCTCTCCCCGCCAAGATCATGACCTGAGCCAAAGGCAGATGCTTAACCAACCAAGCCACCCAGGTGCCCCCATGGGAGTGATTTTTAAGAGTGGAGAGGGTTTGAAATGGATTGCAATGTGAATGGGAGAATTAGCTGATTGGAGCAACACAAGGGAATTTCTGGTAGTGGTGAGTACTCATCCAAGATTTGTGACCATGACCTATTGAGTGATTTTCTCCAGCAGTACTTGGCTGTTCTCTGGGAGAAAGGTTATTTTGGCAGAGTCCTTCTAAATCATCAGGTTTCTTCTACTCACTTACACAGGGAAACTATTAAGTGTACCTTACCCAGGTCATCAACTCCATTGCCACTACAGTAGATGAGGAAATTGAGGGCCAGACTTCTTCCAAAGTCACATAGCTTACAAGTGGCAGATTTTGGAAAAGAAAAATCCAGGTCTTTTGTCTAAAAGTCCAATTGGAACATTCAAAATGCAAAAATAATTTTTTTCATGCAAAATTAGTGGAACAGATCTGTAGCTTATTGGTAAAGAGAGGGTGGGGTGTTATAAGCACAGGAGGTTCCTAATAAAAGCTGTAGAAAACATTATAGGCATTTTAAAAAAGATTTTATTTATTTAATCATGAGAGACACAGAGAGAGAGGCAGAGACACAGCCAGAAGGAGAAACAGGCTCCCCACAGGGAGCCCAACTCGATCCCTGGGAATCCAGGATCACGCCCTGAGCCAAAGGCAGACACTTAACCACTGAGTCACCCAGGCATCCTGATTATAGGTATTTTAAAAAATCATCTGTAAAATAACTCTTTGTATATAGGAATAACAAATTTATTCAAATATAATCCAATTACCATAAGATTCACCCACTTGAAGTATAAAATTCAATGGATTTTAGTATATTCACAAGCATTACTACTAATTCCAGAACATTTTCATCACAACCAAAATAAACCCAATACCCATTAGTAGTCACTTCCCATTTTCCCTCCCCCCTAGTCCCTGGCAACCACTAACGTATGTCCTATCTCTAATGGAATTGTCTATTCTGAATGTTTCACACAAGTGGAGTCATATGATATGTAGCCTTTGTGCCTGGCTTCTTTCCCTCAGCATAATTCTTTCAAGGTTCATTCATGTTACAGCATATATCAGTATTTTATTCCTTTTTGTTGATGGATAATATTTAATTGTATGAATATACCACATTTTATTAATTCATCAGTTGATGGACATTTGATGTTTCTTCTTTTTGGCCATTATGAATAAGATTGCTATAAAATTTCATGTACAAGCTTTGGGCATATGTTTTCTTATTCATTAACTCCTACCCCAAAATTCAAAGAGCCTAGAAAAATAATTATGGAAACAGAATAAGACATACAAGTTTCCAGATAAACATTTTTTTTAGGGGCAGCCCAGGTGGCTCAGCGGTTTGGCGCCGCCTTTGGCCCAGGGCCTGATCCTGGAGACCCTGGATCTAGTCCTGCATCGGGCTCCTTGGACGGGAGCCTGCTTCTCCCTCTGTCATTTCTCTGCCTCTCTCTCTCTCTGTGTCTCTCATGAATAAATAAATAAAATCTTTAAAAAAAAACAAACTTTTTTTTTTTTAAACCAAACCCTTAAATTTATATTATTTTCCAAGAGACCCAAGACCTGGGTTTGGTGAAGGACCTCACTGCAATACTTTAGCCTCAGAAGTTCCTGGCTGACTTGGAAATAAAAGCAAAAATATATTCAACTAGGTGATTTAATAAACTTGTTGGGCAAAGATGTGTTTGAATAAAGTCCTTGTTTCAAACAGGGGATTTTTCAGATGAGCCTAAAATTTCAAAATAAACAAAAGAAATGTGAAACAATAGATTAGCAAGTAGAAAAACAAATAACTTGATGTGAATGTCATTCATTACTCTGACCAACTGAAGAAGGCATCATCTGCCTTGCAAATTTGCCACGACTTGAAATTGCATGTAGGCAATGAGGTCTTCCTTCATTTGGGGAAGGGAAGTATAAAATGGCCCTAACTCTGGGCCAATGAAATGCAGTCACCATGAGCTACAGGTAATTACAATTCTGTAAAATGTGATAATAATAGCTTGTTTACTGTTTTTAGAAAATAATACCTGTAAGAATGATATTTGGAGATACCATGTCACTAAGGGAAAAAAAGCTTATTAATGATCTAGTTACATAGATAAGAGAATTTATGTTAAAATTGAAACTTTTCATAATACAAATCAGTAATAATGATTTGAAACATTTTTCTAACATGAACATGCAAAAGCTTTTAATTATAATTGACAGAATTATGTAAACAGGCAATGAAAGTACAAGAAAAGAGGCTTTGTTGGTATTGATAAATTGAGAGTCGTTTTTTGACTTATGCAATATCCCTTTGAATTCAATGTTAATAATACTGAGTTGACACAGAATTAGGGCATTTACTTAACTTAGAAGTAGTTTTAAAATTGGCATGCTTTTGCAGAAAAATCAAATTATTTGTCACTGTGGATGCCAGTATTAGGAAAATGATTCTTCGGTACTTGATTCAGTTACTAGAATACTCTCAAATTTGTTTGGAACAATTTAGGTATGTTAATCTACTTTTTTAAAAAGTAAACTCACAACCCCAGGGTCAAGAGTTGCATGCTCTACCAACTGAGCCAGACAGGCATCCCTGTAAATCTACTTTTTTAACTGTAAATTTTATGACATCTGAACACAGATGAAGTGTTTCCAGGGACTACTTGGCTTCCAAATTGAGATAGGTTGTAAGTGTAAATACACACCAGATTTTGAGGACTTAGTATGAGAAGAAATGTAAAATATCTCTACCTCATTAGTAACTTTTTACATTGATTTTATGTTGAAATGATAATACTTTAGAGATATGTTGAATAAAATAGATTACTATTCTGTATTTGTTTCACTCATTTCTTATGGCTTCTTTTAATGTGGTTACTAGAAAAATTTAAATTATGTTTCTTGCTTGCATTATATTTCTGGACATATATTTCTGGAGAGTGTTGCTCTAGTACCTTAATGACACATTAACAAGTAAACAAAAAAGGTCATTTACGGGAAGGCATAGATATTAGAAAGGTGAGAACAATTTCTTTTTGTCATTAACCTCCAATGGGAAATGCTACACATTTTAAAAATGTGTGTACACCATAGAAAATAAATATATGCAATGGAATTAATATGTATACTGACACATTTCAAAGTTGTGGAAAGACAAGTTAGAAGATGTGATTCATGCGAAAATTCAGATGCATCTGGCATTAAAATGTGTTGTAAACTAAAGAGAATTTTATATACAATAAGTGACATTCAAATTGAAATGGTTGTCTTTCTAAATTCATGTGCAAGATGTGGAACACTGTCATATGACAGGTTTGCAAAAAGAGAAGAGAAACTTCTTTCTAAACACATGCACTGGTTAAGTGATTATTTACCTCTAATTATTACCATTTGGTAAAATATAAATTTTGTAAAACAAGTTAAAGGCCCATCTGTTTAGTTAGAAATTTGCCTAATGGTTTGAGAGAAGCAGTGATTTTTAAACCTTCAAATCAGCTACCAAATAGTAAATAATTGATTATCTTCTTATTTAGTATATGCTTTAAATCAAGAGAATGAAACATAGGTCAAATTTGGAAATAAAACAGGGAAAAGGCCAAATAATAGCATTAATTTTAGCATTTTTTTCTTCTAAGTGCATCAAGTAGTGTTTTCTTGGGAGTAGAAATCTGATCTGTTAGCTACCTTAAGATTTTGAACCAAATTACTCCTTAAAGATCTTTTCATTAAAGCTTTAACATATTTTTATGTGTTAAGCATACTCCAGAATACTTTGGTTTGTTTTTAACACACGTGATTCTTCCGTAAAATATAAAATGGAGATTTTTAGTTTAAATTTAATAATGTTCCTAAAATAACTAAATTATTATTATTTTTTTTAGTGAAGAAAAAAATCTGTGAAAATAACTTTGGTGAATTTTCTCATAGAAGTTGGCATATAGATAAAAATAAGTAAATAACAGTCATATTAAAATGTATCATTAACTATGGAAAACATCGTAAAACAATTACTGGTGAAGAATATGAGAAAAATAATATTGCAAAAGTTAAAGCAAGCTTTCTGAACCTCAGCACTATTTAAGCTTTGGTCTGGATAATTCTTTGTTTTGGGCGTTGTCTTGTGCATTATAGGATGTGTAATAGCATATCTGGCCTCTACCCACCAGATGCCAATGGCACCCCTTTCTCCTGTTGTGACAACCAAAAATGTATCCAAGCATTGCTAGATGTCACTTGGGGAGCAAAATTACTCCACTAGAGAATCACGGATTTAAAGGAAAGACACCACATTAGGGGCAATCAATACTGTTATTTTATAACCTTTGGTATAAACATCAGTAAGAGTCTTCATGATTTATTGACTTTTATGAGTAGCTGGGTTTTTATTTTGTTAGTTATGTATTCAGGAACATTAGTAAATTATTATGTACATTAATATATGTATATCTCAGGAAAAGTCAAAGTGGATGACATGGACTTTCCCTAGCCTAGATGACCTAGGGAGCCTTCTCAGGAGTACAGCACAGTAAGTCCTTAGAAGTTTGTAGAGACCTTGGGCAGGGGCGGGGTGGGGGGCAGCATATAAATCATATCCTGTTGAACTTGGGTCAGGAGGGTAAATCAATTAAATGATATTGCTAAAGACAGGGAGGCCCTGGCCTTGGTCCTAGGCCTAACTTCCTGCTACCCGTTCACACTCTCTGGTGGCACTTTCTCTCTTCTTGTCAATAGGAGTGTCAATGTGAAAAGTATTCACCTGAAGCATTCACTTGGAGACAGGGTAGAGATTACAATTTGAACTGGGAATGGGAATTTATGAATGTTTCTCAATGTATACTCTTCCTCTGTTTGCAACATTCTTTCTTTGAACAAGATTTTCCAATGTTCCCTTCCTGGAAACATATAAAAGATAAAGTTCTGAGAAGGAGAAGGGTGGGGCTGGTCAAGGAAAGCATTATAGAGAAAGTCAGTCATGCTGCCAAGAGGGTGGAACAGAGGCTCTTTCTAGAATACAGGGTAACAGTGGCTATTTATATTTCATAAGTGAGCTGGAGAACCAAAAGCCCGTAAAAGAGCCTCAGCCTATAAAAGAGGATGTTTTTGGATGTTGTAAGAGGTCCAAACAAAATTCTTTCGGCAAGATTAAAATGAAGATGTTGGTGAAGAAGCTGAACTTCACTGAAGCATAGGAGTGAACTTTCTATCTGGGCTCACTAGTGAAATATGTCTAGAGCAAACTAAAGACAGCAGAACGGAAAGTAGATTTCTGGGGACCAGAACCAAAAAGACCTCCACAAGGGACAAAGAGGACTAACTCCTCAGTCTGTGCTGGATGACCTAAAGCGCAGGGGAGAACATTCAGGAACGACCCAGAAATATACTCTCCTTACTTATTGTGATCCTGGTACAGATTCTAGCAGTACAAAGAGAGCTGCAGAATGTCTTTAACTCAAAGCCAAGGGCATGTGTCCCCTGCCTGGGGAGATGGAGAAGTGAGCTCCTGACAGAAAATCCCATCAGAATCAGTAGTCCTGCAAACCCAGCTAAAACGGGACCAGGTGGGCTGACTGGCAAGCTGAACACTGGGAGCCACCTAGACAACCTCTAGAGTAGAAGAGTAAGGACTAGTCTTATTTCTATTACAGCAAAGCTGGAGAAAATATCAGCAGTATCCTCTCTCAATTTCTAGATGATTTATGACTTGTTCAGTGTTTAGCATTTCCGTTTTTAGCTTGTTTTGTTTGTTTACATCTATATTCTGATTTGTGTTAGAATAACACCCCCCCTTCCCAAACAAAGCTGGATTTGGGGACGGAGGAGATGTACTTCTCTTAGAAATGCCATGGAAGAGAAGCTGGGAGTCTTGCGTTCTGCCCCCCTGCAGACATGGGGATAGATGCTGGCAGAGAAAGAGTAAGAGAACTAATCCCATATATAATGTGGCAGGATGGGGGGATGAGGAGTTGGCCCAAGACTAAAAAATGACCCTGGGAGTTTAAGTGGCAGAAGATCCCAAGGAATATCTTAGAGCAATGGAAGTCTGCTCACATAGTGACCTCCAAAGTATATCTCAGCATGAGGAAGGAATAGAGTCGGACTAAGAATGGGCCAGTCAACATGTTAGGATTGGTAGAAAAAGGCTGAGTGCTTGTAGGTGGGAGATGAGACCAAAACAGGGGATAAAACTATAGAATGGGTCAAGTAACTGGGATATCCATAAATATGTACCCAATGCACATATTTAGTACAGAAATTGGTGATGACCAATTTTGATGAATGCTGTATACCCTTCTTAGTGATGCAGAAGTAGAAAGAAAGAAAGAAAGAAAGAAAGAAAGAAAGAAAGAAAGAAAGAAAGAAAGAAGAAAGAAAGAGAAAGGAAAGAAGGAAGAGATAGACAAGACTGTTGGGTTAAGAATAAAATGAATGCTTAGAATAACCAGTGATCCCATCTGCCAATGTGGGCATTACATTACTCAAAAAACAAACAAACACCCCCCAAACTCCAGGCTACTTGGTAAATGACTATGGTAAAGTAAACCGTGATAAATCACAGGAAGTGGCCTCCATGCCTCTCATTGAGGTAATTAGATTGTTGAACCCTTACTGATTTCCTGGGTCTCCAACCCAGGATTCCTGCAAGTCCAAGAGGCTCAGGGTCAGAGAGAATCGTGGGGCCATGGGTGTAGGGCATAGAGGTCTGTAAGCAAGCGCTGTTACGCTGTCCTGGTAATGCATTATTCTGATACTACTGCAGAACTGAGGTTCACCCTGGTGGAGTAAAGCATCTATGAGATTACTGAATTTACTCATCAAGTAAGAATTATTTGCTAAGAGGAAATATGATCTGAACTTACACATGGAATAGAATATTAGCTTTCTAATCCATATACCTGTTGAGTCCTCATTTCTACAACTTGTGGGCAATATCAGTTGGAAAATAATCACCTGGCATTGTCTTTGGTACATCTTCAGTTCTTGTAAGAGCTTCTGGTTTTCATCCTGTAACTTATTCCTGCTGAATGCTATTTCACTCACAGCTGACTTTAGTTTTTCAATAATGAACTCATCTCTTTCACTGGTTTCGCAACTGTGATCTGGTTCACACATCAACCGAGGATCTTCTGAGCTGCTGTCTTCTGTGCACGGTTTTTTACCACTTAGTTGAGTTTGGTAACTTTGTGCCTGTTTCTGAGAAAAATTAAGACTGTGTTGATGAAGAAGAATATCATATTTAAGCTTCCATAAATAACATTCAAGAGTGATAGAAAAGACTTGGGAAAAATATCTTTCAATATGTTTATAAATGGAGCTTCGCTCTTTGTAATTCAGTCTTGTGTTTTTTTAAAATCTCAATTTCTGATGACCTAAAGAGAAAATGTATTTGTAGAACTTCAGAGCAAAGATGCAGAGTAGGGGAGGGGATTTGGGGTAGAGAAGTCTTATCAAGCAAGAAAGAATATTTTGTAGAGGAAAATTGTGGGTATAATTACACAATAGTTGAAAATGTCTATATGATGAAAAATATGCAAAATAAACAAAATTAAACAAAAACAGCTGGACTATAGGAAAAAGTTGTCAACACATATAACAAGGGCCAATAATTCTTAATGTACAAAAACTTCTATACATCCACAAGAAAAAGAACACAAAAGAAAAATTGGTATTTATAAACAGGCAATTCATAGAAAAGGAAATGGAAAAGACTAAGAAGGATACAAAGAGATAATCAACCTTACAAGTAGTCAGAGAGATGCAAAACAAATCAAGTCAATCTACTATCAATCCAAATTGGTAAAAATCAAAAGGCTAATAACATTCCATGTTGGTGAAAGTACAGGTACCCACATAGTTCATGAATGGAAATTACTATAACCTTTTAGGAAGTGATATGCTAGTATATATTTAAAAATTGGGGGGCAGCCCTGGTGGCTTAGCGGTTTAGCGCCACCTTAGGTCTGGGGTGTGATCCTGGAGACCTGGGATCGAGTCCCACGTCGGGCTCCCTGCGTGGAGCCTGCTTCTCCCTCTGCCTGTGTTTCTGCCTCTCTCTCTCTCTGTCTCTCATGAATAAATAAATAAAATTTTTAAAAAAATAAAAATAAAAATTTGAATGGACACAATACCCTTTGGCTCAAGAATCATTTCTAGGATTTTTACTTTAACAAAAGAAAAATACTAGCATTTAAAGATGAAAATACAAGGATATTTGTTACAGTATTAGCAAAAATCTAGAAACAACCTGAATGTTCATCAGTAAAAAAGAATTATGGTGTATATATATCTACTATATACTATGATACATATTGTAATAGAAACCAAATTCTATTCAGTATTATGGAGAATTAAGTAATGACTTGAAAGATTATGCATGAGGAGGGATAATTAAATAAAACAACAAAGTTTTAAAAAGGAAAAATCTACAAATTCCCCCAAATACACATTTTACATGTTTGTACAAACAAAAGAAAAAGCATAGAAAGAAAAACACCTATTAAACGCTTGTATTAAATTGATAAGAATGGAGAAGATGAAGCTATTAATTTCACGTTTTATTGAATTGTTAAATTCAGAGAACATATATAACTTATGTAATGTAATTTATGTAAGTACCTTAAAGAATGCAAAATAAGAAACAAAAACAAAATCAAACAAAAACCGTAGTTTCTCACTGGCTTTAATAAAAATTCCAAATTCCTTGGCCAAGACTTTAAGGCTTATTATATAATCTGTATTCAACTCACCAGGTTTACCATCTCCAACCCTTCCTCACCTTCCACAGGGACTCTCAGCCAATTGGCCCACTTTCTACACCCAGAATTTGCCTTTTGGTCTCTTGCCTCAGTGATTTTCACTTGTTACTTCCACCACCCAAAATATTTCAAAATCCATCCATTCTTCAAGGTCCAACCCTAGTCCTACCCCTGCTGGAGGATATTTCCTCACTAACTCAGCCCAAATTTTTCCCTTATTCCTCTGAACTCTAAAGATTTCCCATTCACCTGCCATTAATTATCTGTAAATATGTACATGTGTTAGCTCTACCTCTAAGCTGTAAGGTTCTTGAGGTCAGGGACCAAGCAATCTCAGACTTTCTAAGTGACTTGCCCATAAGCATGCAAAAACAGATGTTATTTAATGACATAATAACAATGGACACTTTTAAAAGTACCATCCGTTGAGACATGTAGACTAAAGTCATCATTACAAATGATCATGCACTTGCAACTTTACCCAGTATTAGACATACTCTGGTTATTTTCCCTTGGTTGGCATTTCTATCTGTAATAAGATTACAAAGATAGTAATAATCATTAACCTCTAATTTTTTATAAGTAGTAGATAATGTACCTGAAACTGATTACACTTCTCAGATAATAATTTTTGTTGAGCATCTAAAGAAACCAGATGAGTCTGATATAGTATCTCTTGCTTGTCCCATTCTCTTGACTTTGCTCTAAATTCCTTTTAAAAAAGTGGAGGGACAAACATAAATTGAAGAAAATTGTTCATTTAAAAGCACAATGATTAAGGCTTCTTTCATTTGTACATCTTCATTCTAAAGAACTACATCCATTGTTTCCCCATTTGGAAAAAAATAAATATTAAATCACTAATCTTGGATTTATTACTAGATATAGCTTCTGATTCTTATCACCAAACCTGTATCCTTAGCTTGTTTGTTTGTTGGTTTTTATGGGATGGGGCTTGGACTGATGTAGTGATTTTGTCCCTTTGTGGCTTTCAACACTATTGTCCAAGGTAAAGCCAAAATTAACTCATTCTTGCCAACAACACAACCATCTCAGGCCTAATTTAGCCATATCAGCAGAGCCACCCTGGGGAAGAAGTGGAGGAATGAACTGGATACAATACATTCAGTTCTACAAGTTTTTGTTCAAGTAGTATAATCATAAAGCATGAATGTTCACCACTTAACTCAAGGAAAGGATATGGCTCTGGGAATCAATTAGTCAAGGAAGGCTATAAATTAGGAGGCTCTTATAGTGATTAAAGATGAACTGAAATTGAATGATGGTCATAAGGTTGGAAAAATATGGATAGGCCCTTTTAAATATATGATAATACCTTATGATAAATAGACTATATTTATTAAGATAAATGGAAACAATTTGTTTAAAGTTATTGACTTTTATTCTGACATTAAACAATTCAAAATTAGATACATAAAAACAGCATCTTTAATAATAGTGACAAGTTTACAAAACTAGGCTTTTGTACAAAATAGCTAGTATTTAAAATTAGTACAATGTAGATTTTAAAAATTCCTGTTTTCTTTTAATTTTGGAAGGAGTCTTTGGAGTCAGAAGTCAAAATGTGGGCAAAGTTGACTTACATGGTTTATATGTTTCAGATAATACTAATATTTAGCAACACTCACCCAACACTTTCAATATTTTTTTAAAACATATTTATTTATTTGAGAGAGAGAGTGACAGAGCATGAGCAGCGGTAGGGAAAGAGGGAGAAGCAGACTCCCTACTGAGCAGGGAGCCTGACGTGGGGCTCGATCCCAGGACCCTGGGGTCACGACTTGAGTTGAAGGCAGGCACTTTAACTGACTGAGCCACCCAGGCACTCCTCTCAATTTCAAAAATAAATATTTCTCAGGATGCTTTAAGAGGAGGCAGGAGCATTAACTTCAATTCTTTACAAATTCTACAACCAGTAGAAATGAGGTCAAGAATGAGGCCAAGCAGGCTAGAAATATGTGTCATAAACATATCAGCAGGTGCTCATAACAGTCCTGGCTTTCTTGATCTTAGAGATGTATTGATTTCAAGACTGATTTCAAGCCAGCACAATATATTCAGTAGTTATAGGACCATACGGAGACCTAGAGAGCTTTACGAGGATTTTTGTAGAGACTGGAGGTGTCCTTTCAGGTTCCAGAGGGTCTGCCTAAACCTCGAGAATAAGTTCTCCATGGTTGGAACGTTTTTGGTCTTCAAGGCTGATAGTGGGTCAGGGTCATATATATATATATACACACACACACACACATACACACAAATATACATATGTATATATATACACATATATGTTTCTGTATACATATATATATTTCTGTATAATATGTTTTTAAATCTCTTTACTAAATACCGGAAGATGGAACTAACATTTCTTCAGTGATTGTTATATATCAGAGACTCTTTAAACCTCCACCTCTAAGATGGCTTTAACTTTGTAGTATGAAGATTTCACACTTACATAAAAGTAGAGATTTAAAAAAAACTCCTATGTACCTTTCACCCAGTTTGACCACCATCAACTTAACCATCCCTATTCCACTTCTCTCTCTGCTCGTTCTCTGTTGGAGTATTTTAAGGCAACTTCCAGACCTCATGTATTTTCACCTCTAAACGCTTCAGTGTGCATCTAAATATATACATACGTGTATTTTTTCTCACACAACCACGATGTCACCTATAAGGTATTTTAACCCCATTTACTGGTGAAAAAATAAAGTTCCTATGAGGCTAACAACTTGCCTGAAGGTCACAAGGCAAATAAATGAGTCAGTCAGGAAGCATTTTAAATTATAAACTGTCATGTTCTTCTGCATCAACATGCCATTTTCCATTTCTCTATTACTAGAACAGTGAATAAACATTTATCCCAAAGGAAAAACATTCTTAGATCTAGACTGAAACTGGGACAGCCCATCTCTTACACATTAATTTTTTATATGGCTCTAAGTAAAAACAGGTACATGAAGTGTTTCCATAATTATACAGATTAAGCTACCTACACAGTGTGCTTAAAAATTTTATATAAGTACAAACCTATCAGGTCATAGATATACATATGGTCAAAAATGAGGCAGAATATATATATTAAAGCATGAGCAAGGGAGAGGGTAGGAGAAGGGAAAGAGGGGAGAGAGAGAATCTCAAGCAGCCTTCACGCCCAGCATGGAGCCCAAACGTAAGGCTTGATCTCACGACCCTGAGATCATGACCTGAGCCAAAATCAAGAGTCAGATGCTTAACCAACTGAACCACCCAGGTGCCACATTTGCTACTAATTACATCTATATTTCATCTATAAATTCATGAAATATATTTTGTGTAAATATTCTGTTCCCTAAATGTAGAGTGTTCACACAAAGTAGTTAATATTAATTTTAGGACTTTTTCTTGTCTGAATTTATATGAATGTGGTTGTCCCATAAAACCCCATGAAAAGTCAATCAGAAGGCTAATCGGTGACTTGCGCTCTGCATTTTCAGTGAAAGCGTATGTATTATATTGCACATCTTTGGGCATCTTCTATGAGACCAGGATATTTCTGAAGCCATAAGAGCCAGACAGTTACACATGGTACATTTTCCTGTAGAGTCAGTTTTACTTAGCAGTAGTAGTTTTGTATTTTTTTTTAATCATACATTATTCAGTAGAATGTAAAATTTACAGGAATTTAAAAGCTAAAACCCAAGCCTTCCAGCAAAGTTCTTGCACCAGGCTGGTTTGAGGGCTTATCTTAGATTTTTCTTTCTTCTTTTAAGGATATTTTGGAGGGAAAGTTTGAGAAAGACTGTTAATTGAAGAGTAAAATAATGAAAATCAAAGAGGGCAAAGACAATTAGAGAGGAGGAAGGAGATAAGAGGCAGGAGACCAGGAAAAGAGACAAACATGGGCTGGAACATGGGGATTAAGAGAAAGGAACAGATCAAAGATTCCTAGATCTCTACCTGGGTGACTGGGGGATGCCAACCATTACCTACCAGCAAAGGAGAAGAAAGGGAAATCATTGGCTGGGGATGGGGAGCAGGTACTGGGGTTTAAGGCTTGAGAACAAAAGAAGAAATGAAGTGGACTAACTTGAGGTCAATTAACAAATGATAATGGAGCAGCCCTAGAAACTGGGCTCAGGTTCCAGCAAGAATTTATAGTTGAATCTATCTGCTGTTACATGACCTCTAGCAGGAATGCTCAAGAGCACAGGGAAGAAAAATCGCGGGTTTGTTTTTTCCAAGGTTGGGAAATTAAGGAGGAAAAAATAAGTGCATCTGGGACATAGTAAACCTTTTTACGGACAGAGATTTCAGAAACTCTGGGTGATAATGCGGTAGCTATCTTGGAGTGGCCCTAGCCCTTTAAGAAAAAACTGTGAAACTTCAAACCCTGTTCCAAAAACTGTTACAAGGCTTCATTGGGATTTAAGTACCTAATAGTTAAATAGCCATTAAAAGATTTATTAGATATTCAATTTAACTGACCCCAGGGATGTCCTTCAATTTCACTCAACATCTGCAGTTTCTTTGAACTCTGTTTTTTTTTTTTTTTTTTTTTGGAGGGGGGCCTCTCCAAAAATGCTGATCTGTATAAAAGATGCATAAATCAAAGTGATGTTTTAATTCGCTAAGTGCCTAAAGGGAAGGTGAACTAAGAAAATACATTGAATGAGAAGCTGATTTGTAATGGTGTTTGTTACCACAGCTGTACGTGCCATCAGAGACAGGCAGCCGGCAGGAGCAGCAGAAATCAATCCTACCACGCATGAAGAAACTAAGACAGTACATATGGCTCACCTCTAATTTCTGGTTCAAATTGCTCAGCTCAAAGGGTATTTCTTCTTTGGGGTGTGGTGACTCCTTTCGCCGAACTTTGCTTTGTTTCATCTGATGTAGCCTCAGTTTTTCAAAGCTATTCGTCAGTTTGGAAAACTGTAAGTAAGAGAGAATGCCAATGTCTTCCTGTGACTGGTGCTTTGAACTGGAATTCACAAGAGTTCTCCTCTTGGGCACCTCTTTGAAAATTTAAGTCATGATTGGAAAATGCAGTAATGCTTAAATGTTTTGATTAGTGAAGACAGGACCAGTTATTAAAACTAAATTACTGAATGAACAGCATTCAGTTTTCATGTAAATTTGGGACTTCATTAACTGCACAAATGATTCACTCGATAAATGTTTTGTTTAGGTTTGTTTTAACCGTATGTAGCAAAGCTCAGAAGTTCTAAAAACCCAAGTTTTTTTCTTTTATTTAGTGCCATCTTGTGTTGACAATTTTAATTTCAGTAACTCCTATAAAATAACAAGTGTATATTTTATTCAAGAAAACTGAGTACTGAACTTAAAAGATACAAACAGCATATACTACTTATTCATGTTGATATAAGTTTAAATAAATTTAAGTATCAAATTGATACAATCTTTTTCTTACCAATAATTCTTTTAACTTAGACTCTGTACTATTTTTTCTGTTTCTTGTTATACCTTCAAATTATAGATTAAAAGCAGCATGGTCCATCAATATCTGTGAAGATATTTCTAGGTATCTACAAAAGTTTTTTGGTTTTATTTTCAATTTTGAAAAAATTATACAGTATAATTATACAGTACAATATTAAACCCAGGAAATTGACATTGGTACAATATATATGTATGGTTTTGTGTCATTTTATCACATTTAAATTTGTGTGACCACAACCACGATCAAGATACAGAAACATTCCAACAGCACAGAGACCTCCCTTCCTTTGTAGTGATGCTCATACCTCTCATCTTCTCACCTCTAATCCCTGGCAACCACTAATTTGTTTCTATCTCTATAATTTTGTCATTTGAGAATGTTATAAAATGGAATCATACAGTATACGACATTTTGAGATCGGCTTTTTTCTGACAGTGTAATGCCCTAAAGATATACATACATGTCAATAGTTCCTTCCTTTTTATTGCTCAGTATTATGCTCAGTATGGATAGGGCCACAGTTTGCTTGACCATTCATAGTTGAGATAGTTTGGTTGTTTCCAGTTTTTGACTATCACAAATAAAGCTATGAACGATCGTGTCTACTTTATCTGATATTGAGTCACATTTGCTTTCTTTTTCTCATATAATTTTAAAAATTGAGATGTAGTTCACCTCCCATAAAAGTCACCTTCTAAAAGATAAAATTAATTGGTTTTTAGTATATTCACAAAGTTGTGCAACAATCATATCACTGAATTTCAGAATATTTTCATTACCTCAAAAAGAAAGCCCAGAATGTTAGAATGATTATACATTTCCTCCTCATCCTTGTCCCTAGAAATTACTACTTATCTACTTTGTTTCTATATATTTGCCTTTTCTGATCATTTATTATTAATGGAATCATACTTTATGTAGTCTTTTGTGTCTGGCTTCTTTCACTTAACGTAATGCTTTCAAAGTTCATCTGTCTTGTAGCATGGATCAATACTTCATTCCTTTTCATGGCTGAATAGTATTCCATTGCATGAATATGCCACATTCTGTTTAACTGTTCATCAATCGATGGACATTTGGGTTCTTCCTACTTTTTGTATATTATAAATAATGCTCCTCTGAACACTTGTGTACAAGTTTCTGTGTAAATACATATATTTATTTCTCTTGGGTATATAACTAGGACTGGAATTGCTGCATCATATGGAAACTCTGAGTTTAACTTTTTAGGCATGGTAGAACTGTTTTCTAAAATGACTCTACCATTTCCCAGTACTACTGGGAATGTATAGGGTTCTAATTTCTCCATGTCCTCACTGACACTTGCTATTGTCCATCCTTTTTATTACAACCATCCTGGTCAGTGTGAATGGGTATGTCATGATTTGATTTGCATTTCCTTAATGACTCATGAAATTGAACATTTTTTCATATGCTTTTTGGACACTTGTATACCTTCTCTGGAAAGAAGTCTATTCATATCCTTGCCCATTTTAAAGTTAGGTCATTTACTTTTTGTTGTTGACTAGTATGAGTTATTTTTTTTAATTCTGGATACTAGTCCTTTATCAGATATATGATTTATAATTGTTTTCTCCCACTTTGTGAGTTGTCTTCTCACTCTCTTGATGGTGTCCTTTGAAGCACAGAGGTTTCTTAATTTTGGTGATGTTAAATTTATCTGATTTTTCTTGTGCTTTTGGTGCCAAATCTAAGAAACCATTGCCTGATCCAAAGTCATGAAGATCTACTCTTGTTTTTTTCTAAGAGTTTATATATTTTTACATTTAGGTCTTTAGTCCATTTTGAGTTAATTTCTGTCTATGGTTTAGGTCTAGCTTAATTCTTTTACATGTGGATATTCGGTTGTCCCTTTATTGTTTGTTGAAAAGACATTCTTTCTCCACTAATTATCTCTGCACTGCTTCTGCTTTCTTTTGATTAAATTTGTATTGTATATTTTTCTACCTTTTTATTTTCAATTTACCTATATAGTTATGTCTGAAGTGAGTTTCTGGAACAGAACATATTGTTAGGCCATATTTTCTTAATTTACTCTGCCAATCTCCATCTTTTAACTGATATATTCAGACGATGTCCATTTAATCTGATTATTGATATATTAGAGCTTAAGCCTTACTCTTTGTTGTTCTCTGTTTTCTAGTTTCTGGTTTCTCTATTTTAGCTTTTCTGTCTTCTTCAGGGTTAAGCATTATTTAGAATTCTATTTTGGCTTATCTATAGTGTTTTTGAATATATCAATTTAAATACCTTTCTCAACTGTTGCTCTAGGTATTACATTATATATACATAACTCATTATGGTCTACTGGTGTCAACATTTTACTGGTTCAAGGGAAATGCAGCAGTCCTACATTTCTTTATGTTCCTTTGCCCTGACCCATTTATATTATTATCTTAAGTATTTCCTCAACATATATTAAGAACAACCTTAGACATTGTTATAGTTTTTGCTTTAGCTGTCAAACAATTTAGAAAACTCAAGAGAAGGGAAGTATTACATTTACCTATTTTTAAAAAACTCTTTCCATTGTTTTTTCTTCCTTCCTGATGTCTCAAGATTCTTTGTCATTTCCTTTCTGCTAAGGGAATTTTCTTTAGCCATTCTTTGAAGGTAGGTTTATTGATGACAAATTCCCTTAGTCATTTTTCATTTGAGAAGGACTTGATTTTCCTTTCATTCCTAAAGATATTTTTTCTAGGCATAGAATTCTGGGTTGACATTTATGTTCTTTTAGCAACTGAAAAATGTTCCATATCCTCCAGCCTCCATGGTTTCTGATGAGAAATCTGTTATCTGAATTGATTTTTCCCTATAGGTAAGGTGTTATTTCTCTCTTCCTGTTTCCAAGATTTTTTTCTTTGTCTTTTAGTTCTGAGAACTTTGCCTATGATGTGTCTTGGTATAGATTTCTCTGTATTTATCTTGTTTGAATTTCACCCAGATTCTTGAATCTGTAGGTTTTTATCTTTTTTTAAAAAATATTTTATTTATTCATGAGAGACAGAGAGAGAGAGAGGCAGAGACATGAGCAGAGGGAGAAGCAGGCTACCCATGAGGAGCCCGATGTTGAACTCAATCCCAGGACCCCGGGATCATGACTTGAGCTGAGGGCAGATGCTCAACCGCTGAGCCACCCAGGTACCCCTAGGTTTATCTTTTATCAGTTTTGACACTTTTCAGCCATTACTTCTTTGAATATTTTTTCAGTCTCACTCCCTTTCCCTTCTGGGACTCTGATGACACAAATTCCCAATCTTTTGTTACAATCCTACATGTCCCTTAGTTTCATTTTCTTTTAGTCTATTTTTTTCTCTGTTGTTCAGGTCGGGTAATTTCTATTCTGCAATCTTTAAGCTCACTGACTATTTCCTCCATCCTCTTCATTCTACTTCTGAGCCCATCCATTGAATTTTTTTAGTTTGGTTATAGTATTTTCCAGAGATAATATTTCTAACTGGTTGCTTTTTATAGTTTTGTTTTTGCTAAAACTTTCATTGGTTTCGGGTATGTTTGTAATTGCTCACCGAAGCATTTTTATAACAGCTGCTTTTTTAAAACCCTTGTCAGATAATTCTAGCATCTGTATTCACTAAGTGTTGGCATTTCTTGGTTGCCTTTTCTCATTCTAGTTGAGATCTTCCGGTTCCTGGTGGGATGAGCGATTCGTTTATTGAAACTTGGACACTGGGGGTATTGTGCAATGAGACACTAGATTTTCTTTAGGGATTATGTTTCAGCCATCCTTTTCTGACAGCAAGGAAAGTGGGATCCTGCCTCATCACTGCCAGGGGCAGTGGGAGGCCAGCTCTTGGCCTCAGTGGTAACAGGAGGGAGGCATTCCTTATCACTGCTGTGTGGGAATGGGGGTTCAGGATCCCTACTATATAGTCTTCACTGATACCAATTTGACTGGAGGGGCATAGGTACTTTTTACTACTTCTTACATGGCCTTCAGTGAAAGGGTGGTGAGGACAAGTGGCCTCATTACCACTGAGAGGTGGTAAACGTCCTGACTCCTCATTTGGCTTCCCTTGATATCATTGGGGGGGGGGGGTGCCTCATCACCACCAAATGGGCACACCAGTCTAGATTCTCCATGTGGCCTCCACTAACATCATGGATTGGGGAGGGCCTTGTTAACAGTTGTGATGAAAGTCCTGGCTCTCCACTCAGGTCTTGTCTAACACCACCCAGGCTGGGGAGCCTGGGCTACCTGGTGAGAGAGAGGCTATCTACCCTGTCTGTGCTGGAGGTGGTGGTGGGGTGAGGCGGTGGTGGGTTTGGGGCTCAAGTCTTTTTCCTGTGGTGTCTGGCTGGAGTTGAGCAGTTATTATCTAAAACTGTGTAATCTTGCTAGGCTGTCTTTTTCCAGGTCTTTTGATTGTATAAAGCAGCATTCCTTGGGATTCTTTTCATTTGTTTGTTTGTGCCTTTTGGAGTGTCTGGGTTGTCAGATTCTCTGTTACCCAGACTGGGATATTAGAGGCAAAAGGAAATCTCAGGGAACTTACCACTATGTCGCTCCTTGGGTACCAAGGTCCTAGGTGGCCTGTCTCCTCCCTCCACTTCTCAGAGTCTTTATATGTCATTTTTTAAATAATGCCCAGGCTTTCTAGTTTTATTTAGCAGGATCAAAATGCATTTACTCCATCTTTCCCAAAGTGAAAATCTCAAATATACACACATTTTTTTCACACAATTTAATCATAATTTCATAATGGTTAGAAGGAAAAAACATATTCTCTTTCTAAAAAGGAAGCAATTTCTATGAGAAAGTTCTGATGGAGTTGAGTTATTCAAGGAAGATTGTGGTAAAGTGCATTCTTAAGATATTTCAGGAAAAGGAAATTGTACTTAAAGCAGGAATTTCAAAGAAAGAATCAGTAGAGTGAGCTAGCAGCAACCAAAGCGTGTTTGCCACATGACAGCATTTTCTGGTTAGAAGAATGACATATTACTAGCTTTTATGCAAACCAATTCTTTCTTTTTCCCTCCTTCCCTCTTTCCTTCTCTTCTGCTTCCTAACGTTCTTTCTTCCTTTCTTTTAGCACGAGAAGAAAAGAGAAGCAGTAAACTGCAGTGAAAGCAGATGGCTGCTCTCTCAAAAACAATGTAGTGTTTCCAACCTGTACCCTATGAAACACCTGTTTTACAGTGTTTACACTATAATACTGTACTACAGAATAAGCAGGGTTTAGCTTAAAAAATAAAGAGAGTTCCATGGGCACATATGTTTTGAAAAATGCTAGCTTAAAAAGGCTAAATGGATTTGTTTAAAGCAGGACTTTTCACACCCTGTAATATGCTAATATGCATTGTGAATGTCCGGCAGCAGAGAAGAAGTAAACTGCATTTCCTAAACTCTCAATTTAGCGTTCCACAGAACACATTTTTGTGAAATTGCCATAAGGATATTTGTTGGTTAGGCATCAGACAAGTAATAAAATAGAGCTGCAGAGTATCAAATGGCAAGGATTCATATATTATGTGACCGCTCAGCACCTGTAAACAAGTCCCACAACTTTCTAACAGTAGATGTGAAAAAAACCCAGAGATTAAAGATCTGGTAAGCAGTGATAAGAACTAATGAAATATAATTTTGAGATGGTACCTCACTTGTATCTCAATTTCTGTATTTTTTCAAACTTATTCCAGATTGTGGTATCTCTGTACTGAATATAGTGATTTAATATATATGTTGCTGTTTTAGAGCTTTATAATTACAGAAAAAACAAGGTTGATTGACTTAAGCATTAAACCCTTAGGCACAGGAAAAACAATTTAGTTTCATAATTCAAGCTACCATCTAGTGGCAGCTACTTGAATTGCAGGCAAAATGTCTAAATTTAAGAGATAGTCTTGTAAGATTACATTTATTAAGTCGTATCAAATGTTTCATATTCCAATCTTAATGGCTGATAACCTCCCTAAAAAGGTACTTAAGAAAGAATTCACTACTTTATAGGCTCTTTAATTGTATCACCACTTATGAAATCTTCGCACTTCAAAAATTTCACAAACTGTTTCCCATCGATTCATTTACAAAGTTAAGCAAGGACATAGCATCCACTAGATCTAAGAAGCACAGATGATGATTGCCCTATGTATTATGTGAGGTAAGGCAGAGAAGACTTTTGGCTTGCCAGCACAGTGGGGAGATACAGAAATAAATAAGAAAGAATTCAGTATCCCTATTCAGAATATCTGTCATTTATGAAACAGCCCTACCAGTATCAAAGTAATAAAGACCAGTTTTATCTTTTCAACTATCTATTTCATAATACCAAAGTTATTTTTGTTGCTCATATAGCTAATTATTATCATGTAATTAATCAACAAATCACTTGATAAATAGGCAATAGTCTTGCACTTTGCTAACAGTTAAAGGGATAAAGAGTTGACGGTCTAAGAAAAGAAACAGTCTAATAAAACAGTGAAAGATGGGTCAAACATATAACACTAAATTAAAATACAAGAACTTTACTTGTATTAAAAATAATCCATTTTAATAAAATACAATTTATAAGTCTATAAATTTAATACAATTTATATGTAAAAACATATATCAAAATGTATTAAATTATCAAATGAGATTACATTATAATAAGTTTCCTTACTTGAGCTTTCAGGGTTTGCAGTTGTCCTTCATAATTTCGCATCATTGCCAAGTTACATTTTTCCAGACTATCCAACTTCTGTCTAAGTAACCCCACCTGCAGCAAGAATAAAATTTAATTTGTATTTTTCTCAACTTTTGCCTGACAAAATCAGAAAATATGCAAAGGAAGAGCATGATTGAAATAAAACTGCTGTACCAAAACAAGAATAAATATTTGTACTGCAGTTCTTAAAATAGCTATTAATAATTAAAGTCACAAAGCCACACATTGCTAGCATTATTCCACTGGGTACACATTAGGACAGTATGGTATGGATGTCTGACGAAAGATCCGTATCACCATCACATTCTAAACCAAGGTTTAGAATTTACTTTGCATTATCTTTTCAGGGGGCTATGTCATCATTATTCAGGCACAGCCTCTACAGATACACTTCGGCTTTTATTTTTGATGCCACTGCCTTCAATGGGAGCTCTGCTTTGGTGGCACTATGGAATAACTGCTACCTTTTTAGAAGAACATTTTAAAAAGAAAAGAATAATGTCTCAGAGTAGTTCTTAGGGGTTTGGCTTACAGAATTTGCTTAAAAAAAGCAGGTAAAGCACCTGTGTACACATCTGTGTCGTCACAGATATGGAAGTCAGAAAATAGTCCCTGGCATATTCCAGGTCTGATTAGCCCACCTCTCCTATGGAAGGAAGCCAGATGCCAATAACTAAGTTAACTATGCCAAACAATAGCTCAGTTAACTATGTCAAAAACTAAGTTCTATTGAGAGGCCAATAAAGGTAAAGGAATGGCTGATGAACAGGCTGACTGATGATGTTTTAATATATGATTAATGTAAACACTTCTCTTAGACCTTGCCCTGAAGAAAAATTCACAGACACAGAAGTCTGTGATTAGGTAAAGATATGGTTTTCCTGAACTCCTCTGGAAGCCTGAGAGCACTCATACATTCTACAATCACCAGCATGGTTATAAGCAAACTTTTAGGGGCTGAGGACACGTCTCTTAAGAAGGTGCCCAGATATATGCATACATCTCTTTCATCAAACTCTTTTCTCCCTTGTCCTGAAATCATGTCTTGACATTTCACTTCTTTCAGGAAATATTCTTCTAGTGGATTCAAAGAGGCTCTTGAACTTGGCCATTTCCAAAGACACAGTTTGGACAACTACTTTGTTTCTACGGCTACAAAACCACTGACATCTTTGCTTGCAAACGATATTCGTTTCACATATATACTGAATGCTTACTTTTCTAGATGGCACTGACATGTTGTGTTTGCATCAGCAAATTTTTATGGGTTTAGGCTCTGATCCTCATTTATTTGATAGAACATATTTAACACACTATGACAGAATTCCAAGCAATAAATGCTACTGCTGATGCCTAACAAAAAGCATACATAATGAAAACCATATTCCAACAGAATAAATATGGTTTCTGTCTGAATTAACATGTATATTCAGTACCTCTTGACCTTTCTGATCCAAACAAGTCTGTGCATTTGCCAACTCTTGATCCCGAAGATCTAATCGTGTCTCCAAAGCCCGCATTTTCCTTTCCCAATCCAATTTTTTGTTGTTTACCATGATGTCAATTTGTTCCATTAATTCCTGAAGTTCGGCCTCACAAGGAGAAGCTCTGGCAATGTTTGAAAAGTAAAACACATTTTAAAGGAGTAAAATGTAAGGATAAGAAAGATGATTCCATTGCTCTGAATACCTTGATCATTATTTCCTCAAATTGTTCAATTGTTTAAAGAGGAAGAAAGCTAGAGGTTAAAATTTAAACTAAAACCAAAAGCTAATTTCAGAGTAAATAGTGAATATACATTAAAATTTTTTAAATGACATTTCCTAAAGCATGCTGCTGTCATAATATAATGCAATACACTAGTTACACCACTTCTATTCTCTTCTTAGTGTATGTGGTAGCACATGGGTCTTCCAGAGGCAAAGGTTTTGACTTAGACAGGAAGTCCTTTTAATTTTTAAACATTTTAAAAAATATATTTATTTAAATAATCTCTACACCCAATGTAGGGCTTGAATTTATAACCCCTAGATCAAGAGTCCCATGCTGTTCCAACTGGGCCAGGCATCCCAGTATTTTATAAGCCTTGACAACATTGTAATAAATATCTGATAAATTATTTCAAAGTATAAACTTTGGAACAATAGACAAGGAAGTCCTAAAATGAAAACACACAAGGGGGTTATGTGAGAAACAAGGTCACAATAAAGCTAGCTAGCTAAAAAATAAATAAAAATAAAAATAAGTAACATTATTACTTGTGGGCTGATTCTATGGAAAATTCAAATTATGAAAGATGATTCAATGCTCTTCCATGTAAATATACATGTACCTATGTCTATCATAACTTGAGTAAGTTTTATGGCACATAAACTGGGACTTCAGTCATGCCTATCAGGGATAGAAGAGCAACCCCAGGCTAGGTAAGACCAGAGTCAAGGGTACTCACTGGGCTACAGTGCTACTCCTCCAGGAGGGGAACTTGGTGTGATCTGGCTGGTGTCCCCTTGGAAAGAATCTGATCAGGCAAGTGGGGGCAGAGTAATGTAACTCTTTAGATAATGGGGATACTCAGTCAGATAAGGGGTAATATCTTGGATCTCAGAGAGTCTATTTATATTTGAAACAAAACCCTTGGTAAAAGCTAGATTTTTCGAGGTGTTAGTTGTGAGATGACAGAGAGCTGGGTGCTTCTAGGGCAGGGTTCTCCTTCAAGGAAGCTGATACATTCCACAGGGACCTGGCATAAATCCAGTTATTCAGAATGGATATGCAGGCAGATGTTGACACCTCAGATTTCAGCCTAAAGAACACACACATGGCCAGATTAGAAGGCAAGTTATTTCAGTATCCATTCAATGGTGGTGATGGGGCTTCTAATATATTTGTGTAGGTGGGAGGAACATGGGGAGGGAAAAGCAGGTAAGACATGATATGTTCTCCATTTAGTTTCACCAAATCAGAATTTTAGAGGTAATTAAGGATCATTTAGCGTTCTGAAAAACCTATGGCCCAGAGAGGTCAAGGTCACACAGTCTATCAGGGAGCTGGGGCGGGGAGCAGCCAGGGTTCTAGAGACCACGCTGCCCTGGCCCCTTGAGGCTGTGCCCTGAGAGGCACTACAACCCGGGGGGCGGCATGGGTGTGGGATACGGGGGAGGGGACAGGGCGGGGGAGGGGCTACTCCTGTCGGTGCAACTCTGTTCACACCTTTTCTAATAAACCAGAGCTGGGTTCACCAAAAAAAAAAAAAAAGAAAGAAAGAAAGAGCTAGATCAAGATCCTAGGCAGCTGCTTCCCATCTTCAGCTCCTTGCTGTGTATTACACAGCAAAAGACATGATGTTTAAGTAAGGACTTGCTTGAAAAATATAAATTAGGCTCAGCGGTTTGGCGCCTGCCTTTGGCCCAGGGCGTGATCCTGGAGTCCCGGGATCGAGTCCCACGTCGGGCTCCCGGTGCATGGAGCCCGCTTCTCCCTCCTCCTGTGTCTCTGCCTCTCTCTCAATCTCTGTGTCTATCATGAATAAATAAATAAATAAATCTTAAAAAAAAGAAAAAGAAAAATATAAATTAGCTCCACTGAAATAGAATTAGAAACAGGTATTAGAACCCAAAGAACTCAGAGTTTCCAGGGCTTTCTAAAATGCCCAGTCAACCTGAATGAAGAATGTCCCTTTGATCGGTTTATTCAACAGTGGACTCACCAGTTTTGACATCAGAAAGCTTTTAAATACAAAGTGCCATTCTAATGACTTCTAGCATTTCTGGACTAAGGCACAAAGGCTCTCCATTTTTACTTAAAACCCAAAACAAACCTGGGGAAAGGAAGTACTAATTCCTCTATAAATAAACTGATCAAATTTTAATTGGAGTTACGATGTGGAGAAAAACAGGAGAACAAAAAGAATTGTTTTCAGATCATTTTCTTTTTCATAACAACATGTATCACCTTTACTATAAAAACATTCTGTTCTTTCCTGCTATTGTAAGCTCTGAAAGAAAATGGACTATGTTGGTCTTTTTCATCACCATCTCACTGGAGCTCAGCACAGTGCTCCAGCACATAGCAGATGCTCAATAAATTTCTGAAAAATGAACAAATGAGATCTTTTCATCATTATATCCTTGGCATGTAGGAATGCACCATACTATAATGGAATTAAAATACAGGCTGAAAGTAGAGTGTGACATAATGGAAGCTACTCAATCAATATTGTTAAATAAATGAGTGAATGGTTTCTTTTCTGATTATGACTATGCCATGCAAAAATTAGGGTATTTAGACTCAGGGTGGAAGGACTTTTACAAGTCATCTTGTCCAATTACCCATCCAGTGTTTGCATATCTTTCACAAATGTTTCATAAGAGAATCATCTATGATGCCCCACTGATCAGATTCAGCAGGTCTAGAACGGAGCCCAAGATTCTGCATCGCTAACAAAGATGGCAAGTGATTCTGTTGCATGCTAAGGCTTGTGATCTGTTTTGCAATATCAGTACCAGGAGGTCACCCAGCCGAGGTATGAATTTCTCTTTTTCCCAGGCAACCACTGTCTGAGATTGTATCTAGAAAGTATTGAGTTTTTTAAAAGTTCTTTTACTGGGGGATCCCTGGGTGGCACAGCGGTTTGGCGCCTGCCTTTGGCCCAAGGATCAGGCCTGCCAAGGCGCGATCCTGGAGACCCGAGATCAAATCCCACGTTGGGCTCCCGGTGCATGGAGTCCGCTTCTCCCTCTGCCTATGTCTCTGCCCCCCTCTCTCTCTCTCTTTCTCTCTCTCTGTGTGACTATCATAAATAAATAAATAAATAAATAAATAAATAAATAAATAAATAAATAAACAAATAATAAACAAACAAACAAACAAATAAATAAATAAATAAATAAAAGTTCTTTTACTTTGAAGAGTCTTTTCATCCACTGGCTCTAGTTTGATCCACTGGGACCATGCAGAACAAATGCCTTTTCAACAGAGTACACCTTGAAGTACTTGCATATAGTTATTGACATGTCAAATGTAGTTACCAGTACTTTCAGATTCTTCCAAGTTTTCTCATTGTTCAATAGTAGATAATGAACATTCAAGCAGACAATGGCCAGAACATATGATAACAGACCCTTACCCACAACCTCTATAGCAATAGTCCTAGAATGGTCAGGATCAATTAG
The DNA here is from genome assembly GCF_905146905.1 of Nyctereutes procyonoides. NCBI lineage: Eukaryota > Metazoa > Chordata > Mammalia > Carnivora > Canidae > Nyctereutes > Nyctereutes procyonoides. The sequence continues at coordinate 19,973,016 of NW_026575041.1, read as the reverse complement.
TGACTGACAACTTCCTTAATTTTTGCCTCCACTTCCAACTCAGAAAAAGCCAAAATACACTCCCCAAACTAATCACATAGGATCCCCGTAACAGCCTCCATCCGAAGAAAACAGACCTGAAACCTTCTCTTTTGTTCACTGTAAGCCTTTCCCATCCAAGTACGGATGATGGTTGCGACTCCTTTACTATATAGCAAGCTTTGAATAAATAGGCTTCATTTGTTCTCATTTGGGTGGTCTTTATTTCCACAAGTATCTTTATTTTCTTCAATTGCCTGTAGAGATTTCTTTTTTCTCTACCACTCACTGCTGAGTATACTGCCTGGAAAATACTAGATACTTAACTTACCATTTATTGAATTAATGAAAAAGTGAATGACCATGGAAAGACTTTCAGACCCTTCAGAATCCTGGGGGCTCTCCATTGAACAAGTTCCTGTTTGATTTCCTCCTTGAAATGTACCATTCAGAACTGGAACACATTACCCCAGGTACAGTCTAATCAGTTTCGACAGGGACTCTCACATCCTTTGTTTTAGATATTTTTATTCGAGCAGATGAAGATCACCTTAGCTTTGAATTTGGGAAGGGGAAGGCAAAGCAGTGATACAATAGCATTTCAAGGTGAGTTTATTCTTGTCTAAGAACCTATTCCATGCATGCTACAAAGCCAATGTCTTGCGCTTATTTCACTGGGGGTGGGGGGGCTGCTCCAATAAATATATTTATCCTTATTTTTTTTTAAAGATGTGATTTATTTATTCATGAGAGATGCAGAGAGAGGCAGAGGCACAGGCAGAGGGAGAGGGAGAAGCAGGCTCCCTGCAGGGATCCTGATGCAGACTCGATCCCACGACCCCGGGATCACAACCTGAGCCAAAGGCAGACGCTCAACCACTGAGCCACCCAGGTGCCCTCTATTTATCCTTATTAAATTTCAGTGTGATCATTGCAGCCACTCAACATGAAGCAGTCATCCACTGGCTGCTCCCCTTTGGTAGAGCTAGGAAAACAGACAGGGACCTGTACGCAGAGACACTTGCAAGGCAGGTATAATACGAGGCTGATGAACCATGCAGCTTTTCGAGGAAGGGAGGGGTAAGGAATACAAACTTGGACAGGGTGGGTTACCACAGAAGCCTTCCTCAAGGAGCTTTGTTTTGGGATCCTGCCATACCTCTCAATTTTCTGTCAGCTGCAGATCTGATAAGCATTACTTGTTTCACAGATAAATATGTTTTTTTACCCCAAGTGACTGTAAAATATCATGCAAGACAGGATGGAGGACAGAGCTCTGTGGCATTCCATTACCAAGCCCAAGGGTGACAGGGATCTGGTGGTTACTTCTTTTCTTATAATCAGTTTCTAATCCACTTAATTAAACTTGCCATCTTTCCTCTCCACCGCCCCCCGGCCCCGCCATAAAAATGTCATGAAAAGCCCTGTAAAATATTATGGCAAAGCCCAAAGAAGATCCTATCTATACACTTCCTGATGCACCTGCATATCAGCCCTGTGAGCCAAGGCTGATCTAGTGCACAGCCATGGGGGCACGTCTGTGCTGAGTCCAGGGCCACTGCTTCCTCCCCTGGATGCTCACAAACCCACCCATAATCCCCTCCAGAGTCTTCCCAAAGACTTAGCCAAACTCAGGTTTACATCAAACTCAGCTTTCTACCAAATTTAATATTCCTTTTTGAAATTCAATTATCTAATCTTCTGGTATATTTTCCCTCCTTCAGTTTTTCCAAGATAATTAAGAGCAGTTGGTCTCCACAGCATCAGTATTTGCTCCTCAAGCTAATGAACCTTAAAATGAAATACAAAAGGCTAGTTTAGCTTTCTTACAAAGCTGGGCACTAACGTTATTTATATTTTCATTTCTTCTTTTAGTTAAACGCCAGGCTGCCACTATGCTAATTACATTCCTGTTCTTCCTCTCATGGATCCTTACAACATCCTGTAAAGTAGGTCTTATTACTCCAATTTTAGAAACGTTGAGGCACTAAAAAAGAAAAAAATCCTCTAGTCTTCCAGCTTTAGGGACAGGGTGGATTGTATCTGATACACTCCTTAAGACATACAAGCCCTGGCCCTGATTACTGGGTTTATTATCGGGAGCCAATTCACAAGAGAAGGATTGTGGGGTGAGGACAGAGATCTTAAACCAAAAGGAAGGGGCACAGTGAGACTTGCAGGTGATATATTGATCTGAGGAGCCTAGAGTCAAAATATGAGGATATAAAACTTAAAGATGAAGAGAGCAAAAAAAAAGCTGATGATATAAATGGAGGTAGTAGTGCCAACGTGTGGAGGAGGACAGGGACATGGAATGTGGAGACTCATTCAGAGTAAAAAAAGGCTGGAGTAACACACATATCCAAAGTCCTTTCATATATGGGATTGCATGCTGATTCGTAGAAGGGCAGACCTTCATCAGACAGATGGCTATGGCAACTATATGATCAATTATCCAAACCAGGACAATTTTGAAAGTGAAAGGGGCACTAATGATAATTTATATTAATTTACGTATATCAATATATTAATTTCTAATATAATTTATAATGTTACATTTATTAACGTAATCTTTGCCAGGGCAAAGATGAAAGCAGTGATTGTTCTGGGCCAAGTGGGATGTAGGGGCAGTCAACCCATCATCAATCTGGAAAATAGAAATGGATAAAAAGGTCTGTTAAAAAAATATAACCAAAGTGAGTTCATTTTGGGACATAAGATATCAAATAGAAATGGATCTTGAGCTTGACAGAAAGAAGAGGGGGTTTGAAAAACAAATATGGAAGTTATCATAGAGGAAGTCATCATAGGCAGAAGAGAAAGAGGAGGCTATGTCATGCAACATGGAATAGTCTAAGAAAATGTGTTTCCAAAAGGTGATGGGCAACATGAGCCATCATATTAGGTCTTAACTTTTCCAAAATATTTTAATGAAACTCATTCTAAAATGTAGCAACATATTATTTGTCTTAGTTACATTACTACATATTTAGCTATACCGATAGAATTTAACTTTTCAGTAGAGGCTCATAGACCCTATTCTGTACATCAAATACTGCACCACACCAGAAACCTAAATAGATCCAATGGGAGAGACCCCAGAAGTCCCAGAACCCACTTTCATAGACATGTCTGTGATGTTGGCCTGCTCTATAGTTGACTGTTCCCTCTAAGACAGTAAAGTGAAAGGCTTAATACTTTATGATGCCTCAGTCGTAATTTCATGGTTGCCCTCATTCAAAATTAGTTACCAAATTATAACTAAAAATAACTTTTCTTAAGCACTTTTCTTGTTACCCAAAAAAAATGCTATTTACTGTCATCATTAGTGTATGCTGACTTAGCAGCATTATAATGCCTATTTTTACTGCATATTTGAGATGGTGGCTCATACTCAGTCCATTATGCTCCCTCATCTGTAATAATCTTAATGTTGGGATGTGGAGGAGGTATAAATCCCACCATTCCCAAAAAGATGCTTACATGAAATTATCCAAGCCTTATTCTAGAGCCTTCATCATAATTATCAAAGAAAGGCATTTATAGAAATAAAACGCAATGTGATAGCTTCCAAGTTCCTATATCAATATTTTTATTAGAATTCTGGGTACATACAAGTTTAAAATATCACATTTCTATGTTCTAAAAAGAATGGAAGATCTTTTAAATATCTATATTACAGATAAACCTTTTCTTAAAACTTTTCTATAATGACCATTCCTCTTCTGAGTAACATCTTGGTTCACAGACTGAATGATGTAAGAAGACAGTGAAATATGGCAGGCACCAACCCTTTCTTCAGGGTGATTTTTATAGTTATCTAGAAATATAAGTAATTCACTATACTCATAAACATATATCTCTAAACTTCATATTAATAGAGAACCATGGGATAATTAGTAATATACTACATATGCATTGGGTTGGGTCCTATAAGGCAATCTCTAAGAGGACAATTAAAATTCCCTCTTGCTACAAGGTCTATTACATGAAAGACTGCAGTGTTAGTACAAACGAGAATAGCCATTTTACCCTTTTTTCTATTTAAAACCAGAGCCAGCTATTCCACTGGATCCTAACAGCAAAGAATTAGCAGCAATTAGGTAAACATTGACAAAATCTGTCTAATAATAGGAAAATAGATAATACACTGTTTCCTGAATGTTGGAAATGAACCTTCTTTTGCCAGCTTGTTCTGATAACTCCCAAATATCTAGTGCCTGAGTTCTGAGCTCCAGTCTTCTATATCCAACTACCTACCATTTAACATCGACTTTCCCACAGGACACCTTTAGGCATCTCAAACTTCACATATTCAAAACACAGCCCTTGACTCCCTGCGCCACGGACCTGCTCCCACTCCAGTCCACTTTATCTGTTTAATTGGCACCAGTGCAACAGTTGCTCATGATAAAAACCCTCATGATCTGAGATCTGTGTTTCTCTTAACAGAGAGAAACCAGAACAACAGGTCTATTGGCACTGCCTCCAATATATATCCTTAAATTCTGATCATTTCTCACCATGTCCAGTAATAAAACTTTGGTCTGAGTCATCCATATCACTTGTCTGATTCCATTCTTGTCTCCTATGCAGCTAGCTGCCAACCTAACATCACCCTTCCTTTCTTCCATAACAGATCTCCAATATTACTCAAAGTGGAAATGTGTCCAGCTAAAAACACAACTACATTTGGCAGTCTCCCCTGGAGCTAGGCATGGCCGTGGAACAAAATCCAGCCTGTGAAAGGGAAGCAGAAGTTGCCGTGAAGCTATTTAAAAGGGAGCTAGAGCACTTGCTTTTGGTGTCCCATACATCCCTCACTTACCACTTGGGGGCACTTGGCCTGATTACTAGTGGACAGAACTTTCATTTCTTGCCACCTGTGTGACAGGCCAGAAGTAACAGGAAATTGAAGCCCTCCCAGGAGCAATCTTCTCTAACTGACTGTCAGTTACTGGTGTGTAAATACTCACTTGCTCCTTGGATGGGATAACTCGGAGGGTTGTGCTTTATACTGGGTTCCAGAGTTTGCCCATTAGGCTTTTGCTCCAGTCACCCTCAGTGATAGCTGGTTTCATAACTTGCCCTTCCTTACATTACTTGCCTTTTCCCATAAGTGGTAGGCCAAAAAACAGCCCCTGAACACATTTGAACCTTTGGAATAAATAAATGCTACTTTATTTAGAAGAAAGGTATTTGCATAAGTTAAAGATCTTGAGATGGGGAGATTATCCTAGGTTATCTGGGTGCACCCTAAGAAAGAGGCAGAGGGAGACTTGACACACAGGAGAAGGGATATGGAGATGAACCAGAGACAGATATGAAGATGTTGGCTTTAAAGGTCAGAGAGAGAGAGGAGAGGTACCTGGGTGGCTCAGTTGGTTAAGCATCTGCCTTCCGCTCAGGTCATGATCTCAGGGTCCTAGGATTGAGCCCCATGTAGAGCTCTCTAAGCAGGGAGCCTGCTTCTCCCTCTCCCTCTGACCTTCCCCCTTCTCATGTGGATTCACTCTCAAATAAATAAATAAATAAATAAATAAATAAATAAATAAATAAATGTCAGAGAGATGTGGCCATAAGCCAAGGAATGCTGGCAGCCACCAGAAGCTGGAAGCAAGGAATAGATTCTTCCCCAGAGTATCTGGAGAGAATGTAACCCTCTGGATACCTTGATTTTGACCCAGTGATACTGATTTTGGACTTCTGGACTCCAGAACTGTGCATGTGTTTATGATTTGGTTGTTTTAAGCCACCAAGCTTGTTATATGGCAGTAACAGGAAACTAATATACCACATTTTCTCATCTCCCAAAAAACTACTTGCATCCAAATCCTTGTTTCAAGGCTTTGGCCTCTGTAAGAAGCCACAATAAAGTTTTGGCATGTGCTCTTTTGGTTTTACCTATCGCCCTTCCTCTGCTCCCATTCTGGAAGGCAGATGTAATGATTGCGGTGGTTAGCCATCTTGTAACCATAAGGTGACCACAAATAAAAAAGCCCCCCACTGAGGGGAGTAGAAAGATACATGGAGACTTGTATAGACAGCTAATTATTTGACATCTTCAGTTGGATGTGAAACAGGCTTCTCAAACCAAGCTTGCATTTTCTCTGGTCTTCCTTATTTTAATAAATAACAACTTATCCTTCCAAATGGTGGGTGAAAGCTTTTGGATAATCCTTTGCCCATCTCCTTTTTGCATACCACACATCCAACTCACGATTTCTAAATATTGTCAGCTTTTCTGTCAAAATATGCCTACTTGTCACTATTTCTACCTCTACCAAGCTGATCTAAATCACTGTCATCTCCCACCTGAATTACTGCAACAGCTATGCTTGTCTATCCCTCCTGCTCTCACCTTGCTGTGGTCTATTCTCCATATAGCAACTGGAATAAGCCTTTTAAAACACTAAGTCAAAGGATGTCACTGCATTGCTCAAAGCCCTCCAGGCACTTCCCATTTTACATGGCCAGTGTGCCTAGCCCGTGATGTACAGGCCTGGGTTTACACATATCATTGCTTTTTCTTTTTTAAAGTAACTTTACTGCAATTAATCTTTCATAAACATTGTCCTGTAAAAAGTACGTATGAATGTATCCTACATGGTGGCATTTTTAATCTTTGCCTAAATATGGTAGCAGCTTAATTAGTCTCTCAAGGAATCTTCCCCTTCCTTTCCTTCCTTCCCCACACCCTCCTTTCTTCCCTCCATTCTTCTCTCCCCCATCCCTTCCTTTTAAAATCACTCAGTGAATTCCTATAATCACTAAGCGTTGTGTTAACATTTCAGGATCTACTGTCAAGGTAAAATATCAGGATTTTACCCCAGGTCTATTTCACTGTTTCTTCTTCAGGGAAACTAGAAACTGCAACTTACCAAATTTGATTACGCTGAAAAGGAATATGCCTGGGTGGGAATAAAGAGTGGAGGGAGAATAATGAGGGTATAGACTGGGCCATTCAGAAGGCAAGAGAATCAACCAAACTAAAAAAAACGAATTGTCAATGTACAAAAACAATAGATTACTACGATTTCGGGGTGTCTTGGTGGCTCAGTCGGTTAAGTGTCTGCCTTCAGCTCAGGTCATGATCCCAAGGTCTTGGGTTAGAGCCCCACATCAGGCTCCCTGCTCAGTGTGGAACCTGTTTCTCCCTCTCCCTCTACAACTCCTTATACTTATGCTCTCTCTCTTTCTCTTGAATTAATAAACAAAATCTTCAAAAAAATAATACATAACTACAATTTATTAAACTACCAATATATTGACTTATATTAGATGTTTTTACAAATTATAATTAAAACTGTATTAAACTAAGAAACTGGGAAGTAAAGTTGTAATTATGAATTAATATATCTCAAAGGGAAGGAACACTTAGGTTTAGAAAGATGCACACGTATAGTACTGCTTTAAAGGATTTTTCTGAATTAGATGTGAGAAGTTATGCTTTATTATCCACCTGTCTTGGTCCTTTGAAAATCTGACTTTCATGGCAGATTTTTAAAAATTGGCAGATCATGCAGCGGATTTTTAGGAAGGATTTGATAAGATTCCATGAACAAGATCAATGACTAAGATAGAAGTCACAGAATCAAAAGTACAGTAAATGATTTAGTAGATAAAAATGAGACTTTTGGTTGAAGAAGGATGGACATAAACACTTTTCCTTCCCAAATCCTATTAAAATAAAGCAAAGAGATATTTTTAACCTACAAGGACAAAGATAATAGTGGCTAGCAGTAGAGAAAGCCAAGAAGCAACCCAACTAGGTATAGGGTAAATGCTGACAGGCAACTTACACCCTCTAAGCAGGAGAATTTAGAAGAGTGTTCTCTAGAATCTGATTAGCCTGTCTCAACAGAGACTGGACAAGACTAGTCTGATAACATGCAGTGAACCTCCCTGTCAACAGGCACTGCCTGTGAACACATTGGAGTTTCCTGGCAGCTTTGACTCTGCCATCTTACACAGGAGTGAGTGGTCAGGGATCACAGACATTTGAGAAAAGCAGTTCACACAACTAGGTAAAAAACAAACAGAAAGACATTTTTTGAAGGAAATTATGAAGAAGAAAACTTCAAAAAATATAGTGAAGATACTAGAGTTATTAACATTTAATAACAGGAGAAAACAGAATGTTTTATAGGAAAGGAAGAGTCATCACTGTATGCTGTCTTTTTCACTCAATCAGAAGTGAAAAGCATTTATAAAGTCATAACAACGCAAACATAACATTGATTCAGTCAAAGTTATGGTGTATCGAGAGGATGGAAGAATGGGAAGTATGACTATGTGTCTGTGTGAGTGTGACTGTGTATGTGAGGCTGTATATGTGTGTGACTGTGTGTATGGTGGGGATGAGGTGGTGGAGGCAGGAAAATTAACCACTGTGGATGTCAATAGATAATGCCTAAAATGGAAAAATTAAGAAGTAGCAAGATAAGCATGTTATTTAGAAATATGGAGATAAATGCCAGAAGAATCAGCCAAAAGAATTGTCTCTGGGGAATGGAAAACTGGAGAGGAAACAGGAGATTGGTGTTTTTTGATAGCAGCCATCAGGAACCAAATGACTTTTTAAACTACATACATGTGTAACTAAGTAAAGAAAGATCTGGAAAAATGTTCTTTTTTAGTTAGAAAAGATATTTTAAAGAAGTAATCCATTATAGGTGAATCCACCTATACAAGGAAAAAACATTTTTTTAAAAGCAATACTCTGGAATTCATACATTTTGGGATTCTATATATGTATTTCGTTGACCTCAGGATTGCTCAATGCATCTGTATAATTCTTATTTTGACAGTTAACCCTCTGATCCAGCCCCTCACACATAGTCCTCATGGAGCCCCTTGCTGGGCTCTGTGCTCAGCAGGGAGTCCACTTGCCCGCCTCCCTCTTCATCTCTCCAAGTGAACGCTCATGAGTGCATGCATGTAAGTGCTCTCTTTCCTGTGCGTGTGCTCTCTCTCAAATAAATAAATAAATCTCAAAAAAAGAGAAAGAAATGACCTTCAGAGGTAAGTTTACTAAATATAAGTTTTAGTGATCTTCAATACACTAGACTGTGTAACTTCCTGGCTGGTAGCTATGCTGAGCCCACAGGGAGCTGCAGCTGCACTGTAGCTGGTGGACAAATTTCTTCAGAAGACCGAATTGATTTCTTGTTTTGAGCAGCAGAAGCCAGGAAAAAGGACTGGTGGTGGAGCAGCTGTTGGGGGTCGAGGCAGAGGCACAAATTGAAGGAGGTAGAGAACACCACCAGACCCACACCCCCCCCAGAACAACTGATTATAAAGGAGTTGATATAAGAGATCATTTCAAACACCTCTTATTTGTATTTTTAATAAAAGCCAAGGGTAAATTGCATTGATAAAACAAAACTAGCTTATCCTATGTAAAAGTAACATCAAAATAGACATACAAAAAAAGACGTTCTTGGAAATAAAAACATGGTTGCCAGTACTAACTCCTGGGGGAGAACCAGTAAAAACAATTGTAATCAGTGCTGAAATAAAAGTGAGAAAACTCAAGAAATTCCTCCAGGACATAAAGCAAAAAGTACAATAATGAAAATTAGGAGAGAAAAGAAAAAAATATGATCCTTCTAGGAGATGGGAATGAAACAAGACAGTGGAGAATTATTAACCAAAGAAGTATAAGAAAATGTCAGAGTTGAAGAGATTTGAATCTTCAGTGTACAAGTGTTCACCAAATGCGTGAAGGATTATTGCAAAAGGATCCATAACTAGAAAGTCATCTTGGTAAATGTGTAAATTCTAAGGATAAAAATAAATCCTATAAACTTTCAGACACATACACATAAAAAGAAAGAAAAAGGAAGGAAGGGGAAGGAAGAACAAATCTGAACAAGAAAGAATGACACTGGCATTAGACCTTCCTTCTGCAACATTCAACACTTCAAGACGAGAGTAATGTCACAGAGTTCCTGTGCAAGAGTATAAATAAGACATTTGGACATGTAACAAGTTAAGAAGTATATCACTCATGTTCATTTTTTTTTAAAAAGATGTATTGATTTGGGGGGGAGAGAGAGAGAGAGAGAGAGAGAGAGAGAGAGAGATCGATCATACCTGCATGCACAGGGGAAGGGGCAGAGGGAGAGGGAGAGAGAATCTCAAGCAGACTCCCTGCTGAGTGTGGAGCCTGACATGGGGCTTGATTCCACAACTCTGGGATCAGGACCTGAACCAAAATCAAGAGTCAGACACTTAACCAATTGAGCCCCCCAGGCACCCCTCACCCATGTTCATTTGTATGGAAAGATCTAAGGAAGTACTTGAGTCAAATTAAATGAATTCAAAAGTTTCTTAAATTAAGAACAGGAAAGATTTTGCATATAACTATAGTAATAATGCAAACTTATAGCTGTTAAAAAAGGATTCTGAAATAATAGAAGAATGCAATAATAATTAACTGTATCCCATATGTAATAATACTCTGAATTAAGAGTGATCAGGAATTAGAAATCCAGATTATTTCTTGGAGCTGAAAAAGGGACTGGGGAAGCACAGGCACTACCAAAGGTTAAGTTTTAACAGAGGGAAAAGGTTGAGGGAAGTCAAAGATTTAGTTAAAATTCAAGATGCCAAAAGAGAAGTCCAAATTTAAAATGTTTGTAAAAAATGTTCATTGACAACTTATAAAATAGTATGTAAAACTTCTAAGGGAAAATGAGGAAAAAGGAAACTAGATCAGACTGGTAAATTTGGGGAAATCAAAATGGGTCAAACATTAGTATATTAATGATCATAAATCCTCCTTTTAATGGCAAAGACTCTCCAATTGAGGTATATTTTAAAATCTAACCATATACTCTTTACAAGAGACATGATATGATATAAAAAATTTCAAAACAAGAGTGTGAGATACTAGAAAATATATATATATATTGGTCTCTGCCCCCAATTCCTGGCACAGAGCTCCTAAAACCCTTGCCATTTCCTAAATGATAAAAGCACCAGGAGCATCTTCTGCTCTAACATTTGGTCTTTGACCCTGATTCCTGGCACAGGGCTCCTGAAACCTTTATAATTTCCCAGGCAATAGGAGTGCCTTTTGTTCTAATGAGGCAATTCCTGGGTGGGCTCCTAGATAAAGGCTGGTCACTGCAAAGACCAGCCATGATTGGAAGCTTGGAATTTTCAGCCCTACCTTCTCTTCTCTTGAGAAGGCAGAAGGGCTCCCAATGGAGGTAATGATCCCTTATGCCTAGATCATGAAGCTGCCATAAAAATCCCAAAATACTCAGTTCAGAGAGCTTCTGGGTTGGTAATACAGGAAGTGCTGGGAGGGTGGCACACCTGGCAAGGGTATGGAAGCCAAAGACCAAAGACCCCCTCCCACACACCTTGACCTATGCCTCTGTTCCAACTGGTTGTTCATCTGTAGCCTTTATCCGGTAAATGTGTTTCCCTCAGTTCTGTGAGCTGCTCTAGAAAATTAATTGAACCCAAGGTGGGGATCTGGTGGGTCAGAAGCACAGGTGGCAACTCAGGCTTGCTACTGGCATCTGAAGTGGTAGAAGAAGCAGCCTGAGCCCTTTACCTGTGTGATCTTGTGCAATCTCCAGGTAGACGGTGTCAAAATTGTGTTAATACCCAGCTGGTGTTACAGACAATTGCTTGGTGGGGAAAAAATGCCACATATTTGATGACCAAAGCATCAGAAATGAAGTATTCTCTGTGAAGATAAAGGCACACAGGGAAGAAAGGCATAGTAGAGAAGAACTGGGTTTCTCCCTACACAGAAAGGAAAAGACTGAGTTTCTTCCATTACAAAGGGATGAACAGGACAATACAGACTAAAGTAAGCTACAAAGACAGCAGAAATGGCAATATGAATGACTATCAGGCAAAGGAGAATTTCAGCAACAACAACAAAATACATTAACCTATACATGTGAAATCTCTCATACTGTGGCCCACAGCAGAGCTGTGCTCAGGAGAAACTTAAGCTGTAAATGCTTGAAGAAATCATAAAAACAACTAAACCATATTTTTCAATTCAAAAATCAGTAGAACAAGATAAGTAAAATAAATCCTAAGAGGCCATACTAGTAAGAGTAGAAATCAAGAAGGAAACAGAAACAAAGCAAAATCTAGACACTGTTCTCTTAACCAGGCCAGGACAAATAGACCATTTGTTCATTCTGTTATTATTTATGTTCTGGGCACACACTCTAAAAACAAATGAAAAGGACAAACTCAAATACAGCTGTTTTGATTAGAAGGAGTTTAGGTTGATTAATGGCACAGATACAAACACCTATAATTGCGGGAAATCATGGATTTAAAATGAAAATCAAACCCTAAGGTAACCCACGTGCCAGAGAATGATTGACCCAATGAATATTCTGTATAAAAGCTCCCTCCTTACACCCTTGCACTTTCTGTTCCTACTATCTCGAATTCTCTTTGTCCAAAATAATCCCTGCTCAAATGCCATCTTACCAGGAACCCATGTTTGATCACCCCATTCTTCCTCCCATCCTTAGCCTGCTTTGTTTTCCTTTATATGACCATACGAAACATGTTAGTATTTCCCACCAACCCCTGGAGGAGTGGCCTGTTTTGAACACTGCTCTCTTCCAGGTGCTTAGACCATTAAAAGCATATGGCAGACTCTAGATAAATATCTGTTAGATGAAGATGTGCCACAAAATACTACTGTGTATGTAGGTGACATGGTTAGACAGGCTCTGTAACACACCCCCAATGAAGTTTTACTGTCTTTATGATCTAGATTTTTACACATATCTCAAAAGGATGCAGGACAGAAGCAAAGCCAAAGTGGCTCTCCACGCTTTGTAGACCATGGTAGACAATGTCTGGTCCCATGTCTGCTGGGATGAGGAGGGTGGTTCCTCATGGAAATCTCTAGTGATTCTCATTCACTTCTGGTTTGTAGTTACATTGTACCCAGACAAGCTCTATGGCTCCCTACTAAATTCTAAGTTCTTTAAGATCTGTTTCTTAATGATCTTTGTATAAACCAAGAGACTTAGTGTTGTGCTTGTCATGCATTCAATGGTCTACACTTTTCCCCCAATGAAGAATGAATGAAGACAAACAGCAGTCTCCACAGCCTCAGATCTGCAGGAGTGAAGGGGTTCCTGGTACCAAACCTTAAGGCCGAGACCTTCAATCTGCATCTCAGACCCTACTGCTATCATCATATATGGGACCTAACACCTGCTCAATCCTGGATCCCAACCTGACTCTGCACCCACATCTCACTACCACTCATTTCCAGTGGAGCAAAGCATTCAGGGATTAGAGCTACACGTATCTGAATTCAAATCCTACCTTTCCACTAACCAGCTGTATATTCTGGCGCAAGCTGCCACTTTATTTCTCTTTCTTTCTATCTTTCTGAGCTCAGAAACATGGCAGAGGCTGCTAACTGTCTGCCAATATCCATTCTTCTTTCTTTTATTGCCTAGGCTTCAGCTGGCCACAGAGCTGCTCAGTTAGAGAGCACAGGTCCCAAACCTTCTTTCTTGGCCGGTGGGAAATGACTAGAAGTGAGTCTTGCTATTTCTAGGGCACATTCTCCAAAAAGGAACCAAATTCTCTCTCCTCTTGCCCTTCCCCCTTCCCTCTGGCAGGAGCACGGTGGTAGAAGCTGAAGCCTTCACTTTGGATCCAGACACAAAAATCATGTAGTGAGGCAGTGGAGGTGCCCTCCGAGTCCTGGTCTGCTTATCCTAAAACTTGTTCATGAAACAGAAATAAACTTCAATCTTATTTAAACCACTGGGGTCATCATTTAGGGGTCTCTTTGTCACAAGACCTTAGACTATAATACACTCGATTTTCTTGGTTGTACAGAGAACAATACCTAGCTGAGATATTGTAAGGAGGAGTATGCAGCAAGATTTACAAAACCAACGTTATTCTTACCCAGATTTGTGATGCTTTCCTTTAGCCTGATGTCATAGTCATGGTCTGAGCAGAATAACTGAAAGGGAGACACTTGGAGTGGTTTGATGAGTGCAAATCAGTCATAGTCAAGATTAGGCACTACAGCACCACTCCTACCCACTGTCCCTACTCACTACCCCTTGCCCCTCACCAGCCCCCTAACCCCAGTTGGGGTAAGGACAGATATTTGTAAAAGGGAGTTTAATTTTTTTACAAACGGTGAAGACCTTTGGTAACATATCCAGTTCTTATTGTTGTTTGAGGAGCCAAATCTTTTTCTTTTAACTTTATTAAGTCATTAAATTTGAATTCCAGTAGAGTTAACATACAGTGTTATATTACTTTCAGGTGTACAATATAGTGATTCAACAATTCTATACATCTCCCAGTGCTCATCATAAGTGTACTCTTTAATCTCCATCACGTATTTCACCCATTCCATCACTCACTCGTCCCCTGGTGACCATCCATTTGTTCTCTGTAGTTAAGATTCTGTGGGAGCCAAATCTGTTCTGAGGCTGTGTTTAAGTGTTGAATTCAGCCTTAAGGGCAAATGTAAGAGGCATACTGGAACGCTCAATGTAGCAAGAAAGGAGCAAACTGAGGGGAGCTCCTGTCAAGAGCACAGGAGGCCTGTGTGGGCACCCACCATCCTAAAACACCAAAAAAACAAAACAAAACAAAACCCACAAAACTCCCTAAAAGTTGGAAAACAGTGATTTTCAGGTACTGATCCATAGTCAAAATTGGAAAGATTCATATCATAGGTTCTTAATTAGAATCACTTGAATCTCCCCCCATCTTCCTCACCAAAAGTAATTGATACATCCTTCATATTAATGCTCAATTTCAAAATTCGTGTATCATCTGGGAGTCTTGGGGATAGTTAAGGGCCCACTTAATAAACAGAAAATTTTCAATCAGCACTTACCCCATTGTATTATGGGCTTGGTTCTCCATGTCAAGAAATTGCTGCATCTGGTTTGTTTCTTGATTTTTAATCTATTAGGGGAAAAATGATCTAGATCACTAAAACACTTACACTTATTAACCTATAAAACAAGAAAATTCTGCTCTTAGCAAACCACGTAGTGTGAGCTTCTCCAAGTGTAGCAGCTCTTGGTGCTACAAAACGTAGAACATTAGGGCCTTTTTAAAAAATTCCCCCACGCATTTAGGACACTGGTTTAGCTATGAGTCGAAATCCATGGTATTGGCTGAAATGAGCAGTCATTCACTATTTCCTGAACAACACCCTGGTGCCAGGTACTTTGCAAAGTGCTCATCACCCGAGATAAGTCAAACCGGATTCCTATGGTAGAGGAGTTACAGCTAAATGTTCTCAAACTTTCTTTTCTTGTCTGCTAAAAGTTTGCCTTGTATTTGAGTCAACTCCTTCTTTGGCCCTTCCCGGGTTTTGTTGGAACGAATATACTATGAGATTTAGGACAAACAGGCTAAGAGTGGCCTGAAAATAAAAATCTTACAATTCTGCAATGGCTCTGTGGGCACCTGCTTACCTGGATGTTGGTGCTTGCCTTCAAGAAAGAGGAGGGAGGAACAAGTTCATCCCAGCAACAAGGTGTCAATTAAAAAATGGCATGTGAGGATCATTGGACAAAGGATCGAAGAGAACTTCAACTCCTGAGTCACTGCATCAAAGTCAACGAAACAGCATTCAAGGGGGAGGAGGAGGGAGACTGCCGGCTCCGGCCCTTCCAGACCGAGGAGTCGGAGGCTCGGGGAGCAGGAGGCGGGGACCGCGGCGTCGGAACCACAGCCCGGCCCGGACGGACCGAGGGCTAAACTGCCTGCGCGGGTTCCTGCGCCACCTGCGACCCTCGCTTGGGCGCCCGGGCAACGAGGCACCGAGAAGCGAGGCGCCCGCCCCCGCCCCCGCAGGCCGCGCCGAGCCCCGAGCCCCGAGCCCCGAGCCCCGAGCCCCGAGCCCAGGCCCGGCGGCTTACCTGCGCCGCGCTCCCGGGAGGCCCGAGCCGGGGGCCCCGCCCGCCCGCGCGCCCGCCGAGCCGCCCGCCCGGGCCGTTAGGGCCTCCCGGTCCCGGAGCCGCCCGCCCGCCGAGCCGCCCCTGGTTGCCACGGGGACGCGGCCGAACTCGGGGCCGCCCGGAGCGGGGGCGGGGCTGGCGGCGGCGGCCGTGCGGGGCTCGGGTAGCGCCCCCGGGCCCGGCCGCTGGGTGCTCGGCGGAGGCCCCCCCGAGACCGCTGCCTGGGTCCTGCCTCAGGACCACCCGGGTCGGGCACCCAGCGGGGCGGACAGGGAAGGAAGGGGGGCACGGGGTCTGCGGCCACGGTTCGTTTCGTTTTTCTTTCCTTTCTTTTCTTTTCTTTTCTTTTCTTTTCTTTCTTTTCTTTTCTTTTCTTTCTTTTCTTTCTTTCTTTTCTTTCTTTACTTTTCTTTCTTTACTTTTCTCTTTTCTCTTTTCTTTTCTTTTCTTTTCTTTTCTTTCTTTTTTCTTTTTTCTTTTCTTTCTTTTCTTTTCTTTCCTTTCCTTTCCTTTCCTTTTTTTCTTTTCTTTCTTTTCTATTAAAGGGCCTTTCCTACGCCCGCCGTGGGGCTCGAACTCACCACCCAGAGATCAAACGTTGCAGGCTCTACTGAGAGCCAGCGAGGCGCCCTGACATCCAACTTCCTTAAATCCCCCCCGACCCTCTTCCCTCTCCCCCATGTTTGAAATGGTATAAAAACTAAAATAGACTTGGGGCAGAGAATTGCCTCTCTCTTCACCAAGGCGTCTTTCACCTCAGAAGAGCTTGGGGGGCGGTGTTTCAAGTGCACTGCGGGGTGCACAGCCACTCAGGTTATCACGACGCAGCAACGGCACCCTCCTCCCCACGCAGCACACCGGGTCCTTCGCACTACTTTGCCGGAGAAGGAAACACCTCCCAAGTGGGGAAAGGCGGAGGGAACCCGGTGCCTGGTTCCAAATTCTTTTCTTTTTTCACTAAATTCCAAGAATAATTGATGATAGAAGCTCTGTCTCACATCTCTGATTTTAAAGAACAGGAAAGAATATATGCATATAGACCTGTACACACACACACACAATTTTTTCTATTGACACCTTAAGTAATATTTTTAAGCACTTGAATTTGTATTTGGAAAATACTTCTGCATCAATTTTAAGAACAGCATTCTTCTCAAAACCCAGTTGATCAACATCTAATTCTTAAAATCTTTGCACTCCACGTTCATAACATAAACATGAATTTGCTACTTAACATGGCTGTCAACTTAACATGGATCCCAATCCCTCCATTCGGGTTCCTTTTGAATTTCAAAAAACCATTTGCTGTTTCTTGACAAATTGACTTTCATAGATGAATTGTGTAAAGTACCTTAGGTTATTCGTTCTAGTAAGTGTTTCTCATTATGATTGAATGAAGAGAGTGATCATTTCATCTTAACTTGAAACTTTCCATTATTCTGAAAACCTTAAGTCATATTCTTTATTCTTGTCTAAACTTAATGGGTCAGTGTAGTTATTCTGACCTGAAGAGGGGAAACTGGAAGTAGGAACAAAATTTAATGAAGTTTCAGGATGCCCTGTATCACTCGTGCTGTGTGGCGCTTTACCATTGGTAAAGACTTTCATGCTCATTATTTCCTTAGATGCTCACAAGTACGGCGTGACACATGTGTAACAGGGTTCTTACAGCTCCTTTTAGCAGATTAGGAACGTAAACCTCAGAATAATGGATTTGGCCAGGATTACACATCTGGTTCAAACGCAGCTAAGCTAATGAATCTCGATCCTCTTAGTCTAAACTTAGTGCTCCTCAAACTCGGTCCAAAAAATTAGGTTTCTTGAGCACACAGAATCTGGCTATAGGTGTGTTTAAAGCCACATTTTCACAAGACAGAAGGGGAATGAGCAGGGCTTACAAAGTATCTGATGGAGTTTAAAAAAAAATTTAAATATAGAATGGAAACACTCCATTCAATTTAATAGGAATAAAGGCTTTCATAATGAGATGAAAGTTAATGCAAAGACTGACCTACCCAGTCCCCCACCCACTCCCCCCTTCAAGTAAGAAGTAAGTGCAGAGACTGGAATTTACCCTGAAATGTACCTATTATTGTATCTTTTTCACATGAAATTGTTTTGAAAGGGATAAGCGAAGTAGGAGGTCCCTGAGTCCAAAGGAGGGTAAGAGTGTGACCAGGCTGCTGCCAAGAGATGGCAAGAAAGTTCAGTACTGGAAGAGAATGGGAGGATACAGCAAGGCCACAATAAGATGTAAAATATAACCAGAAATGGTCAAAAGACAGTACAGGAGACATATATGTCTGAAGAATGAGAATGATCTCTGAAGAAGCTAGGGGACCAACTATATAAAATAAATAATAATCATGGCCATAGACTGAACCTTAAAAATGGAAAAAATGATCATTAACAAAGTAGTTTTCACAGCAAAATTTAGGATTACAGCACAGAAAATGAAAGTACACTTGAGCATATGCAAAGTTATATAATTAGCTTAAAGTCTGTCTTTTTAAGAAAGGAAATACTTATTTTTATAGTATCTTCTAAAGAAGGTTCAAAAATTATATATACGTCATAACAAAAAGCTAAATCTATCTTATCCATGGAAAATATTTTATTTTTTAAAGATTTATTTATTTATTCATGATAGACAGAGAGAGAGAGGCAGAGACACAGGCAGAGGGAGAAGCAGGCTCCATGCACCGGGAGCCCGATGCGGAACTCGATCCCGGGACCCCAGGATCGCGCCCTGGGCCAAAGGCAGGCGCCAAACCGCTAAGCCACCCAGGGATCCCCCATGGAAAATATTTTAGAAGAAATTTTAACATAATAACAATAATCAAATAATCATAGAACTGGAAGAAACCAGAGGGGACCTAGTTCAACCCTTTCATTTTACGTAAAGAAACTCAGGCCCAAAGAGTTAAAATGATTTGACTACTTTCATTGCTAGTTAATAACAAACATTGAGATTAGAACCCAGGTGCTTTTTCTTATTATATCACACCACTTCCATACATGGAAGCAAATTAAAGAATTTTCTGGAAAAACTTCAATTGTTGAGAAAAATAACTATTCAGGAAGAGGAAATTCAGTCTTTAGAACCAAGATTACCCTAGAGGCAGCACTGTCCAATAGAAATATAATGCAAAGCACTTATGTAATTTTAAATATTGTAGTAGTAAAATTAAAAAAATAAAAGTAGGTGAAGTTAGATGCAATAATATATTTATCTAACTCAATATATCCAACATATTATTTCAACATATAGTCAATATAACAAATTATTGAGATGTTATACATTCTTTTTTTTCATACTAAGTTTTCAAAATCTGATGCAGAGTTTATACTTACAGCACAATCAATTCATAGAGCAGTATTCAAGCGCTCAATAGCCACACATGATTGGTGGCTACCATACTGGACAGCACAGTCCCAGAAAACAGGTTCCTGGCCAATGTACTAAAGTGCTTTGGTTGTTAAGTGCAAGGGGTCATGCAATGAGAGAGATTCTAAATTATTTGGATATAATTTGAGAGGACCTATGAAAGTCTCCTTCATCAAAAACCTCGTTAATCATCTCGAGGTTGGAAGAGGGACCAGACATCTGCAGAGAAATATGTTACTGGGACCCTTAGGCAGGCAGGAAAAGTCTTTCACTTCATTATGATTCACAGTCCTATCAATTCTCCTAGTAAGGGCTGCATCTCCAAAGTTAATTAAGAGTAAATGGGGAGGCCTTACCTCTTAGTTTTGGCTGGCCAGGGGCCTACAAGCCAAAGGACTGTGTCCTCTTGATGGGAGTCATAAACAACAGGTCTTATTGTAGGTTCAGAAAACAAATTATTTGGAATATACCAATCATAATTTTTTCCTTTGCTTTTCCTTCTTATAGACCCTTAGTGTTTTATTTTTATTTATTTATTTATTTTTTTGACCCTTAGTGTTTTAGCACAGTGGTTTTGAAAAGTGATCCCCCATTGGGTATTAACAGGAACCAAAGATTTTGTACAAGACAAGATTTTCGTCTTGTTTCATGGATGGAGTTACTTATTTCCTGGAACCAGGCATGGCAGGGGCAATGCTGTAGTGAAAAGTCCCCGGTGGGGAAAACAAATTTGGAGGCAGGAGTCAACTCTTTCCAGAAGCTCATCTCTGTTAAAGTGTTTCAAGTCCCAAGCTAATATAATAGTGAGAAATTATTGGGTCAAAGTCTAGGAAAAGGCAAGAACCTAGAGAAGAGGGTCCAGCACTCAATGCTGTTTTTTCCTGGAAGGCATTTGATGCTCTGGAAGGAATGACTACAAAACTGAACAGCAATTTTGTTGGCCTTTTTTTTTTTTTAAGATTTTATTTTATTTATTTATTTATTTATTTATTTATTTATTTATTTATTTTTTCATGAGAGACACACAGAGAGAGGCAGAAACACAGGCAAAGGGAGAAGCAGACTCCCTGCTGGGAATCTGATGTGCGTCTCCATCCCAGGACCCCGGGATCATGACCTGAGCCAAAGGCAGATGCTCAACCCCTGAGCCACCCAGGTACCCCAGTTTTGTTGGTCTTATGGAGCAAAGGGGACAAAAGACAAAGCCTGGGCTCACTCCAGGTAGGGAGTTATGCCTTTAAATTGGAACCTCACAGGGCTTTGCACAGAAAATTTTTCCCATCTCACCCATTTATATCAGTATGGACTAATGGATATTTTTTGTGTATTTTGAATTATAATCCAAAGCTACTTCATTTATTTTGTTTCTCAAATTGTTCTAGTGTTGGCCATTGGAAGTTCTTTCAGTTAATTTCTGTGTTCCTTTGACATACCTTAATTATTGTGAGGTTTAGTTTAGTTTTGTATTTCGAAAGCACTTTATTGCTTTCTGGCATTATACGATATTCCAGGCTCATCTTGTATATGTATATATCCTGCTTCAGTCCTAGAATCAGCCATTTCTCCAGCGTTCTATGTTTCCCTGTATTTTTTTTAAAGATTTTTTTATTTGACAGAGAGAGAGAGAGAGAGAGAGAGAGAGAGATAGCACAAGCAGGGGATGCTGCAGAGGGAGAGGGAGAAGCTAACTCTCCCAGCAGGGAACCTGACATGGGCCTTGATCTCAGGACACTGGGATCATGACCTGAGCTGAAGGCGCCCCATTTCCTTGTATTTAAAGGGCAATTAGAAACCAAGATAGGAGCAGTATGTATGTTCATTTCTACTTGGGTGTCATTGATTGTAGGCCCTCTTAGCTGATAGGCAAGGGGAATATTTATGTCTATAGTAATCCATGTATTTATACATATCTCTAACTACTTCTACATGTAACCATTCATATCTTTATTAGGCTAAACATGAGTTCCCACTATACAAATTAAAGAACACAATATAGCCATTTATAAAATAAGACAATGTGGCTTTAAAATATATTTCGAACACAGAAATTCATAATAGGAAAATCAATTATTGTTATTGTGTTGTTATTTAATTTTATTGAAATGACTCCTATGAACTGAGAATTATTTTCTGGCTATCTCTGAGTGTCATGTTTTCTGCTTATCCTATAAACCATGGTTTCCGTGCAGTTGGCTGAATAAAATTGAGTTAGAGATACATGAAAAAGTACCTCAAACAAACATTAATGAATAAACATTCTGTCATCACCATGAGGGTCTGCAGCACCTGTTTTAGAGAGATACCAGTGTTTTATTCATTTTACTGTCACACTTTAATGATCACGTAGAACAAAACACAAATTGAAGAAAAATGACTCCCAGCACTCTAGTTGTTTAGGTTTGTGTGGCAAGACTACTCATCACGTTGCTACCATTATGCCCTCTTTTTGTTCCTGGCACAAAACATGTTAGCTTCGTCGCTGTTGCGACTGAATACGAGCTGTTATGCCTATAATAAAATGTAATTCTAGGAGGCATCTGAGTTCAGCACTGAGGGAACATGAGTTGGCCATTTCCAATCTGGGGCAAAAAAAACACAAACATTTTTCTCTTTTCCTTTTCCCAGACTATAATTATAAAACCTCTAAGTTGTGTCCAGAAAAAGCAGCAGAGAAATATGTAGCATGAAATCTAGTTCACAGTGCTCTCACAAACAGGGCTATTTCCTCCCCACGTGGTTGCATTTAACAGTGCTGTGATTCCACACAAGGCTTGTTAGAAACAACTTTTGGCAATTTAAGGAAGCTATGTGCTCAAAAAAAAAAAAAAAATGAATTTACATGATTCTGGTGGAACATTTGGGAATGTACCTGAAAGGTATACTCGCCTTCAGTCTCTGGTGGCCTCACCATCCAGAAAGCCAAATTATCTCGGAAAGTTTGTAAATTGCTTTGTAAAGAAGGCATCAATCTCATTACCATGGTGTTGTGTTCGAAATTCATTATGCCTTATTTCTGAACAGACTGGGAGAATTTTCTCATTCTGACAGAAATTCTTAGATGGTAGAGACCGATGATCACTGGTAAAAGGAAACCACATTTTCTTTTTTTCTCTTTTCATAGTTAAGTGTTTCAATTGCATTTTCTCACTTTAACTGGGCATAAGTCACTTACCCATTGATGGCCAAATTAAGTCTGTAAACCATGAAAGGAGAAAAAAAAATGTTCATTCTTGTGAGAGAAGAATCAACACCAGTAAGCAGTTGCCCTCTAGGCAAGAAAAACATAATTTCAGCGTTCATTATTTAAAATTGTACAGTTGTTTTCTTTTCTTGAACCTTCCTTTTTCTTTGAACATACAATAAGGAAAAACAACTATATAAATGTTTATTTCCAAAGAAAGTCAGCTGAGCATTGTAGAAAGAATGCGGGCTTTGAATCCATACAGACAAGAGTTTGGATCTCAGCTCTACTGCTTAATAGCTATATGATTGTTGCTAACTTACTTGCCTTCATTGGATATTAGTTTCCTCGTTTCTATAGTGGGAAATAATAATGCCTACAGGGCTGTAGAAAAGATTAAACTAGGTCAGTTATGTATATGATGTGCTTGTCACATAGTAGGTGCCTAGCAATAGTTGCAAATAGCATCACCATTATTATTGTTTACTAGTATTATTATTTGTTATGTAGCTATTCTGCTATGTTATGTTTTCACTTCATTTCTAGGCCACTTCTAGAAACAGATCGTCCTAAGCAAGTTATAAAATAAAGAGCTTAGTCAGAGAACAATTGAATGATAATCAAATAGTGATAAAGGGGAAGGGAAAAGCTAATTAAAATAATTGGTTGCTAAGGTATTCTTTTTCCCAACTAGAAGTCAATCCCATGGGGTTAAATGAAGACTTTCTGCATATTTAAATTTCAATGATTCCTTTGTTCACCCATTCAGAAACTGCACTATGGAAGAGTAAGGATGAAAGAATAGGAGTGTAGAAAGAAAACTTCATCTGAAATAAGCAATGTGGTTTTCAAACCTTAAATATACAAAAAGCAAAGCTCACCCTCAGGAAAAGTTAAGGAATATAAACTAATAAAATGAAAGATACTTTCTCTCACAGGACTGAGAAAAATTATAAAGACTAACAACATTAAAATTGGCCAAGATATAGATTCACTCTCATCCACCATTTGGGAGAGTGTAAATTGTTAAAATTATTTGGGGAAGGTAATTTGACAACATCTATCTAAATTTAAAATGTGCACAGCCAGACCAATTTTAAGAATCCATCCTCCAGAGGTGTGCCTGGGTGGCTCAATTGATTAAGTGTTGACTTTGGCTCAGGTCACGATCTCAAGGTTCAGGTCATGATCTCAGGGTATGGTATCAAGCCCTGCATCAGGCTCCTGCTCAGCAGGGAGTCTACTTACTCTCTCCCTCTCTTTGCCCCTCCCTCCTGCTCGTGCTCTCTCACTCTCTCTCTGAAATACATAAAATCCTTTTTTTAAAAAGAATTCATCCTACAGAAATAATATCTTGAGAATATAAAGCTATATATACAAGGAGGTTTGTTGCAGCATTGTTTATAATTGCAAAAAAGAAAGAGGGGAGAACAACATATTTCTGTTATGTATTTCTGGGTAATAAGTTATCCCCAAAATTAGCAGTTCCAAACAACAACTCTTTATTATCTTGCAGTTTCTGAGGGTGGTGAATTTGGCTGCAGCTTAGCTGGGTGGTTCTAGCTCAGCATCTATCGTGAATCAAAATGTTTGCCAGCAGTCTTTGAAGGCTTGCCTGGGACGGGAGGATCTGCTTCCAAGAAGGCTCACTCACGTGTCTGTTGGCAGAGAGCCTCAGTCCCTCTCCACATGGACCACATGAACCTCTTCCTAGAGCTGCTTGAGCATTCTCATGATATGGCAGTCGATTCCCCCAGAGCTAGTGATCTAAGAGAGAGCGAGAAGGAAGCTACCATGCCTTCTATGGCCTCGCCTGAGAAGTCACACACTATCATTTCTACAACATTCTACAGTATCAATATTCTATCAATTCTGCAGTATTCCAAGTCATCAGCTCCAGTCTAAGCTCAAGGGAAAGTGATTTTTGTTTCCACTTTTTGGAGGGAAGAGTGTTGGATGATTTGTGGGCATATTTAAAAACCATCCCAACTTGTCCTCTGGCCACAAATTATTAAAATTATTTTCACATGGAAAACATATTCATCTGCTTCCAAACCCACCTCCTTCCACTCTCAAGTCTCGGCCCTTTACAGTATCAGCTTAAAGTTCAGAAACATGTTGTGTTAATTGGACTCAGGTATGGTTGAAGCTTCTCAGGTGTCATTCCTTTAGTACAGCTCCTTGAGTACCCAAAATGCATATGTGGGACAGGAAAAGAATGACGACTCTAGACATCTCTGTTCAAAAAGAGATGAATGGAGGCCCAAAGAAATCACTGTTCTAAGTCACATGTTAGAAGTTTCTTGATTTGAATTCAGTCCTACTCCTGCCCAGAAATGATTCTCTGTGGCCTTTGGCTCCACATTCTGGGTACTTGATAACCTCTTCTGATTCATTCTTCCTTTCCCTTGAAAGGTAACCTTTGGAGCTGTGTAGCTTTCTCAGTAAAATTTTGGGATTCCAAGTGCTTCATTTCCCTGTGTATTATCTCTGTCTCCTTCAGTCTATGCTCGTGGTATTTCTGTAATTAGAATTGTTTTTAGAAACCTGTGAGTCTTCTATGAGTCTTTGGAGTTCCCTTCATTTGACAAAAGCCACACCCCCAAGTCTTTTCAAGGTAAATCCTCTCTACCTTAGGTTTCTGCTGAACTACAGAAGGACAGCATCCTTAAGCTTCTTTAAAACTCTGTTGTTTGAAGAGTTTTCTGAAATACTGTCTTACGTAGACCTTCCTGAGGTCATAAATAAAATATTCTGTAGCTACACCCTCAGCCTCCTCTCTAGAACAGGTCTTTCTGGTAGTGGCCTTGATTCAAACTTTATTGGGAAATCCTTTCTTAATTTTAGCTTCGTTTGCTGTTTGGCAGGGCTGGCAATCTCCAAAACCATCCAGTCTGGTTTCTTCATGTTTAAAATCTCTCTTTTAGTTTCCCTCTTTTTTGTTATACTTTCTTGTAACCAGCAAGAAGAAACTGGGTAGCATCCCAGCACTTTACCTGGACATCTCTTTAGCTAGATCACCCAGTTCATTGGGTGCATATTCTACTTTCCACATTACCATTGGGGATGGTATTACTAAGTTTTCTGTCTTGCATAACAAGGATCCCTTTTTTCCCAGTTTCTATAAAGCTTTTGCTCACTCACCCTTGGGCCTTCACCTGTAGCCTGCCAATGGCAATCAGGCTTCCAATTATAGTTTTGTTAGGCTTTTCCTAACACTCTTCCACAAAGCCCTGACAGCCTTTGCCCACTATCCAGTTTCAAAGCCACTTCCATATTTTTAGGTTTTAATATGACAGCACCCAATTCCTAGGTACCAAAAGCAGTATCCATTATCTACTGCTGTGTAACAAATTACTTCAAAACATAGCAGCTTATAATGACCATGTAATATATTATGGTTTCTGTGGGTCAGAGGAATCAGGAATGAACTGGGTTGTTTTGGCTTAGTCTCTCTCATGAGATTATAGTCAAGATATCAGTCAGGGCTGCATTCATTGGAAGGCTTGACTGGGGCTGACACACCCACTACCAAGATAGTCCACTCAAATGTATATTGGTGGAGGGCCACAGTTCCTCACTGGCTACTGGCAGGCAGCCCTAGTCTCTTGCCATGTGGACCTTTCTTTAGAGCTGCTTGAGTGTTCTGGTGACACAGAACTGGATTCTCCTTGAATGAGTGATCTGGGAGAGAGAGAGAGCAAAGGGGAAGCTGCAATGTCTTTTAGGATCTATTCTCAGACGTCACACACTGTCACCTCACCATATTCTGTTCATTAGAAGTGAGTCATTAGCCCCACACTCCGAGGGGAATTATGCTCTACCTTTTGGAGAGGAGTATCGAAAGTTAGTGGAGTTATTTTATGTATGAAGGTATCCTAAAACTACCTCAATACCCATTAAAAATAATGAAGTACGTAAAAAAATACTAAGAAAAATGTTGTCAATATGCCATTAAGTAAAAAAAACAGAGGAAGTTTTAAAATGATATGTATAGCATGATCCTATATTTTGGGAGGAACAAATCTAACCTTGCCTATGTAGGTATAAACAATAAAAATACCTAGAAGCCTACAGACCAAAATGTTGACAGTGCTTATAGAGATATGGTAGATGGTTGTTAATTAGCTTAGTGGGACTGAAAAGGAGTGAATTTTACATATTATGCTGAAAAAAAGAGTAATGATTTTTTTTTACTCCTTTGTGTTTTTCTGTGTTTTCTAGACTTCCTAAAAGAAAAATGTGTTGCTTATATAATTAGAAAGTAGCAAGGTGCATAATAGGGAGAGATCTAACAGTAAACCATAAATATTGAATTGAGATTGAAAGAGAACAGAGATGATACCCCACCCAAGTCTCAACATAATGGTCAAATGTCTAAGAAAAAAGCCAATTTTTTCCTACTGAAGATCTGATTCGCTAAAAGTTGATAAAAACAGATATGTAAGTTGTGAAAACTGTAATTTCAATTCTATTTGTGGTATTACATGGTAAATATTGATAAGATTTTAAAAAAGAATATATAACAAAGGATTTCTAATTAACATGGAAATATGGAGGATTGAAACATGCTTTACCTATTCTTCCCTCCTAAAACTCCACTACAGTAACAGTAAAGGATTACAAACACAAACACAAACACAAACACACACACTGAGAGAGAAGAAGGAGGAGAGGGAGATACAGATAGAGATGGTGGGAGAGAATAAGAAAAAAGACAGTGGTATGATTTTAGCAGCTGGATGACTGCTCTGGAGAACTCTCACACTATTAACCATGGATAAAAGGTGGCTAACTCCACAGACCACAGGAAGCTGAAATATAAGCCCACCAGGACTAAACCTAAGAAGCATATCAACCCATTCCAAGGATTTAAAAAAAAAAAAAAAAGCTCAGGAATTGATTCTGCCAAGTACTTCAGAATATGGGAGAACAGGTAGAGAAGAAAACAAGAGGGTTGGTTGAAAGTCTACACAGGATGTAGATTATTACCCAGGTCCTTTCTCTAGCTGGGTAACTGCCTCTTCATGAAGCTGGCAGAAAATTAGAGGTTTACTCTCTGGAGATGTCAAACCAGAGGTCTCTGGACTTGATGCATTCAGCAGAAAGAACAGGGCTACCATACCAAACACAGGGAAATGGAATGAAAACCTCTATTCTAAACAACCTCTTCCATGGCTCAGGTCTTGGAATGCTGGCAGTAGGGGCATCTGGGTAGCTCAGTCAGTTGGGCATCTGCTTCGGCTCAGGTCATGATCTCAGGGTCCTGGGATCGAGGACCCTGGGTCCAGGGTCCCTACATCAGGGGAGCCTGCTTCTCCTTCTCCCTCTGCCTGCCATTCCTCCTGCTTGTGCGCTCTTACTCTCTCTTTCTCTGCCAAATAAATAAAATCTTAAAGAGAAAAAGAATGCTGGTAGCCATATTTAAGGACAGGATATTGGAGGAGTTCTCTCAGAGGAAAGTAATCAGCTGAAGAGAAGAATGAGGAAAAAAATAAAATGTTGCCACTTGGAAGTCCCTCCCAAAAATGGTTGTGTTCTTCCCAATTATCCTTCAGTGAAGCCCAGTCTTTAATAATCCCTACTCTGTCTCACAATATTAAGGCTTCTTTCTTAAATATGAGCCAGAACAAGAATGATGAGAGATTTGAGGGCAACTTTTAATAACACGAAGACCAAAACAAACAGAAAAGATAACACAGATGAAGCAAACAACATAGGAAGCAGAAGAAAAACAGGCAATTATTATCTTCAGAGAAACAAGAAAAAGCATTACATATCACACACACACACACACACACAGACACATATACATTGTAAAAAGAGAACATTTAGAAAACGAAATCAACCACCTAGAAATTTTAAAATACGATACCAGAAACTACAGTACTGGAATAAAATTCAGAATGCCTTAATGACAGGTAGATAGAAAACTATCATATGAAAAGAAGAGATAATTCTTAATTTCGGGGGAAACAAAACATTATATGAGAAAAGAATATAATGAAATACTGGCTCAGATAAAAATAACGTTTAAATGGATAGAATAATGTAAACTCAAATACTGATGTATGAAAAAATATTGTATGGTTATAGAGATGGGTAGATGAAGAGAAATCTGGGTTTGGGGGAGTTATGATTATCTTATATTAGCGTAGATAATATGTAAAATGCAAAATTAAAAAGTAGTGCAATAAACGTATCCCTTAAAAAGCTGTGATAGATATTTGTCTTTTCTTTTCAGGCTGTCCAGCTCCTTTTGTACAACAGAGGGGAAATTTGGGAAATTTACTGCCATATGAGCCCTGTATCCTCCAAATAAACCCCAAGGTCTGTTCTGGTGCCCTTGGCCGCTAGCAAAGCCATCAATGATCTGGGCTCCACTAGCAGACTCATTCCCTTGAGAGTTTGACCTTGACGAAGAGGCCCCACATGGACAAACTCGGCCGGGGAGGGAGGGGCAGAATCACTGAACTCTGGAGGTCGCCACAAGGTTGAGTTCCAGAGCAGCACTGGTGCCAGTGGGGCAAATTGTGGTAGAACTTTTTTTTTTCTTTTTTTTTTAAGGCAGTCTATCACGTGGCTTTAATCATAGTTTCTAGAGCCTAGCACCCTCCTGAGCTACCCTACCCAACTGTCGGAGTCAGTTTGCTATTTGCCAAGTAACAACCCTGAGGATTGCCAAGGCAAATACAAAAGAACAGTCTCCCAAACTTCAAGTGGCTGCCTTGGGAGTGAAAATCAGGAGTGGGAAGAGGTCGATCAGGAGACTACTGTTTTTATTATAAGCCTTTGTCTTCCTGTTGGGCTTTCTGACCATGACTATTTTAGGTTCTAAATATGTACATGTATAGGTTTGATAAAAATTAAAATTGAAACAGAAGGAAAATAGAAACAATGAGAACCATCCTTTGGAGAGTGTAAGTGCACTCCACAGAGCTACCTGTCCCTTGTTTGTCTGTGGGACACACTACTAATTGAAAACAGCTTTCTTTCCCCCCAGGGCCTAGAAACAGACTCACAAACCTTCTCAATACCTATTTCTAGGTATAACAAAGCTGGGTCTTCCCATGAAAACTATTTGCTATTTTTGGCCTAAGAGAAAATACTTGATCTCTCATAGGTCTCGACCTGCATTCCTGAACGTAAGTGAAAACAAATCCAGAATATGTTTTATGGTATACAGAATGAGAACATATATCCTGGTATACCTAATTCTGTCAAATGCCTTAATTAAAGGATGTAAGTAACCACTATAGAACTCTATTATTCCAGTGAAATTGCTACAGTTCTAAAAAGCCATTTAGGTTTTTGAACATGAACATGAAGATAGACTTTGAAGTTTTCCAGCACTATGATTAATAGAATTGTATTACTTGAGAGTTTTCAAAGTAGTGCAAATCTTCTCACTGGTGATATTGGCATAACACTATAGAAGAAAAAATGTTTCTTCAAGTCAACATATAGTTAATTCACATTTGGAGATAAGGCGACCGTGACAACATGACAATTTAATGAGGTTTGAACAGCTTCGTAAAAGGGATTATTAAAAGCAAAAGAAAAGAAATGTTTTGTGAGAGAAAAATAGAATACCAGAATTACCTGGACAATTTTTAACAGTCATTTGCAAGGACTTATTGTCACTTCTTTTATCATAATTCTCCTTTATTTCTCTTTCTTTCTTTCTTTCTTTCTTTCTTTCTTTCTTTCTTTCTTTCTTTCTTTCTTTCTTCTTTCTTTCTTTTTCTTTTCATTTCTACTACTACAGTGGTTGGTTTATTTGTCTATGATGTAAATGAATTTCCGTACAAGATTCAAGAAGCATACTTAAATCCATAGAGCACAGACAGCATTTGTTAAAAATCTTCTTGCAGGCAGCCCGGGTGGCTCAGAGGTTTAGCGCCGCCTTCAGCCCAGGGCCTGATCCTGGAGTCCCGGGATCGAGTTCCACGTCAGGCTCCCTGCATGGAGCCTGCTTCTCCCTCTGCCTGTGTTTCTGCCTCTCTCTGTCTCTCATGAATAAATAAATAAAATCTTAAATTTTTTTTTTTTAAATCTTGCATTTTGGGGTGCCTGGGTAGCTCAGTCAATTAAGTGTCTAACTTGGGCTCAGGTCTCCATCTCAGGGATCAAGCCTGTTTGTCTCACTCAGCAGAGAGTTTGCTTGTTACTCTCCCTCTCCCTTTTCCCTCCCCCCCTCATGCTCTCTCTGTCTCTCTCTCAAATAAATAAATAAAATCTTTAAAATAAAATCTCCTGGCATTTTTCAATGGCACCCTTTTATTCCTTGGAATTCGACTGTGTTTGCTTTGTCTTTATATTAATCACATGGCTAGTATGCCAGGACAAACGTTTACTGCTTGAATTTTCTGGCCTACAGAGTTTCAGAGAAGGTTTTATTTCAGGTCCTGAAGAGGAAAACCTAACAGTGCATGGTAGATGAGATAAGGTACAATATGGATAATGGTAAAATGTTAGAAAAAACGCACCAGAAAACCTAGTCCCCAGTTCTGCCAAACCAGTGGAGCAACTTTGGGCAAGCCGCTTAACCTCTGAATCTGATTTCTCTCATCTGTGAGATGAGATGATTGGGTTTAATGATCTCTGGGATGATTCCCTGCACCCAAATCCCTTAGTATCGACATGGCATGTTTTACATCTTTAAAATTCTTATGGATGAGAGATTAAACATAGAAAGTATGAAGGTAGGGTGGCCTATATTGTATTAGGGAAACCAAAAAAGTATGAGCAGTATTAAGAACAATGCACTGATTTGTCACACTACAGGTCCATGCATGTGGTCTCAAATGACACAATCTCATCGTTTTTATGCTATGTAATATTACACACATAAACACACATCACATTTTCCCTATCCCTTCATCTATTGATGGATGCTTAGGTTACATACATAATATTTTATACATATACATACATACATACATAAACCACATTTTCCTTATCCATTCATCTATTGATAGATGCTTAGGTTTGTTTCATATCTTGACTATTATAAATAATGCTCCAATAAACAGCAATAAACAGGGATGCATAATCTTTTCAAATTAGTGCTTTTTGTTTGGGTAAATACCCAATAATGAAATCATTGGGTTATATGGTACTTTATTTTTAATTTTTTGAGGAACCTCCATATTGTTTTCCACAGTGGCTGCACCAATTTACATTCCCATCCACAATGCATGAGGGTTCCTTTTTGTCCCCCTCCTCACCAACACTTGCTTGATATTTCTTGTCATTTTGATTTTAGCTATTCTGACGTATGGTGGTATTTTATCATGGTTTTGAGTCACTAAGTCCTACAACTGAAACTAATGTGACATTGTGTGTCAACTACACTCAGATTTTTAAAAAAGATACTAAATAAAACAAACAAACAAAAGAACAACATCAAGACAAGTGTAGTGTATATACACAATGTACATACTGAAATCCACTTGGGTAGTTTAAGATTGCTATGATTATGTTTAGTTAGGAAAAGGTATTAAGAAGCCGAGCATGGGCAGCCCAGGTGGCTCAGCGGTTTAGCGTCGCCTTCAGCCCAGGGTGTGATCCTGGAGACCCGGGATCGAGTCCCACGTTGGGCTCTCTGCGTGGAGCCTGCTTCTCCCTCTCCATGTGTCTCTGCCAATCTCTCTCTCTCTGTCTCTGTCTCTCATGAATAAATAAATAAAATCTTTAAAAAAAATAAGCTGAGCATCATTCAGAAAATAATTCTGTGGAGACTACCTGTTTAAAGAATAAAGCTCCCCCCCAAAAGGAAACAATAAAATCCCTGAAGGTACAAAGTGACCCATATGTTTTTGTTTGTTTATGGATGGCTATAAAAAGAAATAATATACCTCTTTGGTAAGGAGACTTACCTCGATTGGGTTGCATAGCGACAGCAATTCAGATCACAGCCTTAGCTCTATGTCACAAATTTGGACAAATTATTTTTTCTTTATTTCTGGTCATCAGTTAAATTTTGAAGGCTTAGTGTTTACTTTTTAGTACTGTATAAAAGAATATCATTCAGCAGAATGATTAGGGGACAAAGACTCTAGAGTCAGACAGTACTGGGTTTGAAGCCCAGTTCCATGATTTACCTCCTGTGTATCCTTGGGAAAATAAAATAATCTCTCTGAGCTCAGTTTCCTTATCTGTAAGGAGAGAGCATGGTTTTTTTGTTTGTTTGTTTGTTTTGTTTTGTTTTTATTTTGTTTTGTTTTGGTTTGTTTTTTTGCCTGCCTAGTAGTTTTCACCTTCTTTTGGAACTCCTTTATTTATGTAGGGACACTCACACCATGTGGTTAGTTCATGTCGGGCCTGAACCCACTCTGTCCTAGCCACACGACTGGGTCTGACCCAAACCTGGCTAAAACCACATTACCTTTCTCCCTAATAACTATCAACTTCAGGGAGAAGCAGATGACCCAAGGCAGCCAAGCAGACAATTGTCTGAGATTTCACTCCCAAGCTGTAGTAAGATGCTACCTTGGTGTTTGGGTTGCTAAGGGGGGATGATACAAGTTTGGGTCTGCTGATGTCCATCATGATTGCTGTATGAATAGAGACTTCTGGAGACACAGAGGTAGGGAGAAGGATGGGATATAGAGATGGAGCTAGAAATGAGGACGAAGATAGAGACAAGGAGAAGAATAGAGGTAGGGATAGGAACAAGGAACAAGTCAGAAGCAGGAAGGGACAAGTACAGAGTAAGATGTAGGGATGGAGGATACACATAGCACATTAACAGTATAGTTTAAGCCCTAGATCTGGCTGAATCCCATACCCTCAGATCTTTTGGCTATACAATCTAGTAAATCCCTTTTGCTTAAACTAGATTGACTTGAGTTCCTATCATTTACAACTAAAGAGTCTGAACATGATACCTACCTCAAAGGGTTATGGCAAAAATTTAATAAAATAAAGTACGTAAAGCACTTAGCGCAATGCTTAGCAGGGCCAAGTTGCCACTGTAATGTGCTGTATACACAGTGGCCATTATTACAACTAATTAAATATAAGGTTTACTTATTTATACATTTTATGTCATTTTTAACTCAAAAAAGATTCAAGATGAAGAAGGTAAAACAAAAACATTAAAATGGTCTACTATAAAATTCTAGTATGGTTTAAAAACATCATGGAGACTCTTTTTCACATAAGCAACTAAGGAGTTGGAGCTGTTATTTAAAGTGGGGACAGTGCTATGTAAGGGAATGAATCCTCAGCAGAATCATTCATTCATTCATTTATTTATTCATTCATTTTTTTTTACATTCAGCTTCATATGTTGAGTGACTATAATGAGCTCAATACAAGATATGCAAGGAAGAAATAACCGAGTCCTTGCTTCCCAGAAGCTTATAGTTTATCATGGAGACAAGAACGCAAAGGATTACAGTACAATTAGTTAACCCAGTGCAGGGGTATATAGGAGAAACGACACATTCATTTGCTGTGCTGGGGGGAATCACGCAAGATCTCAGAGAGGGGGCTCAGCATTCGAGCTGAGACTTGAGTTTCTCACGTTGTTGAGCACAGGGAGAACATTCTAGAGTGAGAGAACAAAGCCCAAACTGTAAATGTGTTGAGGCATGGCAGCGCCGCTGAGACATGCAGTTTGGAGCTGAGGAGGAATGGCCGACTTGAGGCTGGACAGAGGCAGTCATCAGATCTTGGCCGGCCTCGATGATCAGTCAAGAGTACTAGACAGGCAAGAACTGGCTCCCAGGAGCACCAATGGTAACGTGGATGGCAGGGCGCAGAGCAAGGCACAGATGGCATCAAGGGCAGGTGTAGAAGAAGTGGCCAGCAGTTGAGATTCAGTTTGCCTGAGCACAATGGCAGAAAAAACAATGCCTTGAACAAGATCGTGATTTATTTCTCTCTTACTTAAAATACTCTGAAGATAGGCGGCCTGGGGCTGGTGAGGCCCCCTGGGTGTCAGAGCACAAGTGCCCTTCCAGGTCACTGTGTGGGCCTCACTTGATGTTTGCACAAGATGGCTGTGGGGCTCGAGCCACTGAGTTGGCATTCCGGGCAGCAGGTTGATGGAAAGGGTCCAAGGAGGGTGCTTTTATGTCTTATTGTCAAAAATGAGGTCATTTGTTCATATCTAGCTGCGAGGAAGATTGGAAAATGTGTATTTCAGTGGGCAGCAATGTGTCTAGTGTCTAGCTAAAACCCAGCGTTATATTACCATGGAAGAGATAAAAATGGACATTAAGAAGAAATTAGTAGTCCCTGACACAGGACCAGAGGGATGATGCAGCATGGCGGGGATGAGGCTGAGAGCAAAGCTGTCGACCATTGCTCAAAGGGAAGAAGCAGGATTAAGTTGGCTTGTGCAGACAACAACAATCACAAAGACAAGGCCATGTTCATGCATCCAATTGTGTATCTTCTGTGTTGCATAGCGCTCTATGTGCGTATATACATGTGTACATGCACACACACAGACGCACACACACACACACACACACTACACAGTGGCTCATAAATCTTGTACCACAGTTCTCAATAGTTGGGTCACAGAGATTAATAATAAATATGAAGCAGCCCTGTCAATTCTAAAACTCAGGTGATGCAGCTTTCTTTTTAATAATAATAAAACCAGCAACATCCTTATAAATAAATATTTTTAACATAAACTCCCATGCTATGCTCCTTACAAAAATTTTCAAGCTCAGGGGAACTCTGAATATTCTGTGATGCCAAAGGATTTTTAGAGATTTGGGAATTTTTAAGAGCTAGGATTTCTGAGGGGATAGTCAAACTAAGTATAGCTGTTAAATTACTGTTTTGGGCACTGTGTGGATCTGTCATTCAGAGACTGGTTTTCAGATGCCCAGGAGATCAGGTCATTAAAATAAGTATTCCGGAGGGTTTTCGCATCAGCAAAGAACAAACTCATGAAATCTATGATACTGTTAGATTTCCATCTGTTGCAGGAGCCACTGGTGATACATGTGGGGTTATGCAGGCACTATTTCAAAATGATGTGAGTTGTAGGGGCTGTTAATCATCTGTAGACTCACTATGCAAGGAGGACACATGCCAGGTGCAGTAGAGCAGATGCAGTCCCCCATTTACGAGGATCATGTCACAATTCATTTACATTGCGGCAGTCTGGTGTTCAAAATCTGCTTGAAACTAGACAAACATATGCTGGATGGCTGCTAGGTAAGCATGTTTCTCGGGGTAATATATTATACCTAGCGGGTTGCTGGATAAATTAATGTATTCCTGATCTGCAAGAATCATTTGGAATTGTCTCTGGACATCTATGTCAAAACCTTGAAGTGCTAGAGAATAGACTAGGTTGAAACTCACAGACTTGCCAGAAGCATGACAGAGAACTCCACATCTGATGCTAATATACTGTAAAGTATGTGCTAATGAATTACAAATACTGTCACACAGTCTGTGCACATTGTCATATTAATTCAAGATTTCAGAATTTCAAAATGCATTCTCAATATGATTCAAGTGTATAAATATTAAGGAGGCATTAACCTTTATCAAAATGATTTTTCCTGTGTTAAAAAGATCAAAATTTAACATAACAGGGCACACAATTTGACTTTGCTGTGAAGTGGTTGATGAGAAGAACAGGATCTGCCCCAAAATTATTCATGTAAGAACTGTGAGACCTTTCATTTATACTTCTTTGGGACCGGCAGGAATGGGGATGGGAGCTGGGGGAGGAGGAATATTGCAAGTAGTGAGAAAAGAGTAAATTGAAGGATGTCAGTTCTTTAATTAACATGCTGCTTGTCATCTTTTAGCACAGAGAATAACAAAACCCTGCAGGCGCCAAGTAAAATGAGCCTTAGAGAGGTTTCTCATCCTAGACACCTACAGAGTTTGTGTCAATTTGGAGTCACTGATGCAAACACTTTGTTCAAATACTTCATTTGTTTTCTACCTGCATGGCATCAACAAGAATGTTTTCAAGGTCAAATGAATATTTTGATAAGTCAGACTGTGGGATTCCATGAATTGGCCTCTTTGAGGCTGATCAGAGACCTTGGTGAAGCAAATTGGAACTTAAACTCAAGTCCTCAGACCAGTGGTATCTTACAGAGTTATGAATTCCCTTAAAAAAAAAAAAGAAAAGAAAAAAGAAAACAACAACAAAAAAAGCACTTTCTTGTAGGATTTGCAACTGGAGCCAATCAGTTCCAGCCTCAGGGAAGCCCAGGCCAGAAAATAAAACAGTACAACTACTTATTTTTGTCCTACCTTGTCAAAATCTTCAATTTAGAAGCAAAGGTTTGGGACAGCTTTCTGACCCCTGCATCAATCCCCATCCCATTAGGGCAGCAATCACATTCAACTTGTTTACTGCCGTGTCCCCATGTTTTGGTCCAGTGCCTGGCACGTAGCAAATTCTCTATAAATATTTGTTGGACAAAACACAGATATCAAGAATCACACAATTAAAACTACCTCTTCAAATTAACAAAGAAAACATTCCAGGGACTATTTAAGCAGTAATCAAAAATCTTAGATTTTACTGTGACTTAGCTTCCTAAGTGACTTGTGAATTTCTAAAATGCTAACCTCTCATTTTTTGAAGCATCTCTGCTTGTGTTTCTGGACTTACATGCAAACAAATAACTGAGGGTTTTTTTTTGTTTGTTTGTTTAGCAACTCTGGGCTGTAGAAGATGAGTCTAAACTATAGGTGCTTCCAGTTTTAAAACAAGGAAGATGTACTCTGTTGGGGAATAATATGAATTGTGGGACATTTGATTTATTTTTATTTTACTTTTTCAAAAAATTATTTATTTTAGAGAGAGAGAGAGAGGAGGAAGTGGAGACAGCAGAGGGAGAAAGAAAGAGAAATCTAAGCAGACGCCCCTCTGAGAGCAGATGGGAGGCGGGACTTGATCTCAGAACCCCGGGACTCGATCTGGTGACCCAGAGATGGACCCCAGCAAAACCAAAAGTTGCAGGCCTTAACCAACTCCACCAACCAGGTGTCCCAGTTTGTGGGACATTTTAAATTCTGATTACATAAACAATTCTAATGGTGCACCACCTCATGGAAGAATAGTACATTTTACCCAGCATTTTCATTTCCTCCATTTAGAGGGGAAGTCCCTCCATGACACTAACATATACAGCAGCCATTAGGGGGGACCGAGAAGTCCCAGCACCAGGGTGAGCAGGGCTGGGGTGCAGAGGGTAAAAAGGCTGTTTTCCATCATACTGGGCAACACTGTGGTTTGGGCATCTTGCCTTAAACGCTGACTGGAGCTCTCATGGACTTATTTGGGAAAGAAGTGGGACAGTGAAGAGATGATTTCACTTCCAAATAAAAACAGAGTGGAGCATCTATGCTGACTTTATGCTTCCTACTCCCCATTCCTAAGTACTGCACATCACCTATCAAATCCATTCCATTCTTTCCTAGTTTATAATTCCAAAGGATATGTCAAGTCATTTGCTGGAGCACCTCCTAAATTGTAAATGTTAAGTACTTAATTCAATTTGTAAATGGTTGCTTTGGCACTGACTGCTAGTTATTGCCCAAAATGTTTTATAAATGAGCCAAAGATGTTCTGTGGGTATTGACCTATAGGCTGTTTATTACTTCACTGCAGGTTGAGATGATAGTTCAAAAGCCTACCAGCAGCACACTCAGAATTTTACACATCTGATTATTTAAAAATAGGCCAAACAAGCAGATTTTTAATCACTTAATGCCCCTACTGCTTTGCATACCTGGTGAAACCTGACCACACATCTGCTGGCCATTGGTGAGGTAGAACCTTCTGGTTGCAAGCTGTGAAGGCCCTTCAGAGGTCTCTTATACAGAGACATGTCACCCAGTCAGGTGAGCCTCTTGCCCTGGGCATTCCCTTGTCCCTTCCCCTCTGGATGGTTGCTCCACACTGTAACCTCAGGGCTCCCTCAAACAGTGAGGGACTTCACTTCTCATGCAACCCTGTCCAAGTGCTATCCATGCAAGACCCAGCAAGAAGACCATTGGTTATGAACCAGGCAGCAGGCTCTTACCAGACAGCAAATCTGCCCGTGCCTTTATCTTGGACTCCCAGACTTAGGTACTGGGAGAAATAAATGTCTGTGGTTTAAACCACCCACCTAATGGGATTTTTGTTATAGCAGCCCGAACAGACTGAGACAACAGTCATCCTAGAAAAAAGATCACAGCATGGCTCAGAGAAGTGGGAGCATGAGGGACACCTGGGGAATAGCAAGCAGTCCAGTTGATTGAAATCATACAGTTCACACGGAGAAAGATTGAGAGAAAAGTTTGAGGAGTGTGTTCGGGTCATATTTATAAGGCCCCTGAACACCAGGGCCCTGAATGCTATTGATTTTGGTCTACAGTGAGGGGGTCCCTGAAGGCTCTTGAGTGAGACAGTGATGCTATGGGAGCTGTGTGCCTGTAAGATTTATCTGGAAATAGTGTGAGGCTGGACCAAAGAGGGGAAAAACAGGAGATTAAAAAGATACCACTTCAGGGGCTTTGCAGTAATCCAGCAAGATAATGAAGGTCTGAATTAAAGTGGTGGAAGGGGAAGATGCCAAAGACATTCAGAGGTTATTGATTATTTCTCCAACCATAATACAGATGATGCCATCCTAAGTATCTCATTCCTGTCTATTTTTATCATTGATGCTATAGGTAGCTAGAAGCAAAGTGGCGTTGCTTAGAGCCTGATCATATTTCTTCACATTGAACACATCAAAATACCCACAAAGAGATCCCAAGCTTCCCAGAAATACATAGAGTGCAGGGGTAATTTACCAAACTGATAGAATTAAACACTGTAATAGAATAAAAACAAAATGGTTAACTAAAGAGCCTTGTTGGCTAGAAACAGCAACTTCCCCTAAAGACCTTCATTTAATTAAAAGTAAAGTTCAGAAGTTCATGGGTTGATTTGCCTTTTTTGGGAAAATATCTACTAGACTCATAAGGCAATATAACTTAGGATAAAAATTTCATTGAAAAGGAAATAAGCATAGCAGACTTTTTCAATGTATGTGAAGCAATTGTCTTGAATTAATGCTAATTGTCCAGGTGCTGTTAACAGTGCCCGAGCAACTGAAACCTTAAAACCACAGTCACAAAACAGAATGGTTTCCAAAGTTACTTTAAAAAGGTTTGCTGCTAGTCTTAGTGGGGTGTTTGCCCCTCTGGCATTCCTTTACCTTTTCTACTTCCCCCAAATACAAAGGAGCACATTGGGTCCACCCCTAATTTTAAGGAAGAAAAAAGTGATGGGATGCTATGCCTATCAATGTTCTCTATCACCTCATGTTTCCATTTGTTTCCATTAGCAAATGTTTTCAACAACCAAAGATTTTCCGCTAACCAAATATTTCCACAGTGAATGGTCCGTGACTTGTAACCTGACACGGGAAATGTATAGATCACTACCTTTTGCTTGCTAATAACTGAAGCTCTGACTCAAATTGGCTAAAATAACAAGGACTTTTATCTTTTATGACAAGAAGTTTAAAGCTCTAGCAATCCAAGCCACGCCACCATAAGGGCTCCGGGTCTTAGTTTTGCCTCCTCCATGGCTTGGTGTCCCTCTTGGGATGTTTTTCTCATGAATGCAAGAACCTGAACCAGAATAGACCAGGAGAATATTTTCCTAATTAGTTTAGGGCTGGTTGTAACCCACATAAGGAGCTAAGGATGCGATGGATCCTCCAAAAAGAGCAATGTTTTCTGAAGAAGGCAGAAGTTGGAGGTGGGGAAGGCAGAAGTTGCATCAATGCTGGTGCAAAAAGATGTTAAAAGGTGTGCACCCCCTGAGTCAACAATGCGATCAGTTTGCTGTAGAACAGATTACTCTGCAGAAATTTCAAAGTAGGCGGCAGAGATGTCCCGGAACTGATTAGGTGAGTCACTTCTACCACTTCAAATGGGCTTCACTGGTATAGAACGGAGATGGAGAGAGGGTCTGGTGTGAAGGATTTGAAAGAATGATGCTGGTGTGCTGTGTATCTCAAGCCTCCATCCTACGGGGGCAGGGTGTCCACCCTTAGCACAGGCTGAGTCAGATGGGCTGCGAAGATGTACTTTGGTAGCTAGCTCCCTGGTTCCCCGTAGCTGGAGAATCAACATGGGTGCAGCTTGGCTCCTCTCCTGGTGAACTCAAGAGGCTGGAGCTGGGCTTGCACACTGATTTGGTGGCAGAGAAGAGAGAAGCACTGGTATGCTACACATGGTTTCTATGTGTAGCATACCAGTTCCTGGAAGAGGAACGTGTGAATGTTTCCTCTGGCAGGGATGTGGGCCATATGCGTGAACTCAAGAGTCAGGAGAACTGTTCCAGATCTTTTCCATGAGGAACCCTGAAGGGACAACGAGATCTCAGTGGAAATGACGCTGAGTGGATCACCCATTCCCTAGAGCTCAGAGAGGGAGGAAGTGCAGGAATAGCAGGTATTTGGCCAGATTAGGAAGACCATAGGTGAAAGCCCACCTTGAGAGCAGGGTCTCTAAAGAACCCTCGAATGTGAGGCAACTTGAAACTTCTGCCAGACCCAGGAAGTGTGAGGCCCATCTTACAAAGTGCTTTAAGAACCTTCCTTTCCCTTCTCTTTCCAACCCTTCTCTTCTCCACCCCCAGAGGGATCATAAACCAGAAAGCAAGCTGGATAAAGAACAGAGAAAGAAAGGAGGATGATATCCTCAAACGCCCTGCAAGTGGCCAGCCTAGAGCAGGTCTTACCCAGTTTTGGTCTGGAAAGTGAGAAAGTTTTACATTTAAATCAAGTTTAGAGCAAGGAGGGATATACAGTGCCCTGCCTCTCAAGAGCCGGGAAGCTAGTAACCAGACTCTGGAATCTCTGCTCTAATGGCCTCAAAAAACCAAAGCAAAGCAAAGCAAAAGAAACAAGTGCTTTGGCAACTGTGTTTGCAAAAGGCAGTAGCAGAAGTGTGGACTCGTGTGCGAGATGTTCACTTCTGCCCAAACCTGGGATGGTGCTATCTGCCTGATAGACTCTAGGTTGAGTCTGGGTGGATAGTCTCAGCTTTCTAGGCTCCAGCACGATGCAAGCGCACGCCTGTCAGGGGCTGGCGTGGAATCAGGCAAGGCATACACTTGATATCTAACTACTCGGTTATCTAGCAGTGAGATCCCTCTGCCTCCTCCTCAGAGGCCACCTTTGCCCTGGTCACCCCTTTTGCCCTGAGCAATGAAGCTTCTCCCCAGAGGTCTCACCAGAGCCTGTTCATATCTTACCCAAACTTTGAGGGTCCCCCTCAAGTGCTACTTTCCCTGAGACTTTCCTTAGCTTTCTGCTGAATTCCCTCGTTTCTGTGATTTCTAGCACTTCCTGTCCAGGACACCATTTTTTACATGGAGTTTTATAAGCTTTGGATTTGTTTGCTAACTTCATTCAACAAGTGTTTAAGGAGATCATTCAGGGGGTTTTACTGGATGCTAGGTGGTAAGTAAGACAGCCACCCTATCTTCTTAATGCTTGTATACAATATATAATAGATAATATATAATACAGTGTATACTGCAGTGGAAGAGACAAACATTAAGCAAACATCAAAATATAGAATTATAGATTGCAATAAGAGCTGTGAAAGAAAATATTAAAAATCACATGTGTGGAGCACCTGGGTAGTTCAGCAGTTGAGCATCTGCCTTTGGCTCAGGTTGTGATCCCAGGTCCTGGGATTGAGTCCCGCATCGGGCTCCCTGCAGGGAGCCTGCTTCTTCCTCTGCCTGTGTCTCTGCCTCCCTCTCCGTGTCTCTCATAAACAAACAAACAAACAAACCCCACAATAAAAATCATATGTTGAGAGAGTAAATCAGGAGTCTATCTTACATTGGTCAGAGATGGTCAGAGAAGGTGTCTGAGAAAGTGAAATCTAAAACAGGAAGTCTAAGTAGGGGTTATCCAGGTGAACAGTTAGGAGGGAAAACATTCCAGGCAGAAGGAATCATATGTGTGAAGGCCAGAGATGAAAGCATTTCAGAAATTCAGGGTGGGGGGGCTAGGGATGGTATGTTTGGGACACTGGGGCAGGGGGCAGGGGGCAGGAGTGAGATAAGATTAGAAATATAGGCAGATTGCATGGGGCCTTCCAGGTTGTATTAAAAACTTTAGATTTAAGGTTAAGGATACTGGAACATTTTTGAAGGATTTATAGCAGAGCAATACTATGACCCAATTAATGTTTTAAAAGAATGCCCTACTTCCTCAATGGAAAATGGATTGTAGAAGAGCAAGGGTAAGAAGAAAAACTAGCTAGGGAGCAATTAGAAAAGCCCAGACAAGAAGTCATTGTGGTTGGCCTGCTAAAGGTGTTTTCAAGGGAGCTGAAAAGAATGGTTTATAATTGAGATCATAAGCTTTGAGTCTTTTGTGTGTGCCAGGCATCATGCTTGGTAAAAACCTATAGCTGCGCTCAGTAAGTAAATATAATGAATCAATACGGTAATCACTTAATTAATTACATGCTGTTTTAATTTTTTAAAAAGAGGAGCTAATCTATAAAGTTAACTGGATCAAACAATTCACAAAGGCTGAGAAAGCAATTATATAGACACATAGTTAATCTGGCTTGTTTGCTAAAACAGACTTGTTGCAAGGCTGGCCAACCAAATAATGCAGCCCACACGATTACCCAGAGTTATGTTTAGCCATTATAACTAGTTGAAAAGAAAAATCAATTCTAGTTTAATTCATTAGATAGGGCTTTGAATACACAAATCAGAGCATCATAATACAAAGCAATGGTTCCTAAATATTTTAAAATTTCATACACCAATATCCTTTTTTCCCCCAAATTGGGGGAACTGCATAATATTGATACTTTTTAGAGTGTCAAGAAGAGTTTTAAAACAACTCTTCTCACAGAGCTTTTAGCTACAAGCAACAGAAACTAATTCTGGCTGATTTAAGAGAGAAAGAATTTCGGGCACCTGA
This sequence comes from Nyctereutes procyonoides, assembly GCF_905146905.1. NCBI lineage: Eukaryota > Metazoa > Chordata > Mammalia > Carnivora > Canidae > Nyctereutes > Nyctereutes procyonoides. The sequence goes on along the minus strand of NW_026575041.1, from coordinate 19,929,525 downwards.
GTGGCTAAACGGTTGAGCATCTGCCTTCGGCTCAGGTTGTGATGCCGCGGTCCTGGGATCGAGTCCTGCATCAGGCTCCCTGTGGGGATTGTATCTTTGATACCATGAAAACACCACTGCTCATGCCTTCAAGCAGTAGATGCCACATGTTAACTACTAACATCACTAATGCTGCCACTGGATGGTTTCACTGACACATGGCCCTTGGAGCCAGATACAGCCATTGCTGCTGCCACCACTCATTGCCAGAGTGGAGTCTGGGCAGTTCTTCATAACTCTGGTTTCAAACTCTAAGTCTGGGGTGAATTTATCATTACTGGAGAGTAGCTCCTGGGTTCATGTCCTTGCTACAGGGTAGGTGGATAAGTGAGCTTTTAGGTTTGGAGGCAGGCTGTGCTTGCCACAGAGATTTATAAAGTGCATAATTTTTCAAACAGGAATAGAGTTTAGATATAGAGATCCTAAAAACGGATGACAACTACTATCTATTATGATGGGAATCAGTTCATAAGAGAAAAAAAAACATTTAGTACCAAACTATAAAAGAAGGTAAGTTGCAGTATATAGGACAGACTATTAATGAAATATAGTTTTGTTTTGTTTTAATAGAAAACTCACTGTATTGTCCTGTCTTCTCTGTATTAATGGTGAAACACTGCCTCCAGGCAGCTTAATCCACAGAACTGTTCTGGGAACCCACGTGCAAAGAGGACTTGGGCTACAGAGAAGCAGACTTGGTGTTTGCATTTCAGGTCTACCACTCCCTTAGCAGTCGTACAATCTCACGTAAGTGAAATCTGAGATTTAAGATTATCCTTTGTAAAATGGGAATGGGAATTCCTAACTCAAAGGTCTGGGATGAATTAAATAAGGTAGGCAAATGTTTAGCAGGAAGCCTAGAACACAGGAGCCAAGAAGAGGTGCTCCTCTTTTGTTCTTACATGTGGTCCTGTACTGGCATCTGTATCTTGCAGGAGAACATTGACTGTTAACCCTTTGTAGGCATGAACTGAGCTTATGCTGTTTTTTTTTTTTTTAAAGATCTTATGTATTTTATTTGAGAGAGGGAACACACAAGAGGTGGGGATGGGCAGAGGGAGAAGCAGATATCCTGCTGAGCCTGATCCCTGGACCCCAAGATCATGACCTGAGCCAAAGGCAGGTGCTTAACCAACTGAGCCACCCAGGCAGCCCTGAGCTCATGCTGTTTACTGTTGAACCTCCAGCACCTAGCGCCATGCCTACCTATATCATAAGTACATAACTGCTCAGTGGCTCTTGCCAAAGAAACAAGTAGATCTTACTTAAATTATTACTAACTATATGAGTAATAATGGAAAGCACATGGCATCATCCTGCCGAAGAGTAGTTACTTAATATAAATGTGAGTTGACAACTTCCATTTCTAGTAATAGTCAACAAGTATATTTGAGCCAACTCTCCTCCTAGAATTTTTTAATGTAGTAAAATATATATAAAATTTATCATCATATCCATTTTTAAGTGTGCCATTAAGCGGTTTTAAGTATGTTCACACTGTTGTGCAATCATTACCACCATCCATTTCCAGAACTCTCTCTGTTTTAATTTTAAGATTTTTTGGGGGGGAGCAGTTTTAGGTTCACAATAAAATTGAAGGGAAGGTACAGAGATTTCTCATAAAACTGTGTGCACACACGCATAGCCTCTCCCATCATCAATATCACTAACCAGAATGGTACATTTTTTACTAAGGATGAACCTACATTGATAGATCATAATCACCCAAAGTCCATACTTTACCTTAGGGTTCATGCTTTTGTTATATATTCTATGGGTTTGGACAAATATATAATGACATATTCCATCATTGTATCATACAGAGTATTTTCACCATCCTAAAAATCCTCTGTAGTCTTCCCATTTATCTCTCCACTTCCCCACCACTGGTAACCACTGATCTTTTTACTGTCTCCATAATTTTGCCTTTTCCAGAATATCATGCAGTTGAAATTGTACAGGATATAGCCTTCCCAAATTAGCTTCTTTCACTAAGAAATATCCCTTTATATTTCCTTCTCATCTTTTTATGGCTTTATAGCTCATTTCTCTTTTAGTCCTAAATAATATTCCAATGTCTAGAGGTGCCAGTTTAACCATTCATCTGCTGAAGGACATTCCAAGTTCAGCAATTATGAATAAAACTGCTATAAATATCCATTGCAGGTGTCGTGTGGACATAGTTTTCAATTCCTTTGAGTAAATACCAAGGGACATGATTGCTGGGTTGTATGTTTAGTTTCATAAGAAACCTCCAAACAATTTTCCAAAGTGGCACTGCCTTCCCACCAGCAATAAATGAGAGTTCCTGTTGTTCCACATCCTTGTCAGCATTTGATGTTGTCAATGTTCTAGATTTCAGCCATTCTAATACATGTGTAATAGTATCTTATTGTTTTAATTTGCATTTCTTGTATGACATATATGGAATATCTCTTCTTACGCCAAACATGGCAAATAGCTGCCATTTGTATTTTGTCTTTGGTGAGATTTTTCTTAAGGTGTTTGGCCTATTTTTAAAATCAGGTGGTCTTCTTATTGTTGACTTTGTATAACAGTCCTAAATCAGATGTTTGAAAATATTTTCTGCCTACTGTGGCTTGTTTTGTGATTTTTCTTGATATTGTCTTTCACAGAGCAGAAGTTTTTAATTTTAATTAAGTCCAACTTATCAATTACGTCTTTCATGGATCATATCTTTGGTGTGGTATCTAAAAATTCATTACTATTCTCAAGGTCATGTAGGTTTTTTTATGTTATCTTCTAGGAACTTTATAGTTTTTCTTTTTTTAAAATCTTTTTTTTTAATTTTTATTTATTTATGATAGTCACACAGAGAGAGAGAGAGGCAGAGACACGGGCAGAAGGAGAAGCAGGCTCCATGCACTGGGAGCCCGACGTGGGATTCGATCCCGGGTCTACAGGATCGCGCCCTGGGCCAAAGGCAGGCACTAAACCGCTGTGCCACCCAGGGATCCCTATAGTTTTTCATTTAGACCTGTACATTTAGGTCTTTCTGTGACTCATCTTGAGTTAATTTTTGTAGAGGGTTTAAGGTCTCTCTCTCTAGGTTCTTTTTTTTCCCTTGCATGTAGTTGTTCAGTTGCTCTAGCACCATTTGTAGAAGATGCTATCTTATCTCCATTGCTTTGCTTTTCCTACTTTGCCAAAGATCAGCTGACTATGTTTTTGGAGTCTACTTCTCATCTCTCTATTTTATTCCTTTGATCTTTATTGATTCTTTCATCAATACTACTGTCTTGATTACCATAGGTTTATGGTAAATCTTGACGTCAGGTAGTATGAATCCTCCAACTTTGTTATTCTCTTTCAATATTGTGTTGGCTATTCTGGGTCTTTTGCCTTTCCATATAAACTTTAGAATTAGTTCATCAATACCCATGAACTAATTTGCTGGAATTTTTTATTGGAATTGAATTGAATCTGTAGATCAAGTTGGGAAGAGCTGGCATCATGACAATATTAAGTCTTCTTATCCATGAACACAGAATATTTCTTCATTTATTTAGTTCTTCTTTGATTTTTTCCACCAGAGTTTTATAGTTTTCCTCATATAGGTCCTATGTATATTTTGTCAGTTTTTCACCTAAGCATTTCATTTTGAGGGAGTGTGCTAGTGTTTAAATGGTGTTACGTTATGAGTTTCAAATTCCACTTCTTCATGTTGGTATATAGAAAAGCAATTGATTCTTATACATTAGCCTTGTATCCTGCAACCTCGCTATAATCACTTATTTGTTACAGGAGGTTTTCATCAATGCTTTTGAGTGTTCCATATACATGATCATGTTCTCTGCAAACAGAAGCAGTTTGATGTCTTCCTTCTCTATCTTGTATATCTTTTCTTCCCTTTTAAAAGGACTTCCAATATGATGTTGAAAAGGAATGATGAAAAGCGATAACCTTGCTTGTACATGATCTTTGTGGGAGAGCTTCAAGTTTTTCGTCATTAAGCATGATATTAGTTGTAGGTTTTGTTGTGGATGGTCTTAATCAGTTTGAGAAAGTTCCACTCTATATCCAATTTACTAAGGGTTTTTATCATGAAGGGGTATTGGGTTTTCCAGAATTCTTTCCATCTGGCAAAACTGAAATTCTATATTATACAACAACTCCCCATTTCCTATCTCCCATCCACCCCCTCAGCTCCTGGCAACAATTCTACTCTTTATCTTTATGAATTTGACTACTCCAGGTACATCATATGAGTGGAATTATATAGTTTTTCTCCTTTTTTGGGCTGCATATTTCATTTCTCAAGGTTCATCTATGTTAAAGCATATGTCTGACCTTCCTTTTTAAGGAAGAATAATATTCCATTGTATGTGTATAAATATATTTTGTTTGTCTCTTCATTTGTCAGTGAACACTTGGGTTGCTTCTACATTTTGGCTATTATAAGCAATACTGCTAAAAACATGAATAAATAGAAATATCTCCTTAAGATCCTGCTTTCAATTCTTTTGGATATATACCCAGAAGTAAAATTGCTGGATTATATGGTAATTCTATTTTTAATTTTTTGAGGAACCACCATACTGTTTTCTGCAATAGCTGCACCATTTTACATCCCTACCAATAATGTCCAAGAATTCTAATTTGTGCATATCCTTGCCAACTTATTTTCTGTATTTTGGTAATAGACATCCTCTCAAGCCAAAGATAGTCAAATTATGGAAGCAGCCCAAGTGTCCATTGGTACATGAATGGATAAAGAAGATGTGATATACATAATAATATGGAATATAAAATAGTATATATTTTCTCTCTTAATTAAGAGAACAACTGATGGTTACCACAGGAGAGGAGGATGGGGGGATGGGTGAAATAGGTGATGGGGATTAAGGACTGTACTTGTGATGAACACAGTGTGATGTATGGAATTGTTGAATCCCTATATTTTGTACCTGAAACTAATATTAACACTATATAATAATTACACTAGAATAACCATTTTAAAAAATAAAAAACTTTTTCTTTGAGATTTGGAATTATACAAGGATACTGCTATCAGCACTTCTATCTGACTCTGTATTGTAGGTTCTTGTGAAAGCAGTCACACAAACAAGAAACATGAATAAGACATATAGAGATTTTATGGATTGATGTCATTATTCCCTGATAATATGAATAAATATATGCACTGAAAATCCAAAAGAATCTACAGAGGAGTTGCTATTACTAATAAGAAGGCAAGCAAGCTAGCTGGATATAAAATCAACTTACAGAATCAGTACATGTCAGCAGTGGAACTATAGAATATCCCAACTATACTAATAACAGAAAGGATAAATAAATTATGTTGTAGTCATACAATGGTTTGTCTACAGTAATAAAACTGAATGAATTATAGGTACATGCAAATTTATGGATGAATTTTATAAATGTTGACCAAAAAAAGCAAGACTCAAAAAATTATGACATACATTATGATTCTGTTCAAAATCAGACATAGATTATGCTAAGTGAAAGAAGCCAATATATACTGTATTGTTCTATTTATGTAAAATTCTATTGGAGGCCGAACTAACCGATAGTGATAGAAAGTGGATTAGTGGTAGTCTGGGGTTGGGACCTAGAAGATTTACTGCAAGGGGACACAAAGAAACTTTCTGGAGTGATAGAAATTCTGTATTTTGATTAGGGTACTGGTAACATAAGTATGTACATCTGCAAAACTCACTAAACTATATCCTTTAAAGGTACATTTTGTTGTACATAAATTTTACCACAATATATGTGGTATAACACATTTTAAAATAGTTATTGCAGTAAAACTTCAAGGAAAAGAAAGAAAATGATTATCCCAAAAGCCAGACCGGTGGTTTCCTCCAGAGAGAGGAGTACGTGGTGGCACTTCTGGAGTCTTGGCAACGTTTTATTTCTTGACCCAAGTAGTGGCTATATCAATTTCACTTTATAGTTTTTTTGTTAAGTTGCAAATATACATTTCATGTACTTAGGTGTGTGGTGTGTGTATTTCACAATAACAACAAACAAAAAAAGAAAACATAATTAAACCCATAAAAGAATGTTTCCCTCTTTTGTACTCATGGAGTAGAAAATCATGAGACACTCCTCATTACCCTTCACATTTAGGGAAGAGGTACAAGGAATAGGCCACATAAGCAGTGATTGTGTTAGTAGAAGATCCTAGAACAAGTTTTGCTAAAAGCCTTGTTTCAAAAAGTATTGCATCTAATTTCCTTCTGATGTAAGTTCAGAATTTGGTTCCTGCTTCAGTGCTGAGAAATCTAGAGAAATTTCTCTAGATTTTAAAGAGACTCAAGTCAACGGAGACTTAACACCCCCTATAAAGTATACAAGATTCTTCGTATTATGGTTCAACTCTCAGGTACATACTTTTTAGGCAAGTTTTTTCTACATGCTTTTGATATTATTAGCATGTTTATATTCCCACGAAATTGCTCTATTTTTTTTTTCCAACTTGAGTTGGTGACTTTATCAGTCAGGATAGATGAGAGTATGCTGTGGTGATTTTAAAAATGGCAAAATATCAGAGGACTAATAGAATACACATCTATTGCTCAGTCATGCCAAGTCCTCTTTTGGTTGCAGTGCCCCTGTCCCAGAATGATGCTGAGAATAGTACCTTACTTAATACTTATATTAGTTTAATACTTTCAAATCTATCTTTTTCTTTTTCCCAATATCTTTTTTATTCACTTATTCAACAGATTTTTAAGTGTTGCTTATGAGCCAAGCACTATGCTAGGTGCAGAATGTGTGAATAAGTCATAGGCTCTACCCTTCTGTAGGAATAGTATCTTGTGGTAATTACAATATAAAAGCCTGGATGGGTACAATGATGGCCAAGAGGAGAGACTGCTTAACATCATTAGGGATAGAAAGAGAAATACTCCTGACAGGAAGTGATACTACGTAAGCCAGGGTTTCAAAGATAAGTAGGAGTTAGTGAGGTAGAAGGGATGGGGAGGTAGGAAAGACAATTTGGGGATAAGATAGGTCCAGACGCATAGAGCGTTATCTTACATGCTCCCCAAAACCCCAAGAATTGGGTATTTATTACTCTCCCAGTTTTGTTGATAAGGAAACAGAGGCACAAATAAAGAAAGAATTTTCTCAGTTCACATACTTAATATAACGCAGGGGAAAACTCAAGTCTTTTAAATCCGAATCTCATGCTCTAAGTACTTACTATTATCATCATCCAAATAAAAGGCCTCCTTTCGAGTAATGGACATATATAACTCCCATGACCTATTTTGACCCTACTAATGCCTGGCATAAAATGGGTATTCAGTAGATCAAAGGAATAGAGAGCTCTAGACAACTCTGCTTTCTAGGTGAAAAATATTATTGCTCCACATGGGCAGAAATCTTCTCTCTCTCTCTCTCTCTCTCTCTTTTTAAATTAAGGTATAACTGACATATAACATTACATTAGTTTCAGGTGTACAATGTAATGCCTTGCTATTTGTATATTTTGTAAAATGATCGCCACCATAAATCTAGTTAACATCTGTCATTAACAGCATATGTAGTTAATGACCTTTGCTTGTAATGAGAACTTTTAAGATTTCATTGTTTTGCACTTTTAAATATGCAATACAGTGTTATTAACTATAGTCACCAGGCTGTACATTATATCCCTAGGATGTACTGATTTTATATCAGGAAATTTGTATCTTTTATGTCTCTCTCTCTCTCTCTCTCTTTTTTAATCATCATATCCTTGTTTTCAAGTAGAGTATCTGATCTAGATTCTCTATAAAGATTTTTTAAAGGCAAGAAGGAGGGAATGGGGGAATGAAAGAACTTTGAAGTCTTTACCCTTAAATCAATAGGAAAAGTTCCCTTGATCTATTTTTTCTGAAGAGTTATTTATCTATTGCAGGGGTTGGGGGACAACAGGGAGAGGGGCAGAGAGTGAGAAAGAGAAAATCCTCAAGTACATTCCCTGCTAAGTGGGGAGCCCAACACAGGGCTTGATCCCAGGACCCTAAGATCATGCATGACCTGAGCCAAAATCAAGAGTTGGACACTTAACCAACTGAGCCACCCGGGCGCCCCTCCCTTGATCTATTTGAAAACTAAATAACCACTTACTTTGCATTCACAGAACTTCCAGTCCACTTTTTTGTGAGCTAGTCCATTTTCCACTATGACATAGAGCAGTGAAGACACAGAAGTATGAGGCACAGGAAAAGACCCCAGTTCAGTGCTTTGAACATTGTCAGTTCCCTAAATGTGGGTCCAGTGACTGGATGGCAAAATCATTTCTGTTGTTATTCATCTGAAGCAACACATCTGTGTGATTTAAACCTTCAGAGACTAGAGATTTATTGCACATTAGCGATTACTTCAAACATTGCAGATTAATGAGGCATAAGAGATTACCTCAGACTTTAGTGAGCTCAGGAGTTTACTAAATACCCCCCACTCTTCAGTCAGCAGTGAAAGGTCTGATGGGGCCACAGCAGGCCTTATTTATAGAAACTCTGGTTCTGCACCAGTGGTAGACCTGCCCTTTCTACTGTGAGAGAAGATTCAGAAGATGGTTTGGGATGATTGCACATCAGTACTTATCCCAGTGGTTTATCAAAATGCTCCAGTGGGTCACCTTGAGAATTAACCATTCAGATGGTCTTGTAACTGAAAACAGAAGCTAAAGGGCCATGCATCTATCAGTTGGCAATGAGTTTTAAGAACTTATGATGCACAATGGTACACTGACTGTACTGAAGTGGGTATGAGAGAAATGAATAGAAGGTGCATTCTTTGCTCTTAAGAACGATGCAAACCAGATGGGAGAAATAAAACAGAATAATAAAAGAGGTCTTGAATCAAGTGCCAAATAATTGGGCAATGGGTCTGCAAGAAGGAAGAAGCCCCAGGGTACCAAGAGCATCCAGGGAGACTTATTGGAGGAAACAGGACTGAAGCTATCTCATTGTAGATAGTGACTCCCACCTGTGGACTGAGATCCAAGGATGTGATATTTCACCCCATGTAAAACAGACACTTGTATTTCCAATGGAATGCATGAAATTGCAGGCCTTATGGTCATGTTTTTTTTTTTAAGATTTAATTAATTTATTTGACAGAGAGGAGAGAGAGAGCACAAGCAGGTGGAGCAGCAGGCAGAGGTAGATGGAGAAGCAGGCTCCCTGATGAGCACAGAGCCCAACATGGGGCTTGATCCCAGGACCCTGGGATCATGACCCGAACTGAAGGCATATGCTTAACTGCCTGAGCCACCCAGGCACCCCCTCATGGAATTGCTTATAAGCTACCCATTCTGCCTAGAATATTTTTCATCCACCTTCCTGCCTGACTAAATCCCTCTCCTAGGTCCCATTCAAATATGGTTTTCTCTTCCAGATATTTCCCCTGCCTCTTTTAACAACTGGGCAAAATCAGCTACTCCCTCCAAGGCTCTCCCATAGCCCTCTGTATGTGTCTCTAATATATCATCAACCACACTGGAGTGTAATGAATTGTTCATGAGTCTGTTTCCTACCTTCCATGGTGCCAGGCAAGTCATGGGCTCTCAAATATTTTTTGGATGGGTGGATGGATAAATTAACTGGGGTTGGGAATCCTTGAGTGGCTCGGTGGTTTAGCGCCTGCCTTTGGCCCAGAGCGCGGTCCTAGAGTCCCCGGATCGAGTCCCGCATCGGGCTCCCGGAATGGGGCCTGCTTCTCCTCTCTCTCTCTATCATGAATAAATAAATAAAATATTTTAAAAAATTAACTGGAGGAGGGCTTTCTAATGAGAGACCAGTGGGAGATCTAGTAAGATGGGTTTAGATTTTGAAGGGCTTCCCCACCCCCAGCTTTATTGAAAAATACTTGACATACATCACTGTGTAAGTGTAAGGCATACAGCTTGATGGTTTGATTTACAGATATTGTGAAATAATTATCACAGTAGGCTCAGCTAACATCCATTTTTCATAGATACAATAAAAAGAAAGGAAAGAAGGAAAAATTTCTTCTTGTGATAAGAACTTTTTGCATTTACTCTCTCTTTTTTAAGATTTTGTTTATTATTTATTTATGAAAGACGAAGAAAGAGAGAGGCAGAGACACAGGTAGAGGGAGAAGCAGGCTCCATGCAGGGAGCCCGACATGGGACTCGATCCCTAGACTCCAGGATCAGGCCCTGGGCTGAAGGCGGTGCTAAACCGCTGAGCCACCCGGGCTGCCCTGGATTTACTCTCTTTTTAAAATTTAAATTCAGTTATATTAGTTTCAGGTGTGCAATATGGCAATTCAACAATTCTCTGCATTACTCAGTGCCCATCATGGTAAGTGCACTGTTAATTCCCTTCATCTGTTTCATTCCTCCTCCCTCCTCTCATACCATCTGTATGTTTTCTATAGTTAAAAGTCTGTTTTTTTTACTCTTTTTTCCTTTGCTCATTTGTTTTGTTTCTTAAATTCCACATATATCATATAGTATTTGTCTTTCTCTGACTTATTTCACTTGGCATAATACTCTCTAACTCCATCCATGTTGCTGCAAATGACAGGATTTCATTCTTTTTTATGGCTGAATAATATTCCATTGTGTGTGTGTGTGTGTGTGTGTGTGTGTGTGTGTGTGTACTACATCTTTTTCATCCATTTGTTTATTGATGGACATTTGGGCTGCTTCCATAATTTGGCTCTTGTAAATAATGCTGCTATAAACACAGCGCTGCATATATTGTTTCGAATTTGTGTTTTTGTATTCTTTGGCTAAATACCCAGTAGTGGAATTATTGGGTCATATGGTAATTCTATTTTTAAGTTTTTGAGGAAACTTCATACTGTTTTCCACAATGGCTGTACCAGTTTGGATTCTCACAAAGAGTGCATGAGTGTTTCTTTTTCTCCACAGGATGTACTGTCTTAATTTTCCCATATATCATAAGGCAGGGTTATGAAGGTCCTTTTAAAGGATAAGCCAAAAGGAGAGGGAAAGGAAGGAAGAAAGGGAGGAAGGAAGGAAGGAAGGGAGGGAGGGAGGGAGGAAGGAAGGAAGGAAAGAAGGAAGGAAGGAAAAGGGAAGGAAGGAAGGAAGGAAGGAAGGAAGGAAGGAAGGAAGGAAGGAAGGAAGGAAGGAAAAGACATATTTAAGTAGGTTAAGGGAAAATACTGGAACTGGGTGCTTTTGTTTTTGTTTTGTTTTTAGATGACCTAGAAAATAAAAGCCATCCATAATCCCACTTCTCCGAGATATCCACTATTAACATTATTTGTGTTTCCCTAGCAGTTTTTCTATGCATATAAATACACTGGAAAATTTCCCTACAATTTATGTTCCTACTATTCATGTACAAGAGTGTCCAAAACTCTAGTCAAGCAAAAAATATTTATTGTATGCTTAGGAATTGTTGTATAATGGTAAGCAAAACAGATACCGTCCCTGCCTTTCACAGTTTGTAGTATATTGAATAAAATAGCATGTAAAATTATAAACTGTTAAGTAAATGATGAAAATGTGCAAAGATTAGTCTCCACCATTGCTGTATGTTTTCAACAGGCATGATATAATGAAAGCAGTGTTTCAAATGAATAAATTGGCAGCAGCAGAGATTGAAAAGGAGAGTTGTTATGAGAGATCTGGGTGTGGATGATGGCGGTGGGAACAGAGAGAAGAAAGTGAAACCAAGAAATATTTTAAAGCAAAATTTCTTTCTTTTTAAAAAGATTTTATTTTTTTATTCATGAGAGACACAGAGAGAGGCAGAGACATAGGCAGAGGGAGAAGCAGGCTCCCTGTATGAAACCTGATGTGGGGCTTGATCCCAGGACCCCGGGATCATGACCTGAGCTGAAAGCAGATGCTCAACCACTGAGCCACCCAGGTGCCCCTAAAACTTTTTTTTAATGCAGGAGCCACAAGAAGTGGAAGTGACCTGGGTCTGTCTTGTTTCCTATGCAACCATAGTTTGGCTAAATACCGTGGTAAATGTGGAGCAGGGGGCATAGAACGATAAAAGCACAGCATTTTCAAAAGACTCCAAGAGAATTTCTGCTCCATACCTTGAAAGTCATAAACAAGTGCCCTCCTTAATGCCCATCGTCCATTTAACCCATCTCCCTGCCTACTTTCTTTCCAACAACCCTCAGTTTATTCTCTGTGGTTAAGAGTCTGTAATTACGGTTTGCCTCTCTCTCTTTTCTCCCCCTATGTTCACCTGTTTTGTTTCTTAAATTCCACATATGAGTGAAATTATATAGTATTTGTCTTTCTCCAGCTTATTTCACTTAGCAATACAGTCTCTAGCTCCAACCACATCATTGCAAATAGCAAGATTTCATTCTTTTTTATGGCTGAATAATATATGTGTGTGTATATATATATATATATATATATATATATATTTATATATGCCACATCTTTTTTATCAATTCATCTGTTGATGGACACTTGGGCTGCTTCCATAATCTGGCTATCATAAATAATGCTGCTATAAACATTGGGGTGCACGTATATTTTTATTTTTTATTTATTTTTTAAATATTTTATTTATTTATTCATGAGAGACACAGAGCGAGAGAGAGGCAGAGACTCAGACAGAGGGAAAAGCAGGCTCCATGCAGGGAGCCCGACGTGGGACTCGATCCCAGCTCTCCAGGCCTGGGCCAAAGGCGGCGCTAAACCGCTGAGCCACCAGGGGTTCCCGCATGTATCTTTTAAATCACTATTTTGTGTCCTTTGGTTGAATACCTAGTAGTGTAATTGCTGGATTGCACAATAGTTCTATTTTTAACTTTTTGAGGAAACTGCACACTGTTTTCCAGAGTGGCTGCACCAGTTTGCATTCCACCACCACCACCATCAAAAAATGCAGGCTATTTCCATTTACCACTCAGTTAATGTTTAAATGTCTTCAATGAGAGAGACCATGCGTGCTTTTGGAAAATCTATTATTTATTTGCTTAGGAATTTGGGGAACTAAAAAGAAACTGAAATCTATAGTTTTGTGTTAAGCTCCCAATCTGGCTGTGGCATCAAGATTTATGTTTAGGAAATAATTAAGAAACAAAAGTAGATGAATCTTGGCCAGTCTCTCAGGATGCTATTCTACTAGTTCTTTCTTTCTGTAGTCAAACAAAATAGTTTGTAATAATGTCTTTAATTATTTAAAGCTCAAACTATATCTTCCAGGCTTACGATGCTAAATGCATCCCATTTCATGCAAAAATGGGATCTTTCTGAACAATATGTAAAGCACTAATTGCCTTCTGTATTTATCGTCTCTTTAGAAGAAAAGATAATTCCTCGCATTTAAGGTTACCAGGATTAGGGGCATGTGAGCTGGTTACCTGGCCAAAATTTATTAACCTGGAAATCAGAGTCAAAAGTAGTTGTCAAGAGCTGAACATGGTAATAATAGCTAAATATTTAATGACCACTTACTGTTCGTCAAACATTAGGCTGAGGTCTTCGTTTAATTATTTTATTTAATCTTACGACTGTTCTATGAAGTTGATCAGAATATTATTAAATGCATCTTGCTAATAATACACATACAGTTAAAAAGATACCCTGACAAGATTGAAAAAGTTTTCAATAACCATCCAGCTTTAAACATATGTCTTGTGTCCCGCACATGCCTTCAGAGAGTCTTAGTAACCAGCCCAATGTCACAAGGTAGGAAGTGGAGTTGCTGGGGTTGAACCCAAGGTCTTTCTATCTGCCTAACTCTAGAGCCCTAACTCTTTTTTTTTTAAGTGTCCTAAGTGGAACTCAAACTCACAACCCCAAGATTAAGAGTTGTATGCAGGGGGGTCTTGGGTGGCTCAGTGGTTGAGTGTCTGCCTTGGGCTCAGGGCGTGATCCCGGGGTCCGGGGACCAAGTCCCATATTGGGCTCCCTGCAGGAAGTCTGCATCTCCCTCAGCCTATGTCTCTGCCTCTCTCTTTCTGTGTCTCTCATGAATAAATACATTTTAAAACTCCACACACACACAAAAAAAGAGTTGCATGTCGAGCCCTTATTCTTAACCCATAGCCTATGTGGTCACCTTATTCTGCTTCATAAAGGTGCTCCATATAGCTATAACTCAGTCAAATCCTCTCTTCCTGGAGGATATGTTGAAAGTGATGCGGAGAGAAAGGGTGGAAACAACAGAAATATAAAAGAAGTAAAGACAGAGAGAACGGGCTTAAGAAAGGGTGAAATGATAGCTATGTCTCTAGGGGTAAGCAAGGTCACAGAAATACTGGACACACTAAATGACCCTGAAAGACATTCAGCATTTCAGATCTCATTAGGCCTGATAATGTGACATTTCCTCAGAGAAGTCACCTGAGGTCATCTCTGGCCTCCTCCCTGAGCAAATGTAAGTAACACAGAAATGATTTTTTGCTTGGGGAAGAACTGGGTTCCTAAAGAAATTGTCATTGAAGAAAGTTAACTCTGACAACATTCCTGGCACCTAAAATACACGAAGTGCCAATTAATGACAGAGATGACCAGCACTTCAAGAGAATTTAGGAGCTAATTTGTCTATAAATTGACACTTGCTAAAAGCTCACTTGAAGCAGTTTTCTGAGACTGAGTCTGAGAGATTTGTTAGTTTTCCAGACCTTCAGCTTCTTGAAATTCTCTCCCAGCATTAAATTAGGCCACTGTGGGTTTTTGCTCCAATGAAGAGAGTCAAGTAAGGAGCATCATTTAAAATAATAAATCACTTTTGTTTCACTGGGAGGAAAAGTTCATTTTTCCAGGTGAACAACATGTGCTTCCTTTAATTACAAAGAGAATTTTAATAACAGAATAGGTTTTCAGCCTTTGCTTAGCTGCCAGGAAACTCAGCCACACTATAATGTGCAAAGGCAGTAATTAATGCATATCAGAGACCGGGGACCATTTATATACCTGCTGTTTCCAGTGCATTCTGTTCTCATTTTTTTAAAAATCTGTTTTATGTATTTTACTATTATAAGTTATCTCCAGACATTTTTGAAAGTGTTAAGTTGAACCATCTGAACTTGCCAATAGTCAATCATTTTCAATCTATAAAAGGAGCAGTTCCGGATGGTTCAGCTTGTAAATCAGAAGTAAATACATATGTGTGCTTGGGGAAAAGTCCTAAAGGGTATGTGGCAAAAGTTTAATTGTGAAATCCTATAGTGAGTCTGTATATGCTTTTTTTAAAAAAAGATTATTTATTTGAAAGAGAGAGAGAGAGAGCATGATGGGGAGGAGGAGGGTCAGAGGAAGAGAGAGAATCCCAAGTAGACTGCCTGCTGAGTATGGAACCTGATTCAGGGCTTGATCCCATGACCCAGAGATCATGATCTGAGCTGAAATCAAGAGTCAGATGCTCAACCAACTGAGCCACTTAGGCACCCCTGGTACATCCTTTTTATTTTCTTCTTCCTGCCTTTTGTATTTTCTAAAATTTCTATCACTTCTACTTTATGCACCAACACTGTTGCTTCTTCCTTTTTGCTTCTGTGCCTTATTACCCTATAGCTATTACCCTGCACTTACTATCTTGTACTTATTACACACACTTATCATTACCCTATACTTCCTATCTACATCTGATATCTTGTACTTACTGCCCAGAACTTACTATCCTATACTGCACTTTAAAAAACAAAAACAAACAAAATATTTATATGTCTCATCTGTGAATTTCTTGAGAATAAATTCTGCGTCTTGTTTACCTTTATATCCACTGCTCCTGACTTGTAGGATGGATTCAACAAATGTTTGCCTAGTTAGATGAATAAATGTATCCATGTCAGGCTTAACCAAATTAGGACATAAGTCATATATAACTTTTCGAGTAATTGATTTTTCTAAAAATAATTGAATAAAGCTTTGTAATTACTTCTCATATTTTACATCTGCTCTTCTATTAATGTGCTAACCTTTGGATGACATACATTCTTATATTATATTCAGGTGACATTTACATTTCTTTTCAGTTTATTCTGACCTGGCAGTAGCTTTTAGCATTACACGACTACAGCTCTAAGATCATACTTGGATGTTTTCCAGATTTCTTAAATTCAACAGAGGCTATGTTCAAAGAATGTCCTTGACTCTTGTCCTCTTTTGCTTGGAATTGTTTTTTTTTTTTTTTTAATGAATCCAGTATCTATCCCAACTTGGCAACAGATAACCTTGAGGGCATCTTGACCTAGACCTTTCCTCTGTGTTTTATATCAGTCAGCTCACGTAGAGTTTACAGCATCCTTTAAGAATGACCGGTTCTAAATGAGAAGAACATGCAACCAAGAATACTTTATCCAGCAAGGCTCTCATTCAAAATGGAAGGAGAGATAAAGAGCTTCCAAGACAGGCAGGAACTGAAAGAATATGTGACCTCCAAACCAGCTCTGCAAGAAATTTTAAGGGGGACTCTTAAAATTCCCCTTTAAGAAGAAGTTCAGTGGAACAATCCACAAAAACAAGGACTAAATAGATATCATGATGACACTAAACTCATATCTGTCAATAGTAACTCTGAACGTGAATGGGCTTAATGACCCCATCAAAAGGCGCAGGGTTTCAGACTGGATAAAAAAAGCAGGACCCATCTATTTGCTGTCTACAAGAGACTCATTTTAGACAGAAGGACACCTACAACCTGAAAATAAAAGGTTGGAGAACCATTTACCATTCAAATGGTTCTCAAAATATATCCTAAAAACTATAGAACACTTCTGAAAGAAATTGAGGAAGACACAAAGAGATGGAAAAATATTCCATGCTCATGGATTGGCAGAATTAATATTGTGAAAATGTCAATGTTACCCAGGGCAATTTACACGTATAATGCAATCCCTATCAAAATACCATGGACTTTCTTCAGAGACTTAGAACAAATTATTTTAAGATTTGTGTGGAATCAGAAAAGACCCCGAACAGCCAGGGGAATTTTAAAAAAGAAAACCATATCTGGGGGCATCACAATGCCAGATTTCAGGTTGTACTACAAAGCTGTGTTCATCAAGACAGTGTGGTACTGGCACAAAAACAGACACATAGATCAATGGAACAGAACAGAGAACCCAGAAGTGGACCCTGAACTTTATGCTCAACTAATATACGATAAAGGAGGAAAGACGATCCACTGGAAGAAAGACAGTCTCTTCAATAAATGGTGCTGGGAAAATTGGACATCCACATGCAGAAGAATGAAACTGGACCACTCTCTTGCACCATACACAAAGATAAACTCAAAATAGATGAAAGATCTAAATGTGAGACAAGATTCCATCAAAATCCCAGAGGAGAACTCAGGCAACACCCTTTCTGAACTTGGCCACAGTAACCGGAGAAGGACAAACAGTGTATGTTCTCATTCATTTGGGGAATATGAATAATAGTGAAAGGGAATATAAGGGAAGGGAGAAGAAATGTGTGAGAAATATCAGAAAGGGAGACAAAACATAAAGACTTCTAACTCTGGGAAATGAACTAGGTAGGGGTGGTGGAGGGGGAGGAGGGCGGGGGGTGGGGGTGAATGGGTGACGGGCACTGAGGGGGACACTTGACGGGATGAGCACTGGGTGTTATTCTGTATGTTGGTAAATTGAACACCAATAAAAATTAATTTATATATATATATATATATATAAAAAAATAAGAATGACCGGTTTCAGATCATAATGATACCCTGAGCCTGAAAGGTATGAACAGCTCTACTTTTCTATGAAGAGAAAGACAATAGGCTGTGACAAAAGCCAATGCTTCTCAAAATTCAATGTGCATACACAACACTGGAGAGCTCATTAAAATGTGGATTCTGATCCAGTTGGTCTGAAGTGGGGTCTAGGTGTCTATGTTCTAACAAGGTGCTGCTGGTGCTACTGGCTTGGGTCCATAGTTTGATAGGAAGACTACAAGCCTTCCTTTATGGCCCTGGGTTTCCTTAAGTTCTCCAATTTGGAGTCTGAAGAGGGTTTGTCTCTAGTAAATGTAGAAGTTCCTCAGCTGGTGGCATTGCCTCTAGCCCTGTCCCCAAGTTATCTCAAGTTCTCGGTGCTTCTCCATCCACCTTTATCTTTCCAGATGCCCACTGCAGGGCACCTCATGAAAACTCAAGGTTCTTACTGTGGCATTCCACTTGAGCATAGTTTTTTTCCTATGCTCTGAATTGTCCTGTCACACATCCAATCAATTCAAGTTCCCAACTGAAGCTAATTTGAGGAACACACACTCAATGATGTACCTACAGACAATACAGACAAACCGTGGGAATTTTCAATTTGAAAACACAAGTCTTTGGTTTGCATCTTTGCTCTGCCATTCACTAGCTAGGGATCTCAGCAAGTCATGCTGTGTCCTCAAAGATGTCCACATTGTAATCCCTGGAACCTGTGCATGTGGTAACGTGTCTCGAAAAGAAACTTTGTAGGTGTGATTACATTAGTATCTTGAGATGGGGAGGTTATTCTGGATTATCTAGGTTTGTTCAGGGTAATCACAAGAATCTTTACAAGAGGAAGGAAGAAATTGTCCACAATAGCCAAATGTCTGCAGAAGTCCACTGACAGGTGAATGGGTAAAGAAGATGCAATATATATATATATATATATATATATATATATATATATAATGGAATATTACTCAGGTGTCAAAAATGAAATCTTGGGGTGCCTGGGTGGCTCAGCAGTTAAGCATCTGACTTCAGCTCAGGTCATGATCCTGGGGTCCTGAAATTGAGTTCTACATCAGGCTCCGCACTCAATGGGGAATCTGCTTCTCCCTCTCCCTCTCCCCTGCTAGTGTTCTCTCCCTCTCCTCTCTCTTTCTCCAATAAATAAAATCTTAAAAAGAATGAAATCTTACCATTTGCAACAACATAGATGGAACTAGAGCATATTATGCTAAGTGAAATAATTCAGTCAGAGAAAGACAAATACCATACGATATCACTCACATGCGGAACGTAAACAAAACAGACAATTATTGGAGAAGGGAGGGAAAAATAAAGTAAGATGAAATCAAAGAGGGAGACAAACTATAAGAGACTCTTAACTATAGGGAACACACTGACACTGGAGGGGAGGAGGATGGGGAGACAGGGTAATTGGGTAACGGGCATTAAGGAGGACACCCAATGTAATGAACACTGGTTGTTATATGCAACTAGTAAATCACTGAACTCTACCTCTGAAACTAATAATACACTGTATGTTAACTAATTGAATTTAAATAAAATAAAATTTGAAAAAAGAGGGGGGCAGGAAGATAACGTGGGAGAAGGCAATGTGGAGACAGAGCAGGGATTGGAGTGATGCAGGAATGAGCCAAGGCAATCTCTAGCAGCTGGAAGAAGCAAGAAGCTTCTGGAGCCTCTAGAAGGAACCAATCCTGCTGATGCCTTGATTTTAGTCCAGTAAAACAGATTTTAGATTCCTGGCTTCCAGAATCATGAAAGAACAAATTGTACAGTTTTAAGCTAAGTCACTAGGTATGTGGTAATTTCTTAAAGAAGTGTTAGGAAATAAATACAATGTTTCTGTTTCTTAATTTGTATTATACGACTAATGACAGTAAGGCTAATAGAAGTTTTGATGCTAGTTTTATATATATGAAAGTGTTTTGAAAACTCTAAAGCTATGGATCTCAGACCTTAGTGGATGTAAGAATAATTTGAGAACTTAATAAAATTGAGATTTTTTTCAGGGCGTCTGGCTGGCTCGGTTGGTAGAGCATGTGACTCTTGATCTCAGGGTTGTAGGCTCAAGCTCCACATGGGTGTAGAGGTTACTTTAAAAAAAAATCTTGAAAAACTAAAATAAAATTGAGATTTTTCTACCCCAGGGATTCTGATATGATATGTTTGGATTTAAGGTCATGAGTCTGCATTTCCAACAATGACCTGAAACTTTCTCATTTAGATAGTCCATAGACCGCACCTGCAGGCATTGTCCTAACGTGTGATTATTGATTAAAATTCAAGCCCTCTGGTGGACAAGTGGAGGAGATTTTGGGGAGAAAGATAGCAAGGTCTAAATCACCCTACAGAGAGTCACACAAATGAGCATATCTTTTCAGGTGCCTCCAAATGGGATTGGTATGTGTCATGTCAGCAGTGATTTTCCATCCAATGGCAGGATGTGGCAGCAGCTTGTGGAGGTCACAGTCACTAGGTCATGATTTTCCCATGCCCTATAGCATGTCCCTGGGCAGCTTGTCTGTCCTTCATGTTCAGAACACATTGGTACCTCCACGTTGAGAACAACTAAGAGCATTTTATCTATAAAAGCAATGCTCAGGGGATCCCTGGGTGATTCAGCGGTTTAACGCCTGCCTTCGGCCCGGGGTGTGATCCTGGAGACTGGGATCGAGTCCACATCAGGTTCCCGGCATGGAGCCTGTTTCTCCCTCTGCCTGTGTCTCTGCTTCTCTCTCTCTCTCTCTGTCTCTGTCTCTCATAAATAAATAAATAAATAAATAAATAAATAAATAAATAAATAAATAAATAAATCTTAAAAAAAAAGCAATGCTTAGGGAAGAGGACAAATAGATTTTTAAAAATAATCTATACTTGAGGTCTTATTTTGTGCTTGGCACTAAGTTTCTGTTCTGAAGGAACCCACAATGGGCTGGGGCATAGCCATCACAGAAATGTGTGCAAAGGACCAAAAAGACTAGAAGAATCTGCCAGTAGAGGAGTGGGAATAGCCAACACTTAAAATGTTGCTAATAACTTTAAAGTGCTTAGGCCAGTGGCTTGTACCTTTCTTTAAATATACTTGTCAACTAATTGGACAACTAATTCTGCTTGGGGATGAGGTGATGGTTAATTTTATGCTTCAACTTGAGTGAACCATGGGATGCCCAGATATTTAGTCAAACGTTATTTGGGGTGTTTCTGTGAGGGTGTTTTTTAGATAAATTTAACATTTAAATTGATAGACTGAGTAGATTGCTTTCACTGATACTGATGTAGATGGGCCCCAACCAGTCAAGCCTAAATAGAACAAAAAGGTTGACCTTTTCCAGAATAAGAGGAAATTCCTCCTGCTTGACTGCCTTTGACTGGGATATTGATTTTCTTCTTGTCTGCTGGCTTAAACTGAAACATCAACTCATCTTGGGTCTCAAGCCTGCTAACCTATGGACTAAAACTGTGCCACCAGTTCTCTTGGGTCAGCTCTCCTGGGTCAGCTTGCAGACTGCAGATCTTAGGACTTGCCAGCCTCCTTAATTACATGAACCAATTCTTTATAACAAATCGACCTCTCTCTGTCTCTCATATATTTGCACACACACAAACACACACACCCTATTGGTTCTGTGTCTCTGGAGAACTCTGACTGACATGGATGAGTATTGGGAAGGCTTCACAGAGGAGGTCACTTTTCAGAAAGATGTTGAAATCGTTTCTAAATATTCTACTTTATAATAATAAATTCCTGTCATTCATTCATTTATTCATTTCAACCTACTCTTAGGGTTCAGATGAATTGAGAGAATGTTTATGGTGTGCCAGGCACTTTGCTAGGCACAGAGGTGAAGTCTAAGAGTAAGACATCAGCCTGGACCTTCCATGAGAAAGTCAAGTTTGAAGGCAAAATGCTGCACAGCAATATATATAGAGATGATTTTCTGAAAAGTGGCATCCCATTCTTACAAAATAAAAACATGCCATCCAGTTAGGATTGCCAGATAAAATATGCGTGGAATATGCAATTATTTGTTATTTATCTGAAATTCAAATTTTACTTGGGCATCCTGTGTTTTTAACGGCTAGATCTGACAACTCTCTGTCTGGTTCTCCCTCTAAATCCAGAACAGTATAGACGGGAAGACACGGGCCCCCTCAGGTCAGAAGGGAAAATACTTTTCTCTTCTCTTCTAAATTATTCCCCTTAACACTGGCCAGCCCCCACCCCTGGGACTTCCACTGGAGACATTGCTTACTGTCTGACAGAGCAAATCCCCTGTATATCATTCCAGAAATGGTGTAGGGAATCCCTTCTAGGACACAAGGGCAATGCCTTTGACTCTGCCTCTGGGGGAGTGGAGGAGGTCTGCATGACCTGATGCTAGCTAATTCTGCTTTCCCCAAAGGCCCACCTGCCTGGATTTACTGCTTGAGGTACTTTTAGTTAGTGAAGGCCAAGGCCAGGTTGGGAAAGAGGCAAGCACTCCTGAGTGCTCTTAGAGACAAGACTAAGTGGAGGTGGAATAGGGAATTTGGAATTAGCCAGCTTGCATTTGCATCGTGGCTCTGTCTCTTACTTGTTCTGTGAACCTGGACATGTGCCTTAACCTCCTTAAGCCCCCATTTCTTTGTAGATAACGTGAAGAAGATCAGTCTTCTGTGAGGATTAAGTAAAAGGCTGTGGGGGCACCTGGGTGGCTCAGTGGTTGAGCGTCTGCCTTTGGCTCAGGGCATGATCCCAGGGTTCTGGGATTGAGTCCTGCATCAGGCTCCCTCCAGGGAGCCTGCTTCTCCCTCTGCCTATGTTCTCTGTCTCTCTCTCTGTGTCTCTCATGAATAAATAAATAAAATCTTTAAAACAAATGCTGTACATAAGGACAGTACCTGGTATATAAGGATATGTGCTCAGTAGATGGTGGTCTTTACTAATGCTTCTGAGTCTCTTCTACACCTAACTTATTACAGTTTTTTGTTTCAAATATGCTGCTGCAAACTTTTTTGTGCATTTGGCTTTTTAAATTTATTTCTATTTATTTTTTGTTTTTCAGAGAGAGAGAGAGAATTCTACGCAGAGCCTGACACAGGACTTGATCCCATGGTCTTGAGATCACAACCTGGACTGAAATCAAGAGTCTGATGCTTAACTGACCCAACCACCCAGGCGCCCCTCACTTTTGCTTTTTTTAAAGTTTTGAATGTGTTTCTGGAACAAATGCCTAGGCGTAGTAGTATTAGGCCAAAGACTATCAGAAGCACAGAGCATGGATGCTGAGCACAGGCTCTGGAGCCAGACCAGCCAGGATCAGATTCCAGCTACTCTAGTCCCTGGCTATATGATTTTCGGCAGATCCCTTCACTTCCATGTGCTGCAGTTTTGTAGAATTTAAATCAGTA
This sequence comes from Nyctereutes procyonoides, assembly GCF_905146905.1. NCBI lineage: Eukaryota > Metazoa > Chordata > Mammalia > Carnivora > Canidae > Nyctereutes > Nyctereutes procyonoides. Next base: position 19,906,447 of record NW_026575041.1, on the reverse strand, counting down.
TTAGCTATTACAGTGAATGTGTGATTAGTCTTAGTCCATATTGGCAGGTTACCTTCTAAAACCGTAATAATTTGATTATTATACTATCCCATCAGACTGAGAGCAGACCGTATTCTCCTTTGTGTCTATCATTTTTTAAAGTGTTTTTTACCTTTTTCTGCTTTCTTTGATCTTAATTCTTGTTTTTCACCGTATCCATCTTCTCCATTATAAAACTTTCTGTTGCTTCAAGATTCTGAAGTTATATTCCATTCACATGGAGAGTCGCTACATGACTCTAACTTGGCACTTTAGGAAGTGAATGGGGAAGATATTTGCACAACAGAAACCTTTTTAGTATCCTTTATTTAGCACTAGTGATGAGAAAATTGAGGGTAATAGCAGGAACTAGGGACTCTGAAAACCACACTAAGGTAGGCTTTGTCTGCAGTAGAATAATTCACGAAGTAGTGGGAGAGGTCAAAAGCAGAAAAACATCAGATCCAGAATCAGAACATCTTTTCTTTAACAGCAGAATCTTTGGCAGGTGGACAGAATGTCTTCTGGTTGAGGGCAAGTCATTTTCAGACCTTTTAAAATTTAGTCGACCAAATCACGTGCTGTCATCCAATTAAGGACCCTATAGAGGAGACACCAAAAAAAGAAAAAAAAGGTAAGGGATGTTATTGTAATTTGAGTGATATGGACAAAAAGGAATAAACAGAAATGGTACTAACTGCCAAATAGCACATATTTTTTTACTGCTGGCTCTGGGATCCCCTGTCCGTGTGGGGAGGCATCCTTATTTTTGAGGTGAATGGAAATGGACATCACGATTTCCCCAGGACTAGCTTCCTATATGAAGGTGCTGCAAAAGTAAGCAAACCTGTGTCTCAGGGTGTGCCCTAAGCAGGATGGATGCCGAAAGAAGGCTGCTGAGCTTTTGCGGAGCTGTCCCCCTGCACAGCATCCCAGCTATTATCCATCGGATCCGGGGATCCTCCCGCTGGTTCTCATCTCACACCTCTGCAACATCAGGCACAGTCCTACTCATTGGTTCTCATTGGTTTATTTTCTTCTCATTCCCAGCTGAAGAGCAAAGGTCTAATTTTTATTGGCTCACAGTTTTTATCTGGTCGGAAGACAAGGTGCACGAAGCACACCATTTTCCTGGCTAACTTCAGTTATCTGGTTCTTAGTACTGAGTTTTAAGCCCAAACGTACTTGCTGTCTGGATTCTAAACACAATAGCACGCGTTTTATTCCTCTTTCCAGGGGTAATGAGCAAAGTGATGTTCGGCATGGGAAAATTCTCAAACATACACTGACATCTGTTTCACCTCTCCTCATTGTCTGGGGTTAGATGATCACGAATGGCATTTAAGGAAATATTCTATATAGTAGGTTGGTCAGCTTCTCTCAGTCTCCTTATCTGTCTGATGGGAATCATAGGAATGCTGATACCTAGCCACCAGAGTTGTTTTAAGTGTTAAGGAAGATAAAGCAGAGGGCATTGTTTCATAAGCCACTAAAGGGTTTACAACTTTTAGTTAATATTTTTATTAGCTTCAAAATCTATACCAGAATTCCACTTATTACTACCAGAAACAATAAAAAAGACAAACATTCAGGAATATCCTGAGGATGATAAGAGCCAGAACAATTTACCAATGTTCATTAAGTACATACAAATTGTGTACATTTCAATATAAATTCCACTAATTTCTTATTTTCCAATTCATCAATTTCTGTCTAAATTTTTATTAATTCCATCTTTAATGTTTCCTTATGTTTGTGTTGCTGTTCTCCTTTTCTAATGTCTTGGGTTGAGTGTTTAATTTATGTGTTTCCATCCATAATTATTTCACAATGAAAGAATTTAAGAGTACAAATTTGCTTCTGAGCATAACTTTGGCCACATTTCAAGTGTTTGATATGCAGCATTGCCCTTGCTATTTTATAAGTGGTCTGTAAGCACAGTTTGAGTTTCGCTTTGATCCAAGTTTCTTGGAGAGAGTTTTAAGATTTTCAGAAAGTTAGAATTTTTGGTTCAAACTTCTGTTAATAATTTCTACCTCAATTGTATGCTGATCAGAAAATATTGAGGATACGTTCTCTGTTTACTTTTATTTTTAGAGTTTATTAAGATTTGCTTTGTGGTTTACTATATGATCAATTTCTGTCAATACTCCTATAAACGCATGAAAAGGAAAAGTGCGAAATCCTAATTTTCTTAGGCATATAATTCTACATATATTTATTAAATATTCCATTAATTAAATTATTTATCTTCTCTGCATTAAGATTTTTTTAAAGATTTTATTTATTTATTCATGAGAGGCACAGAGATAAAGGCAGAGGGAGAAGCAGACTCCCTGCAGGGAGACTGATGTGGAACTCGATCCCAGGACCCCAGGATCATGAACTGAACCGAAAGCAGACACTCAACCACTGAGCCACCCAGGTGCCCCTATATTAAGATTTTTCAAATGGGTGATCCATGGATGAGCTCCAGGAGATCTGTGAGTGCTTTTTATTTTTCTTATAGAGGGCAACTTCACAGCTTTTCAGATTTTCAAAGGGATCTGTGACTCCCCAAATACTTATTTTTAAAGGTTTCATTTATTTATTTGAGAGAGAGAGAATATGCTCACAAATTGGGGGGGGGAGGGGCAGAGAGAGAGGGAGAAACAGACCCCTGGCCAAGCAGAGAGCCTGATGCAGGGCTCCATCCCAGGACCCTGGGATCATGACCCGAGCGGAATGCAGACACTTAACTGACCAAGCCATCCAGGCACTCCTGTGACTCCCCAAATATTAATAAAATCTGCTCTATACCCTACTTGACTTGTGAAGTACTAAGAAAGAGAAGCAAAACTACTGAAAATAACTTAAAATCAACATCAAAAGCTATTCTCAAACAAAAGTTATAAATATTTTATTAATATACAGGGTCCCTGAGAAACTGTCATATTGATAGCTACTATTTATCCACCCTGTGAATATTACTAAGTGGCCTTTGCTAATTTAATTCTGGGCCTTGAGACTGACAAGGAGGCTAGGCTTCTAGAGGATGGCTTCTAGAGCCAAGTCACTCAGTTAAAATTTATCAAATCTGGAACAAGCTGGTCACACCTATTCCATTTTCCCTGCAAGTTTTGCACTGGGTCTCTTGCAATGTCCTCTGATGAATTTTCTGTCTCTCCCCTGAATCTTTCTCCTCAGTTGATACTCTGAGGAGACAGTCTCATTTTGGAAAGCTAATCATGCTCAAGGTGGCCAGTTCAAAGTCACATACTTCCTCAAGTGAGGCGGGGAAATGAATGCACCAATTTCTAGGATGAGAATGACAACCATGTAAAAACCGACAGCCAGATTACGGATGTATTGGAACCGGAAGTATCTGCTGACAAACAAGTCACACCTTTTTACATGATGTATGTGGAGAATTTGAAGTCCACCTTAAAAGGAAAACTGAAGAGTTATTAAAATGAATAGGGAGGATTGAAATTATAACTTAATGCTCTACAGAAGTCCCTATACCTTATTGGACAGAAAGTGTCATTTGCAGAGACTCTGTTCCAATCTTCAGAAGTCTTAGAAATTCACAGGTCTGACTCCTCCATTAGGTTCACAGTACTATGATATTATGCACAGGTGCCCCATGATGCTTTCAGGGCTCACAGAGATATCTTAATTTTAGTTGCTTTTAAAATAAGGGGGAAATGATAATAATGACCATGGATATGTAATAATGGATCCAGCCTAGATTATATTTGCATTTATACCACCACACTCATAAAATATAACATATATATTTTTTTTTTACGGAAGAAAGGACCCATGAAGGCAAAAGTGCCCACATCCCATGAAAGTCATAGTGGGGTCGTGGAAATTATTGTCTATTCAATGTGGCAGCTGGTCAGTATCCAAGCAGATGGCTTGTGAAGGTTGCCTTGGTGTGTCTTTATGCATGGCTTTGAGGCATTGTTAAGAATAGATTATATTCTCTTAGTAGAACGGAGATTGAGGCTATGGAGCCTCTTTGTGTCTGTGTGTCTTTCTGTTTGCTTCACTCTGGCTCTTTCTACCCGTGAATTTCTTTTACTGGCTTATCTCTTGCACATGACCAACAGTCTCCAACCCCAGCTAAGAATCAGATTTACCACTGATGTTAGGTTTTTTGTGGATCAGAATTCAAATTCTCTGCCGGAGCTTCTTCTAGTCAGGTGTTCAACACAGATGAAATTAGCTGTAACTAATCCTTTCTCTCTTGCCTTCTTCCCCCCAACACTCTCCTGCATGCCCCTCAACACCCATTGTAGGTATGGTTGGCCCTTCTGGAAGCTCAGTTGGGCAGCTAATGAAATGTCTTCTACTTTATCGTTTTAAGTGGCTCAATTGCACTTACAGCAGAAAACAAATCACAGGAAGACGAGCCTAGCAGTAAGTAGTGGTCTTACTCTAATTACATTATTATAATTTTTCATGTCCTTGATTGTCATTTTGCTACATATTCAACACATGGGAAACAGAAGGGTCCTCCCCAGGAAGTGTCATTTGCAGAGACTCTGTCCAATCTAGGCATGTCTCAGTGAAGAGCCACACTACATAATCAGGCAGGACTCCTGCCTTGAGATTAAGCCATTCTCTGAAGATGAACGATACCCCATTGAGTCTCTTTTTTTTTTCCTAGTTAAGTGACCTATCTGAGTAAGTATCCACATCACATACATTTCCTGTCACTTTGGGATTGTAATAAGCCTTCTTCATTAATGATTATGTATTAGGAACGTCTCAGTAGATGTGACTTTAATAGCAAGTTGAATTTTATTTAATTATCACAGTGTCACACACCTCTCTACATTTGTAGAATTTTAATACTCAGTAAGTACCATATTGTTTCACTATAAAGAAGTATGACCCGTGCATAGCAATTTGGTATAAGACCATATTGTCTATCTCAAATGAGATAAACTCTGAGAAATAAAAAACTTTTATCTGTCATATTTCCCATTTATATGTGTCACTCCTATTTAAATTAAAGAACAGGGAAGATTAGGTCCTTTTCAATAAGAAGAAAGCTTTGAATAAAAAAAGGACTGATCAATGACAGTTGTTTTTCTTTTAATATTATCTTGCTAATAGAGAAATAGGAAAACATCTGTTATGGGTATTGCATCAGCCAGTATTAAGTTTCTGAAGAACAGAACCTATTCAGCAAGTTTAAGAGAAAGGGATTTATTAAAGCCTATTTTATTGTTTATTGTGCCAGTTGGAGGCAAAGAATTGCCCCCCTTGGCTGAATGTGCAAGAAAAGCTCCCAATACAAACTGTGGATCTGGGTCAGGGGAGTAGTTGCCTCTGCAGTGGTCAGGAGACTGCAGATTCAGGAAGCTAATATCCCAGTCCCTGAATACACTGCCTCTCTATTAACCGTCTCTGCACTGACCAAATGGTGTGACATCTTACCTCTCTTCTCATGTGGCCTTAGTTCTAAATCAAAGTCTCATTTGACTACACTTGATTTGTGAATCTCTAGATGCAAGGAAGTCTGAGAACTGTATTCTCTGGCCTCTGCATGCTAAAAAGGATGCAGACTGGGGTCCAATGAGTCAAGTTAGAGTACTTACTCTGGGTATATAATTTGGTAATACTAAAAACTTGAGTAACATTTCAGATGCAAATTAGATATGGTCATCTTTTGGTTTATTTTTTTGCCCCTTTCAGGACTGGAATTGGATTATTGATCATAATCTTTTGTTCATGATACACTCATACCAGTGATCTGTGTACGGGTCCCAAAATACTTCATAACATGATAAACATCATAGACCTACTCACCACCAGCCTAAAAGCTAGGTCCATGACAATGATGTACATCTAATCAAGCATCTCTTGACAGTCCCCTATCCTAGGAAACCATCAGCCTCCATTTCATGTTTTATTGCATCTATATCTATTCTTACAAAATACCTTTTCAAAAAAATTTTTAGTAGTTTCTGTACTGTTATAAAAACGGGATCATATCCTATGTAATCCTTTGGTGCTTCCTTTTTTCATGGAATGTTCTGTTGTTAAATTCATCCATATTTTTGCATTTCGCTGTAGTTCATTTCAACTGTTATATTCTGTTGCTGAATATTACAATATTCCATCATATAAGTGGATAGTTGGGCTGCTTCGAGTTGTGATACAGTGAACAATGCTGTGTGAACATTCTTTCCAGTGTACAAGAGTTTCTTTGGGGGCGTCTACCAAAGATAGAATTAATGGATCACAGGAATTTTTAAGTTGGGGTTGGAGTTACGTATGTTGAAGCTCATCAAAAATGTTTCATTTCAGCCAAGTCTGGTTTGAAAGTAGTAAACTAACATAATCATCACAAAGCCTATATTCCATTTGGAGAAACAAAAGCTTATCTATGGCATTTTTTTTTGTGCATGCATCTGCTGACATATCTCTTTCCTAGGAACCCAACACACCCTTTCCATTCTTAGATAAGAGTGTGGGCTAACAGGAGTTCCTTGATACACAACAAACAATCATCCTTCTTAGACCACAGGCTCAGGACCATGATCTCGCTACCATTTGTCCAAAACCCCTTCCTAGGCACATTAACACTCCCTTAGCTTTTGAAGCACCCAGCTATTCTGTCACACTGAAAAGAAATCTCAGGGTTCCCACCATATCCACAGGAAATTGAGAAGGACGTAGAGTGTCCATTAAACCCAGCTTGATTTAGTGTAACATAATCATCGGACTGTGATCAGACATTTGATTTATATCAGGCTGCCTAAGCTATAGAGAGAACCCTTAAATCTCACATCTGTCATGAGATGGGTTCCCCTGGAAAAAGACTCTAAGATTTATGTGCATGTGGTTTATGGGGAGGACTCTCAGTTACAACAGCTGTCAGAGAGTGGGGAAAGCTGTATCAAACAAAAGGAGAGGCGGGACTATAATACAGTTGTAACAGAGGCTTCAGCTGATTCTCTGGGAAGCTCTGATGCTGAGATGACCTTTCAGAGACATCCTGTTGGGCAAGGGACATAAGGCCTTTGTTCCCCATGTAGTCCAGGATCCTAGCTGCCTCCAGGAAGAGGACATGATATTGAGTGAGACAGTTCCCTTTGTCCAAAGGTGATTCTTGGGGGAAGGCCTCCTGGCAGCTGGGGGGATGACTGCTCAGTCCTAAAGAGGGGATCTTGGTAGCACATCACAACATCCACACAAGTCTATCTCTTGTGCTACATGAATCCACTTGCTTCTCATAAATTCACCCCATCTTGGAAAACAACTTGAGTATTCTTGTTGGTCTCTGTTCTTGGGGAAACTGACTAGAAGAAAGTTAGTAGACTAAACTGTAAGCCCCTGCAGCTACAAATGGCCATAAGGCTACAAGTAATCCTACTCTACTGCTCATTCTAAATTCCCCACATCCTAGCTAGCACCTTCTGCTGGTCTAGGTGGATGACCTGGTGGGGTGTTTCAGACTTTCATCCTGTGGGGTCTGAAACTCCTGGTCAACATGCAATTCTTAGGCCATGGCTACTGTTAGAATTAAACAAGAGAATAACAAGACACGTGGTAGTGGTTCACCTGGGAGTTAAACGTATTCTTGCTTGCTCCTGTTATATAACAACAACCATCTCTCCTCCTAATGATAAGGATCAATTACCCTTGGCAGGCTGGTGACTCCTTTCTTTGCCTACTGGCCTTGGCAAAAGCGCAAAGAGATTAGACAACCTGCTTAAAGTTCAATGGGACCCATGCTTGTCCCTTGTTGGAAACATTCTACATCTGGGAATCAGAAGTTCTAGATCTGCAGAGTCTAACATTATGGAGATAGAAGCATAAATTTCAAGTAGTTTATTGAGGGTGATGATAAATGGGACTACTTCTACTTTCACTCCTTAGTTCCTGGACCCAGGGAGCCTATATATTGGGGACATAGTACCTTATAATGATCATTGGTTTAGAGTATATATTGGGTCCTAAAGAATGTGCCCCATATTTATAAAGCAACATCTCCAGTCTGGTGCCCTAATTTTGCCTTCAAAGAGCAGTTCCATTGCTCTATCTGGCCAATAGCTTCTGGGTGGTGAATTTAAATAGGATCAGTGGCTCCCATGGTATGAACCCTTTTGCTGTAAGTGAATCCCTTGGTCAATTACAGTGCTATATGGGATCCCATACCAACAGATCAGTTATTCCATGAGCCCTCTGAGAGTGCTGGATGAAGTCATATGGGCAAGAAAGAAAAAACCGTAACTAGAATACATACACATTCTAGTCAAGATGAAGTGACAGGATTGAAGAGGTCCCATGTAATTATTCTGCCATCAAATGGAAGCTTCTTCTCTTCTAAGAATGATATAATATTGAGAACTCAATCCTCATCTCTGTTGCTGGCAGGTTAGACATTTTACAGCAATAGTACCTGTGTTGGCCTTGGAGAGTGGGAACCCATGTTATGGGATCCTTGCATAGCCTTACTCCTTGAAAGAATAGCTTCTCTGGTCATGTGCCCACTATGCCAGTACTGGGGTGGCCAAGTCATTCTGCCTACTTGGTGGTTTAGTGCCTCTTCCATAGTGAATACTCTCCAGTGTGAATTAACACATCATACAAAGATCTTCACACTTTTGAGTGCCCACTCCCTAAGGTATATAATGCTTCTTTCCCACTTTTTCTGGGCTATGACCTTCTAATTTCTTCCTTTCCTATCTCTTTCATCAACCAAGCTAGACATTTGCCATATCCCATGACTATGCACACACACACACACACACACACACACACACACACACATTTAATATCAGGATAAGACACTTCTCTTTCTAAGTGTATGACCATGACACTTCATAAACTTTGCTCTTTACAAGGATTTCCCTTCACTGCTATCTTTTATGGCCATTCTTGATTGGAGCTGCAGTGCGGTAACAGTTTAATTACAGCTTCACCCATATATTAGGCTTGCTCACCAATGAACCAAGCTCATCCTATTTTTTCTTTCAGGTCATAATAGACTCACCCTGGTGTGAGCTAAAGAAGAGGCACCAGTGCAATAGTGGTGGATAACATAGGAGTCTGAATGACCTGATTATTCAATTTACTTGCTCCCTTTGGTTCTGCTCATGCTGGTCCCAGATGTACCACTTCTGTTTTTTGGAGAGTGGCTTCTGGAGCTGCCAAACTTTGTGACTTGGCAAGACTGTCAGAATCCTACTCATAATGGAGAGTTTTGGTTCCTTCCTCACTTATATCTTAGACTCTATCGTGGCTCTTTTGCAAATAACATATAGTTCTCTGCTGAGGATGACATTCCTCGCTCCAGAATCCCGGTGCCCTTTGTTGTGATTTTGCTACTGAGATTTGTCATAAACTTCACATGGCCTCTCCATGACCAGATACATCAAATACCATAAGAACTATCATGTGGTATGGCTCAGGCCGTAGGGCTACTTGTTTCATAAACTGAACTGCCGCCAAGCCATTTGCTACTCTAGTCCCCACTCAAAGAGGCTTCTTTCCATGTCAGTTGATGAATAGTTTGGAGTAATGTTGTCACGTTTGGAAGTTGTTGCCTTCAGAATTGAGGAGGCTTTCCAGTTATTGTGCTTCTTTTTTTAATGGTGGGAGGCACAAGTAATAATTTGTACTTCACCTTGGAGGGGATGTGCCAGCATGGCCCAGCCCACTGGACTCCTAAAAACTTTACTGATAGTAGTCTTTTTTTTTAACATTTTATTTATTCATGAGACACACACACACACACACACACAGAGGCAGAGACATAGATAAAGGGAGAAAAAGGCTCCATGCAGGAAGCCTGATGTGGGACTCAATCCCGGGTCCCCAGGATCACGGCCTGGGCTGAAGGTGGTGCTAAACCACTGAGCCACCCAGGCTGCCTTGATAGGAGTCTTTGAATCTTTGAAGAGTTCGTCTCTACCTTGTGGTGAAAGTATGTCTTTCCAAGTCTTCCAAAGCTTCTGATGTACCACTCCTTGTTTAATCCGGCTCAATAAACACGGTATCATAGATGTGGTAAAGCAATATGTTGTACTATGGACGTCCAGATTGTCTTGATCCATTTAGACTATATTACGACAGAAGATTAGAGTTAACATAGTCCTGTGGCAAGACTGTACGTATACTGTTATCTATCCCACTTGAATTTCAACTGATCATCTTTCATGACAGAGGTGGAAATGAAAGCATTCACCAGATCAATATCTACTTACTATTCCCCTGAGACTCTGTTAATGTGCTCCAGCACAGATACTATAATTAATACAGCAGCTGAAACTGGGACTATTACTTCGTTAAGTTTGTAATAATCCACTTTTATCCCCTGGGATCTGTTTGGTTTTTATAGGGACCAGACTAGTGAATTAAATGAATAAGGGATATGATAGGGGCTGCCACCCCTGTATCCTATAGGTCTTTTTTTTTCCTATAGGTCTTTAAGGGTAGTGCCAATCTCTGCCATTCCTCCATGAAGTGATATTGTTTTGATTTTATAGCCTTGTTTGGGAAGGATTGAAGTTTCAGAGGCTACCATTTGGCTTTCCCCAGTATGAGAGCTGTTACCACATAGGCAAAAGAATAAATGTGGAGAAGTTGCAGCCAATGACCAGAATGTCCATGAAAATTATAATGTAGGTACTGGAGAAATGATTATTGGATTACTAGGTAGATCCGTAGAGCTGGTGAACACATAGTGAACCAGGACCTAGATCAAGGGGTTCCTGTATTAAATGGAATTAGGACTCCATTTATCACTTAATCCCCATTAAACTCCAATTTCATAAAGTGGCCACTATGACATATTTGTGACAAAGACTTCAGTTGATCATATGGAAATCAATGTCAACTTGGACTCAGTGTCCCAAATTCCTTGAAATGTTTGGATATTCTCCTTTCAGTGTATGTTAGCTTGAATAAATGACTGTAGATCCCTTTGGGGAAGAACCGGGAGGATCACTGCTTCCATACATTTGTCATAATGTTGCCAGTTCCTTCCTTATGGGACATGGCCTCTCCTTTCACCAATTTCCTGCCTGAAAGTTGGCTCAGACAAGACAAAAGGAGAAATTGAATGATGATGCATTTTAACAGAGGTCTCAGCCAACCCTCGGGGGAGCTCTTAACTGAAATGACATATCAGAAATAATCTGAATCAAAGCAAGGAGCTGAGCCTCTGTACCTTCATATCAACTATCACTGGATGCAGGCTGCCCCTGGGGAGGGACTGTGTATTTGGGTAAAGCAACTACCTTCATCCAAGAGAAATTTCTGGACAAGACCTCCTTTGTAAGCTGCTTGCTGGCAACATGCCTCAAAGTTGACAAAGTGAGTTCCTTGACTTTGAAGGGGACACCTGGATGTTGTCTCATAGCACACTGCAATACTGAAAGTATCTTCTCTGAAGTTACTTAAGCACTATCTGAAAATTCTCTCTTCTCAATCCAGGGTACCACTTTATTAGCAAGTCCTCAGTGTCTTGCTTGTCTTCTTTTATCTCAAAATGTATTCCACAGAACACTAATACTATGAGATGTCCTCCAAAAAGAATTCCATATTCAAACAAATTTGGTGAATGTGACCTAATTTATCACACTCCTGCAGGTTCACAAAGCACATTAACATATTAAAATCTCTGAGATGATGGAAGCACAACAAATTGTTAACCTTTTCAAACTTTTCTTCTTTTAACAGCCTGTGAAACTAGAATTCTAGAAAACAACCTTTTGCAAAAGCTCTTTCAATGCTTGAAGAAATTCCTCTTGGCTTCCTTTCTCAAGAATTTTTCTTTTCTTTATTTTAATTCCAGTATGGTTAATATACAGTGTTATATTAGCTTCAGGTGTACAATCTAGTGATTCAACAATCTCATACATCTCCCATTGTTCATCATGACAAGTGCCCGCCTTCATCCCCATCACCTATTTCATCCATCCCCCCACCCACTTGCCCTCTGGTAACCATCAGTTTGTTCTCTATGGTTAAGAATCTATTTCTCATTTTGCCTCTCTTTCTTTTCTTTTTCTTTTTCTTTTCTTTTTTCTCTTTGTTCATTTGTCTTGTTTCTTATATTCCACATATGAGTGAAATCATATGGTCTTTGTCTTCCTCTTATTGGCTTCTTTTGCTTAGCATTATACTCTCAAGGATTTTTTTTCTAACTCATTGCCTTTTAATCAGGTAATGAATGTATGCCTTTCTTTCCAATCCTACTGCTTTCAGCTTGGCCACCGCCAATATGATTCCACAAACCTAGACTATTGCGGTAGTCTCCTACAAGTGACCTTCCCTCAAGTTTCTCTCACTTTCGATCTTTTACACAGACCTGAGCAAAATCAATGGTTTAAAACTGCACTAAGTAACCACTAGCCACGAGAGGGAGATAAAACATGCACGGATGAAGCAACTTGAATTAACAAGAAAATAATACATCAACCAAAGCATGTACTTTAAATAGTCTATTAACAGTGTGACTCAAACTGAATACATAAATGCAGATGAAAAAGAGGTATTTCTTCCCCAGAGGTCAGAGAACTGTTTTATGATGATTGAGCTGCCTCACCCAATAATACAGAGATCCAGATGTAGGCTTAAGAAATATTTTCTCAATTCTAAAATAGTAACATTTACAAAGCTGAACCCCACTCTTCTGATTCATAATGGTCAAGAATTAAGCAAGGAGTCAAAATCATATTTATTATTAACAGAATTACCTGGAATGATAATAAAGATCACATGAAATAAACATCAAAGGTAAAAAGAAAATTACTCTCTTGGTTTTCTTTATTTCAGGAAGGTATCTACCAGACTCACATAGCTCTCTTGGCCTGTACAAATAATAGTATAAACCTCTGAAAGTCATAAGAAGACAGACAATGGTACTATTTCTAGAAGATACAGGTCTCAGTGTAAACCATAGTATGTGGGCTTCCCAACAGCCAAAATTTTCATGTCATTGAGATCTGGGTAAAGGGAACTCTGAATTTTAGCTGTAAGAGAGGAAAATGAAGGGGAAGGTAAGGCAAAAGGTCTAGATGCAACCTGAAGAATGAGGGACTGAGGATGTCAAATGTCTGACCACAGTTTCATTTACTAACTTACTAATTAAACGGAGATAAACGTAAGATGAATGTAGAGTCCAGTAGGCAAACAGAGGAAGGAAGCAGTTGAGTAAAACAGTATACTGAGCTTCTGAGTGAGTGAGACAATAGAGTATGCTGGGCTCAGGCTAACTACAGAGTGTATGCCCCCTCCAAGGAGGACATAGCCTCTCTACACCAGCCAGATGAGAAGTCAGGCCATGCATGGGCAGAGTTTCTGATTTTACAAGGCAATATTTGAAATCCGGATTTTTTAAAATTAGAAACATCCCATTTAAAAATTTTTGTAAGGGGTGGGCACCAAGGTGCATCCATTAGTTAAGCCTCCAACTCTTGGTTATGACTCAGGCTGTGATTTCAAGGTCATGAGATGGATGGAGCCCCAAGTCAGGCTCCACGCCTAGCCTGGAGTTTGCTTAATACTCTCTGCCTCTCCCTCTCCCCCTCCTCCTGCTCTCTCTCTCTCTCTCTCTCTCTCCTTTTCTCTCTCTCTGTCTCCCTTTCTCTCAAATAGATAAATAAATCTTTAAAAAAATATCATGGGGGAACAGAAGAGGTTGTAGCGGTGAGGGAGGAATATAGTATATTTAACTCTGGAACTATTTTCACAGCTCAAGCTTTGGACCTTTTAGACTGGCCAAAAAATCCTTGATGAGCTTCTTTCATTAAGGCTACCTCAAGAGGTTGATGCTGTGATGAGTGTATGCTATTCAAATGAGTCACACATAAAACAAGCCCCACTATAGTGTCAGTCTAGATCTAAGTATCTAATTTGTAGGTGTAAAATCTGCACCTTCCTTATTTCAGAGATGGCACACTGAGAATAGTTACCTCAGGTGCCCAGTAGTTTTCTTCATAGCCTCAAGGAAAATGAGACTCAAAAGCTCTCTTTTCCTTTTTTTCTGATGCCAGGTCACTCAAAAGTAGTCCTTAAGGACATTGACTTCCATCAGTGGACTGAACACCAATGTTGAGATCATGGATGCCAAAAGATTCCCGGGAATATATCAAGGGAGGAAATGTTCACAAATACAGGTTTTGCCCACCTTGTGCTGAAACAACCATTTTTCACTAATTCAGAACAGTTGCCTGACATCACATGGGCAACATCTTGCCATATTCATGTTTTGATGTAGTGTGGAGGCTGCCATTATGGGGAAAGCTGCCCACAGAGGCTGCTGACTCACTGATTAATTTCATTGCCATTTCCTGCCTATGTCAGGATCAGAAAAATGTTGCTCAGGTACTCTTTTTTCTATAAAGAAAAGTTCCAGAAAGGCAAATTGGTGTTTTGGTCTTAAGCATTCTGGAGACTTTCTGAGAACCTAGATCTTTACACAGCTTAAAATCACTCACACTGAAGGTATCCTGCTACCCTGACGTGAAAAAGCAGGAGCTGTGGAGTCCTCAGACAGCAGCTGTGTGTGGCCTCCACAGCCCAGGTACAGTGGAGCCAACAAAGCCTGAGTACCAGGGTAAGGAGTCTGAGACCTCCCGGCAACTACTTTCAGAGCTAACCACAGGGATTAGCCTTAATTTTGTAGCCATAATAGGAAGTGCTCTGTAGAACAGACAAAAAACAAATGTCATGTTTGGAGGGAGAGGGTCAGATAAAATATAAATATGGTCAGAATAAAAAATTCAGAATTTTTTACAGGCAAGAAACCATTTCCTGTTTTTCTCACTAACCTCATCAATCAATTGCCCTTCTGAGGTACTCACTTGCTATGTTCTTCTAACTTCAGTTTGTGGTTCCTGACATTCCCTATTTAATTCCTTTGAAGAAAGGATACTTTTTTTGTAGTGCGATTTTTAAAATATTTTATTTCAATTCAATTTGCCAACATATAGTATAACACCCAGTGCTCATCCCATTAAGTGCCTTCCCTAGTGCCCATCACCCCATCCCACCTCCTCATCTTCTGAAACTCCTTGTTTGTTTACCAGAGTTAGGGGTCTGTCATGGTTTTTCTTCCTCTCTAATTTCTCCCCACTCAGTTTCCCCCCCTTCCTTTATGGTCCCTTTAACTATTCCTTATATTCCACATATGAGTGAGATCATACGATAATTGTCTTTCTCTGATTGACTTCACTCAGCATAATGCCTTCCAGTTTCATCCACATTGAAGTAAATGGCAGGTATTCATCCTTTCTGATAGCTGAGTAATATTCCATTGTATACACAGACCGCATCTTCTTTATCCATTCATCTTTCGAAGAACACCGAGGCTCCTTCCACAGTTTGGCCATGGTGGACATTGTTGCTATGAACATTGGGGTGCAGGTGTCCCAGCATTTCACTACATCAGTATCTTTGGGGTAAATACCCAGCAGTGCAATTGCTGGGTCGTAGGGTAGCTCTATTTTTAGTTTCTTTAGGAGCTTCCATACTGTTTTCCATAGTGGCTGCACCAGCTTGCACCAACAGTGCAAGAGGGTTCACCTTTGAAGAAAGGATACTAACAGCTAAAGGATACTGAAGGATACTAAAGAATGTTAACTAAATTTCACCTATATAAAAATGTGATTAAACATAGAGAGCATATTACAAAGCAGTGCATATTTTATAATCTTTTGTTCATGTGTTTCTGCTAAAGATTGGCCTGCGTATGTGTAGGTGTGTATTATATTTTGGTGTGTGTATATGTAGTCATGTATTATCATCCTACGCACACCAAAACTTGCCAGCTCATCTCCTACAACACATAGCATAAAGACACCCATATTCAGACAAATAAATTAAAACATCAACATTTGTTATTTCTGAGGTGTTCTTAGAATTTTCTTCTTTTCATACATACAATTTTCTTTAGTGATGATATATGACCTATTAACCATTTTTTTAAAAAAATTATATATTTATTCATGAGAGACACAGAAAGTCAGAGACATAGGTAGAGGGAGGAGCAGACTCCCTGTGGGGAGCCTGACATGGGATCCCAGGAGTCCGGGATCATGACCTGAACCAAAGGCATACGCTCAACCACTGAGCCACCCAGGTGCCCCCTATTAAAAAAAATTATAACTGGGGACATTGCTTTTACGCATTGGAGGGTATATTGGTTGACTTTTTACCCATAGCAAGTCATCTTAAGCTAAACAGTTTAAAACATTTATTTGCTGTCAATGCCGTGGATCAGCAGTTTGTACTGGGCTCAAATGAGATAACTTGTCTTTTGTCCACATGGCAGAGGCTGGGCTCACTCATGTGGCTGGCATCACCCATACAACTGATGATGGCTATCTGCTAGCATGGGTGAAGGAAGTAGTTTAATATTCAGTAAATTAGCTTAGATCCATTCATATCATGATGATTATAAAGTTCTCAAAAGTCCTAAAGGACAAGAAAATCTCTGTTTGTATTCCATCTGTTTATGTTCTTTCTATTGGCCAGAGCAAGGCATGCAGCCAAGCCTAGATTCAAGCAGTGGAAAAGCAGAAATCTGCCTCCTGAAGGGAAAATTGACAAAGACACATTACAAGGGGACTTACATATGGATGAGAAAAATTTGTGGTCATTTTGGACATCTTTTATATTGGACACCTTCCTACTGAAAACAACTAGAAATGGATATGGTTTTAAAATCTTATTTAGGGATCCCTGGGTGGTGCAGCGGTTTGGCGCCTGCCTTTGGCCCAGGGCGCAATCCTGGAGACCCGGGATCGAATCCCACAATGCTTCTCCTTCTGCCTGTGTCTCTGCCCCTGTCTCTCTCTCTGTGTGTGTGTGACTATCATAAATAAATAAAAATTAAAAAAAATAAAATCTTATTTAAAATAATTAAAGATCTAACAAGGTTGTATGAAATGATTCGACTAAAATGTATGAAGAAATGGGAACCCAGAGAGGTTTGAAAAACATGAAAGTCACTTTCATGACAATCCATGAAAACTTGAGCTTTGCTTTTAATGTATCACAAAGTGAGGAGGGAAGAAAAAATGCCTAGAGCTTGTCCAAGTATGAACTCTAAAGATGCTGCCCCAACATTATGTTGGAATCCCAAAGGGTTATACCTTCAGAATAAAGTGAGCCAGAGTAAATCCATTCTCATCACTTTTCCCTGGGGGATGGAAGGGTAGGTCGCCTTGTTGCTGATCAGAATGTGTGTGTGTGGGGGGCGGGGGCTGGAAGGAACCAGTCTCAGATTAATGGGTCTTAATACAGTTTTGCAGCCCAAATTAATTTCATCTAGGTAGTACAGAATGCCCCAAAATACAAATCTGGTTTAAAGTAATCCCAGGCTGGTATATTCCTAGGCATTATGAGGAAGCACATTCATATCTTCTCTGGAGGAAAATACCTTCATGCCAGGTCTCAAAGAACCTCCACAAATAATTTTTCAAGAACAATGACCAGCATAGTGCCATAAAATAATCAAGCATCTAAGGAAACAAGGCCCCCTGAGTTGGATCCAGAAAAGGGAAACAGACACATAAGTGAGTTTATCTAAACAATAATACATTCCTAGGTTAATGACAACAAAAAGAATTAAAACTGATGATAGGAATAACACATAAGTTGGATGGGTAAGAAAATTGGGTTAAAATATTCTCAGGTTCTAATATTATCTAAGGGGGGGGCAAAGTGTCGATTAATTTAGTTTTAAATTTGAGTATAGAGTTTGTAATATTTAGGGAACCACTGAAAGGAAAGAACAGCAGGTATACATTCTAGACTAGTAATAGAAAAAAAAATGGAAATGATAGAAAATTATCCAAAAAAATACATAAAGGAGAGAAAAATAAAGAGATAGGTGGGATAAATAGAGGAACAAGATAAAATGGTGAATTTAAACCCAAACATATCAGTAATTCCATGAAACACAAATTAACTAAATGCTTCTGTTAAAACTGCATTTGCCCAAGCTGGAAATTGCTTAGATCTGAATCTATAGTATACTGGATAAATTGCAATATAGATACACTGTGGAATATGAATTATACTGCAAAAAATAAAAGTAAAAAAGAAAAGAACAAACTGCAACTATACACAACAGCGTGGATGAATCACACAAATGTAATACTGAGCCACGAAGCAAGACACAAAAGAATGCATATGACATGTTCTATGTAGAGAGTTCAAAAGTAGGCATAATTAAACTACTTAGTTTAGGGATGGATATATAGATTTAAAAATAATATATCATTAAAGGTAGGTGAATGATTACTTTTAGGAAAAGGAAGGGCTTGTGATCAGGATATGACACATTTAGGAGAAGGGGCTGGAATTTTGGCAATATTCCACTTCTTTTCCCACAAGTGACCAAAGGGTATTAATTTCATAAGTCTAAAAATGTACATATATGGACTTGTATCACTGTAGGCTATATCTAACAATAAAACGATGCTTTAAGACATGAATTTTAAAGGATGAGAGTAGAGTATTCTCATGTGGTATGATTATTACCTTGTATTCTGTTCATTATATAATTTTGAGTACATGCAAGGCACTATAATAGGGGTGATGGGGGACAAATTTCTAACTTTAAGAAACTTATCATCTGTACAGGGTCCCCAACATTTTCAAGTTTACTGATGCATTTTTAACATAAAATAATGATTAGGTATTAGGTATTTTAGTAGCTCTTACTTGAGGATCTATTAGCGGGGAAAGGAGCTTTTATTAAATCAATAAAGCCTTTTAGTGAAATGTTATTATTTTATTAATCACAACATCATCTAAAGCATTAGAATATATCTGTATGAGCCAAATGTTTCATTTGTAATTTCACTGGTAATGCTTTATGTGCATTTTCTCCCTCCCTCCCTTCCTTCCTTCCTTCCTTCCTTCCTTCCTTCCTTCCTTCCTTCTTTCTTTCTCTCTCTCTCTTTCTTTCTTTCTCTCTCTCTCTTTTTTCTCTTTCTTTCTTTCTTTCTTCTTTCTTTCTTTCTTTCTTTCTTTCTTTCTTTCTTTCTTTCTTTCTTTCTTTCTTTCTTTAACAAGGTTTTATGGACATCTACTTCCAGGCAAACACTCTGTCAGTTCATAGATTCCAGGCAATATTTCTAAGTCCCTTCAGCACAGGTCTGTGGTTGAGAATCATTGATTTATATCATCTGGTCATAGCAACATCTCTATGCTAGTCTCCATGCTGAGAACTTCACACCAATAAATCAGAGGGATGTAAATCTTGCCACACCAGGTAAGAAGACTCCGATGCAAAGTGATGTCTATGCACACAGATACCTTAAGGAACCAAATTTAATATCTTTCTTTCAGGAAACTATCCCTTTTATTTCTCTAGCAGCCGTTATTTGTCTACGATTTATCACAAGCACTGGACATTGTTCTGGTTCTCAAATATATTCTGTGTCTCTCATTAATTTTAATCATATCTATTTTATCAAATCCATCTAACTCTAGCTCTCCCTGCAGTGCAGGGTAGGAGGGAAGAGGATGGGCTCTTCAACTTGTAAGGTAAGTTACTGTTAGTGAAGATCATTTTGGATGCAAGCAGTAAAAACCTACCTCGAACTGTGTTATTCGTGAAACTGGGAAGTCAGGGTGCATCCGGCTCAGGTACAGCTAAATCCAGGCACAGCTTTACCCAGGATGTCATACAACACCTCTTGCGCCCTGCTCTCCCCATCTCTTATCTTTTCTTCCTTTTCCCTGCCCTTGTGGGGCTTGCATTCTGGTGGGAGAAACACAGTATATGCCTCAGCTAGTGTGCTCAGCATCTTGCCTGTGCTGGTTCCTGCCTGGAGTTTCTTCATTTGCTCTCATCCTGCTGTTAGGTTTGTACCTTTATGTTCCATCCTAAGCCCTGCTCTATCTCAGTCTCTGCCAGTCCCTCCTCTCTCTTTTGAAAGTATCTATTTTAATTCCAGTTAGTTAACATACAGTGTTACATTAGTCTGAGGTGTACAATATAGTGATTCAACACCTGTCCATCACCCTGTGTTCATCATGACAATACTTTCCTTAATTCCCATCACCTATTTCACCCAACTGCCTACCTGGCTCCCCTCTGGTGACCAACAATTTGCTCTCTCTAATTAAAAGTTTATTTCTTGACTTGTCTGTCTCCTATTTTTTTCCCTTTGCTTCTTTGTTTCTTAAATTCCACATATGAGTGAAACCATATGGTTGTCTTCCTCTCACTGACTTATTTCACTTAGCATTATACTTTCTAGATCCATCCATGTCTTTGCAAATGGCAAGATTTCACTCTTTTCTTGGCTGAATAATATTCCATTATATCTATCTATCTACCCATCTATCTATCTTCTTCTTTATCCATCCATCAATCCATGGATACTTGAGCTGCTTCCGTATCTTGGTCATTGTAGATAATGCTGCTATAAATATCAAGATGCATTGATCCCTTGATCAAGATGCATTGATCAAGATGTATCAAGATCCCTTTGAATTAGCGATCTTAACTGACTTAGCCACCCAGGCACCCCTGAATTAGTGTTCTTGTATTTTTGAGGTAAATACCCAGTAGTTCGACTGCTGGATTGTAGCGTAGTTCTATATTTAATTTTTTGAGGAACCTCCATACTGTTTTCCACAGTGGGTCACGAGTTTGCATTTTTACCAACAGTGCAAGAAGGTTCCTTTTTCTCCACATCCTTGCCAACACCTGGTGTTTCTCATGTTCTTGATTGTAGCCATTCTGACAGGTGTGAAGTTAGGATAGCTCATTGTAGTTTTGATTTACATATCCCTGATGATGAGTGATGTTGAGCATCCTTTTATGTATCTGATGGCCATCTGTATGTCTTCTTTGGAGAAATATCTGTTCATGTCTTCTGCCTATTTTTAATGGGATTATTTGGGGGGTTTTTTAGTATCAAGTTGTGTAAATTCTTTGTATATTTTGGATACTAACCTTTTATCAGATATGTCATTGCAAATACCTTCTCCCACTCTGTAAGTTGTTTTTTGATTTTGTTGTTTGTTTCCTTTGCTGTGTGGAAGCCTTTTCAAAAAATGTATTGTTGAATTCAGTTTGCTACTATTTTGTTAAGGATTTTTGTATCTATGTTAATCAAAGATTTGGCCTGTAGTTCTCTTTTTAGTAGTCTTTATCTGGTTTTCATATCAGGGTAATGCTGGCCTCATAGAATGGATTTGAGAATTTCCTTCCTCTTCCATTTTTGGGGAATTATTTAAGAATCTGTATTAATTCTTCCTTAAATGGTTGGTAGAATTTACCTGTAAAGGCATCTGGTTCTGAACTTTTGTTTGTTGGGAGATTTTTTTATTACTGACTGAATTTCTTTGCTGATTATCAGTCTCTTCAAATTTTCTATTTCTTCCTGTTTCAGTTTTGGTAGTTGATGTTTCTAGGAATTTATCCATTTCTAGGTTGTACAGACTTTTTCATAACATTCTCTTTTGATTGTATTTCCATGGTGTTGGTTGTTATTTCTCCTCTCTCATCTGTGATTTCATTTTTTTAGTCCTTTCTCCTATATTTTCTTGGTAAGTCTGGATAGAGGTTTATCAATTTTATTGATTTTTTTCAAAGTACCAGGTTTTTGTTTCATGGATCTGTTCTATTGTTGTTGTTGTTGTTGTTGTTGTTGTTTAGATTCTATATCATTTATTTCTGCTCTGATCTTATTTCTTCCCTTCTGCTGGTTTTAAGTTTTGTTTGTTGTAGTTTTTCTAGATCCTTTGGGTGCAATGTTAGGTTGTTTATTTGAGATTTTTCTTGCTTCTAGAGGTAGGTCTGTATTGCTATAAACTTCTCTCTTAGAACCATTTTTGCTGCATCCAAGAGGTTAGGTTTTTATTTTCATTTGTTTCCATGCACTTTTAATGTTTTCTTTCATTTCCTGGTTGATCCATTCATCGTTTAATGGCATCTTAATTAACCCCCATGTATTTGTGATCTTTCCAGACTTTTTCTTGTGGTTGACTTCTAGTTTCATAGCTAGTTGTGGTCAGAAAAGATGCCTGGTATGATTTCAATCTTCCTGAATTTGTTGAAGTTTGTTTTATGGACTAGCATGTGATCTATTCTGGAGACTGTGTGTCATGAGCACTTGAAAAGAAACTGTATTCTGCTGTTCTAGGATGAAATATTTTGAATACATCTGTTAAGTCCATCTGTTCCTGTGTGTCATTCAAAGCCATTGATTCCTTGTTGATTTTATGTTTCGAAGATCTGTCCTTTGCTGTAAGTTGGGTGTTAAAGTTCCCTAATATCACTGCATTATTACTGATTTGTTCCTTTATGTTCGTTATTGTTTTATAGATTTGGATGCTCCCATGCTGGGTGCATAAATATTTACAACTATTATATCTTGTTGGATTGTCCCCTTTATTATTATTTTGTATCTTTCTTTGTCTCTTGTTACAGTATTTGTTTTTTTTTGTGTTTTTTAAAAAAGATTTTATTTATTTATTCATGAGAGACAGAGAAAGGCAGAGACAGAGGCAGAGACATAGGCAGTGAGAGGAGAAGCAAGCTCAAAGCAAGGAGCCCAATGTGGAACTCAGTCCCGGGACTCTGGGATCACACCGTGAGTCGAAGGCAGACGCTCCACCACTGAGCCACCAGGAATCCCTACAGTATTTATTTTAAAGTTTACTTTGTCTGATATAAATATTGCTACTCTGGCTTTCTTTTGATGTCCATTTGCATGATAGATGTTTCTCCATTCCCTCACTTTCAATCTGCAGGTCTTTAGGTCTAAAATGGGTCTTATAGGCAGCATATAGATGAATCTTGTTTTTTGTTTTGTTTTGTTTTTATCCATTCCTCTATCCTATGTTCTTTGACTGGAGCATTCAGTCCATTTACATTCAAAGTAATTATTGATAGATAAACATTTATTGCCATTTTATTACTTGTTTTGTAGTTGTTTTTAAAGGTTTTCTCTGATTCTTTTTTCTTCCTTTCCTGTTTTGCTGATTTTTGGTGATATATTTGGATTTCCTTGTCTTTATTCTTTGCATGTTTATTAGTGGTTTTGATATATGGTTAGCATTAGGTTTGTATATAACCTCTTCTGAATTAGCAGTCTATATCAAATTGTTGTTTAAGTTTGAACCCATTCTTTTCTCCTCTTTTCTCCACATTTTAGGTAAATGCTATTATATTTCATATCCTTTTTTGTGAGTTCCTTGACTAATTTTTTACAGAGATAATTTTTACTGCTTTTTTGTTTTCCTACCTCTATACTGTCACTTTTGGTCTCTCCTTTCCACTCAAAAAATCCCTTTTAATATTTCTTGCAGAGATGGTTCAGGGATCATGAAATCCTTTAGTTTTTGTTTGTCTGGGAGACTCTTTATCTCTCTTTTTATTCTGAATGACAGCCTTGCTGTGTAGAGCATTCTTGGTTGCAGATTTCTCCTACTCAGCACTTTGAATATATCATGCTGCTTTCTTCTGGTTTACAAATTTTCTGTTGAAAAATCTCCTGCTAGACTTATGGGCTTTCCCTTGTAAGTTACTGACTTCTTTTGTCTTGCTGCTTTAACAGTGTGTTTCTCATTTTGTTTATTGTGCCCTTTATCTCTGCTGTGTCATTCCTCATCTTTGTGTTAAGTCTTTCTTTCACTCATATCTTCCACTCTTTTCTCATGTCCAGTGAGTATCCTTATGATTGTTGCTTAAATTCTCTTCCAGGCACATTACTAATATCTCTTTTGCTTAGGTCTCTGGGTGCGCCCTTGCCCTGTTCTTCCATTTGGGATAAATCTCTCTATCTCCTTATCTTGTCTGTTTCTCTATGTCTGTTTCTCTGTGTTAAGGAAGTCAGCTGTGTTTTCTGCTCTTGAGAGTCCTGGCTTTATGAAGAAGAGGTCTTAGAGTGCCCGGCAGTGCAGTGTCCCCTGTCCATCAGAACCTGGCCCCTCAGGAGAGTCTCCTAGGTGTGTTGCTTATGCCTTGCTCTTGTGTCTGAGTCACTTTTCCCTTCAGTGCAGTCATCTGCACTGACTCACTGACTGCTGTGGTCTGTGCTTGCTCTCTGTGGTGTCAGTGGGACCCAGTCTGGCCAGCTTTGAGGAGGTGTGGCTGCCAGGGGACTTGGGAGCAGGGCAGCGGTATTAGCAAAATTGGCATTGGGCCACAAGTTCCATGCCAGTCCTCTGAAGCCCTGCTGCAGCTGGGAGCTTTATACTGTGGCTGCTCAGGGCACAAGGCTAGGCATGGCACAACATGATGGCTGGGCATGGCTGGGCCCAGGACCATCAATTGGTCCATTACCACAACTGGGTGCTGTATATGGTGGCAGCTGTGCACATGTTGGCTAGGTATAGAGTGTGATGGTGGCTGGCAGCATGCAGGTATGTGTAGCACATGATGGTGGCTGGGGGCACAGTGTGGCAGATGTGCAGAATGTTTGGTGGCAGCTGTACACTTGGTGATTGAGCAAGTACACACCTGGCTTTAACAAAATTTCCTCTGAGCTCAGGGCCAAGGCTAGCAGGCTTGCAGTGGGCAAGTCCTAACTCATGGGCATGGTGCACTGATAGCAGGTTAGGTAGCATGTCTGTGTTGTCCTCTCATAGGGGCAGGGGAGAAAATGGCACCTGTCAGCTCTTTTGTTCCGTAAGAAGTTCCGAAATACACTCCCAAATCAGTATGAATAGATCTGTCTCCTGTTTGCCTCCAGCATTGCGTTTTTTTATGTTGCCTCCCCATGTAGACTGCTGTCTCTATGGGTAGTGACCTAGCTATTGCTCACCACCACCCCCAAGCTCCTCCAGTACTAAGTCAGCTGACTTTTAATGATCCAGGCTCCAAGTCTCACTGGTTTTACAAACTCACAGAATTCAGCCCCTCTGGTTTTGTGTGTGTGTGTGTGTGTGTGTGTTTAAAGATTTTATTTATTTATTTATTTATTTGACAGAGAGCATAAGCAGGGGAAGTGGGAGAGGGAGAAGCAGGTTCCCTGCTGAGCAGGGAGCCAGATGTGGGGCTTAATTCCAGGATCATGACCTGAGCTGGAGGCATGAACGCTTAACCAACTGAGCCACCCAGGAGCCCCCAGCCCCTCTGGTTTTCAAACTCAAACCTTTTAGTTAGCTTCACCTGTGAACTGCTGGTGTGAAACTTGTTTCTCTGTCTTCTCCATGTGCACTCTCTCCCCACTGCAGGCAGTCTCTACCTTTCTGAACTTCCTCACTTCTAGATACAACTTCTTCTCTGCATTTAGTTGTGGAGTTTCTTCTACCAATCTTCCGATCACTCTCTAGTTTGTTGACCTGGATGTGGATGATATCTAGTTGAAAATGTAGGATGAGGTGAGCTCAGGATCCTCCTACTCTCCCATCTTCCCAAGTTCCCATCCATGCCAGTCTCTTTGGATGAATTGCTTCCTGATAATTCAGATGGGTTTCAGACTCTGTGTCTGAAATGTCAGGCTTTTGAACAATAACTGCACACATTCCGATCCATGTAGCTCTACTGCTTTAGCTCTATTATCTTTTACTATCATAGAAACCACAGGCTAGTATTTCTCAATGATAAATGTACTCTGAAAAAATTCTGTCTGCCCATGAACACCTTCTACAGAAGCTCCTGTTCTCTGAGAAGCATGCTTTTATAAGCTTTCCTGAATTTATTTTTTTTTAAATTTTTATTTATTTATGATAGGTACACAGTGTGAGAGAGAGAGGCAGAGACACAGGCAGAGGGAGAAGCAGGCTCCACGCACCGGGAGCCCGACGTGGGATTCGATCCCGGGTCTCCAGGATCGCGCCCTGGGCCAAAGGCAGGCGCCAAACCGCTGCGCCACCCAGGGATCCCAGCTTTCCTGAATTTAAATGGAAAAAGAATATTTCTTAAAGGTTATGGCCTGAAGATGTCCTCATTCGTCAGAAATTGTTTTTCCTATGATCTTGTTGTCAAATATGTCTCATTCAGCATCCTGCCTCCTGGGTTAAAAGTTCTTTTACACTGCCAGACATAAATCAAACAAAATTATGTGCTTGTTCACCAAAGACATGTGCAAGAATGCTTATAATAGCTTTATTCATAATATCCTCAAACTAGAAACAACCCAAATGTCCATTAACAGCAGAATTGACAAACATATAGTATATTCATATAATGGAATTCTACACATTCATGAAAGTAGACAGCCCATAGCTACATCAAACAACATAATGAATCTTACAAGTTACTAATGAGCAAAAGAAGTCAGATACAAAAAATGTGTAAAGTACGATTCCATTTATGTAAAACTCAAAACTAGGCAAAGTTACTGTAGAGTTTTGAAATGGTTCACTTTGAGGTAAGAGGGAGGAATAGTATTTGGAAAAGGGCACGAGAGGGACTTCTGGGCATGCTGGTAACATATCTTGACTTGTTTCATAGCTATGTTCACTGGGTGACAATTCAGTCAGCTACTTATTTATGATCTGTGTACTGTTTTTAACTAAAAAAGGTTTTTCTGAGTAAAGTTCCCCATTTCCTGTGTTGTCAAGGTTTTTATGAAGTCCCACTTCCTCTGGAGAGCTGTTCCATACCAGGAAATTCCTAGGGGATGACTGGGTGGGGAGGTTTGTTTCCCCGAAAACCTGGTAATAGTGTGCACATAGCAGGTGAGGGGTATGGAATTGTACTCCTATTGGGGGGAAAAACAAGGTTGAAGGAAGGCAGACCCTTCCCCCAAAAAGTGAGGCCATAATTAGGCGATGAAAAGGAGGCAGAAATGGACAGGCTCAAGATCCAGAATGTATGAGAGGTTGTAGAGTGCAGTGGTCACCTGTGAACTCTATTTTCAGAATCTTTGGGTTGATCACCCAGATCCATTAATGTCTGTTTCACCTCAGGCATGTTACTGAATCTCTCTGTGTCTCAAGGCTCTCATCCAGGAAATGCACAAAAGAAGTCAAAGTGTGATACTTGCCAAGCACCCCAAACCATTTGTGTCCCAAGGTGGGGACTCAACACATCTTGTTAGAGCTGTTACTGTGCCTGCATTAATTTTCCTTCTGCCATCCATATGCTGGAGGATGGCTGCCCACAGCTCCCGATTTTTATAAGAGAGCAGAGAGACCATTCTGTCCCTCCCAGTGCTAGTTCTAGAGTCCACACATCAGATATCTGCCCTTGACATAAAAGCTATGAGGATAAACTCTGCTGTAAAAATGATCACCCAAACCAAACTATAGAGATTGGGGTTATAAATTCAAAAAAAAGGGGGGGGGGAGCAGGTCAGTTTTCAGAGAAATGGAAGCAAGGCATGACTTAAGCAGTAACTTAAGATGGCGTGTGGATGACCCATCTTCATTCAAAAGTAACCCATCTCTATGTGCAGTGTCAGAGCGTACATTAATCCTGACTATATGCCCCAGATTTAAGTCTGTACTTGGCCAGATCAAGATGGATGTGTCTTCAGTTACAGAAAAACAAAAATAGGGGGCCGGGGCAAGATGGTGGAGGAATAGGGTCCTCTACTCACCTGGCCCCACCAACTTACCTGATAGCTTTCAAACCATCCTGAACACCTACGAATTCAACCTGAGATTTAGAGAACAGCTGGAATGTTACAGAGAGAAGGGTTTTTGCTCCTAACAAGGTAGGAAGGCGGAAACAAAAAAAAAAAAAAAAAAAAGGAATCAAGTGGGGGAGGGCCCCCGTGAGGAGTGAGGCTAAATGGGGCGGGGAGTGGGGGGGCGAAAGCCTGGAGGACAGGAAAGCCCAGACCCGGAAAAGCAGGAACTTTAAAAAATCCGCACCGGATCCTTCCCAGATGGAAAGGCGCTCAGCAGGGAAATCGAGCAGGATTACAGGAGGGGAGTGGAGCCTCCAGTGTCCTGGGGTCACTAACAGAGGAGGGGCGCCCCGGGGGAGAGCGCACCGCACACCACGGGCTGAGCTCGGTAAAGGGCTGGAGCGCACTGGCGGGGCCTGGGAGAAGCCGGTGGGTCCGGTGGGGGCTCTGCGGGAGGGGGCTGTGCCCTGCTGCCTTCGGAGCCGCGGCCCCAGGAGCCCAATTCCAGCGGCTCAGGCCCCGAAGCCCAGGGCGCCGGGGGACACAGCCCAGGATCCTGCGCTCCCCCTGGGACAGGCGGAGGCGGGAGGGCACAGGACAGTGAGGACTCTTCTGTCCCCGGGCGCCCCGAGCTGTGCAGATCAGTGCCTCTTGCCCCCTGGAGCATCCAGGCCAGTGTGGACTGGGAGACTGCGGGAGTTACTGCGGGAACTGACTCCAGGGCTGGAGAGCTGACTGCTGCCAGTGTGGTTGTTCTTCCCAGTGTCACCCTGTGCCTGGAATGGAGTGGGGCTACCAGGGAACAGAGGCCTCCGGGGTAAACAGCTCCCACTGAGCCATGCACCTTACAGGGGGCGGGGCAGTTCCCCCAGGTGCACACACCTGAGAATCAGCAGAGCAGGCCCTCCCCCAGAAGACGAGCTGGAAGGACAGGGGAAGAGCAAGTTCTGGGCCGAGCAGCACTGGAAAGTTCCAGAGGAAGTCGAGAGATTTACAGTGTAAAGAACCAGAGGATACCCCCTCCTATTTTTTTCTTCCTTTTTTCCAGTACAACTCGTTATTACATCAGACTGTAAATTTCCAATTTTTTCTCTTTTCCCACCTTAATGATGATATTTTACCACCTCGTAATTTTTAAGATTCTTCCTTTTTTGACTTTCATATTTCTACTATTACAGGTACTAGATATATTTTCCACTTCTAGATTCCCTTTAACAAACTCAACTTAATTTTGGGAGATATATAAAGTATGTTTTATTGTTTTGTGTTTATCTTTTCTCTGCCTCATTTTGTTCTACAATGGTAGAAGTTAATACCTTCTAAAACATGACCAGCATGCACCCAGAACGAAGTGGTATACCATGCTGGTTCATTCTGTGAGACTCCTCATTCCCATTCTGCCCCTGCCCCCCCCCGCCCCCCCCTTTTATCTCATTTATGTTTTGGTGGTCAGTGTTGGGGCCCTCTACAAGTATTTCTGGTTTATATAAATTTGGGACTGAGCATCTTCTAACATACGGAACTTAATAACTCAGAACCAAGAGGATCACCCTCTAGGACTCCTCAGGTAAACTACATTCTCCCTCCACTACAACTTCATCACCACCACCATCTCCCAGTCCCCCCCCCTTTTTTCTTCTCCTTTTTTTTTTTTCTCCTCTTCTTTGGGATTCTTGGCCTTTTATTTTTTACTACTTTGTTTTAAGATTTGTTTTTCACTTTAGTGGTCCTTTCGTTTTA
The DNA here is from genome assembly GCF_905146905.1 of Nyctereutes procyonoides. Classification (NCBI taxonomy): domain Eukaryota; kingdom Metazoa; phylum Chordata; class Mammalia; order Carnivora; family Canidae; genus Nyctereutes; species Nyctereutes procyonoides. The sequence continues at coordinate 19,877,183 of NW_026575041.1, read as the reverse complement.
TTTCATCCTGATTTTTGTTTTCAATTTTTGGTGTCCGACCTCAGCAGAATCATGGAGGGTGAAACTTACTTAGGCTGTGGTTGGTATTCTTGACTCAATCCTCTCATACAGCCACTCTGAACTGAGCAAAATGACTAGAAAGAAGAACTCACCACAAAAGAAAAAATCAGAAACAGTACTCTCTGCCACAGAGTTACAGAATTCGGATTACAATTCGATATCAGAAAGCCAATTCAGAAGCACAATTATAAAGCTACTGGTGGTTCTGGAAAAAAGCATAAAAGATACAAGAGACTTCATGACTGCAGAATTTAGATCTAACCAGGCCAAAATTAAAAATCAATCAAATGAGATCCAATCCAAACTGGAGGTCCTAATGACGAGGGTTAATGAGGTAGAAGAAAGAGTGAGTGACATAGAAGACAAGTTGATGGCAAGGAAGGAAGCTGAGGGAAAAAAAGAAAAACAATTAGAAGATCATGGGGAAATAAATGATAGCCTCAGAAGGAAAAATCTATGTATAATTGGGGTTGCAGAGAGCGCCAAGAGGGACAGAGGGACAGAAAGCATATTTGAATGAATCATAGCTGAAAACTTCCCAAATTTGGGGAGGGAAACAGGCATTCAGATCCAGGAGATAGAGAGGTCCCCCTGAAAAAAAATCAATAAAAAACTTTCAATACCTCGACATTTAATAGTGAAACTTGCAAATTCCAATGATAAAGAGAAAATCCTAAAAGCAGCAAGAAACAAGAGATCTCTAACTTTAATGGGGAGAAATATTAGATTAACAGCAGACCTCTCCACAGAGACCTGGCAGGCCAGAAAGGGCTGGCAGGATATATTCAGGGTCCTAAATGAGAAGAACATGCAACCAAGAATACTTTATCCAGCAAGGCTCTCATTCAGAATAGGAGAGATAAAGACTTTCCAAGATACTGAGAATATGTGGCCACCAAACCGGCTCTGCAAGAAATATTAAGGGGGAGCCCTGTAAAAGAAAGAGGAAGCCCAAAAAAATAATCCACAAAACCAGGAACTGAATAGGTATTACAACAACACTAGATTCATATCATTCAATAGTAACTCTGAACATGAATGGGCTAAATGATCCCAGCAAAAGACATGGGGTTTCAGACTGGATAAAAAAGCAAGACCCATCTATTTGCTGCTGTCTACAAAAGACTCATTTCAGACCTAAGGACACCTCCAGCCTGAAAATGAAAGGTTGGAGAACCATTTACAATTCAAATGGTCCTCAAAAGAAAACAGGGGTAGCAATCCTCATATCAGATAAATTAAAGTTTATCCCAAAGACTGTAGTAAGACACAAAGAGAGACACTATATCATACTTAAAGGGTCTATCCAACAAGAGGACCTAACAATCATAAATATTTATGCCCCTAATGTGGGAGCTGCCAAGTATATCAATCAATTAATAACCAAAGTAAAGACATTCTTAGATAATGATACACTAATGTAGGAGACTTCAACATGGCACTTTCTGCAAATGACAGATCTTCTAAGCACAACATCTCCAAAGAAACGAGAGCACTAAATCTTTAAATTTCTTTTTTTTTATTTTTTATTTTTATTTATGATAGTCACACACACACAGAGAGAGAGAGAGAGGCAGAGACACAGGCAGAGGGAGAAGCAGGCTTCATGTACCGGGAGCCCAACGTGGGATTCGATCCCGGGTCTCCAGGATCGCGCCCTGGGCCAAAGGCAGGCGCCAAACCGCTGCGCCACCCAGGGATCCCCGAGAGCACTAAATCTTAAAGCTTTAAATCCACACAGTGGACCAGATGGATTTCACAGATATATACAGAACTTTGCATCTGAACACAACTGAATACACATTCTTCTCAAGTGCACATGGAACTTTCTCCAGAATAGACCACATACTGGGTCACAAATCAGGTCTCAATCGATACCAAGAGATTGGGATTGTCCCCTGCATATTTTCAAACCATAATGTTTTGAAACATGAACTCAATCACAAGAAGAAATTTGGAAGAAATTCAAACACGTGGAGGTTAAAGAGCATCCTACTAAAAGATGAATGGGTCAACCAGGAAATTAAGGAAGAATTAAAAAGATTCATGGAAACTAATGAAAATGAAGATACAACCATTCAAAATCTTTGGGATGCAGCAAAAACAGCCTTAAGAGGGAAATACATGGCAATACAAGCCTCCCTCAAAAAATTGGAAAAACCTCAAATACACAAGCTAACCTTGCATCTAAAGGAACTGGAGAAAGAACACAAATAAAACCTACACCAAGCAGAGGAAGAGAGTTAATAAAGATGTGAGCAGAACCCAATGAAATAGAGACCAGAAAAACTGTAGAAGAGATGAACAAAACCAGGAGCTGGTTCTTTGAAAGAATTTATAAGATAGATGAACTATTAGCCATCCTGATTAAAAAGAAAAAAAGACTCAAATTAATAAAATCATGAATGAAAGAGGAGAGATCACCACCAATACCAAGGAAATACAAATGATTTTTAAAACATATTATGAGCAGCTATACACCAATAAATTAGGCAATCTAGAATAAATGGATGCATTTCTGGAAAACCACAAACTATCAAACTGTAACAGGAAGAAACAGAAAAACTGAACAGACCAATAACCAGGGAGGAAATTGAAGCAGTCATCAAAAACCTCCCAAGACACAACAGTCCAGGGCCAGATGGCTTCCCAGGGGAATTCTATCAAACATTTAGAGAAGAAACAATACCTATTCTACTAAAGCAGTTCTAAAAGATAGAAAGGGATGGAATACTTCCAAACTCATTTTATGAGGCCAGCATCACCTTAATTCCAAAACCAGACAAAGACTCCACCAAAAAGGAGAATTATAGACCAATATCCCTGATGAACACAGATGCAAAAATTCTCAACAAGATACTAGCCAATAGGATCCAACAGTACATTAAGAAGATTATTCACCATGACCAAGTGGGATTTATCCCTGGGATGCAAGGCTGATTCAACACTCATAAAACAATCAACATGATAGATAATATCAACAAGAGAAAAAACAAGAACCCATATGATCCTCTCAATAGATGCAGAGAAAGCATTGGACAAAGTACAGCATCCATTCCTGACCAAAACTCTTCAAAGTGTAGGGATAGAGAGAACATTCCTCAGCATCTTAAAAGCCATCTATGAAAAGCCCACAGCAAATATCATTCTCAATGGGGAAACACTGGGAGTCTTTCCCCTAAGATCAGGAACACAACAGGGATGTCCACTCTCACCACTGCCATTCAACATAGTACTAGAAGTCCTAGCCTCAGCAATCAGACAACAAAAATAAATAAAAGGCATTCAAATTGGCAAAGAAGAAGTCCAACTCTCCCCCTTTGCAGATGACATGGTACTGTGTATAGAAAACTCAAAAGACTTCACCCCAAGATTGCTAGAACTCATACAGCAATTCAGCAATGTGGCAAGATACAAAAGCAATGCCCAGAAATCAGTAGCATTTCTATACACATTTCTATATACTATACACTAGTAACATTTCTATACATTTCTATACACATTTCTATACACTAACAATGAGACTAAAGAAAGAGAAATTGAGTCAATCCCATTTACAATTGCACCCAAAAGCATAAGATACCTAGGAATAAACCTAACCAAAGAGGTAAAGGATCTATACCCTAAAAACTACAGAACACTTTTGTAAGAAATTGAGGAAGACACAAAAAGATGGAAAAATATTCCATGCTCATGGATTGGAGGGATAAATATTGTGAAAATGTCAATGCTACCCAGGGCAATCTACACTTTCAATGCAATCCCTATCAAAACACCATGACTTTCTTCGGAGAGTTGGAACAAATAATCTTAAGATTTGTATGGAATCAGAAAAGACTCCAAATAGTCAGGGGAATATTGCAAAAGAGAACCAGAGCCAGGGGCATCACAATGCCGGATTTCAAGTTGTACTACAAAGCTGTGATCATCAAGACAGTGTGGTACTGGCACAAAAACAGACACATAGATCAATGGAACAGAATAGAGAACCCAGAAATGGGCCCTCAACTCTTTGGTCAACTAATATTCGACAAAGCAGGAAAGACTATCCACTGGGAAAAAGATAGTGTCTTCAATAGATGGTGCTGTGAAAATTGGACAGCCACATGCAGAAGAATGAAACTAGGCCATTCTCTTACACCATACACAAAGATAAACTCAAAATGGATGAAAGATCTAAATGTGAGACAAGAATCCATCCAAATCCTAGAGGAGAACACAGGCAACACCCTTTTTGAACTTGGCCACAGCAACTTCTTGCAAGATACAACTATGAAGGCAAAGGAAACAAAAGCAAAAATGAATTATTGGGACTTAAGATAAAAAGCTTCTGTGCAGCAAAGGAAACAGTCAACAAATCTAAAAGACACCATACAAAATGGGAGAAGATATTTGCAAATGACATATCAGATAAAGGACTAGTATCTAAGATCTATAAAGAACTTATTAAAATCAACAGCAAAAAAAACCCAAACAATTCAATCATGAAATGGGCCAAAGACATGAACACAAACTTCACCAAAGAAGACATAGACATGGCCAACAAGCACATGAGAAAATGCTCTGCATCACTTGCCATCCGGGAAATACAAATCAAAACCACAATGAGATACCACCTCACACCAGTGAGAATGGGGAAAATTAACAAGACAGGAAACAGCAAATGTTGAAGAGGTTGTGGAGAAGGGGGAACTGGTACAGCCACTCTGGAAAACTGTGTGGTTTTTCAAAGAGTTAGAAAATAGAGCTACCCTAGGACCCAGCAATTGCACTACTGGGGATTTACCCCAAAGATGCAGATGCAGTGAAAAACCGAGACACCTGCACCCCGATGTTTCTAGCAGCCATGTCCACAATAGCCAAACTGTGGAAGGAGCCTCGGTGTCCATTGACAGATGAATGGATCAAGAAGATGTGGTCTATGTATACAATGGAATATTACTCAGCCATTAGAAACGACAAATACCCACCGTTTGCTTTGACGTGGGTGGAACTGGAGGGTATTATGCTGAGTGAAGTCAGTCAATAGGAGAAGGACAATCATTATATGGTTTCATTCATTCTGGAAATATAAAAAATATAAAAAATAGTGAAAGGGAATAAAGGGGAAAGGAGAGAAAATGAGTGGGAAATATCAGTGAGGGGGACAGAACATGAGAGACACCTAACTCTGAGAAATGAACAAGGGGTGGTGGAAAGGGAGGTGGGGGGGTTGGGGTGACTGGGTGATGGGCACTGAGGGGGAACTTGACAGGATGAGCACTGGGTGTTATGCTACATGTTGACAAATCAAACTCTAATAAAAAAAATACAAACAAAAACAAAAAACAACAGGTCATGCCTCACGAAATCAACACTTTTATTTTATTTTGTATCTCACTAGGTTTTTATTCTGCTGTTTTTATCTCTATGCTGTTTCTCAGCGTTTTATCTCAGAGTTTTTGAATGCTCTCCTCTAACCACCAATAAAAACACAATAAACAGCATAACAGTGATGAACCTTGATATAGACATGGAGGCACATTAGCAGCAAGGCATCCAAGGACACCGAGATAAAGAGGAGAGAAGCATGAAGTGGCTGGCAAGCGGGGCTCAGAATGACAAATTTACAGTGGTGGAGACTGTGGAGTAGAGGGTGGGTAGGCTGTGACCTAAATTCAGTCTGCTAAATTTCAGATGTTCTTGGACTACCAAATAGGTGTGTTCATATCCAGTTACAAATATAAGAAATGCTTAGGATGGTTTCTTAAACGGAGTAAATGTTAAATGCATATTCTTCAAACAAACCAACGAATGAACAGAGGAGAAATCAAGTATCTGGTATCAGCATATAGAAATCATGAAATCTTATAATTTAAAGGGGACCTATAAAGTCCCTTTGTCTACCCCCTCATGAGTGATTTCAGCTTGAGCACCTCAGAGTTGCAGGATTGAATTAGAAGCCAGTTAAGAAAGACAGAAAAAGGAGCCAACGCTGATACATAAATTTTTCTAAGGAGTACAAAGTGTTTGAGAATAACGGCTAGCTGAAGGATGGGTTTTAGCAAAATAATTCTCTCCTATCAAGGGAGAACTGGAAAGGACCCCAAAGAGATCATTCATCATGTCATCTCTCCTCTGGCTGTAAAATACAGAAGTTACTAGTTAATACCTACAATCTTCTGTATTTGTATAGTACTTTCAATTCCCAAAGTGCATTCCAAGACATGATTCCATTAATCCTCGCAAGGCAGTAGGTGTTATTTCCTGAGGTCAAAAGAAGGAACTAGTCCAGAAGTGACGGTTGCCTGTTGACTTCTAGAAATTCAGTGACCTCATGTTAGAAGTATGGAATGCCCTAATTAAAGATTGTTCCATAAAAGTACACATTCATTCATGGAATGAATATATCATGGGGAGAGTTGTTGAGAATTAATGGATACCTTGCCTCTTTGAAGCTGTAATTCATCAGTATTAATTTGGATAGTATCTTTCTCTCCTCCTCCCAGGATGATAGCAAGGACAGACACAAAGGTGCTTCCAGACAGTTATCCAAGTGGGGAGGAGAGGGAAAGTGGAGAGTGGCTCTTCCTTGGCGATGATTTCTTAGGGGCTGGGAGGTGTGGGGTGCCTATGTGTTCTGGGCTATGCCTTGCACCTGTGCACTATTTGTAGGTAATGTTTGAGGACAGGCCTTAGATAGGGTTGCAGCTGTCAGGGGCCAGAGTGAAGGCTGTGAGAGGGAGAGGGATAAGCCCACGCCGAACAGCAAGCTAACTGGTGGTGAAAGACTGGCCCAAGGGGCACCTGGGTGGCTCAGTGGTTGAGTGTCTGCATTTGGTTCGGGGCATGATCCCGGGGTTCTGGGATCAAGTTCTACATCAGACTCCGTGCATGGAGCCTGCTTCTCCCTCTGCCTGTGTCTCTGCCCCTCTTTGTGTGTCTCTCATAAATAAGTAAATAAATTAATAAATAAATAAATCTTAAACAAGAAAAGAAAGACTTGGCCAAGAACCACAGTGGACAGCATAAAAAACAAGGGTATAAGGGCCAATGGTCTTTTACTACCATTTCCCTCAACTGCATAACCTCATAGCTCTGGGATTTGGATACAGACCATAGGAGATGAAAGGATATTTTTAAAAATAATTTTAAAATATTAGACTTGTGGCAAATTTTGATAAGCGGATATTTGATTTGATTTAGAAATATAAACACTTGATGTTTCTTGCACTTGGGGTGTCAAGGGGGCAGTTGTATGTCCGTTAGGCTCTAGTCAATAAGTATCTGCTGAGTACCTACTAAGTAAGACAGGTGTTGGGGATGTAGCAAGAAAAAAGGCAGAAATGGTTTCTTTGAATAGCTTGTTACATCTGCCAGGGAAGACAGATAATTAAACAAAGGATAACAATGCAGTGTGCTGAGTGTTATAATAGAGAACTACAGGGATCTGAGACATCGGAGAACAGGGGTACATAACACGGTCTAAGGGCCAGGAAGGCATCCCCACAGAAGCCACATTTAAGCTGAGACGTGAAGCCTTCCATCCTGTATCACACAACACTTCATTTCCACCACTACTAAGTTATGCACATAACACAGCTGTGCGGGATTCGCTTTTTTTTTAAAGGTTTTATTTATTTATTCCTGAGACACACACACACACACAGACACACACACACAGAGAGAGGCAAAGGCATAGGCTAAGGGAAAGGCAGGCTCCTTGTGGGGAACCTGATGCAAGACTCGATCCCAGGACCCGGGGATCACGCCCTGAGCCAAAGGCAGACGCTCAACCCCTGAGCCACCTGGGCGCCTTGAGAGTCTCTGTTTATTTTATCTTTTTTTTTTTTAATTTTTATTTATGATACTCACAGAGAGAGAGAGAGAGAGAGAGAGAGAGAGAGGCAGAGACATAGGCAGAGGGAGAAGCAGGCTCCATGCACCGGGAGCCCGACGTGGGATTCGATCCTGGGCCTCCAGGATCGCGCCCTGGGCCAAAGGCAGGCGCTAAACCGCTGCGCCACCCAGGGATCCCGAGAGTCTCTGTTTAAAAATCTTTCACTCAACACTGAGCTCCGGGAGGTCTTGGAGCATGATGTAATTTATTATTATTATTATTCTTTTCTTAAGATTTTATTTTTTTTTTGGAGGCCCCGCTGGGATGAGATTTTATTTTTAAGTAAACTCTACACTCAACAATGGGGCTCGAACTTACAACCCAAGATCAAGAGTTGTGCGCTTCCCGGACTGAATCATCCAGGTACCCCTAAATTACTATCATTAAAAAAAAAGGCTGTGTCCCCAACATCTCTTGCCAAGCTTCTACAAATATTAGGCTTTGAAGTGAAAAAAAAAAAAAAAAACGAATGAATGAAGGTATATACGGCGGAAACGCCAGCGCTCATCTCAAAGGACTCAGGTTAGATGCTGCATCCTAGGTAACCAGGGCCACTGCAATGACCACTGCAATGCCCACTTGCGCGCAGCCAGGTGACAAACACCTGCTTATTGAGGCTACACTGCCCCTGTGAGGGCAAGCCAGGTAATGCCAGGTTGGGCCCGACACCAATGCCCGCTGCGGCGCTGGCTCCAGGCTGCTGAGCGCTCTAGCGAGGCGGGCTCCCGGATGAAGAAGAGAAAGTCCCCGCATCCTCACGGTCCCTTTACTCAGGCAGCCACCAGCCTTACTGCAAAGCAAGGGCATGCAGTTTTCTCTTATAAGTGGCAGGTCAGGGGAGAAACTGAACTGCATTTTCACGGCATAACTGTAGGGATGCAGAGAAATTGTGTCACATCCCTTTCCTCATAACTAGGCTAGAGAGGAGGGCTCTGTTGCCTCTGCAGCCTCCTGATGTCAGTTAGGGCTCCTGTAACAAAATGCCAAGGATGAGGCGGCTTAGACAGCAGAACTTTGGGGTGCCTTGGTTGCTTAGTGGGTTTAAGTGTCTGCCTTGGACTCAGACTCCTGGGATAGAGCCTTGTGTCAGGCTCGACGGGGAGTCTGCTTTTCCCCTCTCTCTGCATCCTGCTCATGCTCTCTCACTCGCTCTTTCTCTTTCCCTTAAATAAATAAATAAAATCTTTTTAAAAATGCAGAAATTTCTTCTTCACAGTTTTGGAGGATGAAAGTCTAAGATCAGGGTGGTCAGCATGGTCAGCTTCTGGTGAGGGCCCTTTTCTTGGATTGCAGATGATCATCTTCTTGCTATATCCTCATTGGAGAAAGGGAGAGAGAGATGATCTCTTTTATGTCTCTTTTTCTTTTTCTTTCTTTCTTTATTCTTCTTCTTCTTTTTTTTTTTTTTAGAGAGACAAGGGAGGGGCAGAGGGAGAGAGAATCTCAAGGCGGCTCCACACTAGGTCACTAGGTGTGGGAGACATGGGGCACAATCTCACAACCCTGAGATCATGAATGGAGCCAAAATCTAGAGTCAGACATTTACCCAACTGAGCCACTCAGGCGCCCCTTAGATCTCTTCTTACAAGAGTACTAAGCTCACTCACGAGGGCTCTACCTTCATGACCTAATCAACCTTCCCAAGGTCCCAGCTCCCTTTTGGGAGCTCACACCCAGGTGGCTCAGGGGTTTAGCGCCTGCCTTCCCACCCAGGGCGTGATCTGGAGTCCCAGGATCGAGTCCCACGTCAGGCTCCCTGCATGGCACCTGCTTCTCCCTCTGCCTGTGTCTCTGTCTCTGTGTGTCTCTCATGAATTAAATAAATAAAATCTTAAAAAAAAAAAAAAAAAAAGAGGCAGACGCTTAACTGCAGAGCCACCCAGTCGTCCCTAGGTCCCAGCTCCTCATATTACCACTGGGGATTAGAATGAATTAAATAAATAAAATAAATAAATAAAATCTTAAAAAAAAAAAAAAGAGGCAGACGCTTAACTGCAGAGCCACCCAGTCGTCCCTAGGTCCCAGCTCCTCATATTACCACTGGGGATTAGAGCTCCAACATATGAATTTCCTGGGGGGGGGATGGCGGTGGACACAAACGTTCAATCCCTAGCAACCACCTTGTATGAACACCGTGTTGACGCACCCAGCTCTCACAGAGTGTGGACTCCTTTGCCTGAGACCTTCTCACCAGTGTCACTGCTTTTCTCCCCTCCCGGGGGCTTTCAACTGGTAAGCTCTGTTAGACCCTTGGAAGGGAATAATGTGCCAGCACCCAGGGCCCCTTCCTCACTGAGTGTTGCAGCCAAAGTCCCCCAAACTTCTGTTCTGACCATGGTGCTGTGGCTTGATAGACTGGGAGCCAGAATAACTGGGTCCTACCCTGCTCTCCTGATTCTATGCATTAGACCTCAGGTTAGTTGATTAATTTCTTGGACCTCTGTTAGCTCATCTACAAAATAAATATGAGAATATCTTACCCATCTTGCAGGACTGTTGAAAGAATCAAATGGCATGCTAAATGTACTTTGTAAACTTTAAAGCCCTATACACATACAAAGTATTTTTACCAAGTGCTGCGTGCTCCAACACATATGAAATTATGATTCCACAGAAATGTCCCTTTATGCTATGGAATCCTTGTCTCTGCTTGCCATACCACCTACCTGGGGGAATTATTGGCTTGTGTCCCTTTCACCTCATTCCTTCATTTCCTTCTGATTAGATCATCCAAACATCAGTGATGAGCAAAATTCAACATCAGAAAGTATTTATCTAGCACCTTCCATGTGCCAGGAAATTGTTCTAGGTGCTGGAGAGAGCAGAGATAGAGGTAGCTAAACCCCTGCCCTCACGCTCTGGGACTGGAGCAAGGGGGTAAAACAGTCCCTGCCCACTCGGAAGGGACTTACAGTCTAGTCGGGAGGCAGGAATTAAACAATCATGCAAAATGTAACTCACGTTAAGTACACAGAAAAGAGGGAAAATGTTTCATATTGTCTATCATTTCTATCCTTGTGCTCTTACGAATCCCCAACTACTAGTCGGTGGGAACATTAAATGTCCAATATCTTTAAACACCTCCAAACCCAATACTTTAAACAATGCTCACTTCTCCATCAGGCCATTCTCAGAATTGCCAGTAAAATGCTCAGCTTTTGAGATTGTCCTCTCCTCCCTCTGCTTGGGTTTCAAAACAGGTGCAGAGGTGCAGGATGTGAGTGAGAGGGAAAGAGTTGAAGTCCTCAAGCTGCGTGTCTTCTCCCTCTTTCATCTTCAGATGAATGTTTCTTATCCTCCTGTGTGCTGCCAATGACCAGGGCTAGTGTCACTCTGACTCAGGTCTTTCTCTTGTTCTGTCAGACCCTGGAATTAACCCCTGGCTGGCTGGGCCTCCCCCCTCCCTCTGCTAGCTGCAGACCCTGGGTCTGGGCCACATTCTCTCTCCAGCCTATTGGCCTGACAGTCTGCTCCTGATTTCTGTTGTGAGGGTCACCCCACCCTGCCATGGCTGACCCACTGGCAGACCCACTGGCTTCATACTTAGTGTCCATTCAGCATGAAACAGAAAGGGCTCTGGAAAGTTCAACATCAAGACCTCTCTCTGCTTGACCATACCACACTACTGGATTTATGAAAACTGTCCCAGAGACCTAAATGAGAAAGGGCAGTAAATACTCTCACTGACCTAATGAGTCATCTCCAGTCCAGTCACAAATGAAGACATTCAGGACATGTACATATTGTTCTCCTCTTACTCTCTACCTTTGCTTCTTCCCACCAATGCTCATGGCTGAAAAATGGGTGGTTTTTCTTGTACTTTCCATATATGATATATGCCTAATTTTACTGCTGGTGAGTCTCATGGCTTCACCAAACATCCTTCCTGAGAACGTGGATGCTAAGTCCCTGCCCCTTGTGAACTCTGTATTCCTGCAGACCCCCTGGACTCCTGCCACCACCGGGCTTCTCCACACTGCTTTCCATGTGTCTGAACCCCAACCCCTCTGCCTCGCAGCCTAAAGCACAACTAGCCATGCTTCTTGTGTGGAACAGATTCTTCCTGAATGATAGAAGATGATGACAAGGGGATGAGGCAAAACACAAGATGGGAAACAATATGAAATCAAAAGGTCAAAGGCACAGACTTTAAAAACACTCTGCTGTCCCTGCCACAATGATTATTTCACTTCTGGACATTCTCAGCTTTTTAAAGCAGCTCTGGTTGCCATCATTTCCTAGACTTGCTTCATCTCCTCCCAGACAAGTGTTTCTCTCAACTCTATCAGCATCAAACACACTCATTACCTGTCCTCCAGGCAGCTGGTCTGTCAGTCTGTTATGAAGAGAAATTTAGTTCTCCTTTTATCTGACACTAAGCTGAGAAGTAGCACAGGGTAACGATGGCAATCAAGGGTTTCAAAGGCAGTCTGCCCCGGTTTCTTTTTCTTTTTTTCTTTTTTAAATTTTATTTATTTATTCATGAGAGAGAGAAGGAAAGAGAAAAAGAGAGAGTAAGAGAGAGAGGGCGAGGCAGAGACACAGGCAGAGGGAGAAGCAGGCTCCATGCAGGGAGCCTGATGGGGAACTTGATCCCAGGACTCCAGGATCAGGACCTGAGCCGAAGGCAGACACTAAGCCACCCCTGTCCCAGTTTCAATCTGATCTTCACAGCTGACTAACTGTCTGATCTTAAGAAGTCACCCACTCTCTCTTATAATTGTCCCATCTGTAAAATTGGACTAATCACAGCCCCCAGTGGCTGCGCTGATCATGAGGGTAATATGAGGAATATATGCGTGTAAGATGCTCACATCTGCTCTTGGTCAAAAGTTAGCACCCAATGAAAGATAGGTGTTATTCTCTCTCAACTTCCTCCTTCCTAGACTAGCCTAGAGCAGCAGGTCTCAAATTTTAACACACATCAGAATTATGTAGAAGGCTTATTACATGATAGAACTGAGGGGACCCAATCCTAGAGTTTCTTAATCCATAGATCTGGGATGGGGCTGCAGAATTTGCATTTCTCACAAGTTCCCAGAAGTTGCTTTGAAGAGAGTCCAAGAATCATACTCTGAGAATCACCAACCTGTTATTTTTTTTCACTTAAAAAATACTATTTATTTTCTTAACATAAGAGCCATCAATCCTCACTTTCCACCCTTAGGAACAAGTAGAAGTTTCAACTTGTATATTGTACAAAGCCTTCCTTGATCAAATTCCACAAGCGGAAAAGAATATATTTACTATGCTCCCTGTTCTGTTAAAACGAAGAAGAAACACAAATTTAGACACATATCTCCACTTCTTGCAAAAAAGAAACTTAGGAAGGATAAACCAGAAACTGATAGAATTATTTACCTCGAGTGATTTGGAGAGGACAGTAGACAGGGTGACATTTCTCTGAGTATATTTTTGCATATAGTTTTGACTTTTGGAAGCATGCTAGTATATTACATATTTAAAACATTAAAGTCAATCAACAAGTTTGGGGAGAGAAGCCTAGAACCGAATAAAGACAGAAACAAACAAAACTAACAATATATCAAGTGGTTGACAGAACTACACAGAAGACAAAAAAGGAGAATAAATCCAAGTCAGCTGGAAGACAGAACTTAGATATATACCTTGAATCTAAAGGGGAAAAGAAATACAAATGTTTTGATAGTGCTATGGGTGCAGCAATTCTGAGGCTATTTTGTGTATATTTTAGGATTGAGCAAGTGAACAAATATAATGATGCTCCTGTGGGCCAGATTTTTCACTGTGGAAAAAGGGTGATACAATTTATGGAATGGGGGGAAATTAGGAAGAACCTATGACATTTGCTTAGCAGGTACCAGGATGAAATCATGATTTAAAAAAAAAATTAAAAAGTAGATAGGAGCAAATGGGTGGCTCGGTTGGCTAAGCATTGACTCTTGATCTTAGTTCATATCTTGATCTCTCAGGATTGTGAGTTCAAGCCGAGCATTGGGTTCCATGCTGGGTGTGGAGCTTACTTAAAACACACACACACACACACACACACACACACACACACACACACACTGGAATATTACTCAGCCATTAGAGACGACAAATACCCACCATTTGCTTCAACGTGGATGGAACTGGAGGGTATTATGCTGAGAGAAGTAAGTCCATCAGAGAAGGACAAACATTATATGGTTTCACTCATTCAGGGAATATAAAAAATAGTGAAAGGGAATAAAGGGGAAAGGAGAGAAAATGAGTAGGAAATATCAGAGAGGATGAGAAACCATGAGAGACTCCTAACTCTGGGAGACAAACAAGGGGTAGTGGAAAGGGAGGTGGGTGGGGGGTAGGGGTGACTGGGTGAAGGGCACTGAGGGGGGCACTGGACAGGATGAGCACTGGGTGATATACTATATGTTGGCAAATCGAACTCCAATAAAAATATACAAAACAATAAAATAAAAAGTAAATAAAAAATAATAAAAAATTAAAAAGTAATATATGTGTATGTATATATATTTCCTTGCCCTGCATGCTGAAAATGTCCTGAAGTAAAGTTACCCCAGTAGCAATTGAACAATCTAGCACTAGAGCTTTTTGTGTCAATATCACTCCCTGTTTAGAATAAAAATAGCTAATTTTAAAGTATGAGATACGATTAGAACCTTTTTTTGTTCCAGAAAATAATGAAATGCTTAAAAATAAAGGGGGTGGGGAGGGTCAAAAAGACAGAGGGAAAATACCTGAAGGGACTTCTATTAGCCCTGACGATTTGAGCAAAAATAATACAAGAGAATGACAGAAATGAATTATGGCACTGGAGGAAGAAAATACAAAAATCTGTGAGTCCTTAATGATACTTAAAAAGGGGGAAAAGAAAGAAACATTTAAGGATGACAGAATAGTTTTCTTTACAGTAGAACACCAACTAATAAATATAGAGGTAATAATAGAGTTAGAAAATCACCATTTTGGGGCACTTGGGTGGCTCTGTGGTAGAGTGTCTGCCTTTGGTTCAGATCGTGATCCCGGGGCCCGGATCCCTGCTAGGAGCCTGCTTCTCCCTCTGCCTGTGTCTCTGCCTCTCTCTGTGTGTCTCATGAATAAATAAATAAAATCTTAAAAAAAAAAAAAAGAAAATCACCATTTTAAACCATCATAGTATTATTTGGTTCAGGTAAGAATTATCAAGGGATACTAAAACCATTAGGTGAAAGTTTGTTGGGGATGAGCATATTTACCCAGTCTGAAAATTTGTTCTCCTAGATTCTTAACTACAAAGGGAAAGAAAGTACTTTTACAGTAGACAACACTGTAGCTAAATGATCACAGACCAACTGGCATCATGTTTTCTGAAAAGATACTCTCAGAAGGACAAAACACCACTTATGTAACATTCTTGCCAAAAATGTATAACCTGAATCTACATAGTTGACAAACTGGTCTGTACTTTTCAAAAATCTCAACCTCAGAAGAGACAAAGAAATGCTGGGGAACCATTCCAGATTAAGGGACACTCAAGAGCTAAATGCAAAGCATGATTATTGATTGGATGCCCAATAGGAAAGAAAAATCCAACATAACTAAAAAAGATATTATTGGAACAAAAGAAAAAATCTGTAAATGAACTACATATCACATAATACTATTATATCACCATTAAATGTTCTAAATGATGAGTGCTCCCTGTAAAAGAATGTCTCTTTTCTTAAAAGATAGATGCTAAAGTATTTAGTAGTGAATGGACATGATGTCTGCAACTTGTTCTCAAATGATTTAGCAAAACTAATGACAATAACATAGTAATATACAGAGAGAGATGAAGCAAATGTGGTAAAGCATTAGCAATTGGTCAGTCTCAGTGAAGGCTATACAGAGTTCTGTGCTCCAATTTGCAATTCTTTTGTAAGTTTGGAACTTTTGCAAATTAATGATGTGAAACAAATTTTTTAAGTCTATAGGTGAATTTCTCTTCCTGACTAGCTGGAATAAAAAAGTTATTCTTCCTTTAAACCCAGTATTATTTTATCATTACCTTTTTCTGTTATTATTAACATGAGACAGGAGCTCAAAGGAGAGTTCTAGGCTAAAGAAATGGGATTGTTGGAGTACCTGGATAGCTCAGTGGTTGAGTGTCTGCTTTCAGCTCAGGTGGTGATCCAGGGGTACTGGGATTCAAGTCCCATATTGGGCTCCCTACAGGGAGTCTGCTTCTCCCTCTGCCTTTGTCTTTGCTTCTCTGTCACCTCATGAGTACATAAATAAAATCTTAAAAAAAAAAAAAAAGAAATGGAATTGTCAGATGGTGTTACCCCCTTGAGAATTTTGGGAGGAGCTTAGAAAATAAGAGTGACACTTATGAAGGACACTAAGAGTGAATGGTGGGAGAACCCAGAGGAGCTACGTCCTAGAAGAACCCAGAGTGGGTGGGGGGCGGCGAAGGACAGAATTTCAGTATGCAAGCCATGGTCAAGCCATGGATGTGAAATGCCTCAAGGAGTAAAGCAGACACCTACAAAATCCACTGGATTTGGTAAATAGGTGGTCCTTGGTGACCTGTGCAATAGTAATTTCCAGGAGAGGTGAGCAGGGTCAGTGATGAAACCACACTGTGCTGCATGAAGGGGTAATTAGTAGGGAGTGAAATGTGTTGAGTCCACTCTTCCTATAAGCCTATTTTGAAGAATAGGAGAAAATGCAATAAGATCTGTCACAACAGTTGGGCAAAGGCAGAGTTTTAATTTTTGATTTTTAAAAAATATTTATTTATGAGAGAGTGAGCATGAGTATACACACACACGGGGAGAAGGGCAGAGGGAGAGAATCTTCAAGCAGACTCCCTGCTGAACGTGGAACCTGACAGGGCTGGATCTCACCACCCTGAGATCATGACCTGAGCCGAAACTAGGAGCTGGATGTTTAACTGACTGAGCCACCCAGGGAAATGTGATTAGGAAGCTTTCGTTTTTCATTTCATTGTTGTTGTCGTTGTTGTTGTGTGCGGGTTTGCTTGTTTGTTTTGGTCCGCTTGTAACTATTGTGGCAAAGATTCATTTAGCAGTTATTCATCAAAGGCGTACCACATGGCAGATCCTCTCTAGGATGCGGCAATGTTCCAGTGACCAGGAGACCCAGCGGTGGCCAAGAATGTTCTCTACAGCTGCTGGTAGAGGACTGGGCAGCTACACAGGATCACGTGGGTTTTCCTGTTTGGGGGCAGGGGGGTGGGATGGAGGGGTGGAAAGCCCATCCACACAGACATCGTGGACTCTGGCTGTAGTTTGAATTGTAAAACATGTCAATGGAAATCAGTTGGCAAGGATCACAATGAGATAGATCCCTGTTGAGAACAGTTTTATCGGAATCTAATTTTCCACTAGGTGACAGCAGAGCCCGTTGCATTATTTTAATCATTCCTCTTGAACAAATAGTGTTGGAGAACCTTCTGAAAGAAGACACCCTGTCTTTCTGGAGAGAGTATTTATTGCTAAAACTGTGATACAGGCCCTGAGATGTCATTGTTGCTCTCTCGAGATAACTAAATCCCAGATTTTTAAATGGATTTTACTTTTTGACATACTAAGTCACTTGAATTTATAGACAAAACTACTAACATTTATTAAGCATTTACTATGTTCAAGCACTATTATAAATGTGCAGACACTGTTTCTTAGAGATGTCCTCTAGTGAAGGGCTAAGGCTTCCCCAGGCCAGCTCCCGTAACCATAGCTCTAACTACATGAATATGTGCTCACAGCTTAACCGCACTGCCCAGGAGAGGAGGAAACTGATAAAGCATGGGCATGGTTTAGTCAAGGGCCTTTTACAGGGTTTTATTTTATTTTATTTTAAATATTTTATTTATTTATTCATGAGAGACACACAGAGAGGTAGAGACACAGGCAGAGGGAGAAGCAGGCTCCCTCCGGGGAGCCTGATGTGAGACTCAGTCCCAGGACCCCG
The DNA here is from genome assembly GCF_905146905.1 of Nyctereutes procyonoides. Lineage (NCBI taxonomy): Eukaryota > Metazoa > Chordata > Mammalia > Carnivora > Canidae > Nyctereutes > Nyctereutes procyonoides. The sequence continues at coordinate 19,859,302 of NW_026575041.1, read as the reverse complement.
GGATTACCCCCTGAGCTGAAGGTGGATGCTCAACCACTGAGCCACCCAGGTGTCTCTTACAGGGTTTTAGAAACAATTTTCGGTTCCAATTGGCCTTTTTTTTTTTTTTTCAGTGCATTTATCTTCTTTTTTTTTTTAAAAAAAAAAAAACTTTCTTTCTTTTCTTTTTTTTTAATTTTATAAATTAATTTTTATTGGTGTTCAATTTACCAACATACAGAATAACACCCAGTGCTCATCCCGTCAAGTGTACCCCTCAGTGCCCGTCACCCATTCACCCCCACCCCCCGCCCTCCTCCCCCTCCACCACCCCTAGTTCATTTCCCAGAGTTAGAAGTCTTTATGTTCTGTCTCCCTTTCTGATATTTCTCACACATTTCTTCTCCCTTCCCTTATATTCCCTTTCACTATTATTCATATTCCCCAAATGAATGAGAACATACACTGTTTGTCCTTCTCCGGTTACTGTGGCCAAGTTCAAAAAGGGTGTTGCCTGAGTTCTCCTCTGGGATTTTGATGGAATCTTGTCTCACATTTAGATCTTTCATCTATTTTGAGTTTATCTTTGTGTATGGTGCAAGAGAGTGGTCCAGTTTCATTCTTCTGCATGTGGATGTCCAATTTTCCCAGCACCATTTATTGAAGAGAGTGTCTTTCTTCCAGTGGATCGTCTTTCCTCCTTTATCGTATATTAGTTGACCATAAAGTTCAGGGTCCACTTCTGGGTTCTCTGTTCTGTTCCATTGATCTCTGTGTCTTTGTGCCAGTACCACACTGTCTTGATGAACACAGCTTTGTAGTACAACCTGAAATCTGGCATTGTGATGCTCCCAGATATGGTTTTCTTTTTTTAAAATTCCCCTGGCTGTTTGGGGTCTTTTCTGATTCCACACAAATCTTAAAATAATTTGTTCTAAGTCTCTGAAGAAAACTTTCTTTCTTTAGACTCTATTTTACTTTTCCCATTGGTGGTTCACTTATCTTGGGAACATCTCATGAGCTTCTGGGTGACCCAAAGTAGTCTTTTTTTAGGGCCCAAGACTGAGAAGCCAGGTAGACTGAGTTTGATCATCACAGTACAGAGTCTTAACCATCAGAGGTCAGTAGGAATGAGAGCAAATGGTGGGCATAGGACTCTGTCCCCAGGTCCCTAAAGACTTGCCTTGATCCTGAGCAGAGCAAGCCAGAGGAGTAAAATAACAGGGCTGTCTGAAACAGGCTGATACATAGGCAGGCCTGCTTAGTTTTTTCCTGTCACAATGTTACATAGAAACTGGGATGCCTGAGTAGTTCAGTGGTTGAGAGTTTGCCTTTGGCACAGGTCGTGATCCCAGGGTCCTGGGATGGAGTCCCACATCAGGCTCCCCTTAGGGAGCCTGCTTTTCCCTCTGCCTATGTCTTCTCTCTGTGTCTCTCATGAACAAATAAATAAAATCTTTAAAAAAGCAACAACAACAAAACAATGTTGCATAGAAACCAGAGAGCCATTCTAGCTGGTTCCTACACAGCTCTTTAAATTTTTAAATTTTTTCTATCTCTGAAAGAAGGCTATGAGAACATAAGCAAAATTTCAAAAGGGCATATAGTTAAAAAGTAAGGTTTCCCTCCTATACCTGTTAACAACAGGAATCCACTGTAACCCAGTTACCAGTTTCTAATGCTGCCCAGCTTTGATCCCCAGTGTATCAAAGGTATACTGAGCATGCTCTGCTTGGTGGAGCCTCCGTGAAGTTGCTGTCTCCTGACACATAGCTCAGGTAATGGAGTTTGTTAAGCATGTGACACCTCTTGATCATTCTCAAGGGCCAGGAAATCATACCATGTGGGAAAATGAGCCATGGAAAATTGGCAATTAATGACAAGGTGGCCTTATTGGTGGTACTCATAGACTAGTGTGGCCCACGGAAACTCAGGGTACTATTATTATAGAAATGGCATATGTTCTCAGATGAAAGTTTAAAAATACAGGTAAGTATATCTCCTCAAGTAAGTGCATATATGTGCACAAATATATATATATATATATGTGTGTGTGTGTGTGTGTGTGAGAGAGAGAGAGAGAGAGAGAGAGAGAGAGAGAAAGAAACAGTTTTTCCTTCTGTATGGAGCCCAAGCTCCAGTCTCCAAGTCTTAGAGCAAGCCAAGTATTAGCAAACAGTATCTCCATGAGAGAGAAGCTGAGACTCCTAAGGTCACCCAGAATCATACCCCACAATGTCAGCTGGGACCGTAACAAGAAGCCACCATTGCAGTGGCAGTTGGCCTCAGCCAGCATACCCCAGTCCTTGGCCCTGGCCCAAAGTGCATTCACAAGAGAGCACGTGTGCTGGTTGACCCAGAAAGTCTGAGTTGACATCGGGTGTGCTTATTGTCAATAAATTATATCATCACACTAAATATGGTTCCTCTGTGCTTCAGCTCCCCTAGCACACTTTCCTTCAGGTGGTCAAACAATTACAGACCTCTGAGCTAGGATGGGCTTTCTCACCCTGGGGCTTCTTCTGGATCTAAAAGACCCCCTGTTTCTCAGGCCATTGACCACAAAACGGCCAATTTCACCTTCAGTCGGGACAAGGGAAGTTCCTGGGCCTCCCTTCTAAGACTGTCTGCCCTTAATCCCTACATTCCCTTTCCACAAACAAGATCGGCACTCAGTAGCATGAAGGTAGTTACTACTGAGAAAGGTAATTTCTCAGGATAATTATTTTGGCCCCTCTCTCATCCCTACAATATCATCTGCAGCACAAGAAAAAAGAGGAAACTAACACTCCCTCATAATCCCCAGTTATAGAGATTTCCAGTGGTTAATATTGTTAAAGCATATCTTCTGGATAAATGTGTAAAATCTTTCACTGGAGCTAGCTGTTTGTCACTGGAATTTCATAGCTTTCTGGGAGAGACAACCTGGGTTTGCAACTAATAATTACATTGACACTTGTCTGATACTTATTTATTTAATCTTTGAAATATTCTTAGACCCTAAAACTTCTAGAATAAAATTGAATAATAACAGTGATAACAAGCTTGTCTTCCTCCTGATTTAGTGGAATGCCTTGAGTAGTTTGCCATAAAAAATATCTTAGGATAGGAATTTGGGTGAAGGGAGTATCCTTCTAAGTTTACCAAAATAATTGTTGTATTTACAGGATACATTGTCAGTTTTTTTATTTTCACTTTGTCCAGATAAATGACACTGGTACTAGACTTCACTCAAATGCTCAACTTCTTTATTTCTTTCTCTTTTTACCTAACATAAAATATTAACTCCGTGAAGAATAAAAACAATTAGCTTTGGAATCAAACATGCCAGAGTTTAAGCCTGGTGTGGGACTTTGTTAACTGCTCTGGATTTCTTTAGCTGCAAATGGAAATAATCATGCTGATTCCCCAGCATTGCTACATTAGTTTATCACGTTGCCTAGAATGTAGCTATTACTCAATAAACATGTTGTTATTATAGTTCTTGTTATCCTTCAGTAGATTACAGAATGGAAAATTTCTTTAGAACTTTAGAAAAGTCTTTTGAAAAGACTTTTGAATGAATCAAGTGTTAAGTCCAAGACTGTCTAATGATAATTCTAATCTAAAGTCACTGCTCTTTTCTTTAGAGGTGGTAGGGTGAGCTGCAGTCCTCAGTTGACCAGGGTGGAGGGGCTTCTCAAGATAAGGCACTTCAGTACTAAAAGTGGGAAAGTCCTGGGGAATGAAGACAAGTTTGTCACCCTGGATTGTGGTGTTGGCTCTTTGCCTGCTTTCTTCTGATCAGTCAGGCTTCTCTAGAAGACAAAGATAGAATTAAAAAAAAAAATAATTAAAGCTCTGCTGATTGAGCAGATGTCATCATCATCATTCTCGTTCTCACCCTAATCATAATGACAATAATTTAAAAACCCTCATATTTAGAAGGGAGCTCCATTTCTTTAATGCATTTGCTAGCAAATCAAGGAAAACACGACTGGGATGGTTTTAACGGAAAAATTAGAGCACTAAGGATTGGCATCAGGAAGCTGGCTATTCCAGTGGGGAAGGAAAGAGAAGCTGGGCTGCTTGACATACTTCAGGTAGTACAAACCTAGTGCTCCTAATCCCCAGAGGAGAGTGTGGAGGCGGCCAGCCCCACGTGAGGCATGAAAGGAACAGAAAGAGGTGTGCTAGTGAAGTATCTATTCTCCTTGTAGAGGGGTTGGAACAAGCCTGGAGGGGATACTGGCTTTAGCCAGGACAGTTGCTGCCCACCTGTGCCCAACCTGGATCCAGACAAGTCATCCCCAGACTACTCTGATGGGTGGGAGTAACACTAGTTGAGGAGACTCAGAAAGGTCAGGGTCAGATATCGATTCCTGGGCTATGGCACTGCTGGGAACAGAGGGTGAGGAGCCAAGATCAGAGGCATCGTGGGCCATAGGGGTCACAGCTGGGTAAATCCAAAGGGTTTAAGACACAGACTATGGATGTGGCCAAGGTACCAGGAACTTATCCTTACCGGGTGTTAGGCAAGTTGTGGTGGGAGTCAATCAGATAATGCAAATAAATGCATAGTGTTGTTCATGGCATACAGTTAAAACTTAATATATGGGAGCATTTTTAGGTTTTTGCCCCTTGAAAATCAAGTAATTAATTTCCCTTGGGAGAGAAGCAGTAGAATAAAAGTCAAAGATTTCCTTACACATGTTTGTGTTATGTTTGTCCCACCATTTTTCATCTATCAAAACATGTAGTATGGAAAGATAAGCATTTGTGCCCACAGTGGCTATTAGAACAAGCAATGATATCAAGAGCATGTCTTCCAGGAAAAATTTCTAAATGTTATTTTTTTAAGCTTTTATTTATTTATTCATGACAGACACACAGAGAGAGAGAGAGAGAGAGAGAGGCAGAGACACAGGCAGAGGGAGAAGCAGGCTCCATGCAGGGAGCCTGATGTGGGACTCGATCCCGGGACTCCAGGATCATACCCTGGGCTGAAGGCAGCGCCAAACCGCTGGGCTATTGGAGCTGCCTGAAAAACTTCTAATGACCCTTTACAGGCCTCCCAAGTTGGGATCATGACCTCAGTATATACCCATAAAGACCAAGAATGCTAATTTTGTCCACCCATGGAGATAAAACTTATCTCTAAGGATTAGTTCCATACATTAATCAAATTTACTAGAGAGATACAAAAAACAGTGTATCTTTTATTGGTAGCTTTTAATTTTAATTATTTTTATTTGTCTATAGTGTAATAAAACACTGATAAATAGAAGGCCAAGCATGGACCAATGGTGACAGTGTGTGTCACTAAACGAGGATATTGCCAAAGCAATTAGCAGTGTCTGCTCCAACAGGGTGTTCATTAATTTCTGATAAGAAATTACTATCTGAATGCTGGAGTCCTTATGATCAGTACCAAACTCTGTGAAGTGTCCGATCAAAACCAGAAGCCTGTTAGTCCACTCACAAGCAGAAACTACTGCTTAGGGACAGAATGCAAAATTCCATTTGATCAACAGAGTCATCTTAAGACAGAAGCTTAACCATAAACAAAAAGGTGGCTCCAAATGCAGAGCATGGGAGCTAAGGGGAAAGTTGACATCAGGTCAATGGCATTGAGTGAAGAATGCCTCACTCCCACAACCAGAAATACTGGCCAGGTCACTGACTCTTGTATAGGCTGAGATGGGTGTTGCTAATATCTGCCTTAGTGACTTTTTCTGGTTGCTTTTATTCCTTATGTTTTGTTAGCTGACAAAATCTCTTTCTCACATATGCATTCCCTGTTTGGCCAAGTTAATATATTCATTCCTGTTACAGATAAGTTTTGTATGGTCATAGGTCTCTTTGCCCTAGAAACAGCTGTGTAGTGTGGAGCTGCTTCCCTATCCTGTATTCTTACTGCTTGTTGTTTGCTTACTGTAACATTTATGTCTGATATTTGCTTAGCACACCTCTCCATCTGTTTCTGAGCACTGTAAAGAGGAAACAGTTCGCTGAGTGACAACACCAGGTACTCAACTCTCCCTCTGAGCTTTCAGGACCAGAGCTGTTGTGCAGCACAGAATCTATGACTGATGTGTTGTTAGCAGTGCTCTTAGAAAATATAATGCACTGTTGAAACTAAAAATATCTGGATAATTTTCCTTTACTATTGGGCAGGTGGCTGCTTAAATGGTCTTGGAAAGAGGATGAGTTTCAAAAAGCAGCGACTTTACCAGATCCACAACTCCTCCAAAAAGTGAGGATATTGGCTCATGCCATTATGTCCCCCTGAACAGTACCAGAGATGTGGATCTGCCTTGCTGGAATAAGGGATGAGAGTGGCTCTCTGGGCATGGGGTCTCACATTGGAAGGAAACCAGTGCTATGAGTGCAGTGGCCAATAACCGACTATTCAAACTGGGACACCTGAAACAATAGAGTAAATTGGGACTATCTCTGGCAAATCAGGACCACAGAGCGTACATGGGTGATCCACTGGGGATGGGAGTCAGCAATAGCCACTTCTTTCAACTCCAGGTGACAAAAGAGAAGGAGTGAGTCCTGAAAGCAAGTACAGAGATACTTTGATGTGCTGAATTAATCCCAAAGTGACTGATTGAGATGAATCCAATAGATCCCTGCCCTGAGACTTAAAGTAAGAGCAGCCTTCTCAGAAGAGCAAGTCATGCTTTGCAGTGACTGAGAGTCAGTCCTCTCTTATCCCTGTGATGATGGGTAGGCATAGCTCTGCCTGAACTGGGGCTGCTACCTGAACTATATATTCCCAGAATATATAGTGTACACTGTACTTTCCATCCCTGCCACTTACTTATTTTATAATTAGAATTTTATACTTCTTAATCCTCTTTACTTATTTCACCCATGCCCTCACACTTGCTCTCCTCTAGCAACCATCAATTTATTCTCTATATTTATGAATCTGTTTGAATTTTGTTGTTGCTGTTTGTTCATGTGTTTTCTTTTTTAGATTACACATATAAGTGAAATCATGTGGTATTTGTCGTTCTCTGTCTGACTTATTTCACTCAGCATAATACACTCCAGGTCCATTCAGGCTGCAAATGGCAAGATTTTACTCCTTTTTATGGCTGACTTATATTCCATTGTATATATGTACAACATCTTCTTTATCCTTTCATATGTCAGTGGACACTTACGTTGCTTCCATATCTTGGTGATTGTAAATAATGCTGCAATAAACATAAAGGTGTGTGTATATATATATATATATATATATATATATATATGGTATATATGGTGTATATGTATTTATATATATACCATATATATATGTTTTCATTTTCTTTGGATAAATACCCAGAAATAGAATTACTGGATTATATGGTACTTTTATTTTCAGTTTTGTGAGCAACCTCCATACTGTTTTCCAGAGCGGCTGTACCAATTTACACTTCCACCAACAGTATACAAGGGTTTCTCTTTTTCCACATCCTTGTCAATTCTTGTTATTTCTTGTCTTTTTGATACAAGCCATTCTAACTGGTGTAAGGTGATATCTCATTATAGTTTTGATTTGCATTCTCTGATGATTAGTGATACTGAACATCTTTTCATGTGTCTGTTGGCCATCTATATGTCTTCTTTGGCAAAATATCTATTCAGGTCATCTGTCCCTTTTTAAATCAGATTATTTGTTTTGTGTTTGTGCATGTGTTGAGTTGCATGAGTTCTTTATATATTTTGGATATTAACCCCCTATCAGATATATATCGCTTGTAAATATATTTTCCCTTTAAGTAGGTTGACTTTTAGTTCTGTGTGTTGTTTCCTTTGCTGTTTGCAAAAGCTTTTTAATTTGTTGTAGTCACAACTGTTTATTTTTTATATTGTTTCCTGGGGACATATCCAGAAAAATATTGCTAAGGCCAATGTGTGTGAGTTTACTATCTATGTTTTCTTTTAGGAGTTTGATAGTTTTGGGTCTTACATTTAGATCTTTAATCCATTTTGAGTTTTTTTTGTGTGTAAGACAGCTGTCCAGTTTCATTCTTTCACATGTAGCTGTCCAGTTTCCCAGCACCCACTTGTTGAAGAGACTTTTTTTGCCCGTTGCATATTCTTACCACCTTTGTCATAGATTAATTAACCATTTAAGCATGGGTTTATTTCTAGACTTTCAATATTGTTTCATTGATCTGTGTGTCTATTTTTATGCCAATATTATGCTGTTTTGATTACTATAGCTTTGTAGTATAATTTGAAATCCGGTATTTCCAGCTTCGTTCTTTCTCAAGATTGCTTTGGCTATTTGAGGTCTTTGTAATTCCATACAAATTTTAGGATCTTTTTTGTTCTAGTTATGTGAAAAATACTATTGGAATTTTGATAGGGTTCGTATTGATTCTGTAGATTGCTTTGGGTAGTATAGACATTTTAACAATATAAATTCTTCTGATCCATGAGCACTGTATATCTTTCCATTTGTTTGTGTCATCTTCTATTTCTTTCATCAGTGTCTTACCATTTTCAGAGAACCTATCTTTCACTAAATTCCACTTGGATAGATTTACTCTCAGGTATTTTATTCTTTTTGATGCAATTGTAAATAAAATTGTTTTCTTTTTTTAAGATTTTATTTATTTATTAGAGAGAGAGTGAGCATGAGCAGGGGGAAAGGCAGAGGGAGAGAGAAAGGGAGAAGCAGACTGTCCACTGAGTAGGTAGCCTAATACAGGGCTTGATCCCAGGACCCTGAGATCATGACCTGAGCCAAAGGCAGATGCCTAGCCAACTGAGCCACCTCAGCACCCCTAAAATTACTTTCTTAACTTCTTTCTCTGCTATTTCATTATTAGTGTGTAGAAGAAACACAACAGATTTCTGTATATTGATTTTGTATCCTGCAACTTTACTGAATTCATTGATTAGTTTTATAGGCTTTTTTGGTGGAGTCTTTAGGGTTTTCTATATATAGTATCATGTCTTCTTCAAATAGTGACAGTTTTATTTCTTCCTCATCAAATTGGACACTATTATTTCTTTTTCTTGTCTGATTGCTATGGCTAGGACTTCCAGTACTACATTGAATAAAAGTGATAAGAACAGATATCCTTGTCTTGTTCCTGATACTAGAGGAAAATCTTTCAGCTTTTCACCATTGGCTATGACAAAATAGCTGGAGAAGAATTTGTATTTCTAACAAGTTTCCAGCTAATGCTGCGGCTGGTGGTCTGAGGACCACACTTTGAGAACTACTGTTATAGAATATAGAAATTCCATCATGCTCTTTCATATTATCTTCTATAACAATGATTTTTGAACATTAATGTGCACACTAATTACCTGTGTTCTTTTTCTTAAAGATTTTATTTATTTATTCATTTATTTATTTAGAGAGAATATGAGTAGGGGGGAGGGGCAGAGGAGAGGGAGAGAATCTCCAGCAGACTCCATACTGAGCATGAAGCCCTGATATGGGGCTCAACCTCAAATAAACCCAAAATCATGATCTGAGGGCAGCCCGGGTGACTCAGTGGTTTAGTGCCGTCTTTGGCCCAGGGCCTGATCCTGGAGACCTGGGATCGAATCCCATGTTGGGCTCCCTGCATGGAGCCTGCTTCACCCTCTGCCTGTATCTCTGCCTCTCTCTCTCTCTCTCTCTCTCTCTCTCTCTCTTGTGTGTATGTCTCTCATGAATAAATAAATAAAATCTTTAACAAAAAAAATCATGATCTGAGCTGAAAACAAGAGTCACTCAATGGACTGAGCCACCCAGGTGTCCTCCTGGTGTTCTTTTTAAAGTAAAATTCTGATTTATTAGATCTGGAGTCTGAGATCTGCAGTTTGAAAAGATAAGGATGCTCTTGGCCCATGGACCTGACTTTGAAAAGTCAATAGAAAGTGATACTGCCCAAGCTCTTTTACTGTCCAAGTAATGAGGCATCTGTCTAGGAAGAATTCTGGGAAGTGTTACTGTAAATTCAGAGTTTGCTAGCAAAGTAAACTGTTTTCCTTTGTAGGTCTGGATAAGCACATATAAAATTTCACACAGAATTCATGTGAAGGAAGGTTTCTGCTGACATTTTCTGTTAGGCTAACACAGACTTGAGTAAGAGTCTATAATCTTTTCTTCATATGATTTAGGCTAAACCTTGTAGTCATCCCAACAAAAGCTTATACTCATTAGCTGTGTGTGATAGAGATCCAAAATACAATGACTTAAGTAAGATTTCCTCTCTCATAAAAAGTCCAAGATGAAATGACCAGTTTTACTCTAGGAAATGATCAAGGGCCCAGGTTCATTCTGTTCTGTTGACTCACCATCCCTAGAATGTCTCCAGGGCAAGACTTATATGTTGCACATATTCTTTGATCATATCTCATTGATCAGAGTCTAGTCATATAGCAGAGATGATGAGACTGTCATGTGTAGAGCTAAAAGTTGTATTTCAAGAAAAGAAGGAAAGAGACAATGAATAGTCTCTGTTATAGCAGAAATCCAAGCACTAGCCAGTAACACCAATTCCTGAAAGGCCAGGGAAAATTAGGGCATGAGAATAGAAATTTGCTTGAGGAACTATCACTTAAGGCATAAAGATATGGTTATGCATTACTCTAGACATGGTGGAAAGATTCTGTTGCAAGGCACCCCATTTCCTGGTTTCTATTTATTTCTCAACAGTAACAGAAAATAGCTACAAGGATGATAGATGTTTCAGCAACAAATTATTAAAAACGCAGTTAAAGGGGTTTCAAGAGTCCTGCAAGGAAGGAGCCTATCCCTGTGAATAATAGCAGTTAACAATATGCTCTTCCATTGGTTTGGACCCAGTATATAGGAAAACAGCCTTTTTTTTTTTTAATTCTTTGATCACTTAGTTAAATAATCTGGAATTCAGCCCAATTTTGGCTAGAGGCTTCAGGGCACACCCAAAGAAATCAAGCTGTGAAACGTGCATAGCAATTATATATTAATAGCAATTACTATTTAATGCAGCATGAGGCTGTTATTTATGGTCAACTCCAGGAAGTGCCCTCTTCTGTGTGGAAAACCTACACTCTTCCACCTCACCCCATGAATGGAAAGTCCACTCTGTCTTCATCTCTACTGTCCTCGTCCAAGTCCAGAAGGTATGAGGCCAGGTAAATTTTACCCAGAAAGCTCTGCATTGCAGAATCAAGTTTTGGCAATTCAGATGAAAATAAAAATATAAATTAGAGCTTTATTTAAACTATCCTAAATATTATGATATAAATAACTTTGTTTTTTATTTCGTTAAAGAGCCACATTTGAATGATCTCTGGTGAAGATAAGGTCAAACTTGTTAGATGATAGGGATGCCTGAGTGGCTCAGCAGTTGAGCATCTACCTTCTGCTCAGGTAGTGATCCTAGGGTCCTGGCGTCCAGTCCCACATCAGGCTCCTTGCAGAGAGCTGCTTCTCCCTCTGCCTATGTCTCTGCCTCTTTCTGTGTCTCTCATGAATAGATAGATAGATAAAATCTAAAAAACAAACAAAAAAGCTTGTTAGATGATAGAGAGTCTCTTGACACAACTACTGGAGGAACAAAGGATAAATTAGGGACCATCTATATCTATCTATATATATTTAAAGATTTTTATTTATTCATGAGACACACACACACACACACACACACACACACACACACAGAGAGAGAGAGAGAGAGAGAGAGAGAGGCAGAGACACAGGCAGAAGGAGAAGCAGGCTCCATGCAGGGACCTGATGTGGGACTCAATCCTGGGGCTCTAGGATCATGTCCTGAGCCGAAGGCAGACACTTAACCGCTGAGCCACCCAGGCGTCCCAGGGACCATTTATATTATGTAAAGTGAATTCTTCCTTGGTCAATCTCTCACTTCTCTAACTTAATGTAATAGCCCATTTTTAAGTAGTCAACCAATGATCTAAATTATTATAAAAAGGATGCACTCTGGGGATCCCTGGGTGGCGCAGCGGTTTGGCACCTGCCTTTGGCCCAGGGCGCGATCCTGGAGACCCGGGATCGAATCCCACGTCGGGCTCCCGGTGCATGGAGCCTGCTTCTCCCTCTGCCTGTGTCTCTGCCTATCTCTCTCTCTCTCTCTCTTTCTCTCTCTCTCTCTCTTTGATGTGACTATCATAAAAAAAAAGATGCACTCTATTGACAAAATAAAGTCAACACGCTTAGATGTTTTCTTGAAAGATTAATGAGCAATTATGTGTTATTATGACTGAAAAAAAACAAAATTGATAAGAACAGTACCATATAAACAGAGAATCATGTGACTGTCTCCCTGCCTGGCCTTAAATGAAACAGGTTGGTGACATTTTCTTTTTAAAATGGTACCTTTTTCCAAGAACTTGTTGTCTTAATAACTTCTGAGCACATGAGCTAGAGTGCAGTCCTCTAGCTGGAACTTCTGAGTGGAACATTCTAACTTCCACGTCACTCCTGTTTATTACCAGAGAGCAGGTTATATGGCTAGTGTTTATTTTCTCTAACAAAGCCCACTGGGGACTGGCATCTCTTAGGCAAATTTCCTTAATGAGAAATGGTTCTATTCCTCCCCAACATGGCTGGTATCACTCAACAGTGTCATTTAGTTGTGAGCAAGTTCCTCAAATCACCATGGAAAGTGTTCCAGGTAGTAGGAATTCTAAGATTTCTTATGTATGACATGTGTCTCGGGTGACCTACTAACCATAAGTAAGTCTTTCACACTCTCTTTCAACTGTGATGAAAAGTAGGCTATACAAAAGCTACCAGATACAGCCCGTCGGATTAAATCTCAAACCAACCTTGATGTTAAAAGCCTGAAACAAAGAGGACTTATCAAGTTAAACTTACATGTGAGGATCATGAATACTTAGTGTCCTGAGAAAACTAGGCTTTATACTCAGCGTGACAATAGTTTCATTAGAAGACAAATCAAGAAGAATAATTTCCATGTAGGTTAATGTATCACCAATACGTAGTACTTCAATGGAAAGAAGTGAATTTTTGGAAGGACCTTTTTCTTTTGAGATTGTAGAAGTACACTTGGGATTTATTTAAGCACAAGGTTTAAAACCTTTTCACCATTGATGTTAAATAACAAGAGGAACAAATAACGTGTGGGAAAATACTGTGTACTTCTTATTCTTAGCACTAGCCATAAGTCACTTTTTCTATCACCCTTCAAAGAGTAATATTTTCAAAGGACAGTGTTAAACTTGTTGGTAGTGACATTTATGTCAGAATTAAGGTCCAATAGGCTCAACTGCCTGATTTCATGATGATTTTCCTAATCTCTGATTAGCTATATAAGAATGGATAGGCAGACACGTGCAATGCTCTAATGACTAAATCACACCACCAACCAGTGGTCAGTAGTCTGCAATGGCACCCACAACCTGCTAGCTCAGGAGCTTAGGTCAAAAGATTGTGAGGCAGAGTGGTATAGAGCATATATCCAAGAGTCATAAATGAAGTTAACTACCAGCTGTTGGATTTTGGGCAGGTTGCTTAGTCTATCTAAGTTTGTTTTCTCAACTAAAAATTGAAGTAGGTGCTCCTGGGTGGCTCAGTTGATTAAGCATCTGCCTTTGACTCAGGTCATGACCCTAGGCTCCCTGCTCAGCGAGGAGTAGGCTTCTCCCTCTCCCTCTGCCCCTCCCTACTGCTTGTGCTCTCTCTCTCTCTGTCTCTCTCTGTCTCTCAAATAAATAAAATTTAAAAATCTTTTTTAAAAATAAAATAATATAACACCTACCTCACAGGGCTGTTGTGCAGGAGAAATAAGATAATTCTGAATCACACTTAGCATGGGGATTGACTCAATGAAAGTTGGTTTTCTTGCTATTATAGTCATTATACTCTTAGTACTTTTAACAAAATTAACTCTGATGTGAAAATTCTTATCTCCTTTCCTTTTCTGTATGACTAATAAGAAAAGGTGAAGAACAAGAATCTCATTAAGGGGACTAATCTGAACTAAACTAATTCTGCTCTTACCATTTTACTCTGTTTTTAACCCTCATCCCTGCCTCACTGCCAAATGGCAGAAAAATGGAGCCTCGGTGGACAATTTTTCCCAGATAATTTATAGGTCTGATGGCACAGCCCTAGGACAGTATACCCTTAGTAGGGTTCTCCTGGGACTGGCCATGGAAGAGAAGATGAGGGGGAGAAGGATTATAGAAACTTCTGTTCACAATTGGCCCTAAAGAAGGGGGAGGGGGCTGGAGATGATAGATGGCTATGGAAGGTGAGGTAACATATGACAGGGGCCTCTCTGTTGGCACCCTCATACCTCTTCATTTGGCATGCTTTATGTTTATGGTCAGAGGGCTTTGTGTTTGGCCAAAATCAGGGCAATAGCTGCTTCAGTAACTTCTGTTCTCCTATCAATTATTGGCCTGTATAAATAATCATCCATCACAAAAGTTATTGATGTGGTCATGAAAGTTTCTAGGACTCTAAGATTGGAAAACTTTCTGGGATGGGAATGTGATTTCTCATTGCCTAAATAAATGTTTCTGGAGGCAGTGTAGTTGGATCTTTAGCAACCACTTAACTTCTCTCAATCTAGATTTCTTCATTTGTAAAATGAAAACACTACTTGAAATTGTTTTATTTTTTTAGAGAAATAAATGACATCACGTATGTGCATTATAAGGGTCTATCTAGGAAATGGCACACACACTCACACAAATTGTTAATTGAGGGGGGCCAGGTGGGGGAACTATTTTCCAATGAGATGGGCAGGTTTTTAGGAAAATGAACAGGGATGAGCAGGCAGTGGGGAGAAGTATTCCTGCCTCTAGGCGTGTACAAGCAATTGGAAGGAGTGTTTGGAGGAACCCTAAGGAGGGCTGCCCCACGGAAACTGTGGCTTTCATAGAGGGATGCAGCCAACTTGTAGTGATGCAGTAAGGAGGGCACCACAGGAGTGAACTTCTCAGCAGCTTGACCTCTTCTGATCTCCTTCCACTACCTTCAACCAACACACCTACCTAGAGGCCAGAGCTCTAGAAGTCCATTGAAGCATTCTGTACAGGGTAGTTTTACAGAGCCCAGAGAAAAAAGGAAAAGAAAAGAAAGTAGATCTGGAGGGTAAAATGGGAGACAACTAGAAAATATTATCACGTAAATAGTATTTTGCCTGACAATAGATAGTAATTGTAATTACTGCAATAAAGGAATGACTATACAGAACACATTTTAAATTCTAGTTCCATCTTTGGGGGTTGGGTAGCAGATCATTCCAGAGCTTTTTAGAAATGTTCAAAGCTTTATAAGTATAAAATTTCTAAACATTTTATAAATATGTTTCAGTCTGCTTATCCTCTAGAGGATTTTTCCAATAATATTGTTTGTATGCTCAGTTGTACATGTTGCAAGTACAAGTTTAACAGTTTTGCTCCAAATTACTGAGGAAAAAGAAAACATTAAGTGTGTTAAGTCTGGGAATAAATGTAATTCTGTCAACTAGTTCTTCAATTTAACTTCCTTTTTCTCTGGAGTGTCACACTTCTCTAGAGAACCTTCCTCAGGTCAGTCAGTGAAACAAATAGCATTTCAAGTCAATGCTTTTAATAAATGTCACATTGTGTGGAGAATTTAGCTTTTCCTAATTCAAATGAAAAAAAAAGACAATTTATAATTGGTGATGAAATTTTGCACATAAATAATTTTAAAGAGGGATAGAGTAGTATTTGGATAAATTAATATATTTTAAGCCTACTTCTTATGGGTCAGGAATCCATTTACAGTAAGGTTCCCTCTTATTTTGACTATGAAACTTCAAAGGACTTTTTAGAAAGTCTGCTTTATTCACAGTCTTTCCCAGTCATTAAAACTTTAAGTTCTGATACTGTTGTCTCTCTAGTCATAGGGTTGGTTGGCATTAAAAACAACTACACAGAGGGGTGCCTGGGTGGCTCAGTTGGTTAAGCATCTGACTCTTGATTTCAGCTCAGGTCATGATCTCAGTGTCATGGGATCCAGCCCTGAGTTGGGCTCTGAGCTAAGCACAGAGTCTGCTTGTCCCTCTCCCTCTGCTTCTCCCCTTTGTTCTTTCTCTCTTTCTCAAATAAATGAATAAAATCTTAAAACAAAACAATCCAACTACACATGGGGAAAACATAGGCATATTGAATTAATAAACTTCACATTATGTATGACTTTTGGGATTCTTGACTTAATCAAAATTAGTAACTAGCAGGGACCATGGCTTTTTCTTTTTCTTTCTTTTTTTTTTAAGATTTTATTTATTTATTCATGAGACACACACACACACACACACACACACAGAGGCAGAGACACAGGCAGAAGGAGAAGCAGGCTCCATACTGGGAACCTGACGTGGACCTTGATCCCAGGTCTCCAGGATCAGGGCCTGGGCCAAAGGCAGACGCTAAACTGCTGAGCCACCCAGGGATCCCTGCTTTTTTTTTTTTTTTTAATTTAGTGTTTATTTTTATTGTGAACTTAAAGAATCAAATAAGACATAACAAAAAACCAAGTTCTGGCCCCTGTTTCAAGAGGCAATCAATCACTTTGAACCTTTTTTGGTAGTTTCATTTGGTACTTACCTCCATATTTCTAAATAATATACTTATAGAACTATTAATTTTTCAGTTTTAGAAACTATGTTCTCACAAATATGATGGTGACAATTTAGTCTTTTGCATCACTTCTTACAGAGCATTTCTCTCTGCTCCAGCCACATCTTCAAACAGAACTGTAACACATTCTCTGTTATAGTCATATTTAATTTTTTTAGTATTATAGTTGCGTGTATTATTCATTGCCAAGGAAAACGGTGCATGGACTATACCTATATTTCTTTTAATAAATTTTTTCTTTTAATAATGTTCTATTTATGGAGTATCCCTTCCTGGTAACTTCTGTCTTCCTGCTCCAATTTTAACTAATTGTTCTCCTTGGCCATCTGCACAAGTGTGATACTGGAACTTCTTTTTGGGATCCTCTTGGGACTTCTCTCTCCTATGTTAAATCCCTGGTTTTTGGATCCCAAGAATCCTTATTTCTAGGTTTACTCCTTAATTTCGATAGAGCATTCCTCTACTGCTTACTTTTATTTTTAAAAAAGATATTATTTATTTGAGAGAGAGAGTGAGCAAGAGAGAGAGAACATGAGCACAAGTGGGGGGAGAGGGAGAAGAAGATTTTCTACTGAGCAGGGAACCCAATAAAGGACTTGATCCCAGGACCTTGGGATCATGACCTGAGCTGAAGACAGATGCTTAACTGACTGAGCCACCTAGGTGCCCCAGCTTCTACCACTTTCTGAGAAAAGGAGTATGAGAAGTAAACAAAACTTTTTGTATAGAGCTTATATAAAGTTCTTTTGAGCTCCCATGTATCTTAAAATATGTTTATTTTACCCTTTTACTTGATTGACAATTTGGCTAGATACAGAATTCTAAGTTGGACATGTTTTCCTTCAGAAGTTGTAATGCAATGCTCCATTATCCTCTAGCCTCTGATGTTGCTACTGAATTTCAGTATCAAATTGAATGTGAGCCCCCTCCCTTTTATTTTTTTTTAATTTCAGGAAGATTTTAGGATATTCCTTTTATTCTCAGTGTTCTAAAATTTTATAATGGTATGTCCTGACACAGGTCTGTTTTCATGTTGTATTGGTCATTCAGTGGATCCTTCTATTCTGAAAACAAATGTCCTTCAACTCTGAGAATTTCTGTTGTACTATTACTTTGGTTTTTTCCCCTTATCTCTCTTAGCCCTTAAATTTCGGAATTAAGATCTTAGATCTGCTGGATGGATCCTGTAATTTTCTTATTTTTTCTATTTTCCTTTCCTTTGCTTCTTTGTTCTGCTTTCTGTTCCCTAAACACCTTTCTATGGCATTCTATTCTTGTTTTATGTTTATTAATGTTTATGTCATGTTTCCTCAGTTCATTAACAGAATGGAGAAGTCACATTTAAGCAGATTTTTTAAAAAGATGGTGAGAGGCTTGTCTCCATATCCACTGAAACATAACAAAGTAAAACAGCCTGAAGATACATGATGAGTAATATTTTACATAGAGGGGAATCAAAGTAGGGTGGACACCTAGGGTTTGGTCTGCTCTCCCTTCTCCTTTTGAAAACTATTCCCCTTTCCACAGTCATGGTTCCATCAGTACCTACCATGATATATGACTTTCTCCACCTCTTATTTTAAACTAGTCTGGGATAGGGACCTGAGCCAAGGTAATTCAATCGCAGTTTTTCTCTGGGAAAGTTTTAAATTAAAACCAAGAAAAAGAGACCAGTATTTTTCTGGACACCTAAACCATAAGATATAGAAATTCACAGTTCTTAGGAACCATGCTTCCTGCCATGTGAACCTGAGAACCAGAGGGATTTTGTAGCAAAAACTAGCACAGATGCACAAGCAGATACACACAGAAAGGCAATTAGTGGAGAAGGAGTTAGAGTCTCAGAGGCATCAGGATCTGCTGTTCCTGAGCGAAGTCACATCTCTGTCCTGGGGATCTCAATATCCTCATTAAATTCTCCTTTGGCTTAAGCTAGTTTGAGTTGACCTCTCTTTCAATCATAGCAAAACCTTCCGAACGGATATGCCCTGTTTATTTGATGCTTTCTATGAACTAGACAATGTATTAATATTTCTATACTTTGTCCCATTGAATCTTCACAACAACCCGTGAAGTTGGTAAAGTTATTTTACACATGAAGAGGTTTACAAATCCAATTACTGTATAAGAGACACCACTATCTAGATGTTCCCTGGTATAAATCAGCATGTCAAAAACATACCATTTCTCCATCTATAATATGGGGAAAACTGTTCTCACTGCCTGAACTGCTCTTCTCCCTACATACTCCCACCCAACTCCTTCTATCTTGAGGTGTCATCTTAAATATTCTCAGAGAAGACTGTCCTGCCTACCCAATCTAAAATAGATTCCTCAATAACACCTTATTTTCTTCACCAACAATGTAATTATGCCATTAGTATTTTGTTTAGTTCTTTTTGTTTACACTCTCCTGTGCTAGACTTTGAAGTCCATGATGGCAGAGACTATACTAACATTGTTTGCTACCATAGCCCCTGCATCTAGCATAGTCCCTGGCACATGGAAAGTGTTCCATAAATGTGTTTGGATACATTAAATATTTCTAAGTATTTTCTTTTATGTACCTGTGAAGCAATAGTCAACAACTTTCAACACCTATTCTTGAGTGAGTAGAACATGCACGGCACTCTTCTAGGGCCTACTGAAACAAAGATACAAACAAAGATATGGTTTCTGTCCTACAGGGGTTCACAGTATAGCGAGAGACTCAAGTAATTATAACACAAGGGGAGAAGATTTATAACAGAGATATGAACAGGAGGAAATAATTGGGATATAATCCAGGAAGTTAAAGTGAGGAAAAGAAAGAAAGGAATCTCCAGGGTTGCCATTCAAATGGTTACATTCTTTATGTTTCTATTCCGATACAGCTTTTCCCCATAACCCCTTCCAATTTATAATATCTGGAGCAGAAGTGACAGTAAGTATCTTCTCAAGTAGTGGTATATGAAAACCAATTTTTTTTTTTTAAAAAACAGATTTTATTTATTTACTCATGAGAGACACACAGAGACATAGGCAGAGGGAGAAGCAGGCTCCCTGCGGGGAGCCTGATGTAGGACTTCCATCCCAGGGCCCCGGGATCATGACCTGAGCCAAAGGCAGACGCTAAACCGCTTAGGTGCCCCAAAACCATAATTTTCTTGAATCTTATGATTATCCCTATCATTTGGCTTGTCTTCATATCACTGTGCAAAGACACTGAGTCTAGCTGCCTGTGGTGGCTCAGGCTTCTCCAAAGAAGCCCAGGCCTGTATTATAGGTCAGGCTTTTTTTTTTCCCCTCCACACTACCAGATCTGCTTTCCTGATGCTGAGATTAGAGGACAATGGCTTTTGATCCCTTTTAGCACTCAAATAATAATGCTCTGTTACAACAGTGTCCCAAGTATTCTCATTACAATGTGTGGTTTCATGGACAATTACCTGTCTGATGCCTGTTTGCTTTCCCACTCATCTCTAACCCAGTAGTCCAGAAATGCAGATTAGGGGATATCCCTTTAGCTATGATCTAGAATAGGATTCATCTCTATCTCTCCTACATCTTTGTTACTTCTCAGGGACATTTCAAATCAAATCTTTCTTTGGGGTTTGCATGTGTATATGTGTGAGTGATCGGGGTTGATGTGAGGGAAAACAAACGGTTTTAGCAAATTATCATCATCACTAGTAAAACCTACAAAAGATGCAACAGGAAGAAAAATGTAGATAATATGTAACTGTGACCTTTTTAATCTCAGAATCTTAAATATTTAATACCATCATCATGTAGTTTTATCACTGGTCCTAGAAATGAGACCCCCCTCCTCAAAAAAAAAAAAAAAAGACTTTCCTAAAAAGACCCCACTGCAATGGAACAGACCAATAGAAAAAGTGTTGTCTAGTGTCCCGACTTCAAAGCACTATGAAATGAAAAATAAATGAAAGCATTTTCAAAAAGAAAGTATTTTCCCTTCAACCCCAAAGCTTGCTTCATTTATTGATTCATCAAATCTTAATTGGTACACACTGAAGAGGACAGCTTTGTATATTGGTTGAGAGCCCTAGCTCTGGCTGCAGATAGAATTCCATCTTTGCCATTTATTAGTTCAGTGTCCTTGGGCAAGTTACTTAGCTTTGTGTGCCTTAGTTCCCTTACCTGTAAAATGGATATAAATATTAGAATTATCTCACAGGGGACGCCTGGGTGGCTGAGTGGTTGAGCATCTGCCTTCGGCTCAGGGCGTGATCCTAGGGTCCAGGGATTGAGTCCCACATCGGGGAGCCTGCTTCTCCCTCTGCCTGTATCTCTGCCTCTCTCTGTGTGTCTCTCATGAAAAAGTAAATAAAATCTTAATAAAAAAAAAGGAATTATCTCACAGGATTTTCATTTTCATCAGAATTATGTATAGTGCATAAGAATATTTGACACCACATCAGTATAATTATTCTCAACCTTAATTTTCTTTCAGCCCTGAGGCCAATATCCAATATCTTTGGAGAGCACTGAAAAACCCTTGAAGTGAAGCTATTTGATCAAATCAAAACCTGAAGTCGAGTGCATCCTGCATCTCTAGAGGAGGCCGAGGAAGGTGGCTACCCTGACCAAGGAGGAGTCAGGCCTCCGGCACGGTCCGGGACGATCCTACTCCGCTGCCTCCCGGGAGCCCCGCAGAGCGCTGAAGTCTCGCAAACAGACGCCGCGGCAAATTGCAGCTCGCGGTCACCGCTGAGGTCCTCCGGGGGAGCTGCGGGCCCGCGGCGCCGCCGGCTCTCAGCCCCTACCTACCCCGGGACCTGCAACGCCCCCTTGCCCGCGGTTATCCCGCCCTCCTCCGCGGGCCCGCCGGTCCCCCCTCGGGGCTCGCTCCGCGCGCCGCTGCCCCAGCGCCCCGCGAGCCCCGCGGCGAGGCGGCGCGGGCCGCGGCACTGCGCATGCTCCCGAGCGCGCGGGTGGGGTGCCCGGGGCGGGCGGCGGGAGGCGGGGGGCGGGGGGGCGGGCGACGGGGGGCGGGCGCTGGGCGTGGGTCCCGCGCGCCCGGGGAGGCCTCCGCCTGTCGCGGGCCACGCAGCGGCGGGGGAGCGCGCTCGGGGCGGCGGCGTCCTGGAGCCCCCCGAGGGATGGAAGCGGCGGCGCCGGCGGCGGCCGAGGCGGCGGGGCGCGAGGAGCTCGGTGGGTGCGGCAGCAGCGCGGGGACTGGGCCGCGGGGCGCGGCGGGTCGGGCTCGGGCTCGGGGTCGGGCGCCGCGGCCGAGGCGGGGAGGCGGGCGGGCCCGGGGGCGCGGGGCTGGCGCGGGGCTGGCGCGAGGCTGGCGCGGGGCCGCCGCGTTCCTGGCCGGGGCCCTCGGGGTGGCGGCGCGGGCACGGCTTTGAATGGAAGGCCCAGCGGAGCGGCCGAGCCGGGACGGGGCCCAGCCGGGACGGGGCCGAGCCGGGCGGCGGGCGCGGGCGCGGGGCCTCCGGCGGGCGGCGGGCGGCGGGCGGGGGCGCGTGCGCGCGTGTCGGGGCGGGGTGCGCGGGGTCCACAGTCGGAGGGAGGGAGCCGCGCCCCGCCCCGCCCCGCCGCGCCCCGCCCCGTCCACCGCTTCCTCCGCGGGGCTCGTCGCACGCCGCAGCCCGCCGGGTCCCGGGCATCCCCGCCCGACCCCGAGCCCGACCCCGACCCCGACCCCGAGCCACCCGCCCCCCGGGACTGCGGACCCGGCGAGACCGACCTGCGGCTGCCTCACGGCCCAACTCTGTTTTCCTGCTTCCTCTGCCCCTTGTCCCCCTGCGGACGGGGAATGCAAAACGGCGTCTGCGGCTTCGGCTTCGAGCTGTCGGAAGGAAAACAAAAGCAAGGCTGGGGTCGGGGTGGACTGTCCTTGCGGGTCGCTCGCCCCGCCCGCTATACGCATTATATTTAGGAATATTTTTAATTCGATGCTGAAAGATTAAATGAAGATTTTTTTTTTTTAAAGTTGAGCTTTAGGGATCCCTGGGTGGCGCAGCGGTTTGGCGCCTGCCTTTGGCCCAGGGCGCGATCCTGGAGACCCTGGATCGAGTCCCACATCGGGCTCCCGGTGCATGGAGCCTGCTTCTCCCTCTGCCTGTGTCTCTGCTCTCTCTCTCTCTCTCTCTCTCTCTCTCTCTCTCTCTCTCTGTGTGACTATCATAAATAAATAAAAAAACTAAAAAAAATTTAAAGTTGAGCTTTAAAGCAGCACTTCATTATAGTAACTAAAATGTTGGCGTTCCTCTAATAATGGGCAGGGCACTTTGCAGGTAGTTTCTTTCAAGTCGTAATGATGGTAGAAATAAACCTGGCATTTAATTATTTGTTTACTGTGTGTCAAGCAGCGCGCTAATTGCTGTACTTATGCATTGTTTCCTTTAATCCTTAAAACGATTGGGTAAGGTAGATCATTATTATTATCCTCATTTTATAGACTCAGTAATTCTAAGTTGATTAATGGCAGAACCCAGAAATGAAGTCAGGGGTATCTGACTTTCAAATTCCCTAATAACACATCTTAGGATGTGGGGAGCTGTGCATTCTTATGTGTTGCTGGTAAGAGCAATATAATGTATTTATTCTTAAAAATGCACATATCCTTTCACCCATCAATTTTACTTGTAGAAAATTTCCCAAGGAAATGAGTTATATAACAAATACTTATCTCAAGAGGTGTTCACCATGTTATTTATTTGTAGTTGAGAAAAATCTGGCAACTATCTAAACGTCCAGTTAAAAGAAATTGTTTAGGTGAATTGCGATATAGCCATATAGTCTTGTACTTAATAGCCATTCAAAGTCGTATGGGAAGATGTTTGCCATATACATTTTTATTAACTGAAAAAAGATTCCAAATTATTTTTTTTAAAGTTATGTCTGTTCATTCAACACATAAACATTAAGCTTCTCCCGTGTGCCAGACACTGTTTTAGGCGCTTTGGGATACATCTGTGAACAACACAGATCAAGACTCCTGTTCTTGTGGGGCTTGTAAGAGGAGGCCCCAATCTGTTATTTAGATAGCATGTTAGGCCAAAAAATGCTATGGAAAAAAACCAGCAGAGTAAAAGAAATCAGAAGTCAGGGTGGGGGCTGGACAGTTCTAGTATTTTATAAAATGGTCAGGATGGATCATATTGAAGAGATTTGCGTAAAGACTTGGAAGACACGAGAGATTTAGTGAAGTGTATATCTGGCGAAAGACCATTCCAGGTAGAAAGAACAGCTAGATTAAAGACAAATGGGGGATCCCTGGGTGGCGCAGCGGTTTGGCGCCTGCCTTTGGCCCAGGGCGCGATCCTGGAGACCCGGGATCGAATCCCACATCAGGCTCCCGGTGCATGGAGCCTGCTTCTCCCTCTGCCTATGTCTCTGCCTCTCTCTCTGTGTGTGTGTGTGTGTAACTATCATAAATAAATAAAAAAAAATTAAAAAAAAAAAAAAAGACAAATGGCAAGGAGGCTAAGGTGGCTGAAGCAGAATGATCAAGGTTGCAATGAGGCCAGGTCATAGAAGATCTTGGAGGTCATGTAGTGCTTTGGCTTCTATTCTGGGAGAATAGGGAGCCAGTTAGGGATTCAACACAGAAGTGACATGATCTGACTGACTTTCTAAAAGGATTACACGGGCTGCTGTGTGAAGAATAGACTGCAAGGGGCAGAAGTAGAAGCAGAAGGGTATTTCTGAAATGCAGAAAAGAGAGGTACATGTTCCTCACAGGAGTATGGTTGTAGCAATGTGAGTGGAGAGAAGTAGTTAGACTCTGGATATACTTGAAAGTTGAACCAGTATGATTTCCTAACAGAATGGATAAGGGTTGAGAGTAAACCAGGAAACAAAGATGTCTCCAAGGACCTGAGTATCTAGAAGGATGAAGTTGCCATCAATTTGGATGTTATGGTGGTTTTATAGAATGTCTACAGATTTTTTTGATGCTGTCTCTTCAAGAAGAAGAGCTCGATTTTCTTCCTTTGGAGTGTGGATTGGATTTGATAACTTGCTTCTAATGGATAGAGTATGGTGGAAGTGATGGCGGGTGACTTCGAAGCCAGATCCTAAAAGATACTGTGCCTTGCTCTCTCTTTTGTGGATAACTCACTTTGGGAGAAGGCAGCTGCCACGTTGTGAGGATACTCAAACAGATGTTGAGTAGGCAATTAGATTTATTTCCAGAGTTAGCAAGAGGTCTGTTCTAGAGATAGAAATTTGGAAGCCATCGGCATGTAGGTAGTATTTAAAGCCATGGGACTGAACTCACACAGGAGTGAGTGTATTGTATATATTCTAAAGTATCACCAGCGTCTATTTTTGGGTGGTGAGGTAATTTTAATTTCAAAAATGTTGCTTAGTTATATATATTCTGGTTTTCTACAATGACCAAATATTATTTAACTTTAAGAAGACTTTTAAAAATTGGATGTCTATGAAAAAGGCACCAATAGAGATGTAAAGATACAGGTTTCCTTAAACTATATAAATAGCCATGTGTATAACTTAAGATCTACACTTCATTTTCATAGGCAGTACAGACCTCTGGAAGGTTTCTTGCTGTGCATATCTTTACCACTTCAGACATGAATAAATGAATAAGATAGTTACTGTTTCCATCTTACATAATCATTTGTAGATTTAGACAGCTACATTATGTTATATCAAAAAAAGAAATTATTTTTACTTAGTTTGTCCATTGTCAAAATATAAGTGATTTCCTTTATTTTGCTTTTATAAAAGTAATGCAAGCTTATTAGTTTCTTTTTCTTTTTTGCATTTTCCAGAGAAAGACAGTAAAAGGTATTTAAGATCCCATTGCACAACCCTATCTTTGTTAACTTATTCCCATTTTAAAAATATATATTTGTTTTAGAGAGAGAGAATGAGCAAGCAGGGGGAGGAGCAGAAGGAGAGGGAGAGAATCTCAAGAAGGCTCTGCACCAAGCGTGGAGTTGGGCTCAGGGCTTGCTCTCACCACCCTGAGATCATGACCTGAACTGAAATCAAGAATCAGGCACTTAACCCCCTGAGCCACCCAGGTGCCCCTTATTCCCATTTTTTATGTATTTCCTTGCTTGCATTTTAAATTAACTTTTTAAAACATCATTGAATTCATACTGTGATTATCCAGCTTTTTCACACTCAGCATGATATACTTTTCCTTGTTTTACTCAAGACTTCAAAACCATAATTTAATGTCAGCATGTTTTGTAAAGTGGAGGTCCAGTAGTTAATTTAGCAATTTCCTGATTGTTACGCATTTAGGTTGTTTCCAAATTTTCAACATAAATAATGTTTCAGTCAACATCTTTGTGCAGAAATCCTTTTTTTTTTCTACATACTAGCTTGTCAGAAGTGGAATTATGAAGTGAAAAAGTAAGCGTTTTTAAGATTTCAAGACATATTGCTAAATTAATGTGATTTTCTTTCATTCTAACTACAACTAGAAATTTAAGTTGATTTTAGGTTGGGAGATTGAAGTTGAGACAATTGGCAGTGTAAGAGATGATACAAGTATTGCCTAGTTTAAGAATGTTTTAGTTTTATTTACCATTGTAAATAAATACACATTAGTATGTATGTATATCACCATACACATTAGTATGTATGGTATATCATGCATGGTGTATAATACTGAACGAAGCTAGTGTTTCTTATTCATCTATAATTTTTCCATTTGTAAACAAATAACTGTGTTTAGGTAGTTTGATATCCATTGCTTAATAGTGTAACTTTTAATTATGTTGCATCAGTGTTCTGATTTTATTCCCCACCTTCTTAACTTTGTTAAAGCCTTTACCATGTTAGGTTTTTGGGTGTCTCTCCATCTAGTCTCCATTTCCTCCTGGCTGGCATAACACATTTTGCCTACTCAGTATTATAGCACAGTTTGTAGCTCATAAATGCTCTGAATTATTCATTGTTGGTAGTATATTAACTAATTTCTTGTCAAAGATTTATATTTAGAATCCTATGCAGCATAATTTGCTTCTAGTATGTCATTGTGGGGTGCCTGGATAGGCTCTGTTGGTTAAGCATCTGACTCTTGGTTTTGGCTCAGGTGGCGATCTCAGGGTGGTGGGATTGAGCCCATCGGTAGGCTCTGCACTGAGTGCATTCTGCTTGAGATTCTCTCTCCCTCTGCCCCTCCCCCACCGCCTACCCTGTGCCTGCTCACTGGCGCTCTCTCTGTCTCAAATAAAAAATAAATAAACAATAATCATTGTGTAGGAAGGGGCAGAATGAGAAATGAGAAGATAATAAATACTAATAAATAGTATACTAGTATAAGTACTATAAATATAAGTACTATAAATACTATATAATACTATTTTATAAACTATAAAATAAGTACTATAAATACTAGAAAACTAGTATTTATTGATGACTTACATGCCAGGGACTAGGCTCTGTGCTTCCTAAATGTTATCTCATTCCGTTATCATAACACTCCTGTTAGGTAGAAGTCACTACTCATTTTACACTTGAGAAGGTAGGCCCACAGTAATCCTGGTTAAAATAGGAATCAGATCATATCACTCCTCTGCAGAAAGCCCTCTATTGCTTTGTTGTTTTTAGCCATATGTGCTTTGGAAATGTGGTTTGTCCAAATGAAAATATGCTGTAAGTGTAAAATACACACTGGATTTCTAAGACTTAGTATGAAAAATAGAATGTAAAGTACCTTGTTAATAATTTTTTATGTTGATTGCATTTTGAAATGATAATATTTTGCATATATTGAGTTGCAGAAGATACTAAATTAGTTTTACCTGTTGCTTTTCTTTTTTAAAAAAATTGTAACTATTAGAAAAATTAAAGTTATATTTGTGGCTCACGTTACATTTCTGTTGTTCAACAGTGCTGTAGGTGGGTCTCATATCACTCAGAATGATCTGCAGAGCTGTATACCATCTGTCCTCTGTTACTTTTAATCTCTCCTACTATCTCCTCCTTCATCTCTCCTCTCTGGTTACCCTGGCCTCCTTCAGTCTGAAGTACACCAGGCTATCTACATCCTCAGTCTTTTGTCTTCGCCTTTGCTGTTCCTGCTGCCTCATTGCTGTTCCCCCAGATAGCCACATTCACCACTCTCCTCCTTCAGGTCTTCTTTAAAATCCTTCTTTCTCAATGGGCCTAATTTTGTGCTAACTAAAACTACAGGCTGTCCCCTGCAATCCCTATTTTCCTTCTTAGCATTTACCAGTAGCATACTCTCTATCTTATTTATTATGTTTTTCCTTTACTAGAACTCAAGCTCCATGAGGGCAAGAATTTTTTTTAGTTTTAGTAATTGCTTTATTCCCAGTATCTAACAATTCCTGACACATATTGGGTGTTATATTTGTGAAACTGAATGAAAAAAGATTGCAACCTCTTGTACGAGTACATTCAATCAGAAGGCCTTTCGTGATGGGGTCTCCTGTTGATAAATGTTGGTGAGAGGCCATAACAGTCCATTAACAGAGGCATTTGAGAAATCCATGGGAGACTCGGGCATCTGCATAGCTCCTGCCATGTGCTCTGCCTGTAGGGCTGCTGTGCACAAAGCTGTCTTAGTACTTGCCAGTCTCTCTTCTAGTAGATCCAAAGACAGGCCATCAGAATTTATTGTGCAAAGAAACACAACTCCTGTGTCTTACTCAGCTCAGGCTTTTATAACAAAATACCTTAAGTTGGCTGACTTAAACCACAAACATTTATTTCTCATGGTTCTAACAGTGGGGAAGTCTGAGAACCATTGCCAGCTGATTCACTTCCTGGTGAGAGCCCTCTCTGGTTTATAGATGGCCATCTTCTTGCTGTGTCCTCACATGGTAAAGAGTGTCCTCTCCTAATAAGGGCACTAATCCCATCATAGGGGTCTGCCCTCACAACTGTATCTAAACCTCATTGTATGCCAGAGCCCCTACTACCTCCCAGCACTATCCCATTGGAGGCTAGGCATTTGTTTGTTTGTTTATTTAGGCTAGGGGTTTAATGCAGGAATTTTAGGAGTACACAAGCATCAGTCCAGAACATCCTACTAACTGCATCCACGTACACATCTCTCTGGTTTCCTGCAATGGAATGGTTGCAGGAGAGAGGAGAGAAGATGAACACTAATTCTCCCTGCCTCCACCTCTCTGAGTGGGAGTGAACACTCAGAGTAAACAGTGGGAAGATTAGTAGGAGATGAGGTCACAGAGGAACCAGTGACACAACAGTGTGAAATAGCCCATGGAAAAACACGGTCAGTGGTGCATCCTTGAACCTAAGCCAGGAACTGCTCACCAGGAAGGACTGGTAGTTCTTGACAACTTTAATCTTTTGTTTCCAATTTTAGATATCTGCTGTACCAAACTCAGGAGGCTTTGATCATTCCTTTTTGGTTTCTTTCACCAACTTTTTACTTGAATTTAAAATGTTAGTGGATCCCCATTTTTCTGTCTTCGGCTCTGAGTGACCTCACATCCTACCTTTTGATCCCAATTATTAATTACTTACATTCTGATGTAATTCTCAAATCTTTATATTTAGCCCCAAATTTTCTCCTTACTTCCAGACCCTGTTGCTAACTGCTTATTCAGGGTATAATTTCAGGTTACATGACTTAAAAATTAAATTTACATTTTCTCCTTAACATTCTGCTATCTCTTTTACATATTTATTTGTTCATTTGTTGAGCATCTACCTTGTTCCGAATATTGAGGCTACGCTGGCAGATGAGTTGGATATCACTGCTGTCACTTCATGGAGAATGCAGACAAATAGAATGGCCCATTACAATACAGTGTATTGCAGGAGGATTGTAGGGTGCTGTGGGAACACCCGGAGGCAGACAAGCCAAACTGGGGGTAAAGGAAGCTACTGGGAAGAAGTGGTGTCTAAGGGAGACTTGACGGATGAGCAGGTAGTAGATAGGGTTGCAGGGGAAGGATGGAATGGGTGAGTAGAGTATGATTCAGGAGGGAACAGCATATGTAAAGGCCAGGAGCAAGAGAAAAAAGGCCACTAGGGGAATAGAAATCATTCCCTGTGTCAGAACTGAAGTCACAAGACTAGCTTAGATTCCCAGACCTAGTACTGTTAGGATTGGATACCCTCCCAGGCTTTTAAGTTTGTGATCAAGGACTCTGGACTACACCCTGCTGTCTCCCTGTGTCTCCTTTCTCCAAGACAGTCACCTTGGAAGCATCCTCTGCTCCTTTACCTTCCACATCACTTTGGTCAACGAGTCTCACTGTTTCTGTCCTCTAAATAGCCATTCTTTTCTCTGCAACAAAATTAATTTAAGCTTTCACCAGTTTCTTGCCTGGACTGTGTTCTAATTGGTCTCTCTGACTCTAATGCCACTACTTTTCCAATTGATCCTTAACGCTGCTGCCGAGGGGATAGATTCAAATGCAGAACTGATCATTTCAACCTTAATTCTCTCTCTGGCTTTTCACAGCTTATAAGATCAAGTCCAGATTCTTTAGCGCAGTTGAGAAAATCCTTTCAAGCTTTACAGCTAATCTGCCATATACACATGCATTAAATAACTAAACATAACCAAGGAGGTGCATGTTCTCAAGCGTGGAACGTCCTACTCATTCTCATGGCTGATGCCAATGCTAATAAATCTCCTGAAAAATTAGAGTTAAATATAAGAAAATAATACTACAATATTTCCTTGACTACATGACTGACTTTAGAACAAAAACATAATTTCTCATTTTATATTTAAGTATTAACTGGAGGGCAGCCCGGGTGGCTCAGCTGTTTAGCGCCGCCTTCAGCCCAGTGCCTGATCCTGGAGACCCTGGATCGAGTCCCACGTCAGGCTCCCTGCATGGAGCCTGCTTCTCCCTCTGCCTGTGTCTCTGCCCCCTCTCTCTCTCCTCTCTGTGTATTCTCATGAATAAATAAATAAAATCATTAAAAAAAAAGTATTAACTGGAGCTTCGAAAAGTTATAAATGACTGGTTGACTCTGTTTACTGATAAATCTCATCCTCAGAAATCCAGGCTTCAGTGGGCTCTTACCATTTAAAGATGCAACTTCTTGGATATGTATCAATTTTTTAGATATTTGTAGTTAGGTGTCTTCAAATGTTTTCTTTAGATTCAGTAACTATTTTGTATCCTTCAAGCTAAGATATATATATAATCAGCCCTAAAACCTGATTTCTTCACCTACTCTCAGTTTACTTATTTAACAAATACATATTTCTTAGTATGTAATGTTACCTAAATAATATAGGCTAAACCACAGAGAAAGTCTTAGTTATTTTTTTAAGTGTAGTTTTAAAAAATACATTTAAGCATGAGCTTAGAATTTAGCTAATAATGTGTCACATTGCTTCAATGGCTGAATCGAAACCATTCATAAATGTGTACTTCTTAAGTTTCTAACGTTGTTAAGAATAATTTTTATTTCAAAAAGTTTCAACTTTAAAAAAATTAGCCCTTTAATCTCACTGTTATAGTTCACGAAGCTTCCTAGAATTATTAAATTTTTATCAGGGTTTTAATAGTGCGGAGTGAGACAAATGGATTTTGACCAAAGAAATATATGAAGTTATTTTTCACAGTACATCATATTTAATGTTTCCTAGACCACATAAAATTGAGAAATAATGAATTTAAGAACTAGGGAAAAGTTTAAACCATGAGATATCACACTGTTAAAATTAAATAAGACAGTTTCTACTCAGTGTCAATTTGTTGAGTAACTTAGAGCCCAGATAGAGCCCCTTTTAGGTGGGAATTTGAGTGCACCTTGTAAACCTATCTTAAAAACTTGATTCTGTGAATTTTAGAGCTAGTAGAATTAATACTTATAGATCACTTTGACACTTCTAGATATTCAGGTTTAACTAAAAGATATTAAAAATAAATTATCTGATGATGCCATTAGTAAACTTATCCTTTAGAGTTCAAATTTTTTTAAGTTGTGAGAAAACTTTTTTTTTTCTGACTTTCCATTGCTGCTGTGATCTCTTGGGAGATATGCTTCAAATCAGCATATTGTTCAGTTTTTGAAATATTGGTAGTGATAACTATCATTATGGAGAACCTAAATACTGTACTTAGTAATGCACAAAACATACTGTACCTCCTCTGGCAGAAAGAAATTAGAAAGTTCAAATAATTGACAATTTGAATAGCTGAATGAATAGAAAAATGCAGGTGAACTCAAGAGTCAGCAAGGGCAATGGAATAAATTTTGGAATGAAAATATTAACACGTTTCTGCTTAAAGGTGACATAACAAATAATGATGATTGTTATCGATTAAATTCATCAATTGAAGTCCTAACCTTTGGTCCCTATGTGACCTTACTTGGCAATAGGATCATTGTAGATAGAATCAGTTAAGAAAAGGCCACACGGGGTAGGGTGGGCCACTAATCCAGTATGACTGGTGTCCTTATAATAAGGGAGAATGAAGACAGACTCACACAGGGAGAATACCCTATGAACTTGAAGACAGCCATCGATAAGCCAAGGAATAGATCCTTCTTTCCTAGCCCTCAGAAGGAACCAGCCATGACAACATCTTTATTTCGGACTTTAGCCTCCAGAACTGTTAGATAATAACTTCTATTGTTTGAGCCACCCACTTTGTTGGACCTTGTTACGGCAGCCCTAGCAAACTAATACGGTGGTTTTATAAAATAAAGTATCAATTTTCTTTGTATAGAGTATAACAGAAAAGGATGTAGAATCTGTTCAAACAAGAGATGAACATAATTTATAATAGTAATAGGTACCAGAATAAATGTAATTTAGTAGATATCCCAGTATTAGCTCTCTAATACTGAGAAACACTTAATATTCACTGTGCACAGGTTTAGGGTGAGCCACTTTTGATACTAAAGAAAAAGAAACTAGGAAATCCTACAAAATAGTCTGTGGAGAATACCCTAAAGATCAAAGGGTTAGAAAAACTACCCAAAGGCAAAGTTAGGGAATTTGAGTTATAGAAAACCCTCATTAATTTAGACTCTAGGCATTTGGAACTTTTGATAAGTCACTAGATTTTACTCTACACATACTAGTAGCATTATTAGAGGAAGAATATATTTTTTAAAAGATTTATTTAGAGAGTGCATGAGTGAGTGGGAGGAGGGGCAGAGGGAGAGGAAGATAGAGAATCTCAAGTAGACTTAACCACTGAGCACAGAGTCTGATATGAAGCTCAGTCCCACGACCCTGAGCTCATGACCAGAGCCAAAATGAAGAGTCAGATGCTTAACCAACTAAGCCACCCAGCTACCCTAGAGAAAGAATATTTAAATGACTTAAAAATAGACCATTTTCATGCTTTTTTTTCCAATATCTTGCTTTTTAAATTGTAGTGAGCACTTGTCATGAGATCTATCCCCTTAACAGATATGAAGTGTGCAATACAGTATTGTCATCCATAGGTACAGTGTTGTGTGTCAGATCTCTAGAACTCACTCATCTTGCATAACTAAAATTTCATACATGTTGATTAGTGGCTCCCTGTTTTCCCTCCCTGCTGGCGACCACCATTCTAGTCTTCTGTGAGTTTGATCATTTTAGATTCCTCGTATAGGTGGAATCATGTGGTATTTGAACTTCTATGGATAACCTATTTCATTAGCCTAATGTCTTCAAGGTTCATCCATGTTGCATATTGCAGAATTTCTTTTTTTAAGGCTAAGTGATATTCCACTGTGTGTATATATCCTATTTTAGCCATTTATCTGTCAGTGCTTGCTGTTTACACAAGCTGGCTATTGTGAATAGCACTAAAATGAGCATGGGATTACTAACATCTCTTCAAGTTCCTGATTTCAGTACTTTTGGGTAAATACTCAGAAGTGAGACTTTGGGGTCATTTGGTACTTCTGTTTTTAATTTTTTGAGGAATCTCCAAACTTTTCCTTCACAGCTATAACATTTTTCATTCCCACCAATTGTATACAGGTTCCAATTTTGCCATATCCTCACCAATACTTGTTGCCTTTTTTTTTTTTTATAATGGCCACCCTAACAGGTATGGAGTGTTATTTTATTGTGGTTTTAATTTGCATTTCCTTCATGATTAGTGACATTGAACAGCTTTTCATAAACTTGTTGGCCATTTGTATACCTTTTTGGAGAAGTGTGTGTTCAGATCTTTAGCCAATTTATTAACTGGATTACTAGGTGTTTTTGTTCTTGAGTTGTAGGAGTTTCTTACATATTTTGGAAATTAATCCTTTATCAAATATATAGTTTGCAAATATTCTCTCCCATTCTGTAGGTTGGCTTTTCACTATGGTGATTGTTTCTTTTGTTGTGCAAAACTTTTTAGTTGGTGTAGTCCCTTGCCTAGTTTTGCTTTTGTTGCCTGTGCTTTGGTGTCATATCCATGAAATAAATCATTGCCAAAACCAATGTCTGAAGCTTTTTCAAATATTTAAGTCTTTAATACATTTAGAGTTGATTTTTGTGTATGGTATGAGATAAAGGTCCACTTTCATTCTTGTGCATGTGGACATTCAGTTTTCCTAGGACTATTTGTTGAAGAGACTTTTCCCAATTGTGTATTCCTGGCACCATTGTCAAAGATAAGTTGGTCATATATACATAGATTGATTTCTGGGCTCTCTATTCTATTTCATTGGTCTATGTATCTCTTTTTATGCCAATATCATACTGTTTTAATTTAAAAAGACCCCAAATACCCAAAACAATCTTGAAAAAGAAGCACAAAGCTAATCATACTTCCTGATTACAAAATTATGTATTATAAAGCTGAAGTATTTTCTAATATCTTAAAGCATAACTTTACTTTTATAAAAAATTGTTGTCATGAGTTCCAGTTAACACTGGGACAGTGGAAGCTACCTAAATCCTAATCTCTCCACATGTCCTCACCCCAAAACCTGTTGATTCAAAAAAGGAGCACAAGTAAACTGAAGATATTCTTTTATCATTTGTAGGAGACCAAGATACCACACACCTCAAATTATCTATAAGCAGAAGAATAAACAGTAAATTTCAGAGTGCAAGACCTCTCTAAAGAAGAGCCTTAGAATCTCTGGAAAAGAGGAGGGGGGATTAGGAGGTGTAGAAGCACAATAGCCTTGCTTAGCTTCTGGAGGAAAAAGAGATAAAATGAGCATTTGAGATGTCCCTATGATACCTGGAGGTTAAGAGAAAGAAGGAAGGTAGGGGGTGGGAGGTGAATAGGGAATTGAATATCCTGCAGAAATGAAAGAAAACCAAAGATATACCAATGTTTTCCCGTAACCCCAGTAAGTCAGCATCATCTGTTACTTAAAGGGAACTTCAATATGCCAAAAGAAGGCACTACGTTCAAATTGTGCATGAAATGCCTAACAGTAGGAAAAATCATAAATAATAATAAATACAAAGTGTCTAAGGGAGAACATATTGAAATAAAAATTTAGTGGACTCATTTAATTTCAAAGAAGATTTAAATGAGGTAAAGACATCAGAAGGGTCAAAGAAAAAGTGGCTGAAGTGGAAGACAAGCAGAGGAGATCTGACATAATTGGAATCTCTAAAGGAGAAAAACAAAATATTTGAACTAACGAAGTATTCAAAGCTATAATCCAAGAAAAATTTCCAGAAATAAGAGAAAACCTAAATCTACATATCAAAAAAGCCCACTGTGTCCCTGGGAAAATTGACTCAGAATGCTTAAACCGAAGATAATAGTAAAACCATTAGATAAAATCAAAGAGAAATTTCTCAGGATCTCAAGCAAAAAGGACAAAATATGTAATGGCTAAGAAAATTAATTTGCCCTCAAACTTCTCAAGAGTAGCTTATAAAGCAGGGCAAGAGTGGAGCAGCATTTTCAAGAAACTCAAGGATAGAGAGTATGAGTCAAAGGTGTTATTATCTAGCTGTCCTTCATATCAACGCTATAGAAAAACAGTTTAAAGCATGTGAGAACTTAAGGAATCCTGTGCCCCATGAGTCCTTCCTAAAGACTCTACTAGAGCAGTGGTTCTTAAAGTGTGGTTCCCAGACCAGCAACATCAGAATTACCTGAAGACTTAGAAATGCATATTCTCAGGCCCACCCCAGGACTGCTGAATCAGAGGCTTCAGGGTGAGGTACATCAATTTGTATTTTATCAGGTCCTGCAGGTCATTATGGTACATGGTCCCCAAGCGAATGAACTTCCTCCAGCCAAGAGATGACTGAGAACACTTTGGCAGAGGACTGATAGCAAACATTTAATATACTAATTATAGGTGTAAGTCTAAGACATGGGTGGAGACATGGTTGGAATAACAGCGGATAAAGCATCATATATATTGCCAAAATAGAAAGAACACAACTAAAAAATGAGAG
Organism: Nyctereutes procyonoides; assembly: GCF_905146905.1. Lineage (NCBI taxonomy): Eukaryota > Metazoa > Chordata > Mammalia > Carnivora > Canidae > Nyctereutes > Nyctereutes procyonoides. Next base: position 19,823,481 of record NW_026575041.1, on the reverse strand, counting down.
AATAGGGGCACCTGGCTGGCCCAATGGTTAAGCCTCTGCCTCTGGCTCAGGTCGTGATCCCAAGGTCCTGGGATCAAGTCCCGTGTCAGGTTCCCCACAGAGAGCCTTCTTTTCTCTCTGCCTATGTCTCTGCCTCTCTCTGTGTGCCTCCCATGAAAAGATAAATAAAATCTTTAAAAAGAAAGAGAGAGAATAAAAGAAAGGCATTTCTGGGGGGGAAAGCAGTGTGGTTTTCTGGAAAATGAATGAATGAACGGTAAAAGTAGAATAAGACATTAGTTGTTGTATAGGTATTAGGTGGAATTCAGAGGTTACTATTTTTAAAAAAGATGTATTTATTTTATTTGGGGTGGAGAGGGGCTGAAGAAGAGGGAGAGAGAGAGAATCTCAAAGCAGATTCCCTGCTGAGTGGGGTACCCAGTGCAGGGCTGGATCTTATGGCCCTGAGATCATGACTTGAGCCGAAATCAAGAGTTGAATGCTTAACCAACTGAACCACCCAGGTGCCCCAGAGAATATCTGAGAAACCTGACAAACAAGATTGTCAGAGATTAAGGAAGAAAAAAGGAAAGATTAAGGGCATCATAAAAGACATAATGACAAAGGTAACCAGAATAACTCAATTAAATGCAATACATGATCCTGTGGCAAAAACAATTGCTGAGAGAACGTTGTTGATACAATTGATGAAATTGGAATGTGGAACATAGATTAACATATTGCATCAATATTAAACTGAGTTTGATGACTGTGATGTGAATATTCAAGAGTCTCTTCTTGTTCTTAGAGAATACATGCTGACTATAGGGTAAAGTGATATGATACATGTAACCCATTCTCAGATAGTTTAGAAAAAGTGATACACATTTGAGAGAGGTAAATATGGCAAAATGTTAAAACTTGGTAAGTCTATAAAGGATACATAGTTTTTTTGTACTATACTTGCAAATTTAATGTAAATTTAAAATTATTCCAAAATAAAAAGTTTTAAAAAAGTATATGTCAGTCAGTCCTTCCTAACTGTTTAAGTTATCCCAGTTGTCTGTTTTGTAGGTTTATTGTATGTATTTGAATGGAACAACCTTTCATTTCTTTAAAATATCCTTTAAAATATCCAGACCTTGCTAATATGTATCTGTCATCTCAATAAATTTGAATTGAGTGAATTTTAATAGAACAAGGCATACAGTGATGACTAAAGTTGTCATCATCAATCTTGCTAAAAATTTTTAGATATGAGTACATTTTGGGGGGTGCCCAGATGGCTCAGTCAGTTAAGCATCCAACTCTTGATTTTGGCCCAGTTTGTGATTTCAGGGTCATGAGTTGGAGTGCCATGTTGGTGGGCTTCACGCTGGGCATAGAGCCTACTTAAGATTCTCTCTCTCCGTCTCTCTCTGCCCTTCCCCCTACTTCCACTTGGACATGCTATCTCTCTCTCAAAAAGTACATTTTGATACCAAAATTTTAAAGATTATAACAGCTTTATAATTTTCTTAAAGTACTTAAAAATGATTACTATTTATGTATGTGGTATGCTTGAAGCTAAAAGAGGTAAAAATTCATTTGATTATTCACATTTTTTTATCATAACTCTGATCATTTGCTATAAACCTCATGTAGACAAAGCAGAAAAGTTTTGCATTACATACTTAAGGTTTGTACTTTGCATTGCTTAGTCCAAGAAAAATATCTAGCAAATATGTCAAGTTATTTTTTTAAGTTATTTTTTAAATACACAAAAACTCAGAGTATTAATGTGAATTACCTTAGGGTGGAAATAGTAAAGATAAGTACAAGTGGTATGTCCTTCCATTAAAAAATTCATTCATACCAGCTTTAACTCAGTGTTAAAAAATCATAGTGAAGTACTTTGTTTTTTCCTTTTGAAGATATGGACGTAATGAGGCCCTTAATAAATGAACAGAATTTTGATGGGACATCAGATGAAGAGCATGAGCAAGAGCTCCTTCCTGTTCAGAAGCATTACCAGCTTGACAATCAAGAGGGTATTTCGTAAGTGTTATGAGTTATCTGTCTCCTTTTCATTTAGAATATGTTTTGTGCTCTTCTATAGGTAAAACACTTTTCTAGATACTACAGAAGATCTGCAGATGAGTAAGATATTGTCCCTACCCTCAAGGTATTTATAGTCTATTTGAAAAAGAAGAAAAACATCTAAAATACAGGGTAGCATGTGGGAATTACTGCAATGATGGTACACATCCTATGCCAGGGGCCTTGCAAGAAGGGAGATCTGATTGAAAGGAATAGAAATTTTAAGAGCAGCGGCTTCTGAAATGGTTAGGAATTAGATGGTGGGAGGTATTTAACACTCCTTTATGCTGAGTGAATGTTGTAAAACAAAGTCATGGCAGTGGAAAGGCAGTGGAAACTTGCAGGATGTTTTTTGTTACTTTATCGTCATTAATAGAGTTGAATAAGTTTTTACCGTAATAGTAACTTAGCCATTAAACAATGTTACATTTGTTTGATCAGAAAAGAATAATATACAGTAAAAAAAAATTAGGCAAGCATGTTTGTTTCATAAGTTTAAAATTTGAGCTATTCTTCCTAGTTTAATTTACTTTTTCTTTGTCAAGAGACTTTCTTCAAATGCCTCTTGGAAACCGGTGAAATTCCTTAGGGAATACACGATGTCTAAATGCTAATTAGTATTTACCTTACCTGATGATACACTTGTTTTAAAACTTATGAGCTTTTTCTTTTAATTAACTTCCTGTTAGGTTGATAGTCATAGATCAAATATGTTTAGTACCATGATTACATAGACAGTGTCAATAAATTGCTCTGTCTTATCAGCCTAGCTGTATGTAATCTTCAAAATAATTCTGAATGTCGTAATAGCAAAGAATCTTAAGAGACAATTACCTTTTCTGTGTTTCTTTAATATGTACAAAAATACTTTCCTTTAAGTATCTCATTTAATCTCTATAATAATCCTCTGTATTCTGCTTTTTAAATGACAAAGGTAGGACTTGAACCAAATCTGACTTCTGGCCTATTCAATTTCTGGTTGAGTGGAAATGTTATTTGATTCCTTGCCTAGATTGATTTTTAGTTCTCTTTTAATGCTAAATCCATGATCACATGATTTTATTAGCTTTTTTCCTATAATGTTTAAATCTAACAACTTTTACTTTTCAGATTTGTGCAAACTCTTATGCATCTTCTTAAAGGAAATATTGGAACTGGCCTTTTAGGGCTTCCACTGGCAATAAAAAATGCAGGCATAGTGGTAAGACTTATCTTTGTGTACTCTAGCTAAATTACAGTTATCAGTCTTAATTACAGCAAAAATTACAGGCTAACCTCTGGCCTAGTCATGTATAACCTGACCAGGTGACAATGAAATTGTTCTGGTAAGATTGTGTGAACAATGATAGTAATATTTAACAAAAAATGAGAATTAATTACTCTTTTCATTCTGTTTAATTACTTTTTTGTAGTATTTGAAAGAAAAATCTTAAAATAGTATTTGATTTTTCCAAGTGTGGTTATATCCTATTATTCTTTTGGATTTTCAGGGATGTAGGCAAAGTAGTCATATCAACAAATATGTTTATAGAGTAGATTATTTATATTGGTGAAATTTTACAGTTTTTTAGATTCAGAATAAAATATGTGGTGTTCAGATTTAAAGCGTAATCATTAAGAAAAGGAATAACAATGTCTTTTGAAAACAAATGTACAAAGTGTTGTTAGAACTAATTATTGTCTTTACAAAGAATCTTGATAAGGGAGAATTTACTTATGAAGTAATAAAATTATATTTAATCATTTTTTAGAGGTTTAAAACCTTACTAGTTTTCTAAGAACAGTTTTAACTATCATCTTTCTCTGCATTTAACTTGTCCACCCAAATTAATTAGGGAAATTTAAACATTTTGGTTATAAAAATACATTTTGGCAATATTTTGTTGGGGACTCAATAACCCAGGCATTATTTTAGTTTTAGTAAACGAATACCTGAAATTTTTTATGTACCGCTTTTTAAAAAAATTTTATTCATGAGAAACACAGAGAGAGAGACAGAGACACAGGCAGAGGGAGAAGTAGGCTCCCTGTGGGGAGCCTGATGTGGGACTTGATCCAGGACCTCGGAATCACAACCAGAGCCGAAGGCAGATGCTTAACTACTGAGCCACCCAGGTGTCTCTATGTAGCACTTTTATAATAATCTTTTCCTAGGCCTACTTCCTTATACATAGTAAGTACACAAGCACAATTCCAAATTAGTATAGTGCTTTTTAGTCATTCAGATAATGATTTATAGTTGCATTTAATTAATCATGGCTTCCACTGGCAATAAAAAAATGCATGTATAGTGGTAAGACTTACCTTTGTGTACTCTAGTTAAATTACAGTGATAGTCATAGACTTGCTGTCTGATGTTAAATGTGATGTTGTATTCTATCCTACCATATTGCATAGCTATACTCTATGTTCATAGGTTTGGCTAAGCAAACTGATGAGATGGAATCATATGTGTTTGTCTTAAGTATATTGTTGAAATTCTTTCAGTATCAAGTTTATGAATTTTCCTATATGCAACTGACTAATCATTTTGTCCAACCAAATTGATTCACACAAATGAGTAGTCCATTGTCTCATTGCTTATAAGGTAACTTAATTTTCATTAAACTTAAATATTTAACCTTCTTCTACATTTCCCCCTCTCCCCCCGCACAGCTTGGACCAATCAGCCTTGTGTTTATAGGAATTATTTCTGTTCACTGTATGCACATTTTGGTACGGTGCAGTCACTTTCTGTGTCAGAGGTAAATGAGGATTTGTTAAGTGTATTTTATTTGTTTTAAAGCTATGTATTTACAGCATCAAATAGTCTTAACTGTGCTTTGCAACTAACAATCCTATTTCCTATAATCTGTAACGTAGACAAGTCTAAAATCATGAATATGGAAAAAGATAATATTTCCTGTGATTGAAATCTGGTCTGGATATATTTACTTCTTTTAAAATATAGCCCTGTCAGTGAAATGGAATCGTTTCTTTCCACATAAATTAAAAAATCAGGAAAGACGTGGAGGGGGAGGGGGATGGAGACCACAGCACTACTTTCAGTTATAGACTAATAGTCTTCAATTTGTTAGGAATTCATTTTAGGGTATGGTGCCTTTGGTGTTATTGCTGATAGGTGGGCTGATGAATAGTCAATAAAATCATATTCTTTTATTTCTTTGTTTCAGTTTCATGAAATGTTTCTACAGCACAGTGGACTATTTAAAAAATAAATATCACCTATTCTAGTAAACTAATATTCTAATCCTAACACTTTATGTTATTGTTAAATGTTCTTAAAACTTTGGGCAAGTCATTTATGATCTTTAAATAACAATGATACTTGAAAGAAAATGTGGGAAAGAGAACAAGGGAAATAATGCCTATCTCTTGGGGCTGAGTATTAAGTAAAATAGCTTATATGTAAATATGTTATAAAGCTGTGTGCAGATGTGTAAAATAATGCTCTTCCAAGAATGAATAATTTAGGCATGAACAATGTAGGTAATGTTTTTAGGCAATTTAAATATGTAAATCAGTGAAACACAAATATTGCATTAGATGACTTCTATAAATATGTAAACTTTAATAGTAGATGGAAACTAATATTTGGGTAAAAAGAACAGATTTAAAATTTCATGAGATATATCTTAGCCTATGCAGATCTTGAAATTTCAAAAACTCTTCTGTCAGTGCATAGCCTGGCATTTATTAATTCCTATTTATTTGATGTTCTTTTCAAGCATTGGATTTATGAACCAACCTAAAATTTTCCTCTTTCATATGCATGTATGTCCTTAAATTACAGGTTTAAAAAGTCAACATTAGGTTACAGTGACACTGTGAGTTTTGCTATGGAAGTAAGTCCTTGGAGTTGTCTTCAGAGGCAGGCAGCATGGGGACGGTAAGCTTTTGCTATGTTAATTAAAATCTGCTTACAGAAATTATATTATTTTTTAAGAATTTTAATTTAATAAAATACATGAGTAGAAGTATGATAAAGCTGGGGGAATAAACATAATCTTTAGAGATATATATAGACTATATATACTTAAATATAAAATATTAAATATTTAAATTTTATATTTAAATATGTATATATATATATATATACACACATACACATATAGACTTGGGTTCAAATCTCAACTCTACCATTTTTCAGTTTTATGACCTAAGTCAAATGATTTATCATTTTGTTTTAGTTTTCTCACCATCAAATGATTTCATGGTGATACTTATTTTACCAGATTACTATAGTAGTTTAAATAAAATTATATTTATAAAGCATCTGGCTAACTTGTGACATAATTGTGTTAATATTTTTTTAAGGAAAGTAGAAAAAAGCAAGAAAAATGTTTTAGTCTCATTATTTTAGATAAAATTGTGGTGTTTAGCTACACATAGGATGTATGAAGTGTGTATTTTAGCACAATTTCATTTTACTAACTTGTTTAAATGTAACTTCATCATTGGTAGACATGACTGATCAAAGTCCTGATGAAACAGGACTGGAAAAATAAGCATAGGTTGTGTCAACGAATTGCTCACTATGGTACAAGTGATATGTGCAGTGGAAATTAAAAGAAGAAAAAGAACGATGCTAGTAGAGTTTATGGTTAAATATGGCCTTCCTGGGGATTTGTAGGAAGTTAGATTTGTTTATGAGCTGCTCAGAGTTCTTGATAAGCCAAGGAGAAGAAGGAAAAAAACAACCTCATGCCCTGGGATGTGCTCCAGAACCCTGTCTTTTTCCTTCTGCTCCAGAATAGAGGTAGCTTTATCTGTTTTTCCCATCGAGAAGAATGACTTTCAGGTAGATGTGGCTGGGATGATTGTTGGTAGGATACTAAATTCTAAGGTGGATAAAAAGATCTTAAGGGAATACTTAAATGTAATTCTTCAGAGTGAAGAAACTTGAATCCATTTCAGGGTACCAAGATTATTTACAAAGGAGATCCCTGAAGAACTTTAAGAGCTATAGTTAAGGCAAGAATTAAGATAGGCAAGGACCCTTCCAATTTCAAATGAGAGAAGGAAGGTCTGTAGGTTTGTAGACCAGATTGTTTGGCAGCTTGGCATTGATGGTAAAATAAAGACTATAATGAATCAGTAGGCGCATGCTGTTGTAATCACTCATTGTCCTCTGAACAAAATAGAGTAATATGGGCTACAAATTAATAAGATGTAGGCAGATTTATAGCTAGACTACTATACCCAAACTATGCTAATCTGGTGACATCCCCTTCCCACTTCTTTTCTTTTAATTAAATATTTTATTTATTTATTCATGAGAAGACAGAGAGGGAGAGGTAGAGACACAAGGCAGAGGGAGAAGCAGGCTCCCCTGGGGGAGCCTGATGAGGGACTCGATCCTAGGACCGCGGGATCATGACCTGAGCCAAAGGCAGATGCTCAACTGCTGAGCCACCCAGGTGCCTCTCCCTACCCACTTCTGTACACTATTTCATGTATCTAGAATTTTCTTAAGTATCACATTAAAAAATAAGAATAGAGCTAAGCTCTTGGTGGGGTCTTTGGTCTTATGATTTAATCCTCTCTCATTTCGTGTTCTTATTAGTGATTTGGATAGTGGAGAACATGCTCACTCATCATATTTGCAAATGACAGGAAGCCAGGAGGGCTGGAAAAAGCCAGGAGGGCTGGAAAATACACTGGGGTAATCAGAAAAAGATCTTGAGAAGTAGGAGAGATAGGCTTAATCTGAAAGATGAAATGTTTTCATGATACCATTTTATAAGCAGATACTCAGACTGTTGAATTTCAGAAATAAATGAGAGGGAAATCTTGGCCTTTTAACTTAACAGGACATCTTTTTGTTCAGTAATTGTAGGGACATACTGATCATAAACGTGTGATCTTTGTAGAAAATAAGTACATCATTTCTTATTTTAAGGAAGTAAAAATATAAGCTATAATAAAATGTTTGAAAATAGTTTAAGAAGAAAAAATACATTGATATATCAGCAGCTCTTATTGATACTTATTTGTGGGTATCTCTTTTCAGGAGTGTGGTTGACTTTTTTCTGGTGATAACACAACTGGGATTCTGTAGTGTTTATATTGTCTTCTTAGCTGAAAATGTAAAACAAGTAAGTATTTTGTCCAGTTATTGAGATCAGTTTCTTCTAAGTCCATAGTTATGGCATCATATTTCCCCTGAGTAAGCCATGGTTGAATATGGAAATGTGCTCCTTTCTTAAAACATGTTCCTATGTAAATTTTCCTTTAGTCTCCTTTTTTTGCAAGTTGGATTTTCTGCCACTAATATTGACTTTGCTTTTCTTGCCATTGTATACCAATAATGTTTGTTCTGTCAGATATGACTCTTAGACAATTAAAATTCAGGTTTCAAAATCAGATACTCAAATGTCTTGGGAGCATGTTTTTATATTGATTTTTTTATGAATAAATATATAATGCTTTAGCCAGCAGCCTAAAAAATGAAGGAACGAAGTGGACATTAGTAAAATCCAAATAGTTATTGCTATTGTCTAAAAAGATACTATGTCCAAAAATGAGGAGTGTTCTGTAATTCTCTCCATATTATAAGGGTTTGCTTTAAAAGGAAGTGGTTTGCAGCCTTGGCAGAGACTGTCAATTTGAACAAACATGCAAAGCACTGAAATAAAAAAGCTCCCCTATCATAAACAATGCTGAAACACATTTCTTCATGCGCTTTAGCTTGTAACTAGTACATTACTCCCTGTTCTTCTTTAATCAATAACATTTAGTAGCTCTCCACATATGCACTGTGTAATAGTAGATATTTACATAACAACACATAGTACTTATAGGTATTTTAATGCAAAATGATGATGTGACTATGCTTTCTAAAGAACCTAGATGTAGATATCAGTATATCTTTGACTCTCTTTTTCAAGTATAAAGTATGCTTTGTTTTACATTTAGACCAGGAATGGCAAACTTTTTCTGAAAAGGGACAATAATAAGTATTTTCAGTTTCGCAAGCTATGTGGTCCTTTTGACTTAGCTATATAAAATAATATATAAATAAATATATATGGCAATATTTCAATAAAATTATATTTGCAAAATTAGGTGGTAGGCTGGATTTGGTGTATGGGCCATAATTTGCTACAGCCCCTAGCCTAGATTTTTAATGTTGGAAATGCTCATTGAGTCAACCCTTCTATATAAATAAGAGAGTTGATGCTTTCATTAGCATTACTCATTACAGATGATGTACTTTTGATTTATAAGTATATAATTCCACAAGTTGCATGTTCTTTGGACTATTAACTCAATCAAGAGGCTATCTGTTGTCAAGAACTGATAAGACACACCATTTACCAGTCATTTACATAGAATACAGTGGAAATGGTCCCTTTCTAGAATTATGCAACTTGGTAGTAATATATCTTTTCTAAGCTACCAACAAGCTTGATTTGAATTTATGGATAATATTAATAATGCCTTATAATATTATGTTAATAAGATGTGACATTTTTCATTTAGTCTTTACAACTACTCTGTAATACATTACAATGCTTATTTTTTGAACATGTAAACTGACTCTCACAAAGCATGAGCAGTGTGCCCTAAGTCATGTGAATTAAGCTGAGATCTAGGTCTGTGATGTAGCTGCCACCCAGTATTTTATTGTTCATCAGTGGACAGGACCTTGTCTGATTTTAGTTGTGTGTATGCATATGACATGAGTGCATACAATAAATATCTGTATAAGCTTAGGATTGGTAACTTTCTCCTGCAAAATATTATCAGTTGCTTCCAAGGTTGATTGGAAGTATTTAACTCATTTGCACATATTCTAAGAAGACCAGGTAGGAAAAGTGACTCTCTGGGAGATAAGGAGAAGGCCTGCTGTAGGTAGAATGACACAAGTCCTTTTGAGGCATGAAAAGCAACATGGAAAAAGACATTCAGACTTGGGAAAGTTGAAAGCAATGATGAACACACCTTGGGAGAACAGACAGATTATCACTAAAACAGCAGCAGATGTTCATTCCCACATTTTATAGCAGTCTCCAATAGTAGACATACTGGTCGATTATACCTTTCCAATTACTACTACTGTTAGAGTTAAAAACTGTAAGTTTATTGTGTTAATCTACATAAAATCAAAGGTGTAATATTTTATCAAATCAAAGAAGGAAGAGTTTAGTTGCCATACAGATGTGTGAATCTCTTGCTCTGTAACTGCCACAGGGTTGTTTTTGGTCCCATTAAGTCATTGTGAACAATAGGCAGGGGGAAATGGATGGGTAGTGGCTCCAATGATTCTAGTCCACCGTGGTTTATAATAGCTCCTTTCTGTTCTCTAAGAAGCTCTAGAAAATTTTAGATAGATAAAATAGTATATATGGGCATGAAGAGTGAGGAAGGGATATTATATTAACAGAGAAATATGTATAATGGTACATAAGACCATGGCTTTAGAAACAGAAGATCCAAATTCAAATTCCTACTCTCTCAGTTTTAAATCACACATTGGGCAAGATCTCCTTATCCCTGGTCAAGCCTCTGCTTCCTTACAAATGAGAATAGCAACAAATCTCCCATTGTTCCTTCTTAACTTATCCTGAGACTCAGCTGACAAAAGGTTTGTGAAAACCTTGCAAAATGTAAAGTAGTATACAAATACAGGGTGTTAAGGCTTTAATTCTGCATTTATTTTAGCTTTGCTGAAGAGCATAGTCTACCTTGGGATTTTAATCATTAGGTTACTAAATCATTGAAAACTAATAAGTAGTAGATTTTAGTAAATTTAAGCTTTAAATGGAAACAACTGAATTTAGTAATTTTATTTTATAATATTTATTTCAGTGTTTTGCATTTTGGTAAACATGTGAGATCATAGGAAGTCCTATTAGATAGCCAATATCTGTCTCTAGAGGGCACCAAAGGACTCAAATGTTTACCTGAATCTTGCTCTGGGTATGTATCTATACTTTATTTTATTTTTTAATCCTGACAATTTTAATAACCATCTTTCTGCCAAAGAATACTAAATTATTATATTTGTGATAGAATTAATTTAATATTCTCAACCATCTCACCATTCAAACCACCCCTTTTTAAAATTGGTTGTGTAACTGATTTTCTCTTGCTGGGTATCCTTGTTAGAGCTTAATTTTGATCATTATTTAATCTGATAATTGGTGGTACTTCTTGGATACAGAAGCAATTGGCTATAAATAATTTTGTAACTGGAAAAATTGAGTCAACAAAAATATGTTTTTTTTACAAACCAAGTAATGTGAATTACCAATCTTCTACTTCAAGTTATAAAATATAAAATACGAAGTTTTGTTGGTCAGTTACAAGATAAACGTGAGGTATACATTTCTTAAATGGTTCGTGGTGTAAGCTGAGAGTTCGTCAGTGCAGTATGAATTACAAGTTGCCTATCTAGCTTAAAACTAGTAAATAAATTCCTTACAGTTTCAGATGATATGTACATTTATAGTGACACTAAACATTGCTTATCATAAACTATAAGTATAAAATTAAAAGAAATGCTTGAATTGTTAATCATAGTATAATTCTGTTCTAAACTTCTGACTTGTAGACCTCTTAATATGTAACTATATTTATCGAGAGAGATGTCAGAGTAGAGGCCAGGTGGCTGCTTGGGCAGGGACCCCTTGTAGGATTGGGGTATTTTGGTCCAGTTAACATGCAGCTGTCACAAGCTAAATTCTAGTCTCACACCTGGGCTAGAATCCTAGAACTACCACTTACTGGCTTGATATTATGTAAGTTTTTTTTTAATCCTCCCTAAACCTTTCTCAACTGTAATATAAAATGAATACTACCACCCACCTCAGAGAGTTGAGGATTAGATGGGATGTTGTATATAATGTAGTTAGTTCAGTACTCAAAAAAATGCTTCCTATTATTACTAAGGATCTGGTTCTTAAGAATTGTTATATCCAGAGACAGAATCATATCATCGTGCTTGGGGTGGGGGGGGGGTACAGTGCCTGGGGGCAAATAGATTTTCACTCTTATTTTAAATTATCTGCCTTTGCTGTGAGTTTTTTAGTATATGTGCTGCCAAAGCAAGTACTCTGCTATGAGTTTTTAAGAGTGTTTTGAAAATACTCTAAAATTTCATTTCTATTTTAGTAAGTTGGATTATCTTGTTAATGGATTAAGACAATTTTTAATAATATGGAACCTAAAAATTATGTATTTCTCTTGAACACTGAATGTTGATTTATAAATGTGGCTGAATAAATTTTAAGGTAAAATTGATTTATTGAAGTTTTTTGCTCTAGCAAAAATTTATTTACATCTAACACATGGCCATGAATGAATTTAGTGGATTCTTAATAAATATTTATTGATAGTGATGATAGTTTATAAACAGTTATTTTGGGGATCCCTGGGTGGCTTAGTGGTCTGGCGCCACCTTCGGCCCATGGTGTGGTCCTGGAGACCCGGGATCGAGTCCCGCATCGGGCTCCCTGCATGGAGCCTGCTTCTCCCTCTGCCTGTGTCTCTGCTTCTCTCTCTCTCTCTCTCTCTCTCTCTCTCTCTCTCTCTCTCTATCGTAAATAAATAAATAAAATCTTAAAAAAAAATAAACAGTTGTTTTATAAAACAGTTTTAAAGTTAGACTGTGACTTCTGAATTTTATTTTGCCAACTGTACATTTCTCAGAGGTGCTTAGAGGTGCTTAGAGCTTGTTTCCTCCTCCGAAGAAAGTAAGTTGGAGTAGGATATCTGGAGTAGAATATAGTTATTCTCAGCGAATATGCATCCACTTTTGATGATCTCCAAAACAGATTGAGCCTTTTAAGGGATCATGAACACAAAGCTTCGAAATGAATTCATAAATTCATCCTCATAACTTTCTAGTGAACTTTATTTTTACAGTATATGATAAGTTATTTTGCAAAGAAGATTATCCTTAAAAAAAGATTATCCTATTTTAATTATCCTTAAATTTGATACATATATATGTTTCTAGGAAGCTAGAATATCTTGAAAAAATGTAAACATTCTTTATTGTAAAGGAATTTATCATAGAGTATACAGATAATAATTTTCTTTATTTTTTTTTTATAAGTTGATGGAAGTTTTTTTTCTCCCCCTCTTTCTTATTCTCGTGGTAATCCTATTATAGGTTCATGAAGGATTCCTGGAGAGTAAAGTGTTTCTTTTGAATAGTACCAATTCATCAAATCCATGTGAGAGAAGAAGTATTGATCTAAGGATATATATGCTTTGCTTTCTTCCATTTATAATTCTTTTGGTCTTCATTCGTGAACTAAAGAATCTATTTGTGCTGTCATTCCTTGCCAACATTTCCATGGCTGTCAGTCTTGTGATAATTTATCAGTATGTTGTTAGGGTAAGTATAACGTGTTTTTAACTGAGTGTCATGTGTTTCTTAATAAGTAAATTCTTTACTTTGAAGGTAAAACTAAAGATATGTAAAGATTCCTACTTCATTATGTGGCACACAGGAGATAATCAGTCACCTTGGGTCTCCTTTTGGGGGATACTGCTCAGCTGGAAAAGTATGTGACACAGAGCACAGGCTTTGTATTCAGGTCTGGTTTTGAATCTTGGTAAATATGCCTCTAGGCTTCATGACATCCCTGCAGAAGAGAATACCTACCTTATTAAACTGTGAGATTTAGGATCATACCTCAGTACAATGTGATGTGAAACAGAGACCTCATTAGTGTTTTGTTTATTCTTTGAAGATTTGAATCAGTCTCCAGATGGGAGTTTAGATGTAATTTTGTAATTTTCTTTTACTTCTGAACCACCATTTGCTGCCACCACTTCAGTTCACTGCCAGTACCCTAGTCCATAACCTCTGTCTGAAGTATGCAACCTCAACTGATTTCATTGTCCATAGTCTGGGGATCCTAACCATAAAAGAAATATTCCTTGAAAAATTGTGGGTTTTTTTAAAAAAAGGTTTTATTTATTTGAGAGAGGGAGAACATGTGAGAAAGAAGAAGAGAGAACACAAGCAGGGGGAGGGGCAGAAGGAGAATCATACACCCTGCTGAGCAGGGAGCCCAAAGCAGGGCTCTATCCCAGGACCCCAGGATGGTGACCTGAACCAAAGGCAGACATATAACTGAGCCACTCAGGCACCCCTAAAAAACTGATTGATGGGATTCAGAGGATCTACAACCATTCAAAATATTTGCAAGGCATATGTTTCTGTCTGTATATATGCATTCCTCTACTGAGCAGTATATAGCTTTCATTTCTCAAAGGAGCCAATGACTCAGAAAGGTCAAGCATCCTTGTTCTATTCTTTTCTGATCCAGTCCATTTTATATATTACTGCTGCAATTGTTCTAAAATCTCCACTGGCAACTTACTACAAACTCTGTTATGATGGGTCTGTTTCATACCCCACCCCCCGAATTCTAAAACCTGTAGACATTTTCTTATTGCAAATAACAGTGGAAGGGGACAGGCAGGAAGATCTCATAAGGCTTTCTGTATTTCATGACCCCTTAGCTGAACGTGTATGAGTTAGTAGGAGCAAAAAAGGTTATTTAGGTAGAGGAAACAATGTGAATCTTAAGTAACAGTTTGGTGTTATCAGATGACTCAGACATTGACTGCCCTTTTCATTTTGACCAGGCTTATATTTTCCACCATGTATCACCATCCTATCACACAAGTCTCTCTGTGCTTCAGATGTTCTAGACCTATTTCCCAAATTATCCATGTGCTTTCACACTTGTTTCTTTTTTCATCTTCTTTCCTTGACCCTGAATTCCACTTCCAATGAGGTAAGGTAGAGAACACAGGATGGTGAGCAGAGTAGGAACCAGTCTTGGAGTAGCTGGAAGACATAGTCATTGTGGAACCAGAGAACTTGAAGAAGATGTGCAGTTTGAGTTTCCAGATAGTGAAAGTTGGAACAAGGCTACGAGTCAAGACCAAGAAATCAAAGCCAGAGACAAGGAATATGTACAAATAATAAGGGTAATGGCAACTGTCTAGGTAAAGAGTCAGACCCTGAAACCAGGAGGAGACCTGTACTAGGAAGCAGAGTTATGAGGTAAAAAGCCAAAGTCAGGAACCACATACTGTGGAGACTGAAAGAGCAATGACAACAGTAGAAAAGGGATTTCATTGGACCCCATGAACAGTGGCCGATACTCACTCTATGGCTCCAGCTCAGACTGAGTATGTATTTCCTGTTGTGCCAGGAGCCATACCCAGTGTGAACAGCCCAGGACTTGAAGGTGCAAGCAGGTAATCAGGAGCATTTAGCTCAGATGGAATGTGTGAGCATGAGGGAAGCAATGGCTTTGGCAGTGAAATCCTAACTGCTTGTCCATGTTTAACATAGGATGCTTAAAGTGTTTATTGAAAGAATTATTCACTTTTATAACATACATCTGCTGCTGTGAAACTCAGAAGTATATGATTTCGCTCTTTATTTTACATTCTTTAAAATAAGTAAAGAAGTAACTTCTCTCTCTCTCTCTCTCTCTCTCTTTTTTTTTTTTTTGTTTTCTTTTTTTGTTTCTCCAGAATATGCCAAATCCCCACAACCTTCCAATAGTGGCTGGTTGGAAAAAATACCCACTCTTTTTTGGTACTGCTGTGTTTGCTTTTGAAGGCATAGGAGTGGTAAGGATTTATTCTTTATTATTATTTTTAAAAATTTTAAGTCAACACAAAGACTTATGTAGTCAAACGATATTTAAAAATGCATTTTTCTTTTTTGTTTCCATTTTCTTCATTGCCAGAACATTATTTGCAGTTTGGTAGGTTACACTTGAATTATAGTTTAGTTTAGATGATTTTCAGCATTTTGTTATGGAAAATTTCAAGCCTAATACAAAATCTAGAGAAGAGTATGATGAGTTCTTGTGTAAGCGTCACCTAGCTTTAAAAATCAACTTATGGTCAATTTTGTTTTATCTCTCTTCCATCTACTTACCAAGCTCAGGTTACATTCAGACAGACCCCAAACATCATATTTTATAGACTAAATGATTTAAAGTGAATTGAAATTGTTACAAAGTTACAATTACATAGAAGAATCAAATATAAATTCTCCCTCTAGATTTATATATATTTGTTTTGAGAAATGATGTTATTATAAAGCTAATACCAAGAAATACAAGCACCCTGAGGATTCTAAGATCTTAAACATTTCCATTTAATATGCTTCCAGTTTATTTAAAGTATGGAATGTGTAGATTTGGGGAAAACAAAATATCACTCTCTACTCTGCTCTATAACTTGTTTCATTGTCTGTTGCTTTGGTATGGGAGCGAAACCACTTATACATACCTATATGAACCACAGATGAAATAGGCCTAGAAGATAATTTTATATCATTTTACTTGAGTTCTTGCTTTCTCTGAATTATCCATTACTCCATTAGAGAAATCTCACAAATTCCTATAGTTCCATTTATTACTGTTCCAGACATAACTGTAGATTTTCATTTCTGTCTTTAACATGTAAACTCTAGTAGTTAACTATTGGACATTTCCAGTTAAGTTGTTCCTGTAACATTTCAAGTTCAACAGCTCCAAAGTCTGACATAATCTTAATCCAAAACCTGTTTCACTTTCTCATTTCCCTATTTCTTTTAGCTTTATTTTCAGTTGCTCAAGCTTGAAACATTGGAGCAATTTCTTTCACTTTGTCCCTCATTCCCCTGTTCCATCAGTAATTAAGGCATGTTTATTTTTCTTTCATTTTCCCCCACAAATGAAATTACATTTAAAACACCCACAGTGCTGCTAATCACAGAGGGAGCCTACATAAATGTGAATTTCCTCTCCCCCTTTTCTAGCTGCACTGGCACCATTCTTAATCATAGCCCCCTATTTCAGGTCTGGATTATCTCCAAGGCATCCAGATGGTTCTCTCTTCTATTAACCAGTTAATATTTCCATATGGACCTGACTTACCTAAAAAGTGGAGATATTACTGGAGTTATTATCTCATAGGGTTATTGTGAGGACTAAGTGAAATGCTGCATGCAAAGCATCTAGAAAAGTACCTGGCAGGGGCGGTCTAAGATGGCAGTAGGGGAGGATCCTGAACTCACGTTCTCCCATGAACCCACTACCTCTACAGCTACCTATGGGATAATTGCCTCTGAGAAATAGCTGAAAACTATCCGGATAGCTCCTCCACGACAAAGAATAAAAGGGCCACATCCAGAGGGATAAGGGATACAAGAGATGAGGTCTCACCAAAAACTGTACCTCTGGTGCAGCAACCCAATATAGGGAGGGATCTTACAAGTCTGGAGCTTTTCCCAGAGGAACAAGGGGTTTGTGCCCCACATCAGGCATCCCTTCTGGCCCTTCACACATGCACTGGAATACCCCTGTAGGATCCAAAGGCTATAGGATCTGAGAAACTCCTTTTAAAGGGCTTGAATATGGACTCACTTGCCCCAGAATCTAGCATAAAAGCTGCAGTTTGAGAAATGCCTAGACAATATGTGAAGGAGATTCATGCACTGATCTTAAAACATCTGCTGGAGGGGCAGGGACAAGCTGGGACTTTTTCCAGGGATGGAGGCACTGGTGAGCACCATACTTGTAGTCTCCCTCTATGATGCTAGCACAGATAGACACTCACAAACACAGCAGTGTCCTGCTGTCTTGCTAACACTGGTGGGCATGCCCTGCCTTACTAAAGCTGTAGGCAAGTGTAGTCCACACAAGGAATGCCCCTTGATCACCTGGCCCTGGTGGCTGAGAGGGTTTGTGTTCCAGGGCCCCTTGGGACTTTAACAATGGGAAGGACAGTTCTTGGCAGGCTGCCACACCGAGGCCCTGCACAGACAGCACACTGATAATGCACCCCAAGTCTGCCAGTGAAAAAGGCCTGTTTATTGGTGCTGAAACTTTAACCTGCGGGACAGGCTTTAGGTTTGTCACACATCTCAAGGCTATAGAAGCACTCTCAGGGAATGTAGAGAAATACCATCTTGTGCCCTCCTTTGATCTTGCTACAGCTTGCTGATACCTTCCAGAAAAGAGCTTATACAGTTATCTGAAACCTTGAATTTTAGAACTGTTCCCTAAGAGACCCGTCCAGATTTCCTGGTCTAGAGGCCAGCAGGGTTTACAATTGTGGTTCCATAGGACTCTATATTTCCATACTTTAAAAGCTGCTGTCTGAGAAGCTGCTTCCAGTCATCCTGAAAATTGGTACTGACTGAGATCCCCACAGTGGAGCACTGGTAGGTCTTGCTTGGCACACGCTCAATAGCTGAAGCTTATCAAGAATAAATCAGGCTACTTAGATAATCACAAAGGTCCAAGAGACAACCACAAACTAGGACAAGGTTGAATGATAAAGTTCATCTCCTTCACAGGGTCACTCCTTGAAGACTGGGAGATGTAGCTGTTTCAGCTAATACATAGAAACAAACATAGAGAGTCAAGAAAATTGAGGTGTGGGAATATGTTCCAAATGAAGGAACAAGACAAAGCTTCAGAAAACGACCTTAGCAAAGTGAAAATAAGTAAGCTACCTGATAAAGAGTTCAAAGTCATGGTTATAAAGATGCTTATGGAACTTCAGAGAAGAATGGATGTTCTTCAGCAAAGCAAAAGAAAAATATAAGTACCAAACAGAAGTCATAAAGCTGAGGAATACAATTACTGAACTGAAAAATATACTAGAGGGGTTCAGTAGACCAGATGAAGCAGAAGAACTAGCCAGTGACCTTAAAGACAGGGCAGTGGAACTCACTCAAACAGAGCAACGAAAAGGAAAAATAATGATAAAGTAAACAAAGCTTAAGGGACCTATGGGACAACACCAGGCAGAATTGGTATTCATTTGCATTATAGGGATCCTAGGATGAGAGAGAAAAAGAAGAATAAAAATAATAAATAACAGCTGGAAAATTCCCTAACCTGGGGAAGGAAACAGACATGCAGGTCCACAGATATTCCAAATAAGGTAAACCCAAAGAGATCCATGCAGGGACACGTAGTTTAAATGCAAAAGTTAGAGAGGGAATCTTAAAAGCAACAAGAGAAAAACAACTTGTTTTGTACAGAGGAATCCCAATGAAGCTGTTAGCTGATTTTTCACCAGAAACTTTGTAGAACAGAAGAGAGTGGCATGATGTATTCAACATACTGAAAGGAGAAAACTTCCAAACAAATACTCTTACCTGGCAAGGTTATCATTTGGAACTGAAGGAACACTTAACCTAATTAAAAGTGTGAGTATAAGCATCCTTGACTTGTTTCTGATCTTAAAGGGAAAGCTCTTAGCTTTTCACTGCTGGACACTAGCTGTGGGCCTATTATATATGGCCTTTATTATGTTGAGTAATGTTCCCTGTGTGCACACTGCATTGAGTGTTTTTATCATGAACAGATATTGAATGTTGTAAGTGCTTGTTCTGCATCTACGGAGATGATCATCTGATTTTTATCCTCCATTTTGTTAATTTGGTGTATCCTGTTGATTCATTTGTGGATGCTGAACCATTCTTGCATCCCTGGAATAAATCCCACTTGATCATGATGTATGATCCTTTTAATGTATTGTTGAATTTAGTTTGCTAATACTTTGTTGAGGATTTTTGCATCTATGTTCCTCAGGGATGTTGCTTAAATTTCCTTCCTTCCCTTCTTCTCCTCCACCTCCTCCTTCTTCTTCAGTGTCCTACTCTAGGTTTGGTATCAGGGTAATGCTGACCTTGTAAATGAGCTTGGAAATGTTCTCACCTCTTCTGTTTTTTGGAAGTATTTGAGAAGAATGGGTATTTAAAGCTTTTTTTGAATGTTTGGTAGAGTTTGCTTGTGAAATCATCTGGACCTGGACTTTTGTTTGTTAGGAGTTTTTTGATTCCTGATTCAATCTCCTCATTACTAATCTTTCCGTTCTGATTTTCTATTTCTATAAGACATAGATTCAGATTCTGAATCATGAATCATTCATTGTATTGGAATATTCTGTATTTCAAGGAATTTATCCATTTCTTCCAGGTTGTTCAGTTTTTTGGCATGTAATTTTCCATAGTTTTTTATGACCATTTGTATTTCTATAGTATCAGTTGTAACTTCATTTTTGACTTATTTGTTTGAGCTCTCTTTCCTTTTTTAGTTGGTGAGTGTAGCTAAGGCTTGTCAAATTTGCATGGCAACTATAGGCAATACTACTTTACTACATCTTTGAACGTTGCCAAGAGACTAAATCTTTAAAGTTCTCATTACAGAAAAAAAATTTTTGTATTGTGATGGATGGTAACTAGACTTATTGTGGTGATCACTTTGGAGTGCATGTAAATATGAAACTCTTATGTTTACACATGAAACTAGTATAATGTTATATGCCAATTTTCTCTTAATTACAAAAGAAAAATACCTGGCCCCTCATAAGTAAATACTTGCTGTTATTATTTCTTAGTATCTTTTACGTATGGCCAAATCATATGGCCAAAACCTCTGAAGATTGGCCTAAAAACACTTAACTCTTCAATTAGCCTTTTTTCCTTTTCTTTAAAGGTTTTTTTTTCCACATAATAATAATAACTTTTCATCTCACTAAATTGACAGACAATATATACAGATGGATAGATATAGAAGCAGTTATAGACATGGCTATACCTGGGTTATTATGCACACATGTATTTCCTAGTACTTCAGCTAAGAGATACACAGTAGCTACAGCCACATCCAGCACCCAGATCTTGACTTCTAAATACCATCTACAACAAAAGAATCAAAGTTCTTTGGAGAAATATCTGATTCTAGGACTGAAACAATGACATTTAAGATGAGTCTGGAGCATCTTATAGCACCAGAAAATGTGGAAATGCTCAAAAAACGAAAGAACAGAGGCATACAAAGGAATACAGGAAGCAACCTGGTGGAATTCACGATGACCGAAGCCGGAACAAAATGAGCAACAAAATCAATAAGTGTTTTTGGATTCATATTCACAATATAAAACAAATATACATGAATGCATACTAACATAAGTAAGTGATGCAATAAATATGTACATGGGAGGATTCCCAAATAATTAGTTCCCCTCCAGGAGCTGTAGCTTAATCCCCAGTCCCTGGAATGTGGGCTGCATTTAGTGACTTGCATTCCAATGAACAGAGTGTGGTAAGAAAGAAGAAAAGACCTTTATTAAGTAGAGAAACCTGGCAACATTGCCTTAACCAAATGATGAAAGTTAATTTCTCCAGCGACAAATCATGTTGATAGCATGTGTGATGAGAAGGGCATTTTACCTCGGTGGTATCTTGTTCTAAAACCTATAATCCCAGTGTACAAACATCAGGCAACATCAGACAAACCCTGGTAGAGCGACATTATACCAAATACCTAACCAGTATTCCTCAAAACTGTCAAGGTAATGAACAATGAGGAAGGATTGTGAAGCCATCGCAGACCAGAGAAGACCAAGGAGATATGGTGACAAAATGCAGTGTGGCATCCTGGAAGGGACCCTGGAACAGAAAAAAAGGACATTAGTGGATTTAATGAAATCCAAAAAAATTTAGAGTTGAATAATAATATATCAATGTTGGTTCTTGGTTGTAACAAATGTAATTTGGTAGTTTAAAATGTTAAAAGAGCAAACTGGTCAGGCGTATATGGGAAATTTGTTTACCTTTGCAACTTTTCTGTAAATCTAAAATTATATAATAAAATAAAGCTTATTGGGGATCCCTGGGTGGCTCAGCAGTTTCGTGCCTGCTTTTGACCCAGGGCATGATCCTGGGGTCCCAGGATCGGGTCCCGCATCAGGCTCCTGGCATGGAGTCTGCTTCTCCCTCTGCCTGTGTCTCTGCC
Source organism: Nyctereutes procyonoides (assembly GCF_905146905.1). NCBI lineage: Eukaryota > Metazoa > Chordata > Mammalia > Carnivora > Canidae > Nyctereutes > Nyctereutes procyonoides. The sequence goes on along the minus strand of NW_026575041.1, from coordinate 19,801,633 downwards.
TCTCTCTCTCTCTCTCTCTCTCTCTCTCTCTCTCTGTCTATGTCTATGTCTATCATAAATAAATAAAAATAAATCTTTAAAAAAATAAAAATAAAAAAATAAAATAAAGTTTATTTTTTTAAAATCTGACAGGTTTGCCTGCTAAGATCTAATTTCAGATCTTTTTTATTTTAAGGATTTGAACACCTATAGTGTAAAATATATATATAACACCAAGAAAAATATTCAGCAATTATAAGTTTTATTTTAAAGGAAATTTAAAAAAAGGAAATAAAATTTGCATATAAGCTATAGGAAGATTAATTTGTGTATATATTAGATGGAATACTAGATTGTTTTAAATTACTTGTATTATCTGCATTCTCTTCTTAGGTCCTTCCACTGGAAAATCAAATGAAAGAATCAAAACGCTTTCCCCAAGCATTGAATATTGGCATGGGAATTGTTACAACTTTGTATGTAACATTAGCTACCTTAGGATATATGTGTTTCCGTGATGAAATAAAAGGCAGCATAACTTTAAATCTTCCCAGGATGTATGGTAGGTATATATGAGTTTGTTAATCCTAGTTTGTATATTTCACACATATAGCTTACTAGTATTTGATATTAAAGGTGTATTTTTGGATTTATGGTTTAAACATTTAGTATTTTTATTGTAATTTCTTATTTGTGTAACCTAGAATATTTTTATACTTTTCAGAGGAGACCGTCTATGATTTTACAGATTCATTTGGGATCCTTTAAAACGATTAAAAGTTTTTAAAAATTAAACATTGCAGGATGTTCCAAATTTGAGTAACATATGAAAGTAAAACATGAATTCTTTTAATATAGATTCACTATAATAAAAAATGTAATGCTGCCAAAAAATCCAATACTCTAGGTTCCTGATAAAATGATAAAACCCATCATTATTAAAAAACAATATGGTGCATCTTAATATTCACTTAAATTTGGAAACCATATTCTGCAAAATGAAGCAATATAGAGGGTTTTTCTTTTTTCCAGAGATTGGTCTCTGGAGATTTTAGAAAGGTATTGGCAGCAATTACCATGGAGATGTGCTCTCTTATTCGTTAAATTGAAGGTAACTTCTTAGCTTTGATAAATACAAAGAAGAAATGTTAAATTGCTGATTTAATTAATGTCACACTGCTCCTTTAGCTGCTTGGATAGAAGTCTGTGAAACTTGAAATGTTTTTGAATATTACATGTTCTGACTGGCTTCCTGTTGATAGTTTGAGAGTTTATCTTTGGGTTTTTCCTGGAGTTGAAAATGCTGCAAGAACAAATCCACAAAGGAGGGCATTTGTGATAGAGAGAATATACGTAGAATAGTTTTCAGGCTGCACATTTGTGATAGAGAGAATATACCTAGAGTAGTTTCCAGGTTGCACAATGGGCACACACACAGTGGGTTCTTTTTTTTTATTATTATTATAATTCTACCTTAGCTATGGCACGTTTTATAAATATAGTATTTCACGATGGGAAGTTGTCACATATCATACATTTGTTTCAGACTAGAGACATGCCTACAAACAATTTTAAGCATTTATTTCATTAACTTACATTATGGTTGATTATATAATTTTGTTTCCTCCAAATATGCCCCTTTTTGTAGTAGTTTAATACAGGCTAGAAGCTTAAATGGCTTAAGAGTGTCAAGGTTAAAAATTATGGTAGCATGGCATAGTTCTTTTTCTCAAATACTATATAATATCTAGAAAACAGAGTGGTATTTTTCCCCACTTAGAATAATGGTCAGAATAAATCTGAAGAATAATTTTATAAATAGAACTGACAAGTACTTTTAGTGTCAAATATAAAATGTAGATGGAGGGATCCCTGGGTGGCTCAGCGGTTTGGCACCTGCCTTTGGCCCAGGGTGCGATCCTGGAGTCCCGGGATCGAGTCCCACGTCAGGCTCCCGGTGTGGAGCCTGCTTCTCCCTCCTCCTGTGTCTCTGCCTCTCTCTGTCTCTCTCTGTCTATCATAAATAAATAACAAATGAATAAATAAATCTTTTAAATCTATCTTTTAAAAAAAATGGAGATGGAAACAATCTCAGAATTCTTTTCCAAAAAAAAAAAAAAAAAAAAGAATTATTTTCCACAGAAATATTTGGAGAGAGAAGGGAGTGAAGAGGGGTACACATGCATGTCAAATTGAGATGTTCCTATCCCCAGAGTTAAGAGCATGATGAAGGAACAGCGGGAGAGACAAGTAGGAAATGCTTTCTATATTCACAGCTGAGCCTGGAGGGCACTCCACTGCCCGTGCATTAACTCTGTTAAATCCTTGCCTTGTTTGGCATCCCCTTCGTGCCTCTCACCTTATCCCTCATTGCTGTGGCTTTACACTTCGAACAGAGCCAGTTGCAAGACTTGATTAAAAAGGAACCATCAAAAAAAAAAAAAAAAAAAAGGAACCATCATCATCTCTAATCAAAGAAGTCTAGCTAGTCACCTGCTTTTCATTTAGAGGAAAGGATAGTACACATATCCTAAAAAACACAAATCTGGAATAAAACAGAAAGCGCGTCAAGATAGATCAAATTCCTTCAGAGAACTTGTGTTGGCTAATTCCTTTTCCTTTTGGAGATGAGGCTTCTGTGGCCTACTGTCCATTTATTTATGGCCTCTGCATCCGGGCTGCTTAAATAACAGCCACGACTGAGGAATACTGCAGAGGAGATGCTTGTCCTTTTATAGTGATAGTCTTCTGTAAGATGAGAAGTTTGAACGGGAATGATCACTGGATTATGTACAGATTTCTTTCTTGATGTACTATGTATGTATCACTATGTATGTACTATGTATGTATAAGAGTACTTGATGTACTCTTCTTCCCTTCCCTCTTTGTGCTTCAGGTGATAGGCCTAGGAAGTAAGAGAATGTGCAGTATACTCGTTACTCTTGATATAAAAGCCAATGGTGGGCACAAGAGCCGAGGGAGCTCCTAGCTGCTGGCAATGGGAAGCAGTAAAGGGATTTTGATGCCATGTGACTTACATTCTCAGAATTCGTAAGGGGTATTCCTACAAGAAAATACTGAATTAGAATGTAGCCCCAAGATAAAGCAAGTATGGATTAGAGAGTCTCCAAATTATTAACTATTTATTGATTGAGGTGTCATCTTTTAAAACTAGTTATGAGTAGTAGTATTCAGTGTATCACATTTAGGTTTTGAAGCAAAGAATGTGCTTTAAAGATGATACTGAAGTAAATTCGCAGCTCTGAGCTAGGCCATTAGCACCTTGATGGGGCAGGAATTGCTATTTCAGTTCCACTCACACCCAAACAGCAGCAGAGAGGGGGGAAAAAGCATTCTCTTGGGAGTCTTGAGAATAGGCTTGACCAAATAGCCTGCCTCAAGCATAGCATCAGCTCATAAAAAGTACACCTTTTACATAATCATAATCTTGATGTTGCTTTTTATGCAAAAATAATTCCTTCTCAGAAAAAAAACCTTTGAGAGAAATTGCTGCTCAGAGCCATCCACTGTGTTTAGCCTGTCCTCTGAGAGCCCCTAGCCCACCGTCACTCCCCAGGAGGGAGCAAGTACTGAGTAAAAAGCAAAGGCACAGTACACTTGCAAGCCAAATAACCAAGAAGAAATAGCCTTTTGAATACTGGACTTAAAAAAAAAATCTATGCAAATAAAGACATGATAGTAACGTAACAAAGATCAAAGATAATGTTTCTTTCTGTCTGGATTGATATGAAGAATTCTTCATATCACTTTATGTAGATTCTGTTCTTTCACACAGTGCTCTCAGGCTTCGATGTAAGTTCCTATGTACTACTTTAATTTATAGAATCTCCTTACTATCAAGAAGGTCCTAAATAGGAAACGTTTGCATGAAGGGAGTCTGAAGGAAAAATAGGAATGTGGACTTAGGCAGACAGATGAATAGCACTTGTGTTTGAGCATGAATGCCACATCATTGTAAGATCTTCCAGGTGAGTGTATCTAGATTATGTCTTTAGTTTATATGTCTCTCCAGCTCCTCTAATAGCAATTTTGGGAATTTAAGCCAATAAGATGAAGGTTTCTAATTGTGTCATTGTCATAAGGGAAGATTAGAGGAATGGAGATTTGAGGGTAATTAGTATTAATGATGGTATAACAAGTTTACAAGAGGACTTAAAATAGCGAATAGTATTTATTTGGGTTCCATCTTACTGTCTTACTGAGTGGTGGTGTGTACATCATAGGAACAAACATCTTTCTTGTAGTTGTGGTTTCCTTTGTTCAGTTTTGTTGTGTTGCTTATTTTTCTGAAACACAAGATCTGTTCCATATCCCTTTGTCTTTTCCCCATCACAGTTACCGTGTCTTCTTATTTGGTTCCAGCTAGTGGCTTTTTAACTTTTTAAAACTACAACCCGGGGATCCCTGGGTGGCGCAGCGGTTTCGCGCCTGCCTTTGGCCCAGGGCGCGATCCTGGAGACCCGGGATCGAATCCCACATCGGGCTCCTGGTGCATGGAGCCTGCTTCTCCCTCTGCCTATGTCTCTGCCTCTCTCTCTCTCTCTCTCTCTCTCTCTCTGTATGTGACTATCATAAATTAAAAAAAAAAATTAAAACTACAACCCATAGTAAGAAAGGGAAACGTTTTATAGAAAAAACCCTTATAGAAATACATGTACACATGTCTGTATGTGTGTTTTCATGGTACACACCACCCACACAAAGTAATGCAATATGTATAAGTAAGATGTTACATAAAAACCCATATTTTCTACTACCCCCCTGGTATACTGTATTCCAGTCCGTATATTAGGGAAAAAAAAGTATTTCACACTCACTCAACTGATATCACCCACTAATGGGTCATGATTAGAGTTTGAACAATATTTGCCTCGAATGAATTCACATGTGACTCATTCAGTCTGCACACATAACACGTCTACTCAGAAATATTGAGGGTATTAGATTTTCACACACAAATACTGAGAAGCAGTAAGGTGCTTCTGCTTTCACATGTGTTCTTTGTGAAGCATGTATTGGATAGGAAAAATTCATTAAAAAAGAGAACCATAGAAGAACAGGGAAAGGATAAGATAAACTTTTTAATTTATTAAGATAAGTGAACTGCTCCTTCATTTTCCCCCCAAAACAGAACAAACCGCAAGTCTAAGTCCATGTTTGTAGCATACAGGAGCTAGGAGCCCAAATATTTTAGGAAATAAAGCTGATGAGTGACGGCAGGTAATAAAGCTATCTCTTAATTTATCCCAGTAGGCAATCAAGGGGTAGAACTCCAAGCGAGGAGCTTGTTATCTAAAATGAAAATATTCAGGCAAGAACAGGCCCACTGAGAGGCACAATAAAAAAGTAGTAAGAGAAATAAATTGAATAAAACTGGGAAAAGGGTCTGGGTGGCTCAGGAGTTGACAATCTGCCTTTGGCTCAGGGCATGATCCCAGGTTCTGGGATCAAGTCCTACATCGGGCTCCCTGCAGGGACCCTGCTTCTTCTTCTGCCTATATCTCTGCCTCTCTCTGTGTGTCTCTCATGAATAAACAAAATCTTAAAAAAAAATGGAAAAAGAAGGTTCCTGTCTCCTGGACTATTCCCTCTGTTCTCTCCCTCACAAATTCTGTGTGGTTGTTTTTATGTTTTTTTTTTTCTCATTAAGTTTTGTTTTAATGGATCTCAAAATGCTATGACAGACTTATTACTTCCCAATATTAAAGTTACCTGTAACCGGGAATCCTGGCCCAAACTGCCCCTGACTTTCCTCATCAGAATGACTGTCCTTAATCATATTAAATTCAAAACGAAGGGCATCTAACATATTTATTATATGCCGTATGTCCCAGCTCCTGTTCCAGACAGTAGAGATATAGCAGTGAGCAGATGGAAATCTTTTCCTCATGGTGCTTATAGTCTAGTGAACATGCTCCAGAGTGAGTGGTTCACAGCATTCAGTCTAGTTGTAAATACTAGATAACCCTCATTGTGTTATGTTTTGGCTTAGAGTGAGGGAGGTTCCTGGTAAGGACCATAGCTAGACCTCAAACAGACTTCTTGCTTCTTAACAAAACTAAGCTCAAGAATTTTAACGTATCATGAAGGGTCTGAGAGGGAAGTGAGTTATCAGTAGCTTCTGTATTCAACCTAGAGAGAAACAGAGTCACTCAGCAGGTTGGCTTTAAAAAATTTAATATATTCATATCTGTACATTTAGGTTAAATATTGTTTTATTAGGGGGCACCTGAGTGGCTTGGTCAGTTCAGCATCTGACACTTGGTTTCAGCTCAGGTCATGATCTCAGGGCCGAGAGACTGAGCCCCATGTGTGGCTCCCCACTCAGCATGGAGTCTGCCATGAGATTCCCTCTCCTTCTCCCCCTGCCCCTCCCACTGAGGTTCTCTCTATTTCTCAAATAAACCTTTTTTTTTTTAAAAAAAAAGTATTAATTTGTTAGCCAATGTGGGGAAAAGAGTAGCAGCATTGCAAATTTTGAAATCCTGTGTTTTTAAAACTAATGTTTTCATTGAACATTTAATTGCCCCCCGCCCCATAATCTGATTTCATATATTGATGGCTAAATAATTATTTTAAAAATACACTTGTTTCTTTTTTAAAAAGATTTATTTTTTAAGTAATCTCTACACTCAATGTGGGGCTCAAACTCATGACCCCAAGATCAAGAGCCACATGCTCTACTGACTGAGCCAGCAAGACATCCCTCACTTATGTTCTTTACTAAGATACTAGATGTCTTTGCTACCGGTATAATAAATTTTGTTTTCAAGCAAGAATTATTTTATTTTTGAAGTATATTTGTGGTCTTAAGTGGATATAGTTCCTATGAATTACCTACCCATACCCATTTCTTATTATTAATATTTACTTAATAAGTATTTCTCACCTTCTGTGTGCCTTAGGGAGTATACAGAGAGGAATAAAACAGAGTCTCCAACTTTTAAGAACTTTGGCAGTGAGTTTTAAAATAGTTTTTCATGGGCCTTAAATATTATTTAAAAGTTGTTTATGTTCTTTTGTGTCTTCAAAACAAGTCCTTAGAACTTTAAGAAAGTTTTTTATCCCTTGGAGAGATAGTTTACAGGGTAGATTCTTGTTTCAACTCTTCAGTTTTTAAACTGAGTACATAGCTGCCTGCTTAAAACCAAAATGAGGGGCAACCTGTGTGGCTCAGTGGATTAAGCATCTGCCTTTCAGCTCAGGTTGTGATCCCAGCATCCTGGGATAGAGCCCTGCGTGCTAGGCTCCCTGCTTGGCGGGGAGTCTGCTTCTCCCTCTATCCTTTTTCTCTGCTCATGATCTCTCTCTCACACATTCTGTCTCAAAGAAATAAAATCTTTTAAAAAAATGTGCCAAATGCTGATAATATCTATAGAAAAGTTGTTTAGAGAAAAATAGAATGATTGAAAATATAGATGTCAACCACAGAAACTAGTAGGTTCTTAAAACAGAAAAGTCAAAATAGAACAATTGATCAGTGCTTTTCTTAAACACCTTTATTTCTATATTACTTTTCTTTGATAATTAGCATATATATTAGCTTTTAAAAGACTCATATCATTTTATTTCCCATTTGTACTCTGTAATACCTAATTAATATTATTGACTTGCTTTAGTAATAACTAGATTCTTAGCCTATATAACTTGTTTTAAATCGATAGAAAAGTAATTATCTTACATGCATAATGATGTATTTTTAAATATATTGTTAACTGTATTTAAAAACCTGTAAGTTAAAATACAACTAGAACAAAAGGAATGTACTAATAATAAACTGATATTCATTTGTCTACAATTACATATCAAATTATATGAGGCAGGAGTCTTGGAGTTATTCTGTGCATTGCAGTAACTTGACCATTTATATTTAGACTTTAAGCCTTAAAGCTGAGAAATCTATCCTGAAATCGTTTTAAAATTAGTATTTTATTGTTGCTAGCCCTAAGGAGTTCCTTCTTTCTTTAATTATGTTTATGGTATTTTCAAATCTATTTCAACTCAACTTTTTTCCTTTCTCTTACTCCTATGAGGCATATATTATAGGAGGAGACTTTGGGAATTCCTTCATGCAGGACCATAGTTTAGAGAACTGTTGATAATCTTTGCTACGTTAGGTCTTAAGACACCAGAAATAAGCATAAAGTCTAATGTTGGCCTTTCTTTACCAAAAGTGGAATATTTCGTGTCACTTTAAAATGATTTTTTCTTAAGAAAGAACCACACTTCCTTTGCATAGGCCTTGCAGGTGGGAAAGCAAGACTCTTAAGGGAAATTAGGGCTCTTGACGAAATTTCTGCCTCGAGAGGATGTGTGTGTTAACCACAACCCCAGTACAGCGGAACATTCAATCCATGGTCTCTTGGCCAGTTGTTTCCTAAAAGGATACAAGAGAAATTTTTTTTAAGCTGTTGTAAATATTCCAAATTTCAAAAAAACAACATAATTTATTGTCTGTAACCCAAGAGAGTAGATTCTATAATGTTCTGAGTCCTGTGATTCTACATTTTCTGTCATTATCAACATTTAAAACGTATTCTTTTGCCAGACAAAAGGAAGTTAACCAAAGTCTCTATTCAGACATGTATACTGATTCTGACAGGATGTTGTCTACAATGGAGAAATCTAAAGATATTTATAAAACTGAACGTTGCTGTACTGTTGTGAAATACTGGGCATCAACCCAACCTAATAAACTTTATTCCCCTATTAATGTAACTTTAGCATAGGTGGAATTCCTATAGAATCTGGAGAACTTTTTAAGTTAAAACCATTTAGATGCCCTCCTTTTGGACCTAAGAACAATGACATTTTTTGAACTAATGACATATATACCAAGATTTTTAAGCAAAGAGAACTGTAACTCAGAGTCCAATGTGAAGTTTTCTTCTATATATAGATCAATAAATTTTCAAAGAGATAGAGTATGCTCAGTTATTGAAAGAAAGTTGAGAAAACATTAACTCTTCATGGGACACAGCTAGCCTTTAGAACACTGGTTTAGCCTAAAATAGAATCTTAGCAGCAATATTCCCAAACCTTTGCATAGCCACATGCAAGCTCTCTAGGCTTGTCAAAATGAACTGTTCACCTGTCATCTAAAAATTGAGTAGAGATCAGCTGGATTTATTTATTTTTTAATAAATAAGCATATAATTGGTAAGATATTGGCCTAAGTTTCTTTTGGATTTCTTGCCTATTTAAATATTACAGATAAAAGAAGAAAGCCAGATTCATGTTAAGACAACAGTGTGGGTGAACATGGAAGGCATTATGTTAAGTGAAATAAGCCAGGCAAAGAAAGAAAGATACTGTGTGGTATTACTCATAGGTGGAATCTAAAATTATATATATATAATTTTATATATATATATATGCCTGGGTGGCTCAGTTGGTGAAATGGTCAGCTCTTGATTTCAGCTCAGATCATGATCTCAGGGTCCTGGAACAGAGCCCCAGGTCAGGCTACACACTCAGCAGGCAGTAATATTTGAGGATTCTCTCCCTCTCTCTCTGCCCATCCTCCTGCTCACATGCACTTGCTCTCTCTAAAATAAGTTTTTTAAAAAAATTAAAAAATATGTAGAGCTCACATAAGCAGAGTAGATTGACAGTTGCCAGGGGACTGGTGGATGGGGAAAAAGAAGAGAGTTTGATAGAAGGGTGCAAACTTTTAGTTATAAAATGAATATGTTCTAAGGATCTGATGTATAATGTGGTGACTATTGTTGATAAGAGTGTAGTGTATAACTGAAATTTGCCGAGTAGAACCAGTGTTCTCACCAAAAAGAGAAAAAAAAAAAGCAAATATGTGAGGTGATGGATGTGTTAACTCGGTAGTGGGAATCCTTTCCCAGTGTATACGTCTATCAAATCATGTTTTACACCTTACCTATATTACAGTTTTGTCAGTTATACCTCAATAAATCTGGGGAAAAAAGAATGACTGAATTCTGAAATATTTTTTAACAGGTTATATCAATCAGTGAAAATTCTATATTCCTTTGGCATCTTTGTGACATATTCAATTCAGTTCTATGTTCCGGCAGAGATCATCATTCCTATGATCACATCCAAATTTCATGCTAAATGGAAACAAATCTGTGAATTTGCAATAAGGTCCTTCTTGGTTAGTATTACATGTAAGTATGACTACATATTTATATCATAATTTTTTCTTGTTGAATTTCATATAATGAAGCTACTTAACGTATATTTTTTAATATTTTAAAAACAATTTTATTTATATAGCTGAGATACTTTCTGGGTTAAAAGTTTGTTATTCTATTACTGTAAAAGAAAAATATAAACCAGATATTATCATGATTAAAGGAAATAACCAAATTATTATCTTGAAAACTACATCAGTGGTGATTAAAATATAAGTATATTTAAATTAGATGCATAAGGGACTCATTGTTGATACACATTTTACTTGGGTTTTAGTTTTCCTCAGGTTTTTTATTTCTGCTAACTTTTATATATTTAACAGTTTAACTCTCCATGACTACCTATAGAAATGGGTTTGGTTTTGTTTTCATCTTTAATAATTTCAGTGGCTAATTTTACTTCTTATTCAAAGCAATGTGTGCAATCTTGTCTTAAGGTTTCACATTATAAAATGCTTCCACTGGAGAGCACTAATCACAGAGACCTGTGGAAAAGCTTGGTTTTGGTTGGAAATAGTGGGAGTTTTGAGGTCACACCAACCTGATGATTCAGACCTGCCACTCACCTGCTGATGTCTTTAGACAGGTTTACATACCATCCATAAGCCTCTCTTTCTCAACTGTGAAGTTCATGGCATTTTTATAGAGTTTAAGAATATTAACAAAGTAGCCAGAAGTTATCATTGTCACCATTATTACTGTAACCAAAAGTATAAGATGACCATAATCCTGAACAAACGATTACCTAGAATGATACCAGAAACATTGGAAATTGGTCAGCTTTCTGTGCAAGACAGGAGTAACCATCGTGGCGCACTCAAGGCAAGAGAATGAGAGAGCTAGGAATTCAGGCCAATTTATAAATAGCAGTGAACATCTTAGAGTGGAGCTTATGGCCTAGATTTAAAGAAATGGCAAAGCTGAGAAAAGTAAATTAAACCTACTTTCCAAAGTAATCATTTAAATGAATTATAACAACAATAAAGTAAATCATATTGAGGAGTGAAGACACAAGCCCCTCCTAGGGTGACTAATAAAACATTCAGTGGGAAAAAGTTATTTTAAGACTTTTTGAAATACTTCTTTTGCATCGTTTTTGTTGATATTTTGACAAATACAAGTAATAAATAAAAAGGCTAATTTCATGAGTCCTTTTATAATAGATGTAAGACCATTCTATTCTGAAAGTGTATCTCCTTTTAAAATTAGTTATGGAGGTTCACTTGAAGGAGCTTGAAGAATGTTAAAGGGATTTAGTAACTTGGGATGTTTCAGTAACTTCTCCCACTTCCACGCTTTGTTATGTCAAAGCTACCTATGTGCTGAGGCACAGACCACACCACACATCTGCTACTGTCAGTTTATTCCCAAAAGCTGGGCCTTTTCTCAAGAGCTGAGTTCATGGCACAGAGAATGGCCAGTTTTTCTTCACTTCTCTCTTTTAGTTAAAAATAGTTAAAGCTACTCAGCAGCATATGAGGGTTATATTTACAGCATGCTTTGGACAAAGAGAACACAAACCAGATTGTCTTCCCTTCTACTTCACTGGGATACATCATTGGACACTGAGCCTCATTTGAGTCTTTGGCACATTCTTCCAAATTAAAGTAAAAGCCAGCTGATGTGCATGACAGGACTGTTGTTTATCTGTTCATTAAAGCACTTGAGGAGAGGGCGGGGCAAGATGGTGGAGGAGTAGGGTCCCCAAGTCACCTGGCCCCACAAACTTACCTAGATAAATTTCAACACATCCTGAACACCTACGAATTCAATATGAGATTTAAAGTGAGAACAGCTGGAACGCTACAGACAGAAAAGCTTTCATTTCTAACAAGGTAGGAAGGCAGAAAAAAAAATTTTTTTTAAAGAATAAAGTGGGAGAGGGGAACCACAAGTAGCAGGGCTAGAGCGGAGTGGTAAAAGCCTCTAGGGCAGGAAAGCCCAGCCCTGGGGAAGCAGGAACTTTTAAAATCCACACCAGAGTTTTCCATGAACGAAAAGTGCTCAGCAGGGAAATCGGGCACAACCGCAGGAGGGGCAGTGAGGCCTCAAGATTCCCAGACTCACTATAAGAGGGGAGGGGTGCCCAGGGGAAAGCTCACCACAAACCGCAGCCCAGTAAACAGCTGGAGCCCCGCAGCCCTCGGGGCATTTGGGAGAAGCCTATTGGTTAGGTGGCCCTGGACAGAGGTGGCTGTACCCCGTTACCTTCAGGACAGGCAGTCCACAGGAGTGTGGGTCCAGTGGCACAGAACCCCAGATTCCAGGGCGCCCAAATGGACAAAGCCAGCAATCCTGTGTTTCCCTCAGGACAGGCAGAAGTGGGGAGGGCACAGGAAAGCAAGAACTCTCCTGCTGCTGGATGCCCTGCAAGTTGTGCAGATCAGGGCACCCACACCAGCCCCCAAGAGCATCTAAGCCAGTGCATACTGAGAGACTGCACACTCATGGGGAGCTCGACTCCAGAGCTGGAAATATGGCCACCACCATTGTTGTTTTTCCTCTGTTTCACCTTGTGCCTGGGAGAGCCAGAACCACCAGGGAACAGAGGCCTCCTGGGGTCAACAGCTCCTACTGAGCCCAGCACCTGGGAGGGGGGCAGGGCAGCTCCCCCAGGTACACACACCTGAGACTCAGCACAGCAGGCCCTCCCCCAGAAGACCAGGGGAAGAGCAAGTTGATTGACCAAGCAGCTCTGGAAAGTATAAAGTATATAGTTCTAGTATATAGAACTAGAGGGCCCTTTTTTCCCCCTTTTTACTTTTTATATTACAACTCCTTTTTATATCAGACTAAAAATTTCCAATATTTTTTCTCTTTTCACACCTTAACTACAATATTTTACCAGCTCTTCATTTTTAAGTTTTTTTCCTTTTTGACTTTCATATTTCTACAATTACATGTCTTAGATATATTTTTCACTTCTGGATTCCCTTCAACGTATTCAGTTTAATTTTGGTAGATATACAAGATATGGGTTTTTGTATTTTGTTTTTTCTGCCTCGTTTTGTTTTACAATGGTGGAAGTTAGTACCTTCTAAAACATGACCAGCATGCACCCAGAACCAAGTCGAACACCATGTTGGTTCATTCTGTGAGATCATATTCTCTCTTCTTTCCAATTCTGCCCCCCTCTTTAGTCTTGTTTATGCTTTTGTGGTCAGTGTTGGGGCTTTATATAAATATTGCTGGTTTATATAAATTTGGGATTGAACATCTTCTAACATACAGAACAAAATCTACTCAGAACCAAGAGGATCACCCTCTAGGACCTTCAGGTAGATTACATTTTCTCTCAACTACCACTCCCTCACCACCACCATCCCCCCTCTTTTTTCTCTTTTCCTCTTTACTTTTTTTTTCTTCATTTTTGGTTTTTGGGTTTTTATTTTTACTACTTGGTTTTAAAATTTGTTTTTCACTTTAGTGCTCCTTTTGTTTTGTTCTTCTTTTTCTTTTATTTTCTGGTCTCTGAACCAGAAAATAGGATATATTTTACTTAGGTCGTGGTTGATATTTTTGATTCGGCCCACTCGTACAACCACTCTGCACTGGACAAAATGACTAGAAGGAAGAATTCACCACCAAAGAAAGAACCAAAAACAGTACTCTCTGTCACAGAGTTACAGGATTTGGATTTCAATATGATGTCAGAAATTCAGTTCAGGGCAGCCCCGGTGGCGCAGCGGTTTGGCGCCACCTGCAGCCCGGGGCATGATCCTGGAGACCCAGGATCGAGTCCCACATCTGGCTCCCTGCATGGATCCTGCTTCTCCCACTGCCTGTGTCTCTGCCTCTCTCTCTGTGTTGCTCATGAATATATAAATAAAATCTTTTTTAAAAATTTAAAAAATGGTTTAAAAAAAAGAAATTCAATTCAGAAGTACAATTATAGGGATACTGGTAGCTCTGGACAAAAAGCATAAAGGACTCTAAAGACTTTGTTACTGCGGAATTGAGATCTAATCAAGCCAAAATTAAAAATAGATTAATCTATTAAAAATTAAAATAGATTAGTCTAAAACTAGAGATGCAGTCCAAACTGGATGTTCTCTAACTGCTAGTGTTAATGAGGTGGAAGAAAGTGAGTGACATCTAAGACAAGTTGGTGGTAAGAAAGGAAGCTGAGGAAAAAAGAGAAAAACAATTAAGAGCCCATGAGGAAAGGCTTAGGGAAATGAATGATAGCTTGAGAAGGAAGACTATACATCCAATTGGAATTCCAGAAGAAACTGAAAGAGAGAGGACCACAAAGTATATTTGAACAAATCATAGCTGAAAACTTACTAAATCTAGGGAAGGAAACAGGCATTCATATCCAAGAGATAGAGAGAAACCCCCCAAAATCAATAAAACCCATTCAACACCTCGACATTTAATAGTGAAACTTGCAAATTCCAAAGATGAAAAGAAAATCCTTAAAACAGTAAGAGACAAGAGATCCCTAACTTATAGGGGGAGAAATATTAGATTAACAGCAGACCTCTCCACAGAGACCTGGCAGGCCAGAAAGGGCTGGCAGGATATATTCAGGGTCCTAAATGAGAAGAACATGGAGCCAAGAATACTTTATCCAGCAAGACTGTCATTTAGGATAGAAGGAAAGATAAAGAGCTTCCAAGATAGGCAGAAACTGAAAGAATATGTGGCCACCACCCCAGCTCTGCAAGAAATATTAAGGGGGATCCTGTAAAAGAAAAAGGAAGCCCAAAGAAATCATCCACAAAAACAGGGACTGAATAGGTATTACGATAACACTAAATTCACATCTTTCAATAGTAACTCTAAACGTGAATGGGCTAAATGATCCCAGCAAAAAACACAGGTTATTGGATTGGATAAAAAAGCAAGCCCCATCTATTTGCTGTCTACAAGACTCATTTTAGACTGAAGGATGCCTCCAGCCTGAAAATGGAAGGTTGGAGAACCATTTACCATTCAAATGATCTTCAAAAGAAAGCAAGGGTAACCATCCTCATACCAGATAAATTAAAGTTTATCCCAAAGACTATAGTAAGAGATGAAGGGGGACACTGTATAATACTTAAAGGGTCTATCCAACAAGAGGACCTAACAATCATGAATATTTATGCCCCTAATGTGGGAGCTGCCAAGTATATCAATTAATAAAGAGATGCTTAGATAATAATACACTAATAATAGGAGACTTTAACATGGCACTTTCTGCAAATGACAGATACTCTAAGCACAACATCTCCAAAGAAACAAGAGCTTTAAATGACCAGATGGATTTCACAGATATATACAGCACTTTGCATTCGACCACAGCTGAATACACATTCTTCTCAAGTGCACATGGAACTTTCTCTAAAATAGACCACATACTGAATCATAAGTCAGGTCTCAGTTGATACCAAAAGATTGGGATTGTCCCCTGTATATTTTCAGACAACAATGTTTTGAAACTAGAAATCAATCATAAGAAGAGATTTAGAAGAAACTCAAACATGTGGAGGGTAAAGAGCATCCTGCTAAAAGATGAATGGGTCAACCAGGAAATTAGAGAAGAATTAAAAAGATGCATGGAAAAAAAATAAAATAAAAAGATTCATAGAAACTAATGAAAATGAAGATACAACTGTCCAAAATTTTTGGGATACAGCAAAAGCAGTCCTAAGAGGGAAATACATGGCAATACAAGCCTCCCTCAAAAAATTGGAAAACCGCAAATACACAAGCTAACCTTACATCTAAAGGAACTAGAGAAAGAACAGCAAGTAAAACCTACACCAGAAGAAGAGAGATAATAAAGATTCAAGCAGAAGTCAGTGAAATAGAGACTAGAAGAACTGTAGAAAAGATTAACAAAACCAGGAGTTGGTTCTTGGAAAGAATAAGATAGATAAACCACAAGCCATCCTTGTTAAAAAGAAAAAAGACTCAAATTAATAAAATCACGAATGAAAGAGATCACAACCAATACCAAGGAAATACAAATGATTTTAAAAATATATTATGAAAAAAAATAAAAAATATATTATGAGCTGCTATATGCCAACAAATTAGGCAATCTAGAAGAAATGGATGCATTTCTAGAAAATCCCAATTTACCAAAAGTAGAACAGGAGGAAATAGAAAACCTGAACATGCCAATAACCAGCAAGGAAATTGAAGCAGTCAATCAAAAACCTCCCAAGACAACAGTCTAGGGCCAGATGGCTTCCCAGGGGAATTCTATCAAACGTTTAAAGAAGATATAATACCTATTCTACTAAAGTTGTTTCAATACTTCCAAACTCGTTTTATGAGGCCAGCATTACTTTGATTCCAAAACCAAAGACCCCACCAAAAAAGGAGATTTATAGGTCAATATCCCTGATTAACACATATGCAAAAATTTTCAACAAGATACTACCCAATAAGGATCCAACAGTACATTAAGAGGATTACTCACCATGATCAAGTGGGATTTGTCCCTGGGATGCAAGGCTGGTTCCACTTAAAATAATCAACGTGATAGATCACATCATCAAGAGAAAAAACAAGAACCATATAATCCTCTCAATGATGCAGAGAAAGCATTTGACAAAATACAGCATTTGACAAAATACAGCAGCCATTCCTGATTAAAACCCTTCAAACTGTAGGGATAGAGAGAACATTCCTCAATATCTTAAAAGCCATTTATGAGAAGCCCACAGCGAATATCATTCTCCATGGGGAAAAATTGAGAGCCTTTCCCCTAAGATCAGGAACACGACAGGGATGTCCACTCTCACCACTGCTATTCAACATAGTACTAGAGGCCCTAGCCTCAGCAGTCAG
Source organism: Nyctereutes procyonoides (assembly GCF_905146905.1). Lineage (NCBI taxonomy): Eukaryota > Metazoa > Chordata > Mammalia > Carnivora > Canidae > Nyctereutes > Nyctereutes procyonoides. Next base: position 19,784,678 of record NW_026575041.1, on the reverse strand, counting down.
ACAACAAAAAGAAATAAAAGGCATTCAGATTGACAAAGAAGAAGTCAAACTCTTCCTCTTTGCAGCAGATGACATGATACTGTGTATAGAAAACCCAAAAGACTCCATCCCAAGATTGCTAGAACTCATACAGCAAGCAATTCAGCAATGTGGCGGGATACAAAATCAATGCACAGAATTCAGTGACATTTCTGTACACTAACAATGAGGCTGAAGAAAGAGCAATTAAGGAATCAATCCCATTTACAATTGCACCCAAAAGCATAAGATACCTAGGAATAAACCTAATCAAAGAGGTAAAGGATCTATACCCTCAAAACCACAGAACACTTCTGTAAGAAACTGAGGAAGACACAAAGAGATGGAAAACATTCCATGCTCATGTATTGGAGGAATAAATATTGTGAAAGTGTCTATGCTACCCAGGGCAATTTACACGTTGATTCCAAGGCCTATCCAAATATCATGGACTTTCTTCACAGAGTTGGAACAAATAATCTTAAGATTTGTATGGAATCAGAAAAGACCCCGAATAGGGGAATATTGAAAAAACCAGAGCTGGGGGCATCACAATGCCAGATTTCAGGTTGTACTACAAAGCTGTGATCATCAAGACAGTGTGATACTGGCACAACAACAGACACATAGATTAATGGAACAGAATAGAGAACCCAGAAATGGGCCCTCAACTCTGTGGTCAACTAATATTTGGCAAAGCAGGAAAGAATATCCACTGGGAAAAAGACAGTCTCTTCAATAAATGGTGCTGGGAAAATTGGACAGCCACATGCAGAAGAATGAAACTGGACCGTTCTCTCATACCACACACAAAGATAAACTCAAAATGGTTGAAAGATCTAAATGTGAGACAAAAATCCATCAAAATCCTAGAGAAGAACACAGGCAACACCCTTTTTGAACTTGGCCACAGCAACTTCTTGCAAGATACATCTATGAAGGCAAAGGAAACAAAAGCAATAATGAACTATTGGGACTTACTTTTTTAAGATTTTATTTATTTATTCATGAGAGAGAGACAGAGGCAGAGGGAGAAGCAGGCTCCATGCAGGGATCCAGATGTGGGACTACATCCCAAGGCTCTACGATCATACCCTGGGCTGAAGGCAGGCTCTAAACCACTGAGCCACCCAGGGATCCCCACTATTGGGACTTAAGGATAAAAAGCTTCTGCACAGCAAAAGAAGCAGTCAACAAAACTAAAAGACAACCTACAGAATGGGAGAAGATATTTGCAAATGACATATCAGATAAAGTGCTATTATCCAAGATCTATAAAGAACTTATTGAACTCAACACTCAAGAAACAAAAAACCCAATCATGAAATGGGCAGAAGACATGAACAGAAATTTCACCAAAAAAGACATACACATGGCCAACAAGCATATGAGAAACTGCTCCACATCACTTGCCATCAGGGAAATACAAATCAAAACCACAATGAGATACCACCTCACACCAGTGAGAATGGGGAAAATTAACAAGACAGGAAACAACAAATGTTGGAGAGGATGCGGAGAAAGGGGAACCCTCTTGCACTGTTGGTGGGAATGTGAACTGGTGCAGCCACTCTGGAAAACTGTGTGGAGGTTCCTCAGAGAGTTAAAAATAGACCTGCCCTACGACCCAGCAGTTGCACTGCTGGGGATTTACCCGAAAGATACAGTGAAACACCGGGACACCTGCACCCCAATGTTTATAGCAGCAATGTCCACAATAGCCAAACTGTGGAAGGAGCCTCGGTGTCCATCGAAAGATGAATGGATAAAGATGATGTGGTCTCTGTATACAATGGAATATTACTCAGCCATTAGAAATGATAAATACCCATCATTTACTTCAGCATGGATGGAACCAGAGGGTATTATGCTGAGTGAAGTAAGTCAGTCAGAGAAGGACAAACATCATATGGTTTCACTCATATGGGGAATATAAGAAATAGTGAAAGGGATTATAAGAGAAAGGAGGGGAACTGAGTGGGCAAAATTAGCAGGGAGACAAACCATGAGAGATTCCTAACTCTGGGAAATGAACAAAGGATTGTGGAAGAGGAGGTGGGTGGGGATAGGGTGACTGGGTGACGGACACTGAGGGGAAACCTGATGGGATGAGCACTGGGTGTTACACTATATGTTGGCAAATCAAACTCCAATAAAAGCAAGTGGAAAAAAAAAAAGATGAAATGGACAGTTACAGAAAATTTCCCAGAAAGGCTTAAGCTACCAAATTTGAGTTTTAAAAGAGATAAAAAATTTAATAATGAAAAAATGTATTGAAAGCATAATCAGTACCTACCTTTCCCCCCAAAATTCACAAGATCCGGTTTTCCTGGTCAATTATACCAAATTTAGGAAAGAATAGATAACATCTAGGTTCTTTAAATTTATGAAGAACATAGGAATAGATCAAAAGCTTATCCAACATTGAACCAAAATCATTATTGTTTACAGAGAAACTACGGATACTCTAATTCATGAGTAGAAACTTTTATGACAAACAGATATCAGCAAATCAGGCCTAGGATTCTACCATGTTAGGGTTTATCACAAGAAAGAAAAGTTCTATACTAAAATATCTATAATATATTTCAAATAATTAATAGATTGTCTTTTAAAAATGACTGTGTTGATCAATGCTAAAACATTTCATGTCATTTCCCCACATCGTGGTTCTAGTCTGAGGCACTATCTGTAGCCACAGGGTTCAGGATGATTTCCACAGTGTCGCACAACATGGGTTAAGGAGTGCACTTCTTGGGAGAAAGGGGCAAATATATGCCAGTAGTTAGCAAGAGGAGAGAGGGCATAGACACCCCTAACCCTGCCGACATGTCACAGGGTAGCCAACCAAGCCAGGATACTGCGGGCCCAGAGGACCCCACCCCCTGCCCCCGACCATCTCCCCGTCTTCATCTCTTATAATTCAAACATGAGAGTCAAACTTGTGGGTGGAGAGAACACTCAGGCTACTTAGCATTGGATTCTCTGGATTTGGAGTGAAAGCAGTCCATGGGAATTACCTGGGAAGTTTAGCCATCTGTTGTATAGAAGACTTTGGGGCAGCAGGATACTACAGGTCCTCTTGTGCAGGTTGGGTGGCAAGGGGGTAGGAGCTGCATTTCAGTGAGTTTTCTCCCCCTGAAGTACAAGCATCCTTTTCCCAACTAGCCTGATGTCCAAGCCAGCCAGCCGGAACAACATCAGCTGAGGACGTCAGTGGACAATTCTGCCTGTTGCCTCACAAAAACTTAATTCCTATGTATGTCTCTTCAAATCTTCATAAACATGGAATAGAAATAAATCTGTTACTTCATTGAGGAGAATCTACCAAGAACCTGAAGCAAGCCTCGCATTAATAATAAAAGGTCAAAGGCATTCCTTATTTAAAACAGGAAAAAGACAAGAGGTCCTTTTAACATTTCTGGATATACTTTTTAATATAGTAGGAGCAAAAAAAAAAGATGTATTTTTGAAAGACATGGTTGTCAGATTTGAAGATGTGATTGACTACCTAGAAAATAGAGGTTTCTGAAATAGTGATAATTTTATTTTTTGACCTAACTTATGGTTATATGGTGTAATCTTTATAAAAGTCATCAAGGGATACCTGGGTGGCTCAGTTAGGTGTCTGACTCTTCATTTCAGCTCAGGGCCAAGGGATCTAGCCCAGCATTAGGTCCTGTGCTTATAGAGGAGTCTGCTGGAGATTCTCTCTCCTCCTCCTTCTGCCCCTCCTCCCTCCCCCATATGCGCACATTCTCCCTCTATCTCAAATAAATAAATCTTTTTAAAAAATAACCAAAAAATCACTTGACAAGCTTTGGGGGCAGGTTCCTTGCCAATGAGGATGTGGGCAGCTGATGGGACTATGTAATGTCCACAGAGCAGGCTGTACGACACTAGCGATAAGAGTGGAGGCTCAGCTGGATGTGCTTTGAAAACTGAGTATCTGTCAGTGTTCCGTAATCCTTTCCAAGTACCGAATCCAGGTTTGTAGTCTTGGTGTCCAATGTAGTGAGTTTATCAGCTTAGATCATACTGGTTACATCCAAGTCTGTTTAACATTTGAATCGTCATTTCAAAGTATCTTCTTAGTGGAGCTCAAAAGCTTGGAAAGGTGGGTCAGACTCTTTCTACATGTTTCCTGTAAAGCATTTACTTGCTAGACAGGCATCTTACAGGTGAGGGAGAAGAGTGAATGGAAGCTGGCCAGCAGCCACCATCAACTATTAGTTTTTATAGACCCTCTGTCAATATCTTTGGTAAGACAAGGGTAAGTAGGATCAAGAAAGTACCAGATCAAAACTTGTCAGAAAGCTTGCCAGTAGTTTGGAAGATTTTGTCGAGAGTAGTGGTACCTTTTTTTTTAAGTTTTCATTCTGAAATAAATAGAAAAGTTATAAAAGGAAGTAGAGTTACCATAAACTCTTTACTGAGCTTCCCCTAATGTTAACAGCCTGCACCCCACATCAGGTGTCAAAATCAGGACATTAGCATTGATACAATGCTATTAACTAGTCTGTAGATCTTATTCTGATCTTGCCAGTCTTCTCACTATTCTTTTACTGACCCAGGAACCCATCCAAGGTCCCACTCGTGTTTAGTTGTCATGTCTACTTTTGTTTCCTCCACTCTTGACAGTTCTTGTCTTTCTCTTTGTTTACCTCGACATTCTTGAAGGGCTGGCAGTTTTGTTGAATTCCATTCAGTTTGGATTTGTGTGATGTTTTCTTAGGATTAGATTGAAGTTAAGCATTTTTAGGAAGAATTCCGCAAGTGATACTTTGCATTTCTCAAACACACGGTGGCATCAATATGACTTATTACTGGTGATGTTAACTTTGATCACCTGATTTGGGTGGCATCAGACAGACTGCTTCACTGTACAAGTACTCTTCTTCCCTGTAGAGAATTAACAAGTTGCAGGACATATTCTGAGACCATGCAAACATCCTCTTCTCCTACAGTTTTTGTCCACGAATCTTAACATATTTCATTGACTTTCCTGCCACAGTTATTACTGGGGTGTTCACTTAATAATGATTTTCTATTTCCACTGCTCCTTCTGTTTTGGTTAATTGAAATTCCAGCGTAAGGATAGCTATCTCTTCTCTCATTTATTTAATGAGGATTTCGTATCCTGCCATCTTGTGTTTTGCAAATTTTAGAATGAGCTGTATGGCAGAGTAATGGAAGTGCTTTGGAAATAAACTGTCTAAACTTTTTCACCCAGAATTTCACAGCAAAAAATTAAGTCGTTGCTATAACAAACTCTGTTGAAAGTCATGATTCAAGAAGTGTCACTCACTGTTTTGGTTTCTCTGTGGGTTTGTTAGTGCAGAACAAAATACGACAGATTCTGCAACAGGCAGTAATTTAGTAGTACCTACCTGATTAATTTTTAAATATTGAAACATCTACATTTAGTACTCATTTAAGTATTAAGTATTTAAATAAGGACAATATGTATTTTCATTTTCCAGGTGCTGGAGCAATTCTGATTCCTCGTTTAGACATTGTGATTTCCTTCGTTGGAGCTGTGAGCAGCAGCACATTGGCCCTGATCCTACCACCTTTGGTTGAAATTCTTACGTTTTCTAAGGAACACTACAATATATGGATGATCCTGAAAAATATTTCTATAGCATTCACTGGAGTTATTGGTTTCTTCTTAGGTACATATGTAACTGTTGAAGAAATTATTTATCCTACTCCCAGGGTTATAGCTGGCCCTCCACAAAGCCCTTCTCTAAATTTGAATTCAACATGCTTTACATCTGGTTTGAAATAGTGGAAGCAGAATTATGAGTCTTTTCCTTTTGTCTTAATTCTGAAAATGATGAAAATAAGAACTAGTAGGCTACATTGCCATAAACTTAAAAATAGAACCAAATTTTCTTTTGGCACGTAATGGTATTTCAGTAGTAAGCTTTCTGGTAAGTAATTCTTTACCAGTAGTGGTAAACTATGACAGATTTTTTATTTTGGGTATTAGCAATAATTTTTAAAAATTTAGTTTTGAAAATTTTTTAAATTAAAAAATTAAAATATAGAAAACTTAAAGAATAAAAAGATTTCCATTATGCTTCATTCAATCAGAAATACACCGAGATTCTCTTTTACACCCATGCTTCTCTTTCCCCACCCAGTTGAGAAGAGAACAGGGTTCTGTCAGTAAAGGAATCAAAGAAGAACATAGTTAACAAAAATCTTCTCACTATCTAGGTGAATGTCAAAGTGTACTTTGTGTATAACGTGAAAATGTCTTAATCATGTTTTTATTAAAAAGCAAAATACCTATGATTTGTCCCTGGAAGGATAGAAAACTCATTAACCTGGATGCAAGCATCAGAAATCCCTACAACCAGAATTATTCTTCCCTAGTCTGTGATGGTAATTGATCTGCACAATGAAAACTCTGAGATACTGTGCGAGATCCTGACTTAGTGTCTCAGTCAAATTTGAAAGAGACTTTAAGGCTTATCTAACACAATTCCCTTATTTTTTACCTGAAGAAATTGAGCCAGAAAGGTTAAATAACTTGGTCAAGACAACTTAGCTTTGAGATCAAGCAAGAGAACCTGATCTTTTGACTCCAAGTCCAGGATTTTTTATTTTTCACATCATACCAAGGAAAAGAATAAGTTATGTCCAGTTTAGACTTTAGCATTGCATCTATTTAATTATATTTTAATATTTGGAAAGCCAGTGATCTTTGAATAGGACACATGACCTGACTATAAAATCAGAGAACTCTAAAAAGCATTGCATTACAGCCATATCAACCCCAACAAGAGAAAGAAGTTTGTTCAGTTTTAAAGATTAGAAACCACTTGCTGGTTTAACTGCTGGCTAGTAGAAGGTACTCAGCTATTCTGTTTGTGGCTCCAACCCTTCTAATTAGTTCTTTTCTTTTCAGGTTTTGTAGTCACTGTCTTTCTCAATGGCAGAAAATAGGTATCTGACAAAATACAGGATTTGTTTATTCCTTCCAGCCCTGTGGCTTTCTTATCATAGCCTCTTACTAATCTAAATGGGCAGAATTAAAAAAAAAATAAATTTATGCAGAGGAAAAATTGAGACAATAATAGACTACTAAATCTTGAGACACTCCAGGTTTCTTCTAGAGAAATACCTTTTATTACTCCATATTTGGCAGGCTCAGTTATTAACCAAAACAATCTCAGTTGACATGGAAGATGAAAATTTTTAAGTTTAAAACATTAAGAATCTTGACTTTTTAAAAGATTTGTACTTTAACATACATTGGACTTTTTAATCAGATTGGTTGTACTCTAATTTGTAATATATTAAGATATCATCGAGATCACTGTAGTATATGTATTGTGTATTTTTATATATAAATGCTAACTTAGTTCAAGTATTTTTTGCTTTGCATCATTAATGAATCAAGTACAATTCTAACAAAGTATCAGAAGCTTTATTTTTGTACAAATTCATAAGACTCAAACTTTTTTTAAACACTTACATTAGATATCACCAATAATTGTGATACTTTTATATCAAAGCCATTATGTTAAACTTTTAGTCATACTGAGAGAATGTGGAAGAAGTTAGAGGAAAAGTGATTGTCATTGACTGTTAGATAATCGTGTTTCTAAGAATAAATTAGATTTTTTAAAATATATAACTTGGTATAAAATGACTTAAAAACCATTATTTAATAGAAAGCACTATTATTTTGTCAGCTGTCATCAGATATTTCTAGTCTATGCATGAAATTTTATTTTTATACTTTGACATGTTTATTTTCCTTATTAATTCATCAAATTCAGTGAATTTTGAATAGTTGATCATAGCAATAAATAAATTTTAGGTTCAGCATGAACAAAATGTTGAGTGCATTATCAGCCAGGCTTCCTTATGCAGCAATTGCTGATTCGACAGCCAATACTTAGTCCTCTAGATTATTGATACTTTAAATACAAGAGAAAAGTTGAAATCATGAAAAAGGGAACTAAAAGGGGAGAGAGGTTAGTTTTCATTCTTAACAAAAAAACTATTTAGATGTAAAGTATAAATACACCTTTAAAGATTGTTGATGATGTATTTTAGTTGCAAAAAATTCAGTAGCAATATTTTTCCTCTGAAAATTGAGTTTTAATGAATCAGACATTTCCTAAAGATTTTTGGAGAAGATATTTTGATGAGACCAGCTGTTGCTTTTATTTTGGGGCCTGGAGAAATGAAAGCAATTGTACCTGTCAAATTGTGTATCTGGTATCTTGGTCTATTACATTATGGCTAAGATGACTTCAGCATTTCATTTGCCACAATGAAGAACCCTGTTTCCTGAGAGCTAATCAGGTGCCTGAGAGCCTTTCTATCACTGGGGTAGGGGAGAGAAGGGAAAGCTTCTTTTAGCTCTGCTGACCTCTGTTTGAAGTCAGTCATCATTAGTCCCTTACATTTCAAAAGGGTTTTGCCAGTTTCAGAGTCAACTTGTCAAAACACTGGTTTTCAGATACTTTTTAATCAGAGGATCTTCTTTTTCCCACATGGTCAGATTTCTCCACATTTAAATAAGAACTAGTTTTTTTTTTCTTGGTTAAAGACCCAATTTGTATGATGTTATCAAATAAAAAAGTGTACTGGATTAGAAAATGCCACATTATGTTTAATTCTGTCCCTGCTTGATTCTCCTTTCTTAAAACTATTTCTGCCTCTCATCTAGGCACTGCACTTAACGTTTTTATAAGGATTTTATGCAATGTGCATGTTGTAAATTTCCTAACAGGGCCTAATTTCATTCAGTATTTTCAGAATAGTTACAGGAAAGCTGTCTAACTGCAAAGACTATACAAATATTAATAGAACTGTTAAAGTTCCACATTAGTGCCATTTCTAGCTGTGGCAAAGCACAGGTCTTACTGTAGCTTACCTGTGGCACTTCTTCACTGTGTCAGCCAATACAGCATCTGAATAGTACATTTGTTTACTGATAGTATATACCCACATTAGGTTTTGACCTCAGTTCTCCCTTCTTCATTTAAAAAGGAGAAGATACAGAACTGAGATAATGGAAATGATAAATAAAAATTCAAAAATAATACCAGCAGCTCAGTGAATATTTTCTGTTGAGGAACAAAAAAAATTTGGCAAAAATACAGACCATTGATCATGTAAAATGAGTTTGTTTTTTCTAATGAGTCTATTTTGTTCATTTTGGCTGAACTAGCTTCCCCCTTCATAAGAAAATTTGGGAACTTCAATCTAAAAGGTGTAACAAAACACTTCCTAACATTAAATGGCTGACTGCTATGGTTAATACTTTGGAAGTATTATGGATAATTTTGTTTATGCCCCTAGTGCTTACTTGGCTAACTGCTTTATGAAAGTGGTTCGTTTTCACCTAGGAAATAAGAAAACATGCTTAAGAAACAACTAGAGGGCAGCCCTGGTGGCTCAGCGGTTTAGCGCCACCTTTAGCCCAGGGGCGTGATCCTGGAGACGCGGGATGGAGTCCCACGTTGGGCTCCCTGCATGGAGCCTGCTTCTCCCTCTGCCTGTGTCTCTGCCTCTCTCTCTCTCTTTCTCTCTCTTTTTGTGTCTTTCATGAATAAATAAATAAAAATCTTTTAAAAATGGTTAAGATGGTAAATTTAAAAAAAAGAAACGACTAGAAATGCTATTTATTACCGTATAATAAATGAAATCACAACTTACTCGCATTCTTAAAATGTCATATTAAAATAAGCTAGTTCTTATGAGTGAGAGTGTACACACACACCAGTAATGTATATTAACTTACCATTTAAATTGGGTCCAGAAAGATGATGTGTTGAAAGGTCATTCCAAAACTTATTCCATTAGAGTTTTCTTGATAACAAATAGGAAAGTAAATGTTTCTACCGTGAATAAATTAAGCTCTGGGTTTTTGTGTTTTTCAAAATGATTTTGTTAGTCTGAAAATGAAATATCATTGCCCTTGAGTCAATTATTTTTCTTTTAACTTATTTTTCTTTACAGTATGAAAAAGGCTGTCTTAAAGTACTGTAGCTCTTCTGAATTTTCAATAAAATGTAATTAATTTGCTTGCAAATGCCTTTTTAAATGAATTTGTCTTCTATAAGGTTAAATGATATTGACAAATGTCATAAGCTGAAAATGGCACTAGTATATTCTCATAATAGCATTTTAGTCACTCTCTGATTAATTCTTTGTCATGTGATCTTCAAACTTGGAAGGTGATATAATGTACCTCTAAGATGTAAGAGCAGATGTTGATTAAAATTGAAGGGACATACTCAGAACCGTGACCTGACCTTCCTACAAAGTAAATGCAGAATGAGCAGCCTGCAGATGCTGTATCTGTGATTTGATTTACCACTCTCTCCTGATTCTCTCCAGGTCAAGAATATGTATCAGTTACACTTTAATATGTTTCACTTGCATTGTGCCAACTCCCCATATCAAAGATCATAAACATATTTATACTTTTACATCAATAATCCTGCTCTGTGAACCTAACCTAAGGGCATGCCACGGTTCACCAGAATTATGCCTGCGCCTAAAAGTGCATCAGCAACATTTCAGTAGTGGAATATTGGAAACAACTTTAATGTTCAACAAAAGGAAACCATAAATTGTGATATATTAACCTAGAACACAATGAAGGTGGTATTAAGGTTAATAATTTGGGAAAGAATAAATACATAAAACTAATTTTTAATCACAGCTTTGTAAAAAGAATTGCTTTTGAACCTACACAAGATACACAGAAAGTACAACCATAGTGTTAGGAAAAATATAGGTTTGGGCCCCTGAGTGGCTCAGTCGGTTGAGCATCTGACTCTTGGTTTCATCTCCAGTCATGATCTCATGAGTGGTGAGATTGAGCCCTGCATCAGACTCTGTCCTCAATGGGGAGTGCTTGAGAACTCTCTCCCTCTGCATCTCCCCCTACTTCTGAGTGCTCACTCAAATAAGTATTTTTTTTAAGGTGGGTTTTACAGTTTTTGAATGAATAATAAGTGGAAGACTTCAAGAGAAAGGGGAATAAAGTTATAAAGCCTTAGTAGGATAACATGCTCTTAGTAAGCAACAGAAGGAACAGAAAAGAACATAGAGTAAGAGTACAACTAGAGAAGAAATGTGATGAAAAATCCACAGAATACTTGCTGAAGGAAAACAAATACAGCCACTTTGTAAAATTAATTTTAGGGTTTTTATGCAAAAGATTTATTAGAGTGGTAGTTTTAACATACATACATGGTCTCAAAATTTTGCACATAGGCTGGTGGGGTTGACATATCAAAGAACTGCCTTGATTCAAAGTTTCCTTTTAAGGGTAGATTTGTTTGAAGGCTTAAAATTGTGGAAGAGAATCAGGTCTTCTGGTCTTCAAAGTTTTCTGGTGCCGTGAAGCCCAGACACTTGGTACCAGGTGATAGAATGCTTCTCAAACTAAAGCTAATACATGAATCTTGCCAAGGAATCAGGGAGTGGTTTAATTCTTCCCCAACCTGGATCTTGATCTGGGCTGGAGGATGGGGACCAGACACAGGAACACCCCACCCTGCCTAACCGGCACTAAAGCAGGAAAGTGGTGTTGAGCATGGATCAGTTTGTGCACGTCAAGACTGAACAAGAATAGACCAGGAACCTGGGCAGTACAGAAGGAACACCATCACATCACAGACCCCCGGGGCCCTACATAACTTTGTAGCTCCAGCCCCTCAGTCTCCACAAGGCAAGAATAGGCACTAGGAAATCTGTTATCATCACTGTCCTGTCTTAAATCTTTTCTCCTTCTGCAATCTCAGCTGTACAAAGATCAGGCTTCTTAACGTGGTTCACTGGCAGGCCTCACTCCCTTGCCTCCCCTACAAGGTACAGTAACACCAAAGTGTTGGTTGCCCCACAAACATACGGCACGTTGTCTGGTTTACACCTGCAGGACTCCATCTCGTCATGTTGATACAATCTCCTTCTACTTCTGCCCCTTGTGTTTTCCTGGCAAACCCTTATCTATTGGTAAGATTCAGCCTACCCAGTGGCTCTTCTATCCTCTCTCCTACCCTGAGTGAGTTGTGTCTTCTTTCACGCTAGCAAATGACCTTGGGTTTGTGATCACACTTTCCATATGGTTTAGTAATTCAGTTTCTGTGTCTGTCTCCACTACCTTGGAGTTCCACAAGTATGCTATATGTATTCATTGTTTGGTTTCTTCTCTGTCCACCCTTAGAGACTATAAACTCCACAGAGGAAGTGATTTTGTCAAAGGTCTTCACAACTGAAAATCCAGTGTCTAGAGGAAGGCTGGGCACATAGTAGATGCCCCCAAAATATTTGTTGAATGAATGTATGAATTGAAAAAAATAACAAGGAAAGACCCATATTAGAGCTCCGGTACATGATAAAATCTTTAGGCACAAGGGCGAAGTCATGCATTTTCTACAGTCCTCTGTACCCCATGCCTATTTGTTTAGTCACTGTAGCCAGCTCTCTTCCATTTGGTAACCCAGCAGGCTGTGATACTGTAAAGCAAAGACTACCAAGTCTGAGTGTCTTTTAAAAATCCTGATCAAAAAAAAAAAAATCCTATGAATCAGTCAAACCTTAAGAACATATTCAGGAGCTCCTGGTAGTACATGTGAAGTCTCATCAAAAGGAAAAAACTGACCCTTTCTCACAAGCCTTGATGTCTTCATGTTTGTATATGAACAGATTTTTGTAGGAAAAAGAATCAGAGGTCATACTCTCTACCCATTGTTAGAAAAAATTACATATGATCTAGAATGCAAGTCGCCCATTTCTGTCTTAAAAGTATAAAGAGAAGTAACTAAAGTATGACATTGGGGCACCTGGGCAGCTCAGTTGGTTAAGCATCTGCCTTTGGGCTCAGGTTGTGATCCCGAAGTCCTGGGATTGAGCCCCACATCAGTCTCCCTGCTCAGTGGGGAGTCTGCATCTCTCTCCCTCTACTCCCTCCCCCCTGTGTGCTCTCTCTTTCAAATAAATAAAAATTTAAAAAAATAAAGAATGACATCTAGTCCTGATGTCTGAGAGTACTTTCCTGAATTTGTCAGGCCTAAAGGTTCCCTGCTTGTAAAAGAGTAATACATTCAGTAATTTGGGGGAACCATCTCACAAAGGAGAGTATTCTCTTGCTGTTCTGAGAAGCTACCTATTGTTAAAGTGCGTTGCGGTATATAAGTGGACCCCAGTAGAAATCAAGAATGGGAATTACAGTATTGGGAAAAGTGACTGCCAAGACGATCATGTTGCAGAACTAGCTAGGAATGAAAAGTGAAAATAAGAATAGTAATGGATATCTGGAAATTGGAATTAATTTGATTGAAGATCCATGGCTCCATACATTGTCTTTTATGAGACTTCATCCATGTTTTATTTGCAGAGTTTGCTCTAGGACCACAGTCATAACTTTCACTATAAAATAGATTAATTTTTTCCCTGGGTGAAGACAAGAGGCCTCAAGATTAAGTTCTTCATGTTGTCCAGGTCACCTTCTTTAGGATGTGCTTGTAAAAAAAAAAAAAGGATGTGCTTGTACTAGTAGTCACCCAATGTTAACGACTGCTCAATGTCTATATTAAAAGATAGTGGTGTCAGAAATCACATAGTACCAGTGGTGTGTGATGTGGAAGATATTCATCAAATATTGCATGCCAGGAACGGTTTTATCTTTCAGCTAATGCTGTATAGTACATATATGATAAAAGCGCTTGGTGACTTTTGGTTATTGTAATACAGAAAACCCATAACACAGAAGAGATTTTTAAATGATTTTGGAACCACTATATAGACTGGAGATGTGTTGTGCTCAATTCTGACAGAGGCCCAGATTGTTACAAGATTAGAAGAATAGGGGCAGCCACGGTGGCTCAGCGGTTTAGCGTTGCCTTCGGCCCAGGGCGTGATCCTGGAGACCCAGGATCGAGTCCCACATCAGGCTCCCTGCATGGAGCCTGCTTCTCCCTCAGCCTGTGTCTCTGCCTCTCTCTGTATGTGTCTCTCATGAATAAATAAGTTAAATATTTTTTAAAAAAGATTAGAAGAATAGATCCCCTAAATGCAAATCCACACACTGGCTTGGTTTTCAGAGATGCGTTAGCCATCTACCATAATGCCTTTTGATTGCAGTTTTATGTTTAATGCGATAGTGAAAATTATACTATGATCATCTCGCAGTTCTTGAGTCGTATACATTGTTAACATGTTTTGCCAAGAAGTGTACAGTGAATATAAAACCCTGCTTTCCTGGCTGGTAAATACTGGTTGGCAGAGGAAAATGTGCTCTCAGGAGCTATGAAATAGGGATGGGGAAATCCCTCCATGACATCGATAATATCAATAAAGACCATTTCTTTCTATCATTTCAAATTTGTGGGGCATCTTAGCAATATCCTCAATTATCTTGGCAAGCCTAAATTTATCACTACAGGGATGCATTATTGCCAGTTTTCAATGTGAAGATAAGGTGTGAGGATCAAAACAAAGCAAAACAAGCTGTGGTACCAAGACATTTGTACCCTGGTCACTGATGATTTTCTTTCTCAGTGGAGAAAACACGGCAAAGAAATCGTGGGTATGTTTAAAAGCCACATCAGGATGCTGCAATAAGACATGAAGAACTGTTCAACAGAATGCAATGCAATCAAAGAGTAGATTAGGAATTTATCTGTCACTACTCCTAACCAGACCCAGTCAAACTACCAGGTTTCATTTGGACTTACGAGTTTTCAAGGTACTATACTCATTAAATCTCTCCATTAAATTCTGGGTCCATGCAAATATGGACAGAATTATCCGACAAAGCCATCAAACATCTGCTGAAATTCCCAAACATCTATAATTTTAAATTTAATCTTCCAATTTAGCAGCAAAAAAAAAAAAGAGAGAGAGAGAGAGAGACAGGGAAGAAACATATTGCATGTAGAAGCTAATGCTTGAATTATTGAGCCAAAGCTTAGTGAAAGGTTAGCAATGAGATCACCTCTCTTCCACTGACATGAAAGAATTATTTTTTACCATTAATATTGTGTTCCACTTTTCTAATTTAAATACTTATCATATTTCTTTCTAGTCATTTAAAATTAATGGTCCAAGAGTACACTGAGCAAACCATTAAGTAGTTTGGGGATAACAAAAATCTGAGAATGGTAATGAGAGATTGTTGGTGGAATGAGTGACTGAGGGAATTGTCTAGGATACACAAAGCCTACAAATGGCAAAAGAGAGCCCTCAAGGGTTTCTTTCTTGTCATGGCCATGGAAAATTGGGAATAAATATTGAGAACTGGTATAAGAGAGAGAGTATGACAAATCCTAGGATTTGCATTTGATGAATACAATAAATATGGGGATGATTGAATCTTTTAAGACTCTTAAAACACAGTAGCTCCACTACCCCCGCTTCACCTTGGAGGCTATGTTCCAAGACCCTCAGGGGATGCCTAAAACTATGGAAAGTGGTGAATCCTATATATACTATGTTTTTTTTCCTATACATGCATATATATGATGAACTTTAATTTAGAAGTTAGGCACAATAAGAAATTAACAAAAACTCATGATAAAATGGAACAATATGCTGCAATAAAAGTTATGTGAATGTAATTTCTCTCCCTCAAAATACCTTATTGTACTGTACTCACCCTTCTTGTAATGATGTGGGATAATAACAGGCCTTGGTGATGAGATGAAGTGAGGTGAATGACGTAGGCACCGTGACATAGCATGAGAATACTTTGACCTTTTAAAAATATGTCAGAAGGAGGATGACCTGCTTCCAGGCCATGGTAGATTGCAAGTGACTAAAACACTGGAAAGTAAATCCGTGTACAAGAAGTACAGCTACATAAAGGATGGAAAATATGATATTGGCATAAAATATTGCATCATGAGTCATTATCTTTCAATAAAAAATGAGACACTGAAAGGGTGACAACAGGTCAGAAACCCTTTAAATCTGCTAAGTGAAGGATGCAGCATTTCCTCTTGGCTGAAATCTCAACCCAAACCATTGCAATTTTGCATGGTGTTCTGGGCATCTTCTCTATGATTACCCTAATAGAACTCAATGAACTTTGGGGGAAAAGAAAGAAATAAAAGAACAACTGGTTTTGATATCTACTCATTTTTTGTGAGCTTGGGGTCTAGACGTATTATAACAGTAAGAAAGAAGAGAGAGATGGCCTAGATACTAAATCTGATAGTGTCATTCTTCGATTCAAAATTGACTCCATGAAACTGTACCTTGTTGAGTATAGCTGGCAAGGAAATATTGTTCTCATGGTACATTAGTCAAGTAGTATAGCTGCTATAACATACCACCCCTAATGTCTTAGTGACTTCACATAATAAAAGTTTCTTTCTTTCTTGTCCAAGTCACAAAGTGCTATATGGACATACCAGGATTCTGGCTCTTTACATCTTGTGTCACTATCATACTAAATACATAACTTCCATGGTCACCCTGGAAAGGAAAGAGAAAGCATGGGCAACTGTGTATGGAGTTTTATGGCCAGGCCTAGAAGAGGGGTACATCACTGCCACCCACACCCCATTGCCTAGAACCTGATCAATTGGCCCTATGTTGCTAATTGCAAGAAAGACTTGGAAATCAGGAATTTCTATATGCCCAGGAAAAGAAAATGGGATTGGTAAATATCTAGCAAGTCTCAGCAGGAGATGTTAACTGAAAATACTATTATACACACACACAACACACACACACACACACACACACACACTGCCTCTGGGAATTCATCTGAGTGTAAAACAAACCCTTCCTCTGGGGGGAGGGGGAGCACTCAAACCCCAGCACGGAATAGGAAGCTCAGAGATTAACTGAGAAAGAGAGTGAACGGATTGCACCTCAGACCCCAGCAGGGGGAAAGCACGTGCCTTCCATGACCCTGCAGTCACAAAGGCCCCATATAAAAATTGACTTCCTTTTCCCATGTCCCTGCTCTTCCTGACTTCCTATAGAGCTTTCCCTCCCTTCTACCGGAGGCACTTGCTTCCTTGATGGTTCCTTGCCCGACCAACCTTCCTTCCTCCCCCTCTCACCTTCCCATGCAAGGAGTGAAGAGGGGAGGGAGGTTACAGGTGGGACAGGATATATGCTTATGTGCTTATATGCTATAAGATCCAAAGAAGGATGTGAATTTTTAAAATATAGCACAATGCCTTCAGGACTTTTGAGTGTAAGGATTTCAAATTGGGGTAAACTACAGACACCTGAGAAAACACAGTCACATGCTGCCATCCTAACAGGTGTCCTAGTAAAGAAGTTGGAGAAGTTGGTAGCCATGTTTTCAGACCGAGCTATCCATACATTGTCATTTTCAGCTTGGTCATCGACATCAGAGTGATACTGATACATAACCTGCACACTTCAGACAAAATTTCTTCTCATACATTCCTCCCCATCCCCTTAAGGGAGTACTTGGCTCCCGTGAGAGACCCAAGGGCTGAGCTGCTGATATGATTAGCATTGTGCTCAGAACCAAGGGACCCCAACATGGGCACGTAAAGAGAGACAACAGTTGAGGATTAACTGCAATTATAAAAAAGATGAAAGGAATCCAGTCTATTCAGCTGTTAACATTAAACATCAGCGATCGGACAATATGAAATGGTATTTCACTTCTGAAATTTGCATGCACTTTTTCTCTTCAGACCTTAAGGGTCAAAACTGGGCAAGCATCTTGCATGGAAGCAGCCAGTGAACTATATTTAAAAGTCCCTTCTGAACACAGCAAGGTATCAAACATTTGATGGATTGAAGAACAGAGGTAAAGAATGATATTGCTGTACTGACAACTCCTGAATACAGCACCCTATCATTTTTCATTAAAAAGATAAAGTCGGTAATTAAACTTGTATAAGGAGAATTTCCTGAAATGATGATAGTACTAAATATGTAATTATGATTTGACTATAAGTAAATAGTTACCACAAGCTTCATTTTTTAAGTAAAAAGAATAGTTTAGCACAATGTGGGAATACAAACCTCTGGACATAATACATAAAAACAAAAAGCTACCAAACCTTTATAATAGAGTACAGACTTCATCAAATCACAGATTAACCCTTTGTGGTTTGCAAGGACTTTTCCCCCAGACTGTACACTGCTTTCTCTCCCTTTCACAGGATATTTTGCAGAGCAAAGCTTTTAATTTGAAGCCTAATTTATAAACTTTTCATTTTATGGGTCATACTTCTGGTTTCAAGTCTAAGACCTAAATCCTAAGGACTTTCTCCTACCTTTTAAAAAAGTTTTAAAAAAGATTTAAAAGTTTTATGTTTTTATGTTTTTATGTTTTACATTTAAGTCCATGATCCATTTTGAGTTAATTTTTTTTTAAGATTTTATTTATTTATTCATGAGAGATACAGAGAGAGAGGCAGAGACACTGGCAGAGGGAGAAGCAGGCTCCAAGCAGGGAGCCCGACGTGGGACTCCATCCTGGGTCTCCAGGATCAGGCCCTGGGTTGAAGGCAACGTTAAACCACTGAGCCACCCGGGCTGCCCAGAGTTAATTATTATTTAAGGTGTGACACATAGGTCAAGATTTATTTCTCCCCCTTGGATGTTCAATTTAGCAAAAATTCCATCTTTCCTCCATTGAATTGCTTTTGCATCTTTTTTCAAAAGCATTTGGGGTTATCTGTGGTTCTATTTCTGGGTTCTCTAGTCTGTTTCACTAATTTATGAGTCTATTCCTCCACCAATACTCACACTGCCCTGATTATTGTAGCTATGGAATATGTCTTAAAATTTGGCATACAATAATTTCTACAACTTAATTTTTCTTGTACAAAATTGTTTTTGCTATTTTGGACCTTTACTTTTCCACACAAATTTTCGAATAATGCTGTCTGCGTCTACTAAAAGTATTTTAGTAGATTCTTTAGCTCAGTCGTCTGCTCACAATTTTATTTTTTATTTTTTAAAAGATTTTATCTATTTGTTCATGAGAGACACACAGAGAGAGGCAGAGACACAGGCAGAGGGAGAAGCAGGCTCCCTGCAGAGAGCCTGATGTGGGACTCCATCCAGGGTCTCCAGGATCAGGCCCTGGGCTGAAGGCGGCACTAAACCGCTGAGCTAACTGGGCTGCCCTGCTCACAGTTTTAGAAACAACTAATGTGAGAGGTCATTGTGCGATCATTTTGTTTCCATAGATTATTCTCCCTTCTGTCTGGAGGGTTCCAGTTTCATCCTCTGGTTTCCAAGCTGGGTAGCTATTATTATTAGAACATATGCAACCCAACTATGTGAGAGCACAGAGTGATGCTAGCAGAAAGAGATGGAGGTCTTCATTCTTAATGCTTCCACCAGCCTCTCACCCCTGAGAAGTTGCCTCCTTCGGCAGCCTGACTGTAGTGCTGTCTCATCCCTTGGATTGTGTCTCGCCTGCTACTCTATACTGCCACATTGTCTCTCTACCAGGCTCCATTAATGGACATCCAAAGCAGAGAAAAAATATTCTAAGAATTATTCCAATTACTTCTGATAGCCACTTTGCCAGTGGTAGCTGACAGTTGCCACCCAACAAACATCATGGTCTGAAGATCTTTCACAGTGAAGCTTAGCAGGACTTAAGGTCACTTGACTTCTGTGAAATGAGCAAAGCCAGAAGTAATTGAGAATAAAAATTGTTTAGTTTATAAAGACATTCAATGTATTCTCTCTTCTTCTGGACTTAAAGAAATATTTTTAAAAATAAGAAAATGAGTAAAATCCCCATCATTGCTTTCAAATTTGGCCACATAGAGTAATGAGAATGACAGATTTTCTCTTAAATAATTCATAAGGATAATTATCTATTACATAACATCTCATTGCTCAGCTTTAACAAAATTGGCCTATTGTAGTTAATAAACGATAAAAACAAATAGTTATGAGGCACCTATTATGTGTGGAGCCCTTTTTTTAATAAATTAATTTTTTATTGGTGTTCAATTTACCAACATACAGAACAACACCCAGTGCTCATCCCGTCAAGTGTCCCCCTCAGTGCCCATCACCCATTCACCCCCACCCCCCGCCCTCCTCCCCTTCCACCACCCCCAGTTCGTTTCCCAGAGTTAGGAGTCTTTATGTTCTGTCTCCCTTTCTTGTATTTCCCACACATTTTTTCTCCCTTCCCTTATATTCCCCTTCACTATTATTCATATTCCCCAAATGAATGAGAACATACACTGTTTGTCCTTCTCCGATTGACTTACTTCACTCAGCATAATACCCTCCAGTTCCATCCACGTTGAAGCAAATGGCGGGTATTTGTCGTTTCTAATGGCTGAGGAATATTCCATTGTGTACATAGACCACATCTTCTTTATCCATTCATCTTTCGATGGACACCGAGGCTTGTGGAGCCCTTTTTATAGGAAGTATCTGTTGAAATCTCACAGCCATACAAGGAGGCAGCATTATTATCCCAATTCACAAAAGAGGAAACTGAGGTTTAAGAAAGTTAAGCATTGTACCTCAGGAGACATAGCTAGCAAGTGGTAAAGCCAGGATGGAGACTCAGGTCTGACCAACATGAAACCCCATGCTCCCAACCAATACACTACATATTATATATTTGATTACTTCTTTGTGGAGGTAAATGACACTGAACAGTTAAGAATCAAATTAATTATCATCCTATGACATTATTCAACTTTAATGATAATAACTCTTGGCATTTTTCAAAAGTCAGACAATGAAGTAGTAACTTCTTTAGGCAATTATGTGAATGCTTCCAGGCTGTTTTACTCTCCTTAAAAATGTCAGGAGACAAAAGAAAGGAGACAAGCTCAAAGTGGAGCAGGTCAGATGTAAAAAAGAAATTCCCAATAGCGTAATAGGTATGGAAAAGTTTTACTGAGAGAGGAAGTGCAAAATCTTAAGATGTCCACAAAAGGTCTAAAGATTTCAGCCTAGAGCAAGAGGAATTGAGTTAATTATTTCTGAAAATCTTAATGGGTTTTCATTATTAAGGACATTCTGAACCTTGAAAACATATCCCATTATTAGGGACATTTCAGAGCCTTGAAAACATATGCCTAAAATATATTTTTTTTTAAGATTCATTTTATTTATTTATTTTGGAGAGAGAGAAAGAGAGAGAAATTGAGCACGGGGTGGGCAGAAGGAGAGAGAGAGAATTTTCAAACAGACCCCTTGCTGAACACAGAGCCTGATGTGGGGCTAATCCCAGGACCCTGAGATCATAATCTGAGCTGAAATCAGGAGTTGGATGCTCAATCAACTGAGCCACCAGGTACCCCTTTTTTTTATTATAATAAGGGAAGACCAATAATCTCAAATATCTGAATTTGAGCACTATTTAGACAATTAAGATTTTGAAACATTCTATTACTAATTAAGACCTCCAAAGAAGAGCAAAAAGTCAAAGTCAGTTTTGCAAAGACAATGTCCCCCCCCCCCCTTGTTTTGAACACTCATCTTAATGAGAGAAGATAGTAGTCAAAAGAAGCTTTCTATACAGGGTAGTTTCAAAGATTTAGGCATGCAGTCTTTTATGCAATGGGATTTTTCAATGTTAATTCAATATGGCTACAACATCTTGGACACACACACACACATGGAAACAAAGACAGAGAAAGAATTTCCTTAAATAAGTAGAAGGAACTTCCTGGAAAGAATACTGTCACTTCAATGTAGCCCTCTTTACCCTGGTACTTATTAAGCAAGCCAAATAGCCAGTTCCTTGCCCAAGAACCCAAAAGTCAATCTTCTCAGGTAACCTCTCAGATTACTGCCCTTCTTGGATGGTCTGCCCACATACACAGAGCTCCCAGATAGCCTTTTCATTCAAGGGAGACATTTATTTTTTTTTTTTAAGATTTTATGTATTTATTCAAGAGACACACATAGAGAGAGAGGCAGAGACATAGGCAGAGGAAGAAGCAGGCTCCATGCACCAGGAGCCCGACATGGGATTCGATCCCGGGTCTCCAGGATCGCGCCCTGGGCCAAAGGCAGGCACCAAACTGCTACGCCACCCAGGAATCCCCTCTCTCTCTTTTCTGTGTATTCTCATGAATAAATAAATAAAATCTTTAAAAAAAAAAAAAAAGAAGAAGAAGTTCCGGTCGCCTGGGTGGCTCAGTGGTTGAGCATCTGCCTTTGGCCTAGGGTGTGATCCTGAGTCATGGGATTGAGTTCCACATCAGGTTCCCTGCTTCTCCCTCTGCCTATGTCTCTGCCTTTCTCTCTCTTTGTGTCTCTCACTAATAAATAAATAAAATCTTAAAAAAAATTAAAATTAAAATAAAAAAAGAAGTTCAAAAAAAAAAGAAAAAGAAATGCAACACTGAGATAATACAGATGTTGGCATTAGCTACCAAGGATCATTGAGTAGTGACCATAAAATGAGTAATTACAGCTATGTTTGAAACAAAAGACAAAACAGCCTCAGCGAAGAAATAGAAGGTGTAAGGAGAACAAAATAAAAGTTTTAGAACAGAAAAATATAACTGACATTTGAAAACTCACTGGGTAGACTCAATGGTAGAATGAATATAACAGGAAAGAATCAGTGAACTTGAGGATAGAACAGGAAAAAGATGGGAAAAAAGTGAATGGAACCTCAGAACCCCATGGAACAATGGATCTAACAATTGTATAACAGACACGCAGAAGGAGAGAAAGAAGAGTGGGGCTCAGAAGAGTTGAAGAAATAATAATAATTCAGACTTTTTTTGAGCAAGATATATGTTTTTAGAACATCAAAAATTTCCAGAAGCCACCTCTTTATAGTTGCCATACTTCTGACTTTTATCTATAGGAAAAATGCAAATAGCAAAAAACTACAATAAATTCAGCCATTTTAAGTAAATTCATTCTGTGTTATCACTACCACCCTAGAAATTTGCAGATATGGGTCAATGCGTGAAATACTTAGTCCTCCAAATCCTAGTTGATGCACACCATGGCTTGCAGGTCTGATGGCATAACTGACTTCTGGGGATGGTCACGGGTTTGTTCATTTGTTCTTCATTCAACAAATACTTCCTGTTCCCTTATTCTGGCCCACATAGTGGGAAGTGCTGTGCTACAGCAAGATTTCTGTGTTGAGTTTTGCTCTTCAGCAACCTACCCAGTGTATTCCGCTGTTCTAGAAAATGTCTTCTCGTGGCTCTGACCAGAGTATAGCTTGTTGTACATCTGGTGAGAACCTACTTAGCTTTTTTGGGTTTTTGTTTTTTGAAATGCTATAAATCTTTTTGTATGGTAGGAGCCATTTTGCTGTCTGCCATGAAATGTTTTATAACCAAGCTTACCTTATAGTTTGTATTCGTCTTTGTTTTTGCTTTTGCAAAGCTTGTATTTATTCAACTACTCACCAAGATCTCAGTCTTATTCTGAATGGCTTTTTGTGACATAAGCTCTTTCTATGTCCCTGTGACAACAGAGGTCTACTTAGCTATTACCATCACTGTTGTATCCACTCTCAACAGGCTTAACATAGGAGCCCATGAATTACTATCAGATAAATTAGAAATGTGGGTGAAAGGAACTGGTCACTACTTGGATTGGATTTTAGGACAGCATTTCCCAGCATTCAAGTTCTAAATATCTTGTGCCTATCTTGCTATGCCAACCAAAATGACGAAAGGCCACATTTCTATCCCACATCTGACTGATTACTGAATTCACAATTCAGTACAATTACCAGTTAATTTAAAATCTGTGCAAATTAAATGTGAAGTCAAAGGGTAATTTTCAAAAACTGATAAGAATCATGGCTTTCAGACGTCAGACGAATATATGTCAAAAATTTTAATTCATTGTATACACAAAGTGTAATGCAGTTAATAAATGCTGAAATGACCTTGCAAAACTTGTTCTGTGCATTAGAGCAGTAGTCATTTTTATTCCAATGGGGGCACATCTAATTTATGTTCTTGTAGACAAGAATTGTTTTCACTGCTATCAGTTTGCTACGAAGTTAAATCCTACCTCTCCAGGTTTACAAAATAGCCTAGTCAGAGTCACCTCCATATGGAATTAAATCATTCTGGAGCCTTCAGCCTTTGATTGAAAAGATATTCAGTAGTCTCTTGCTCATTCCCAAATCTTGAGTTTTTCTCTAGTGATAAAAACTATAATGCTGCCTTAGCACAGTTATGGAAGGCAGACCAAAGAACACAGTTGCCTGAAAGTACATAGAAAGAAATCACATCTCTTACATCTCTTTTTTCATTTTAATTCCAGTATAGTTAACATACAATGTTATGTTAGTTTCAGTTATACAATATAATGAGTCAACAATTTCATACAGCACCGGTGCTCACCACAAGTGCGCTCCTTAATCCCTATCACCTCTTTCATCCGTCCCCTCACCCATCTCCCCTCTGGGAAATAACATCTCTTTTATAGCTTGTG
Source organism: Nyctereutes procyonoides (assembly GCF_905146905.1). NCBI lineage: Eukaryota > Metazoa > Chordata > Mammalia > Carnivora > Canidae > Nyctereutes > Nyctereutes procyonoides. The sequence continues at coordinate 19,760,261 of NW_026575041.1, read as the reverse complement.
CTTAGTTTTTTTCTTAAACACATAAACAGGATAAAACAAATAAATGTTAACGATCTTGAGCAAGATATCGTAAATGTCACTTCACTTTGGGTTTATCTAAGATAACAAATAGAAATGCAATAACTATTAACTAAATGCAAAATAGAAATGTGGTTAATTTGTTTTGCTTACATACAAAGGGCATCCATCTAGCAAAGGAAAATAGGGATTTTTTAAAAGATGTGAATTATCCTCATCAATTATTTCCCCCTATAATGAAAAAACATGCTCTCCCATGTCAGTGAGTCAAGCCACAGAAGTGGAGGAAGATGGTCTGAGAAGGTGGGCTACTCCAATTTGATTTAAGTAGTCTAAAGAGGACATTCAAAGGCATCTGAGAAGGAATTTCCTTAAACTACTGGCATGCAATTGACTTACTTGCTTTTGGATGAATTTATTCCTTTGTCTGCAATACAAGTCCAATGCATCTTAATTTTCAAACAGTAGTTTGTTCAGCAAACATTTATGTCCTTACCATGTGCCCAGAACCATGCTAACCACTATTATCTTCTATCACTCAGTACTCTGAGTACTACTAGTGAATCTGATTGTAAGCAGAACTTCCTTAGACTTCAAACATGAGTGGACAGGCTGGGCTGCAGAACTAAGATCAAGGCACAGTGTTTTAGCTCAGCTGGTGGGAGAGCCAAGTGGGGAAGGCAGGGCTGGAAAATGCTTACTTCTTGGACTCAGATTTCCAAAAAGCGTTGATATCTAAGCAGCTCTGCCTCTCCTGCTATGCTGACTTACAAGGTCACAAGCTACCTAAAGTTCTTTGTATAGTTCACACAAATGTTTATTCACTTTTCACAATTGTACCAAAACAGAATCCCAAACCTTGTTGTATTAATTTCCATTGCCTGAATCCCACCACACCTCCTCTAACATCCTTCCCTCCTAGGCTGAATTGTTTTGAGGGCAAGATTTGCACCTTGAACCTATGTAAGCCTCTCTGTATGTTCTTAGCACCTAGGGACTTCAGCATATGACAGGTGCTTATAGTGCTTGTTGACAGAAAAAAGATAGAATAAATTGAAAAAACAATCAGATTTTTCTGGATTCTTAAATATCCTCCATAAAAACTCAAATTTCTTGGAAAGAATTAGAACTTCATCAGTTAGACTGATGCCTAACTGATTCTTTTCTAACACCTGGGCAAAATCAAGAAGATAGTGGACGTCTTGAGGGAAGAGCATAGGGAGAAGGAGGGAAATGTGATTTCTGAGCTGGGGCAGGAAGGAAAGGATATGCTGAGAAGTGAGGGGGCGGTGGTGGAGGGGGGATGCCTTTGAGAAACAATCTATTTTCCTTTATAGCCCTGCCACTCACCTACTTGCCAGGGAACTGGTGAAGAGCCATTTCTACTTTGGACACCTGTGCCCAGCAGTAATGAAAAAAAAAAATCTGCACTGTTACTCATCAGCCCATCATCCAACCTAGGAGGGCCAAGGAGGCCAGTGCAAAGACCAGGTTCTTGAAGCCTGTGTGAAAACTGCTTCTCTGGACCCTTCTCTTCCCCTGATTTCTGTCACCTACAGCGGGGCAGGGGGTGCGGTGGGGTGGGATGTCATCCAGGAGGAAGAGCAAGGATCAGATATGCTGGAAGAGGAGCCCCCAGAACTGTCAGCTTGTGTCTCGCAGGCAGACTTGCCTCTGACTCCACAGAGATGCCATGTGGGAACTCCCTCAGATTCCCTCTCCTCCCTTGTTAACACTCCTCACAGCAGCACCCGGCTGCATTTTTTCTTTCCTGGGTGCGCAGCTACAGTTGTAGACATGACAAATGCTGAATCTTGCAACCAAGATGGCCTTCGGTGGGCGAATAGATAGATAAACTGTGGTAATTCAGAAAATGGGCTGTTATTCGGCACTAAAAGGAAATGAGCTATCAAGCTAGGAAAAGACATGGAGAAAGTTTAGATGCATGTTCCTAGGTGAAAGAAGCTGGTCTGAAAAGGCTACGTACTGTGTGATTGCAGCCATGGAGCAGTCTGAGCGAAGTCAAGGTAAATGTGGACTTTGAGTGATGATGACACATCACTGCAGGTTCAGCAATTGTTGATGATGGGGAGGCTATGCCTATGTGGGGCTCTCTGCACAGAGGGCACCCACCCTGGCAGGACAGCTGATGCCAAAGTGAGTGCAGGTCAGGACGCCCCAGGGTGCTTGGTACAAGGGGTGGCCTGGCAGGGTGGCTAAAACTGGGACACGCACGAACCAGGGTTTCCCACAGTACTTTGTGCAGAGGCACCCTGTGGAGGGCAGCTGGAGCCTGAGTGGTGCGGGCCTGGAATGTTCCAAGGACTCTGCACCTGTCACCTCGGTGCAGCTCCTGGAGCTGTATGTGGTGAGTACTGACCAGGGGTGTCCCGCGTGCACTGTGCTGACGCCAGCTTGGTGGGATGGCTTGAGCTGGTGTGGGCTGGGGGCCCTGGGGCCCACTGAGGCAGCAGGCAGCTGTGATGCCCGGAACCCTGCTCCTATCCACGCTATCAAGGCGGAGGGGCATCCTAAATCACGGTGCTTGCCGCCTCCTCCGCCCTCCACAGAGTTCTGGCCGCTCCCCAGCCTTTGGCAGGGCTCCAGGGCTGGTTCCTCTATGTTCTGGTTGCTCTCTTCGGTGCCCCCGGGCGTCAGGGCCCGTGTGGGCGAGGGGCCCTGGAACCCCGCTCCCATTCATGTTATGAAGGTGAGGGAAGCAGAAGCCACAGGGCTTGCCAGCCCCGGAGAGAGTTCTAGCAAGCCCTCCCCTGTTTAGTGGAGGGCAAGTTCCCTTATATTCTATTTGTGCTTCTAAACCTCAGCTTTTTTCTGTGCCCCAGGGCAGAGGACTCTACTCCCAGGCCCTCAGTACCACCCCTCTCCAGTGCAGTTAGCGGGGTAGGGCTGGGCCTTTTCCTCCTCACCTGGCATGGCTCTTTTCGCCTTCTCAATCCAGCCTCTATGTTTCTTTGTGCAGAACCTGTCTGGTCAGCCCTCAGTTCTCCATAAAGACCTGTCTGTAGAGGGGGTGGATTCAGGGGCTTCCGGGGCCACCGTCTTGGACCGGAACCCCTCTGGATCCTCACCTCCCAAACTGGTCCCAGGACCAGCCCCTAGAGCAGCATTCCCCGAGGGCCTCGGAAACGCAGAATCGCAGGTTCCCCGGCACCTGCTGAACTGCAGTCTTCACTTTGACCAGATTTCCAGGGAAGGAGGTGGGCATCAAAGATGACTCGAGTTTTCAGCCAGCTTTGGAAAAATGGGATTCAAAATAAAAATTAATGTCAGTTTTATTTATTTCTTTTAAGATGTTATTTATTTATTCATGAGAATACACAGAAAGGAGAGAGAGAGACAGAGGCAGGGACACAGGCAGAGGGAGAAGCAGGCCCCATGCCGGGAGCCCGCCGTGGGACTCCATCCCGGGACTCCAGGATCGATGCCCTGGCCAAAGGCAGGGGCCAAACCGCTGAGCCACCCAGGGATCTCCTAATGTCAGTTTTAAACATTAAGGACATCATGTTCCTCAGTACCTTGGTAACTTTTCTTACTATTTGTTATTATTTTATTATTCATTTGTTACTATTTCACAGGTGTTAACCTGATTAAATCCTTATAATGACCTATTAAGTAGGCTTTTATGGGTGACAAAAAGAAGACCCAGAGAGGCACAGTCCTGACATTGATCCCAGAGAAGCTGTTCCTTGTCTTCCATTTGCTCACTTATGACATGAGCATATTTTAATATTGTTGGCTTTTGAACCAGCTGAAACTAATTTTGCTTTAAGAATGAAAACAGGGATCCCGGGCAGCCCCAGTGGCGCAGCAGTTTAGCACTGCCTGCAGCCGGGGGTGTGATCCTGGAGACCCAGGATCGAGTCCCACGTTGGGCTCCCTGCATGGAGCCTGCTTCTCTCTCTGCCTGTGTCTCTGCCTCTCTTTCGCGATCTCTGAATAAATACATACATACATACATACATACATACATACATACATAAATAAATCTTTAAAAAAAAAAAAAGAAAAAAAAGAAAACAGGGATCCCTGGGTGGCTCAGAGGTTTAGCGCCTGCCTTTGGCCCAGGGGGGCGATCCTGGTGACCCGGAATCGAGTCCCGCGTGGGGCTCATGGCATGGAGCCTGCTTCTCCCTCCTCCTGTGTCTCTGCCTCTCTCTCTCTCTCATAAATAAATAAATCAGGATCCCTGGGTGGCGCAGGGGTTTAGCGCCTGCCTTTGGCCCAGGGCGCGATCCTGGAGACCCGGGATCGAATCCCACATCAGGCTCCCGGTGCATGGAGCCTGCTTCTCCCTCTGCCTGTGTCTCTGCCTCTCTCTCTCTCTCTCTCTCTCTCTCTCTCTCTCTCTCTGTGACTATCATAAATAAATAAATTTAAAAAAATTAAAAAATAAATAAATAAATCTTAAAAAAAATAAAAGAAAACAAACACACACCGGACATTAGCCCCCTGTATCAGGAGCCTGTGACCAGGTCTGTCTGGCTGGGTCAGAGGCACAGCCTGGCAGTCTGTCACCCCCCAGTCACCGCGTCTCCACTTGGGTCCCTGTTTCCCTACGCCAGCCACTGGGAATAGGTACCGTCTCTGCTGGTCAAGGACAGTGTCAAGCAGGAGGTAACTTAGAGCCAGGCAGCCCTGGGTCAGGATTCCTCTCTCAGTAGGGCAACAGGACACACTCTGGTCCACACTTTGGTGAGCACCAGAGGCAGAGAGGGGTGGACACCATAGCTCACTCTTCGCTCTGGACAGCACTGAAGTTTAAGTTCAAATGTCTATCTTTAACATTACCTCGGAGACCTGTGAAAAATGTCAACAGGAAAGGAAAACTTACACATGAGTGTTTTTTCATAGCAGCATTATTTAAAGGATGCCCAAAGCGGAAACAATCTATGCATTGCTCAACTGATGAATGGATAGTGGTTCAGCTTCACAGTGGGATATTATTTGGCAACAAAAAGAAGTGAAGCATCTATGCACGGTCCCTGTAAGGATGAACCTTGAACACGTTATGTTAATTGATAGAAGTGAGTCACAAAAAGTCTCATATTGTATAAGTCCATAATAAGTCATATTGAATAAGTTCATATTGCATGAAGTGTCCAGAACATGCAAACTCACAGAAAATAAAGTAAATTAAACAATTGCCTCGATCTGTGAGGTTGGAGGAGCTGGAGGATGATGATGAAGGTATGAGAGGTTTCTTTTTGGGGAAATGCAATTGTTCTAAAATTCACTGAAGGGATGGTTGCACAAGTCTGTGAATACCATAAAAGCCTTGCAATCCTATGCCATCCAGGGGTGAAGGTAGAGATATAGTAATATCTCAACAGAGCTGTTGGGGAAACTGCCTGTGGGGAGTCCTCCTTAGCACCTTCATTCTGGCCTGCAGTGGCCGAGAGGTCCCAGGATGTGAGCCCTTTGAGGGAACCCTGCTGACCATCTCAGTTCAGATCCGAATGCTTGTAAGACCTTGGACAAGTTACTTCACTTCTCTGGCTGTGTTTCCTCCTCTGTGATATGGGGATGGTGTTATACATTCCCTATAGTGTGACCACACGTGACCTTTGCTCAGTGCCTGGCAGATGGGAAGATTTGGATAAATGTGGGCTTGCATTACCCTCTGGGAAATGAGGATAATGCTACCTACCTCACAAAGTTGCTATGATGACAAAACAAGTTAATGTAAGGAAATTACTTAATTGTGCTGGGCACATGGACAGTCACCAATAAATGGTGGGTAGTAGGGATAGCTATCATCAGGGTTGACCAGATTATTATTTTAGTGTGATTTAGGAACAGGAAGTGTATGAGGAGAAGGAGCTTCTAAATTTCAGTCCCCACACACATACACAAAATCTGTTTTAACAGTCCCAACAAAGACCCCTGGTTGTCTTTAGCTTTAAATTAGGACCCAGCATCATCAAGCCCCCAGAGTCATGACCTGTGATGAGTCCTGCTGGCTGCCCTGAGGCAAGGAGGCAGGAAAAGTCACAGTGTTGAGGATGATTCCTTCTTTAATAGTTGTTGAGTGGAAGCAGGGAGGTGGAAGCCTGGCCCTCAGAGGCAGGGTGCCCTCAGAAAGCCCTAGAGTGGCTTTGACTTTGACCAAGCAGTTCTCCAAGGTGAGGCAGCCCTGACTCCTCCTTGGGAGAGATTCTTTTTCTGCCTCTTGTTCCTGAATCTTCATTTTCTCTTCTGTTTCCACTCCAGTGGAATGGAATCAGGGCGGAATCCCCCACAGGGAGCAGGCTCAAGCTGCCCCAACTCACTAGAGGCGGGGTACTGAGATGATTTGTGGAGCTGGGGCCCAGAGAAGCCTGGGCTTCTTTTCCAGGCCCTGGTACACATGTTCTCTGTGAGACCCTTTACAACCACAGGGACCAGCCTGGCAGGGTTGGAAGGGTCTGGAAAGATGAGCCTCCCCTGCCTCCCAAGCCACCATCATGCTTCTGTCTGAGCCTGACCCCATCTCCAGGTTTTTTTTTTTTTTTTTTTGGGTCCCTATACTCAGTGCATATGCCATCCCTATAAGCTCCATTTAACCCTGGTGGCGCAGCGGTTTAGCGCCGCCTGCAGCCCAGGGCGTGATCCTGGAGACCCTGGATCAAGTCCCACGTCAGGCTCTCTGTATGATGCCTGCTTCTCCCTCTGCCTGTGTCTCTGCCTCTCTCTCTCTCTCTCTCTCTCTCTCTCTCTCTCTCTCTGTCTCTGTGAATAAATAAATAAAATCTTTAAAAAAAATAAAAAATAAAAAAAAACATGGCCCACATGTGGTCCCCTTTCAGCCACTGCTGCCACAGCAACCCACACCACCATCTCTACTCACTTGGATTTAAAAAATAGACTCATGAGGGGCACCTGGGTGACTCAGACAGTCAAGCCTCCAACTCGATTTTGGGTCAGGTTTTGATCAAAGGATCATGAGATCGAGCCCTGTATCAGCATGGAGCTTGCTTAAGATTCTCTCTCTCTCTCTCCCTCTGCCCCTCCTCATGTTCATGTGTGCTTCTCTTTCTCTCAAAAGCAAACAAACAAATAAATAAAATAAAAATAGACTCATGACTCTCCCAGGATCAATCTGGTCTTCCAACAGTCGATCATTGAGTTACCAGACTATTTTTTTTAATTTGTATTATATTATGGGGTGTCTAGGTGACTCAGTGAGTTAAGCATCTACCTTCAGCTCAGGTCATGATCCTAGAGTCCTGGAATCAAGCAGCCACTGGCTCTGCTTCTCCCTCTGCCTCCCCCAACTTCTTGTTTCCTTTCTCTTGCTCACTTGCTCTTGCTCTCTCAAATAAATAAAACCTTTTTTAAAATTTTGTATTATATTTTTAAAAATTTGTATTATTGGGCACCAGGGTGGTTCCGTCTTAAGCAGCCAGCTCTTGATTTCGGCTCAGGCCAAATCTCAGAGCTTGGGATCAAGCCTTGCATTGGGTTCTGCACTCAGTGAGAGTTTGCTTGAGGATTCTCAATCTCTCTCTCTCCCATCTTGCACTATTTATTTATTTATTAATTAATTATTTATTTATTTCTAATTTATTTATTCATGAGAGACACAGAGAGAGGCAGAACACAGGCAGAGGGAGAAGCAGGTTCCCTGCAAGGAGCCTGATGCTGGACTGGATCCCAGGACTCCAGGATCATGCCCTGATGTTCAAAAGGGCATGATGCTCAACCACTGAGCAGATGCTCAACCACTGAGCCAAAGGCAGATGCTCAACCACTGAGCCACCCAGGTGTTTCACACGGTCTCTCTTTAAAGTGAAGAAATAAATCTTTAAAAAATTGTATTATAAAGTCTGTAACATCTATGAGAGTAAGTATGATTTAAAGAATAAAAATAAACTGAATATCTCATAGATGCCACCAGCTTAAAAAATAGAACTACCAACACTGTAAAAGGCCCCTGTCTTCCCTTCGAAATTACCTTCCTCCCCTCCCCTTACAGGTAACCCACATCCTGAATTTTGTGTTAATCATTATTTTGCTTTTTATTTTATTATTTTATTTTTTAAAGATTTTATTTATTTGAGACAGAGAGAGAGAGAGTACAAGTGGTGAGGAGGGTCAGAGAGGGAGAGGGATAAGTAGACTCCCCACTGAGAAGGGAGCCCAACGACACAGGGTTACATCCCAGGACCCTGAGATCATGACCTGAGCTAAAGGCAGATGCTTAAATGACTGAGCCACCCACAGACCCCTATTTTATTTTTTAAAATAAAATTGCATCTCTATATAATCGATCCTTTAGTATTGTTTGTATTGGACTCATTAGTTCTTCCCTGATTTGCTTCTTTTTCATCATTATGTTTTTGAGATTCATCCATATTGATGCATTTTAAAATTTAAATCAGATTGTGTTATTCACCTACTCAAAACCCATCAGTGGTTGCCCACCCACCTAGGAATTAAGTCCAATCTCCTTTCTTGTGCTAGAAGTTCTGTACATGATTGGCCATTACTTGTTTCTCTTGTTTTATTTCCTATACTTGCCCCCTCACTTTTTCTGTTCCACCTCCCCTGACTTCCTTGTTTCTCAAACATGCCAACATTGTTTGTGCCTTAGGGTCTTTGCACTGGCAGTTCCCTTTGCCTGGAATTCCCTCCCCTATTTCATATGACTTGCTAACCCACTTTGTTCAGTTGTCTTCTCAAATGTCACTTCTCAGAGGGCCCCTATTTAATTTATGCTACTTCCATGTTTCCTGCCACTCTCTATACTATCTCCTTTCCTTATTTTTATTTATATCTCCTTATTTATATCTCCTTATTTATATCTCCTTACCTTATTTTTATTTATAATATGTCAGCATTTGTCCTTATGTTATATATTAATTTGTTTATGTTCAATTTCCCCTATTAAAAGTTGTAGGGCAATTATCTTATCTTGTTGTTTATCAGAGAATAGGATATATTAGGCATTCAATAATAATTTTGTGTTAAACGATTAAATGAATGAATTAATGAGGGAGCATAATTTCTATTAGTCCACAACCAAATCACCCAAATATGAGCAATCTAAGTGTAAATATTGTGTTTGTTTTGTAAATGCAGCTTTAACATAGACACCTGCTCCCACCCGAAGACCCACCCAGTATAGTTGTACAGATTGCACACTGCACGATGTTAGAGATCACGAAGCATATACACTAGCAGTTTTGGAATAGCCATTGTCTCATTATACACTAGCTTATGTGCCAATTGTTTCACATTCATACTTCACATTCATGTGTCTTTAGTTGCACATAATAGAAAATGCAATCCAAACTATGATAAATAAGAAGGGGAATTTGTTGGTTGGTGTGCCTGAAAAGTCCAGCAGAAAAGCAGGCATCAGGGTGACTTACCCAACAGCTCAATAGTGTTATTGCATTTTCTATGGTTGCACTTTCTTTGCACTTCTTTCTGCTCTGCCAATAGGAGGGCTAGCTCCATGTACGAGTGTACCACAAATGATTAGAAGTTGCCTGATTTCTTTTTTTTTTTTTCTTTTTTTTTTTTTTTTTAATTTTTATTTATTTATGATAGTCACATAGAATGAGAGAGAGAGGCAGAGACACAGGCAGAGGGAGAAGCAGGCTCCATGCACCGGGAGCCCGACGCGGGACTCGATCCCGAGTCTCCAGGATCGCGCCCTGGGCCAAAGGCAGGCGCCAAACCGCTGCGCCACCCAGGGATCCCTGATTTCTTTTTTTTTTAACTTTATTTATTTATGATAGTCACACACAGAGAGAGAGAAAGAGAGTCAGAGACACAGGCAGAGGGAGAAGCAGGCTCCATGCACCGGGAGCCCGATGTGGGATTCGATCCCGGGTCTCCAGGATCGCGCCCTGGACCAAAGGCAAAGGACAAGGAAGTGCATATGCTAAGTGTCTGGCAATATCCTGGCCTGGGAAAAGAAGCCTCGACCTTCCCCAATGTTGAGCATTTTTTCAAGAAGCTTGGGGGCTCCTCCACCAGGTACCACCTATCTGCTTTGGGCCACTTAATGCTGTGAGAAACATTTCACCTTGTCATGACTCCTGGGTTTCCTCATTGTCCTTTACTAATACATGAAGATGAGCTGCAGGGGAGGGATGTTAATAAATGTAAAGGAAAGAAGAGGACAGAATGGTTGGAGCATGTACTGGCATGCTCTCCTGTGTTTGTGTATGTGTGTGAGTGCCAGTGTGCACGTGTGAGTGCATTACCTTTGTGTGGGGGTTGTGTGTGCATGCATGCATGTGTCTATATGTGCGTGTGTGACAGTATGGGTGTGCTTGGACCAATAGAGGTGGAGTGATAAATGACTTCTCAGGTTCTAACTCTTTTTTTTAAATTATTTTATTTATTTATTCATGAGAGACACACAGAGAGAGGCAGAGACATAGGCAGAGGGAGAAGCAGGCTCCATGCAGGGAGCCCAGTGCGGGACTCCATCCCAGGACCCCAGGATCACACCCTGAGCTGAAGGCAGGAGTTCAACCACTGAGCCACCCAGGCACCCTCTACTTCAAGGCATATTCCAAAATGTTCCTTCCTTGTCCTTTTGTGTTTCCTTGGTCCTCTTCTCTCTGTCTGAAGAATCTGGTCTGCATATCTGAGTCCCCTGGACTTTATGTTTCTAGAAGGGTGAACAGGAGGGAAGCAGATGGAGTACACCATGTGGCGTCCACATGCACACAGTGCCTACCACACACTACCCATGGAGGCTCCTGCCTTTCAGACCCAGCCAGAAAGCTGCACTGTGCTGCTACTCATGAACTCCCATCATTCAGGGAGGAGGTTTAGTCAGGATTCAACTTACAAGGAACAGGAACTCTCTCAAGTTACTGCAAATAAAGAAGAATCTTCTAGACCCTAGTGTGACATACACAGCGATGACTTGTGGGGTCTGGAAGTTTCTGGGCAGCTTCCCTCTCCACCTTGCTCTCCATGACCTCATGACCTCTTGAGTTCTCTCTGCACTTCTGCTCCTCCCTGCAGAGAGCATTTTCTCCCTCCCATAAATTCAGCTTGGATATGGCTTGGTGAACCATGGTGTTACTTCTGATCCCAGCTCTGATGCTTAAGACCCTCTGCCCACACTTCCCACACCATTAGTTATTAGTTAATTAGTTAGTTAGTTCTAGAAAGCAAGAGAAGGAGTATATGTATGGCCATGGTGGAGTCTCCTGGCACAAATGTGGCAACTTTGGTTCATCTTTTCAGTATGGGCTATGGGGACAAGGTTGTCATGCAATATTTGGGGACATGCTTGTACTAAAAACTAACTCCTTGTTTCCCTGAAATCCAAATTTGACTGAGTGCTCAATGTTTTTCTTTGCTAAATCTGACAGTGCTCTTTGGGGCACTCTGAAACAGTCTATTCTGAGGGCCAAGGAAATGATAATGATTACCTAGCACTGTTTTTGTCTTCTGGCACAGGTCTCAAATACCAGCTTTACCATTCATAACAAGTATGAATCATGTAGTCTTCTGAAGGTAAATTCCTAGACAGGAATCATTATCTTATTAATTAAAAACAATACGATAAGATTACTATTTACATCCTGCTTTGTTCCAAAATAAAATATGAAATGGAGTGGAAAATAAAGCTAGTATGAGTGCACCACAGATTTGTGTTCCAGGGGCCAGACTGAAGATTCCACCAGGTAAAGTAATTCAGGCTCTTGAAGGATGGTGGAGACTTGGTGATTTTTGGTTCCCTTGCAGGCTTCATCTTCCCCCTTTGTTAATCCTCCCTGTGGAAGGAACAATTCTCACAGCTCTCTGAGAAATATCATCACTCTTTTGGGGTAGGGGGGGCTTCTAATCAGTAACTTGAGAAATACTAATTCATCGTAAAGTGCAGTTAATGCATCTATGGAATTCCATGGCTATCATGCTTTAAAAAAATACTTATAGGAATTACAAAGAAGATACAAGGATTGTTAAGGTGATGAGATGATGAGAGATTTCTTTATAATTTCATTTATGGTTAGTATACCGTCATTCACTAATGTGAATAATAAAATGTCTTTCTGGGGGCATTGTATAAGACAGGACAATTTATTCAAAACAAACAAACAAAAACAACAAAATCTCCGTGTGTTCTTGGGAAAGGTTTCCAGCAGCTTCTACCAGTCAGTAGCAGCTAGTATGACAGATAAAAATGAAGAAATTGGCAAGCAATGCCATTATTTACAAAGATGACAGACTCCACAGTCGTAAGACCCAGAGCTGGAACAAGGGACATGAGGTTATTCCTGAGGCAATTTATAACATCTGAGCAAACACAAGTCTACAAAATGAGGAACCTGGCCTTTCAATCTCTCTGATTTTTACAGGAAGGGTAGGGATCTGGCTGGGCATTAGGAGTATCTGGAGTCTGAGACTCAAATAACAGCAGGACCTGCTGTCTTTTCTCAAGGTTGTAGTGAAATAAATGAGTTGATGTAAAATAGTGCTTTAACCAGACAAGTGTGTAGTAAGCTCTGTATGAGTATTAGCTATTCTTATGATTATATGTTGTGGATTTCCTGTCAACCTCACTTTCTGGTGAGAACTGTGTTTTCTACATAGGAAATACTGCTACTGATAGCGTTTTGGTTTTATATCTTAGTATTTCACTGGAAGGGATTTCTGTCAAGTTCTAAATCCAGTTAGGAAAGTTCCACAGGTATAAGCAAAGAAAGAGGTAAACCAACCCTTGCAGGAATTGAACACCAAATCTGGGCAGCCCCCATGGCTCAGCGGTTTAGCGCCACTTGCAGTCCAGGGTGTGATTCTGGAGACCCGGGATCGAGTCCCATGTCAGGCTCCCTGCATGGAGCTTGCTTCTCCCTCTGCCTGTTGTCTCTGCCTCTCACTTTCTCTCATAAATAAATAAAATCTTTTAAAAAAAATCCAAGTCAACTGGATGACAAAGATGTATTAATCTATGGAAATGGATTAAGATTATCCTGATTACTAACATCACTTGGCACCTGGCAGAAGCAAACAAAATTCCTCTCTGGAGGAAGATGACATAATTCTAGGCTTTAAAATATTACTCAAAAAAATTTTGTTTTCAAATACCATGTCTGACACATCATCAATGCTAACCAGGCTTTCAAGAACATGAGATGATGAGAACAAATACCAGTTTAACAGCAGACAATAGAGACAGACAAGCAGTGACTCCAGACACTAGTGTGACTTGATGTAAATGTCAAACTATGCTTACTATATTCATGAAGATAAAAGACAAGTTTGAAACTTTCAGCCAAGAACTGGGAGCTACAAAAAATGACAACCATTTTAAAAGGACCTTTGAGGGGTGCCTGGGTGGCTCAGTAAGTTGAGTATCCAGTTCTTGATTTCAACTCAGGTCGTGATTTCAGGGTCCTGGGATTGAGCCCCATGTTGGGCTTCCTGCTCAGAGGGGAGTCTGCTTCTCTCTCACCCTCTGCCCCTCCCTCTCCCTCTGCTTGTGTGTACTCTCTCTTTCTCTCAAGTAAATAAATAAAATATTTTTAAAAGTAAAATATAAAAAGGACCTTTGGGGTGCTTGGGTAACTCAGTTTGGTTGAAAATCCAACTCTTAGTTTTGGCTCAAGTCATAATCTCAGGGTCATGGGATCAAGTTCCAAGTAGGGCTCCATGCTCAGTGGGGAGTCTGTTCAAGATTCTCTCCCTCTCCCTATTCCTGTCCCTCTTCCTCTCCCTCTACCCCACCCCCACTCTTTCTCTCTCTCTCAAATAAATAAATCTTTTTTTTTCAAATAAATAAATCTTAAAATAAAAATAAAAAAGACCTCTATGTTTGGGTGGGATGAAATAAACAGCAGTAGACTAGCAGCCCCACCCAGAAATGGGAAATAAAGATACAATTCAAGTCATCTCCTGAAAGCAATGGGGAGCTGTGGAAGCAGAGAATTAGTGGGTCTAAGATTGAGAGTTGAGTTCTGAAAAAAACATTGAAAGTCAAAATAGGGAATTGGCAGCAAGAAAAGCTGCCAGCCTAGCATTATATACCTAACACATTTCCTTCAAGAATGAAAGTGAAATCAAGGCATTTCAGATATACAAAATGGAGGGAAGACTCCAAAGGCAGAAAGAATATCATCCCAATAGAAGTTTTCAAATACTAGAATAAAAATGAGCAATGGGAAAAGGCAAATATATCAGTAAACCTAAATGAATATTGTTTTTATAAAATAATAATAATAATAATAATAATAATATATTGTGACATATACCCATGTGTTAGAGAGTATAAAGGAAGACTAAAAGGGAAGGAAGAGAAGAAAGAGAGGAAGGAGGAGAAAAAGAATAGATAGAAAAAATGTAAACATACAATAGCATATACACCAGCAAAAGCACAAAGTTGGGAGAAGGTAAAAAAGTTAAATTATTTTAAGTTCCTAGCTTTAGTGGGGAGGAAGATAACTGTAAATTAACATTTGATTTTGATAATTCAAGGATTCACAGTATAGTTTCTAAAAGACTAGTAAGCAAACATAGAAACAAAAAATTATTTAAAAATAAAGAATTCCCCCAAAAAAAAGAAAAAAAAAGAGAGAAAAAATGAAGTAACATTGAATAGGCAGGACAAATAGAAAATACATGCATATGTCTGTACCAATGTATATGGAGTAGATATAAATTTGAATGTATCAGTAAGTACATGTAATGTAAGTAGCCTAACCTCTATAAAAAGGCAAAAAAAATTCAAATATTAAAGAAAAAATTCAAACACATGCTGCTTACCAGCAGCATATCTCAATACATGGATACAGAAGGTTGAATATAAAACAAACAAACAAACAAACAAACAAAAAACAGAAAAAATATGTAGCTATACTATTATCAGACAAAATTGATTTTAAAGCTGTAAGCATTACTGGAGATGAAAGAGAGACATTTCATGATGATAGAAGGTTCAATTCACCAGGATAATATAGCAATTCTAAATTTGTATGGATGAAATAACATGGCCTCAAAAAATATATATAGCAAACACTGATAGAACTGCAAGCAGAAATCAGTAAATTAACAATTACAATGCAAGACTTAGAATACTTCTCTCAGTAACAGAAGAAATAGACACTAATTATTAAAGCTATCAAAAATTTGAACATGATAAACGACTTAATGGACCTGTCTAGAACATTGCACATGACAGCTGCAGATAGACCTAATGGGTAGTATAGCAAGTTGCAACACACTTTAGAGTGGAAATCATACTGCAATTCTCCCTCCATGGTTCCTAGGAAGCGGTTTCCAAAGCCCTGTGAATTTCCTAAGTGTTGAGAGAGATAAGGAGTGTCTTTTGTTATGTTAACGAAGTGACTTTTGGAAAGCTTAAGGATGAGGACTGCTTGCCAGTGGAGCCAACCATAGGATTAAAGGATTAGATTTTTCAGTTTTACCCCTGATCTCCTGGAGGAGAGAGAGAGGCTGGAGATTGAGCTCAGGCACCAGTGGTCTATGATTTAATCATCATGCCTATATAAAAAATCCTCCATAAAAGCCCAAAAAGACAGAGTTTAGAGAGCTTCTGGGTTGGCAAACACGTGGAAATTCGGGGAGAGTGATGTGGCTGGAGAGGGCATGAAAGCTCTGCACCATTCCCTAGACCTTGCTCTATGCATCTCTTCATCTGGCCATCCCTGAGTTATATTTTTTATAACAAACTAATGATCCAGTAAGTAAAAAGTTTCTCTGAGTTCTGTGAGCCGTTCTTTCTAGCAAATTAATCAAACCCAACAAGGAGGTTTTGGGAACTTCTGATTTATAGCCAGTTTGTCAGAAGTATAGCTAACAGGGGCACCTGGGAGGCTTAGTCACTTGAGCGTCTGCCTTTGGCTCAAGTCTTGATCCCAGGCTCCTGGGATCAAGCTCCACATTAGGCTTCCTGCTCAACGGGGAGCCTGCTTCTCCTTCTCTCTCTCCCTCCGCAGAACCCCCTGATTATGCTCTCTCTCTCTCAAATAAATACATGAAATATTTTTTTTAAAAGTACAGCTACAAGTTGTACTTGTAGGAGTGAACCATAACTTGTATAACCTGATGCCATCTCCAGGCAATAGTGTCAGAATGGAGTTGAATTATAAGACTCTCAACTGGTATCCAGAGTATTGCTTTGTGATGTAGAGGGAACTGCACCACCACACACATGTACAGGTCAAAAATAATCTCAGAATCAAGAGATATATACTCTATTTTCTGATCACAATGCAATCGAGCTAAAAAGCAATAACAAAATACAACTAGAAAAATTTTTATGTTCTGAAAGGACTAAACATATTTCTAAATATTTAAGATGTCAAATGGTAAATTAGGAATATTTTGAACTGCATAATAAAAATAGTGCATATTGAATCATGGGACTATAGCTAAAGCAATGCTTGAAGAGAAGTATTTCCTAAATGCATATATTTGCAAAGAAGAAATGCTGAAAATCAATGAACTCAAGATTCATCTAAAAAAGTTGGGGAAAGAACTGCAAATTAAAACGAAAGAAGTAGAAGAAAGGAAATAGTGATGAGAACAGAAATTAATGAAATAGAAAAAAAGTACTCTAGATCAACAAAACCAGCATGGTTTATGACAGCCCAGGGGAAAGAAACTGAAATATGCTGCATGCTTGTTATGTGTTTTACAATCTGAAGGGTCTTTAAAAATGTAATTTAATTTTATTCTTTTTAAATACCCTTATTAAGATATAATTCACAAACCATAAAGTTTCTCTACTTAAAGGATACAATTCAATGATTTTAGTACATTCATAGGATTGCACAACCCTACATCTGATTTTAGAACATTTTGGTCCCTATGTAAAGAAACTTCATCCTCTTGAGCAGTCACTCCCCATTCTTTTTCGTGTTCCCCTCTCCCACCCAAGCTTGGCTGCTACTAAAATAAATTTTTTTCTTTATGAATTGCCCTTCCTGACATTTCATAGAAATGAAATCTTACAACATGTGGTCCTTTGTGTCCAGCTTCTTTTGCTTAGCATAACATTCTGAGTTTCATCCATGTCGTCACATGGATCAGTACTTCATTCTATTATATGGATGTGCCACATTTGTGTATCTTTTCATCAATTGAATGACATTTGGCTTGTTTTCACTTTCTGGCTTTTAGAAATAATGCTGCTGTGGACACTCACATATGACTTTTTGTAGATGCATGTTTTCATTTCTTGAGCTGAAATGTTCTTTATTTATCCTGGGTGCGTGTACTTTGTTAGATATATGATTTGCAGATATTTTTTCCCCATTCTGTGCGTTGTTTTTTTGCTTTCTTGATGTTATTATTTATATAACAAAAGTTTTTTAATTTTGACTTAGTCCTAAGGATTGTTTAGTTCATTTTGTGTATAGTGTAATGTTTATATCAGTTGTGTAAGATGAGTGTTGTTATAATCATTTTATATGAAAAATAACTGTGACTGAGTCTAAATGAATTTCCCAAGACCAAACCAATATGCATGGAAACTGGGATTTATTTTTTTATTATTTTTTTAAAAAGATTTATTTATTTAGTTATGATAACATAATGAGAGAGAGAGACGCAGAGACACAGGAGGAGGGAGAAGCAGGCTCTATGCCAGGAGCCCGATGCGGGACTCAATCCTGGAATTCCAGGATGGCGCCCTGGGCCAAAGGCAGGCACTAAACCGCTGAGCCGCTGAGCCACCCAGGGATCCCCAGAAACTGGGATTTAGATATAAACTTTAGACCAAGTCCAGACACAAATTTTACTTTATCACAAAGTCCATCTAGCATTTATACGATATGAAATCTCAGTGACATTTTAAGTTGGAATTTTATTTAAGGATATACTCATTTAATGAAATACTGTTTCATTAGCTATTTAGATCTGGTGAAAAAAAATCTTCTGGGACTGGAGTTCATTAAAAAGACATGTATTATGAGATGAAAATACATATCAGAAAACCAACTAGACTCTCTAGAGCAGGTTTAATGAGTCTCATAAACCACATTCCATTACATTTTATCTCTTAATTAAATGCTACATTAGCTATTAAAATACAGAATTTCTGCTGTATAGCTAGCAATATCACTAATATCAAAAAATAGTAAATAGATATCTTAAGCCAGCTACATCATGGCATCAAGTAGCTGATGTTTTCTGTGGGTGAAGAAAACTGAAATGGAGCATGAATGAATAATCGTTACCAGAAGGAAAAAGAAAAATAAGGGGGGAAGAAAAGAGTAATCATTTACTTTTGAAAGCAAATGATCTAAACAATACTTGTTTATGAAACTGTTGATCTGAAATGAAAGTCAAATGATCTGGCCATTTGGGAATACATTTTGTTGGAAAGTTTCAAAGTTCAGTACAAAGTATAGGAAATTGTTAGTGTGTGACTTCTGGGGAAGATGGCAGAGTAGGAGGATCCTAGGTTCACTTCATCCTGTGGATATAGCTAGATAAAACTCAGAACAGTGTAAATAATCCAAGAAATGACCCAAAGGCTAGCAGAATAAACTCCACAACTAAATGTAGAGAAGACACACAATGAAGAAGGTAGGGAAGGCAGAGACACAGTTAGGAGCTATAGGGACTCATGGGACTATCCAAAGGAGGGAGGGCCACCATGGCCATGGAGAGGGGAGAGAAATAAACCCCACACTGGGGAGCCTGCACAGGAAAGATCAATCTCCATAACATTTGGCTTTGAAAATCAAATTTTGTGAGTTCTTACAACCAGGGGATTTAAAACCTGGAATTCTTAAAAATCAGTACCTTGGCTCTGGGAGGCCTGCTGAGCCAGGGAAAACTGAATCCCTACCCTTAAAGAGACAGCACAAAAAACAGCCCACAGAGATACAGCATCAAAGCAGCAGTTTGAAAGGTGTTTGGGGCATACCAGAAGAAAAGTTGTTTACTGATCTTGGAGCATGTCCTGGAGGGATAGAAATCACTGGGGAGCTCCTCCGGGAACAAAGGAACTGGCAGGAACTCTCCCTCCCACACACCCCCAGCATAAATATACAGCCACTCATAGGACTCAGAACATAATTTGCTAGAATTACCATCCTGCCCCCCACACTTTCACTGATCCACACCTCTGGGTACCCTGCCTCAGTCCCAGTGTTCAGGAACCCCTTCTGCAGAGGACGAACAGTGTTCAAAGCTTCTGAGCACCACTGCCCTGATGCCCCAACCCAATGCTTCAAAAAAAATTTCTTCCCCCTTTTCTTTTTCTCCTTTTGGGATTCCTATATGACAAATATTATTACATTTGATAGTGTTGCTGAGTTCTTAAAGTATGTTCTCATTTTGCATAATTTTTTTCTCTCACCTGCTCAGTTGAGTTACTTTCCTTACTCTGTCCTCCACGTCACTGATTTGGCTAGTCCACTATTTGTTCCATCTAGTGATTTTTTAAATTTCATTTATTGTTTTTCGTCTCTGATTGGTTCTTTTCTATCGCATTCTTAAGGGTCCTACTGATGTCCTCTACACTTTTCTTAAGTTCAGAGAGTTTCTTCATGATTGTTATTTTAAATTCTCTATTGGCTATATTACTTATTTCCATTTCCCTTAGGTCTCTTGCTATGATTTGGTCCTATTCTTCCATTTGGGACATATTCCTCTGTCTCCTCATTTTGCCTAATTCTCTGTGCATGTTTCTCTGTGTTAGGAAAGACAACTATGTCTCCTACACTTGAAAGCAATGGCCTTATTGAAGAAGTCTTGTCATGCCGTGCCATGCAGTGTTCTCTGTTCACCAGAATCTGGCACTTCTGAGGTGTCTCCTATGTTTGATGCATGCGCCCTACCATTGTAGTTGAGCTACTTTTTCTTTCAGTCCAGTAATTTTCAATGGCTCTCTTTGCCTGTTGTGAGCCACATTGGTTCCCTACGGTGTTAGTGGGCCAGTTTGGGTCTACCTTGGGCTTGAGTTGAGTCAGACCAGGCATTTGCCAGAGACACGGTAGCCCTACACCATAGGGCACTTACCCTGTGTTATCCCCTGAGAAGCTTTCATTATTGAGAAGGGCCTATAGTCAGACCAGTTCTCTTCTTCCAGCCTTCCTGATGGGACTTCCATCTGACTAGTGTGTGTATGGTTATTTTTTCCTTTCTTCAAGACAGGAGTCAATTTAGAGCAGGGATGGCCACTATAGGGGATGCTGGCACACTGCCAGGCCTGTGGTACCACCGTCTATGTACTCTGGCTAAGAGAGTATTGGAGAGGGTGGACCTCCTGAAATATAGTAGAAATAATAGCAGTAAACTTCCCAAATTGGGGGGGTGGGGGGTGGGGTGGGGGTAGAAAACAGAAATCCAGATCCAGGAGGCATAAAGATTCTCCAACAAAATCAACCAAGGAGTGCCACACTAAGACATATAGTAATAAAGACGGCAAAAAGTAGTTACAGAGAATTTTAAAAGAAGCAAAAGAAAGCAGTCACATACAAGGGAAACCTAATAAGACTATAAGTGGATTTTTCATCAGAAACTTTGCAGGCTAGAAGGGAGTATCATGATAAATTCAAAGTGCTAAAAGGAAAAAAATCTTCAGCCAAGAATACTCTATCCAGCAAGGCTATCATTCAGAATAGAAGGAGAGTTAAATAGCTTCCCAAGCAAACAAAAGTTAAAAGAATTAGTGACCACTAAATCATCTACAAAAAATGTTAAAGCAGTCTTTGAGTGGAAAGGAAAGACCATAAGCAAGAGTAGGGAAAATGGGAAGCACAAAAGCAATAAAAATAAGTATATCTGTAAAAATCAGTGAAGGAATTCACAAAATAAAAGGATATAAAGTACACCATATACCTAAAACATAGGGAGGAGAGGAGTAAAGAATGGGTTCAAATTTAAGTGACCATCAACTTTATATACACTGCTATATACAGAAGATATTATATCCAGACTGAATGGAAACCACAAAGCAAAAACCAGGAATAGACATGCAAAGAATAATAGAAGAGATCCAAATATATCACTAAATAAAGCCAGCTACTCATGATAGAAGAGAGCAATAGAAGAAAGGAATGGAGAATAACTACAAAAACAATCATAAAACAAGTAACAAAATATCAATAAATGCCTCTCATCTTAATTACTTTGAATATAAATGGCCTAAATGCTCCACTCAAAAGACTCATCTATATGCTGCCTATAAGAGATGAGACCCATCTCAGACCTAAAGATGCTTGCAGATTGAAAGTGAGGAAATGGAGAAACATTTATCACACACAAACGGATGTGAAAAGAAAGCCAGGAGAGCAGTGCTTATCTCAGACAAGATAGTTTTTAAAACAAAGACTGTAAGAAGAGGCAAAGAAGAACACTATGTAATAATTCAAGGAACAATCCAACAAGAAGATATAAGAATGCAAATATTTATATACCCAACATTGGAGCACCCAAATACTTAAATTAGTTGATAACAAATATAAAGGATGCAATCAATAACAATACAATAACAATAGGGGACATGAACACTCCATTTATATCAATGGATAGGCCATCCAAACCAAAAATCAACAAGGAAACCGTGCCTTTGAATATTGGTATGACATATTGGACCAGATGGATTTAACAGACATATTCAGAGTATTCCATCCTAAAAAAACAGAAACACATCTTTGTAATGTGCTCCTGGAACATTCTCCTAAATAGGAGATTTACATTTTAGGCCATAAAACTAGTCTCAACAAACTCAAAAATATCAAAGTCATACCATGCATCTTTTCTGACCACATGACTAGAAATCAACCACAAGAAAAAAATCTGTAAGGAGCACAAATACATGGAGGTTAAATAACATACTACTAAACAATGAATGAATTAATCAAGAAATCAAAAGGAAAATTTAAAAGACACATGGAGACAAATGAAAATTAAAAAAACGATTCAAAATCTTTGGGATGCAGCAAATGCTGTTCTAAGAGCAAAGTTATAACCATACAGGCCTATCACAAGAAGCAAGAAAAATCTTAAATAACCAACGTAAATTTCTACCTAAAGATGCTAGAAAAAGAAGAATAAAAAAGCCCAAACCCAACAGAAGGAAGGAAATAATAAATATCAGAACAGAAATAAATAATATAGAAAATTTTAAAACCAATAGAACAGATCAATGAAACTAGGAGCTGGTTCTTTAAGAATATCAACAACATTGGTAAAACTTTAGCCAGACACATTTTAAAAAGAGAGAGAGGTCTCAAATAAATAAAATAAGAAATGAAAGAGGAATAATAACTGACACCATAGAAAGACAAAGGATTATGAGAGTATTATGAAAAATTATATGCTAACAAATTGGAAAACCTAGAAGAAATGAATAAATTTCTAGAAACATATAACCTAAAATTAAATCAGAAAGAAACAGAAAATTTGAACAGATCAATTACCAGCAATGAAATTGAATCAGTAATCAAAAAGCTCCCAACAGGGATCCCTGGGTGGCGCAGCGGTTTGGCGCCTGCCTTTGGCCCAGGGCGCGATCCTGGAGACCCGGGATCGAATCCCACGTCAGGCTCCCTGTGCATGGAGCCTGCTTCTCCCTCTGCCTGTGTCTCTGCCTCTCTCTCTCTCTGTATGACTATCGTAAAAATAAAAAAAATTAAAAAAAAATTAAAAAAAAAAAAAAAAAAGCTCCCAACAAGCTAAAGTCCAGGAACAGATGGCTTCATAGATTAATTCTACCAAATATTCAAGAAGAGCTAGTACCTATTCTTCTCAAACTGTTCCAAAACAGAAGAGGCAGAAAATCTTCCAAATTCATTTTATGAAGCCTGCATTACCCTGCTACTGAAACCAGAAAAAGACACTAAAAAAATAAAAGAGAAAGAGAGAGAACTACAGGTCAATATCTTTGATGAACTCTGATGCAAAGCTCTTCGACAAAATGCTAGCAAACTGAATCCAGCAATATATTTTTAAAAATCATACACCATAATCAAGTAGATTTAGTCCCTGGATGCAGGAGTGGTTCAATTTTCATAAATCAATCAATGTGATATATCACATCAACAAGATAACATTAAAATCTGTATAATTATCTCAATAGATACAGAAAAAAGCATTTAACAAAATATAACATCCATTTATGATTAAAAAAAAAATCCACAAGTGGGTTTAGAGGGAACATACTTCAATGTAATAAAGGCCATTTGTGAAAAACCCACAGTTAGCATCATACTCAATGATATAAAACAGAGCTTTCCCCCACTAATATCAGAAATAAGACAAGGATGTCTGCTCTCACCACTTTTATTCAACATAATATTGAAAGTCCTAGCCATAGCAATAGAACAAGAAAAATAAATAAAAGCCATCCAAATTGGTAAGGAAGAAAAAAAAATGAAAGTAAAACATTCACTATTTGCAGATGACATAATATTATACAGAGAAAATTCTAAAGACATCACCAAAATCTACTAGAACTGATCAATGAAATAGGTAAGATCAAAGGATACAAGATCAATGTATAGAAATCTGTTGCATTTCTTTTTTTCTTTTTTTATTATTTTTTTAAAAAAGATTTTATTTATTTATTCATGAGAGACACACACACACAGAGAGAGAGAGAGGCAGAGACACAGGCAGAGGGAGAAGCAGGCTCCATGCAGGGATCCTGATGTGGGACTCGATCCTGGGTCTCCAGGATCACACCCTGGGCTGAAGGCGGCCGGGCTGCCCTCTGTTGCATTTCTATACATTGATAATGAAGCAACAGAAAAAGAAATTTAAAAAACAATCCCATTTGTAATTGCACCCAAAATAATAAAATACCTAGAAATAAGTTTAACCAAGTAGGTGAAAGATCTATACTCTGCAAACTATAAGACACTGATGAAAGAAATTAAAGACAACACAAACAATGAAGAGATAATCTGTGCTCATGAATTGGAAGAAAAATATTGTTAAAATGTCTTTACTATCTAAAGCAATCTATAGATTTAAAGCAATCTCTATTAAATACCAAAGCATTTTTCATAGAAATGGGACAAACAATCCTAAAATTTGTGTGGTACTACAAAAGACTGCAAATAGCTCAAATAATCTTGAAAGAGAAAAATAAAGCTGTAGGTAATTCAAGTAATACTATAAATCTGTAGTAGACAAAACAATATGGTTCTGGCACAAAAATAGACACATAGATCAATGTAATAGGGTAGAAAGCCCAGAAACAAACCCATGCTTCTATGGTCAATCATAGAATTCTTTGACAAAAGAAGCAAGAATATGCAATGGGAAAAAGATAGTCTCTTCAACAAATGGTATTGGGAACACTGGGAACATGCAAAAGAATGAAACTGAACCCCTTTCTTATACCATACACAAAAATAAACTCAAAATGGATTAAAGACCTAAATGTGAGTCCTGAAACCACAAAAATCCTAGAAGAGAGCACAGGCAGTAATTTCTCTGACATCAGCCATAGCAACATTTTCCTAGATATATCTCCTGAGCCAAGGGAAACAAAAGCAAACATAAGCTATTGAGACTACATCAAAATAAAGTACTTCAGCAC
The DNA here is from genome assembly GCF_905146905.1 of Nyctereutes procyonoides. Classification (NCBI taxonomy): domain Eukaryota; kingdom Metazoa; phylum Chordata; class Mammalia; order Carnivora; family Canidae; genus Nyctereutes; species Nyctereutes procyonoides. Next base: position 19,735,744 of record NW_026575041.1, on the reverse strand, counting down.
AGCAAAGGAAACAGTCAACAAAACTAAAAGACAACCTACCGAATGGAAGAAAGTATTTACAAATGACATATCTGATAAATATATAAAGAACTTATACACTTAACACCAAAAAAGCATAATCCAATTAAAAAATGGGCAGAAGACATGAACAGAAATTTCTCCAAAGAAGACATACAGATGGCCATTAACACATAAAAACATACTCAACATCACTCATCATCAGAGAATTGCAAATTAAAACTACAGTGAGTTATCACTTCACACTATTGAGAATGACTAAATTAAAAAAACACACACACACACAAGAAACAGCAGATGTGTGCAAAGATACGGAGAAAAAGGAACTGTCTCACTGTTGGTGAGAATGCAAAGTGGTGCAGCCATTGTGGAAAACAGTATGGAAGGTTCTTCAAAAATTACATCTAGAACTATGCTATGATCCAGCAATCACACCACTGGATATTTACCCAAAAATACAAAAACACGGATTCAAAGAGATATGTGAACCCCGATGTTTATAGAAGCATTGTTTACAATAGCCAAACTATGGAAGCAGCCCAAGTGTCCATCGATTGATGAATAAAGAAGAGGTGGTATACTATTGTATATTATTGAGCTCTAAGAATGAAATCTTGCTGTTTGTAACAACATGGATGGAAGGTATTATGCTAAGTGAATTAAGTCAGTCAGAAAAAGACAAATACCATCTGATTCCAGTCATATGTGGAATTTAAGAAACACAACAAAGAAGCAAAAAACCCAAACAAATCAACAAAGGGGAAAAATAGAGAGGTAAACTAAAAAATAGACTCTTAACTATAGGGAACAAGCCTGTGGTTACCAGGGGTAGGTAGGGGGATGGGTGAAGTATGTGATGGGGATTAATGAATGCACTGGGTGATGTATGGAAGTGTTGAATCACTTTAGTGTACTCCTGAAGCATAAGAGTATTTGTTAACTATATTGGAATTAAAATAAACATAATATAATTTTTAAAAGATTTTATTTCTTTATTTGAAAGAGAGAGAATGTGCAAGAGAGCACAAGCAGGGGGAAGGGCAGAAGGAGAGGGAGAAGCAGGCTACCTGCTGACCAGGGAGCCCAAGGTGGGGCTCGATCTCTGGACCTGAGCCAAAGGCAGACACTTAACGACTGAACCACCCAGGTGCCCCCATAATAAAATTTTTTCAAAAGATCAGTGCAAAGTACTGAGAAAAAATAAAAGAGAGACAGAGAAGTTCATAAGTGATAACTTTTCTTTGTTAGAGAAAATTCAACCACTAAACCCTTGTTTCCTGAATTAGAGGCCGACTATAACTCAACCTTCTTATGACTCATCCAAGAGATTAACTAGAATGAGAAATTGGCAAGGATGGAAGAAATGCACCAGGCAGGGTGTATTGACTTTACAAATGTCTTAGCAAGGACGCTAAAGGAGAACTCTGCTTTGGGATTACTGTTTTAGTTCCGGCTATTTTAACCAAATACCAAAAACTGGGTGGCTTAAACAATAAGCATTTCTTTCTCACTGTTCTGAAAGCTGCAGTCCCAAACAAAGATAACAGCAGGTTCAGTTCCTGATCAGGGCTCTTTTCCTGGTTTGCAGAACAGATGTCCTCTTGCTGTGTCTTCACCTCTCTTCTTTTCAGGACACTAATTCGATTCACCTACGGAACCTATTTGCCTCCCAAAGGCCTCATCTCCAAATTCCATTGCTCAAGGGATTAGGGCTTTAATTTATAAATCTGGAGGAGAGGCTAACATTCAGTTTACAGCACGTACTAGTACATGAATTGCATAATATAAGGACAGAGGACAAATTGATGTCTGCTGTCCCAGGACTGTGAAGAGCAACTGATTTTATACCTTGGGGTTGAGGGGGCTAGTAAAGATACGGGAGGTTCCAAAAGGACTTTCATATGCTAAAGAAGACTTCTAGGATCCTGGAGGCCTTGCTATTGTCAAGCTAAAGTTGTTTTCCCTCCCTCTAGTAAAGCAATTAGCATTGACAGTTGGGAGTTTTCTGGAAGAGTGTTATAATCTGCCTGCCTCAAGTATTTGTCAGTGGGCTGCAGGTTATAAGGACATTTAATTTCATCTACATTTCCTTCTGCTTTTCTTTCCCATATCCAAATTACTAAAGAGGAATCTAGTGAGTTTCATGCAAGTATCCCAGAGCAGACATGGACAAAAGATGTTTTGTTGTTGCTGTCTTAGTAGCAAACATCCAGATTTCCTAATAAACTCAGTCTCTCCCAGAATTACCACCCTGTATGTGGAATAAATGCTTAGATCTTAACCTCTAGGACCTCAGAATATGACCTTATTTGGAAATAGGGCCATTAGGGAGCTAATCAAATTGAAATGAGATTATTAGGGTGAGTACTAATTCTATATGACTGTCCTTATAAAAAGGTCATCAGCAAGCAAGGAATGTCGAGGCAAGGAGAGTAGAATGTACCAGATTTCCCATCAAGTCCTCCGAAGAACCGTCAATGCCTTAATTGCAGATTTCTCGCATCCAGAACTGTGAGACGAGGGATACCAGATATGTCACACACAGTTTGTGGCACTTTGCTATGGCAGCCTTGGGAAACTAATACACAAACCAAGAAGAAACTATTGATGCCTGAAAGTTCAAGGTCCAGAGAACACTGGATAAGCAGATTCAGAAGAAAAATCAGACACTGTATATTCCCAGAGAAGGAAGACAATCAACTTCCGTGGAGTCCCTGCCATCTACCAGGCACTTGGGTATGTATGGCTTGACATGTTAGCTCATCTAATTCTCATTGCAGTACTAAAACATTGGTTTTGATCCATGTATGGGTGAAGAAATTAAAGTTCAGAGAGAACCATCTGACCTTGTCCAAGGTCATACTAAGTTTTTTTAATTCCAAAAAATTATGATAGCTAATATTGAGCACTTCCTATGTCCAGGAGCTGCTATAAAGGCTTCACTCGTATTAACTCATTCAATCTTCACAACAATCCTGTTGTGTAGCACCCATGAACATGAATTATTTCTCATTTTAGTCATTTTTAAGGTTTTTATTTTTATTTTTTTAAAGATTTTATTTATTTATTCATAATAGACATAGAGAGAGAGAGAGAAAGGCAGAGACACAGGCAGAGAGAGAAACAGGCTCCATGCCGTGAACCTACATGGGACTCGATCCCCGGACTCTAGAATCGCGCCCTGGGCCAAAGGCGGGCGCTAAACCGCTGAACCACCCAGGGATCCCGCATTTTTAAGGTTTTTAAAAAACAATTATCTTCAAGGACTTGCCTCCATAGTTATCTTATAATTCTTTCTTGGATTAATTTCTCTAAATGATACCTATGCTACTGTTACATTTTCCAGTTGGTTATTACAGGTAGAAATGAATTGTTGTAAATTATATAATACTGTGGTTAGAGTGTATGCTCTAAATCTATACTATCTGCAGTTCACCCCTTGCTCTGTGACCTTGGGCAAGATATATAAATAAATAAATAAATAAATAAATAAATAAATAAATAAATAAATAAAATCTTTTTTTTTTTAAGATTCTGTTCATCCATTCATGAAAGACACACACATACACACACACACACACACACACACACAGAGGCAGAGACACAGGAGGAGGGAGAAGCAGGCTCCATGCAGGGAGCCTGACGTGGGACTGGATCCCAGGTCTCCAGGATCATGCCCCGGGCTGAAAGTAGGGGCTAAACCGCTGAACCACCCAGGCTGCCCATAAAATCAATCTTAAAAAAAAAGGAGGGGGGAATAAGCAAAATTTTGTGCTGCTTTAGATTTTTACAGATTGCCATGGCATATCTGCTTTGAACCAGTACAGACCAGAGATGACAAAATGGCTGTTCTCTAAAACACCAGATTTGACTTCCTTATGGTGTTAAAGAACACTGAGTTCAGCTTTAGGCAGGAAATGGAAGGGAGACACAGATAGAGAAATAAAGAGACAGAAAAATGAAAGCCTAATAAATTCAATTTGAGTTCAGTAACATCTAAAGTGATTGATAATGTATACAACTTAATGACTTCCTACAACTATTAAAAGTGTTCCACAATCTGCATCTAGTAGTGTAGTGTTCTACATCTAGTCAAACATAGATAAGGGCAGGCTTTTTAATAAAACCATTTCAAGTTTTGCATTGACCAGGAGAAGAGCAGGAGGGCCAAATGTCCCATTGACGGAGGGAATGGTGTAGACAGTTCAGTCTTACTTGGAATCAGCAAATGAGATCTGGATTTCCAGCATTGATGCAGCTGCTTGTCAGCACTTGGTAAGACCACTAGAGCATGTGTAGAATCTGCATGAGCTAAGTACTTTCAGGAATATTTTCGTCTGTAGTTTTCCTTTATTTAAAGCTTTCCTTTCATAAAGGAATACTGGGGAGACTGCACATTGTCCTTCCTCAAAAGGAGGCCTTATTTTACTCTTACACTTTATGGACCTGTTATAAGGATTAAATGAGATAACTGCAAAGTTCTTAGCACAGTGGCTGGCAATGAAAAAAATAATAAATCTCATAAACATTATATTTCTCTGGAAACCGAACCAAAACTTTCTATGAGAAGGAACTCAAAGATGATTCTGTATTTGCAGCCAGTACCTTGTAGCTTCTTGGAGAAATGTGTCCTATTTCCCTACCTTTCTAACTATGAGCTTTAAACCTTTTTTTTTTTTTAAAGACATTTATTTGGCTATGTCAAGGCCCTTAGGGATTTTCAAAGCTTGAATTTTCATACCTTATTTTCAAATATAAAACAGGGAATAATAAAAAAAAAAACATAGGAGACGGAAAGATATTTGAAACAGTATTTGACAGTTTGATCATCAAAAACAGCAATGTATTTGATTCATTCCTGACTTGGGAATATAAATGCCATTTATTGATGTTAGTATAGACTTGTTCTCTAGAAAAATCACATAAAAATCTCAGAGCTCAACTCTGCAGGGAGCCACCCCACCATCTCAGTTCATCATTTCTGGAGAAGTTTGCAGTGCTGTCTCCTGAATGACAAATGTGAAAGAACAGATGGCATAAAAAGGAAGTTTCACAGAGTCATAAGAATAGTTCCTATTATTTTGAAACAGCCCTTCAAAAAGGACTGCAGCTACCTCAAATTATTATGTAATTGTAACCAAACTCTCTATGAAAAAAATATGGTTATACTCCAACCAATTTTTTCATAGGATTTTAAAATAGCTCATACTAGAGGAATTTCAAAAAAGAATAATAAAATGAGAATAGGAAAAATTTAATTGATATAGGAAAAAAACTATTACCAATTCTTAGGCAACAGCATCGTTAATGTTATTAGTATAAAATTTTGTTCTAAATTTCCTGGAAGCAAGGGCAAAAAAGGAGCTTCATTTCAGGAAAAAAAAAAAAATCCTTTGCAAGGCTGTTAGAACCAAAGAATGGAAGAATAAACAGAAGCCGCTGCTGATTGCATGGTTCTCTGGGCTGGACCTTCTCATCTGCTCACTCCTGGAAGGTCAAACCCAATCCCTGGGCACCCACTCACAACCAACCGCATACAACATGGCCAAAGACTAAAATAAAAAGGTGCATATAGCTGCTCAATGCAGTGTTCACACAACCAATTTGTTTTGTCTATTTAGTTGACAGGGTTTTTTTTGTTTATTTTGGGGGCTGAAGTGAATTGACCAACTCATTGATATGATCAGAACCATATAGTAATTTTGGCTGATACATCCGGTTGCATGTAACAGGGTCACAGCTTAACCAACTAGTCTTATCCCCTCTCCATTAAAAAAAAAAAAAAAGTTTTCACATGAAGAGGAACTTGGGGAGTGTGAGTTTGGCAGCCTCATGACAATGGAAATCAGTTCTTTCTACCTTTCCATTCCACCATCCTTCATATGTGGCTTGTTTCCTCATCTTTGAAAGATGGATACTTCACCCCTAGGTATGTGTCAATGTTCCAGGCAGGAAAAAGTGGAGAGAACAGAGTTAGGGATAAAAGGCAAAAGATGCATTAATTTTGTAACAAGCTTTTCAAGAACCTTACATTCACCTGTGTCTCATCAGCCAGAACTTAAGTCACATGGCCACTCCTAGAGGCAAGGAAGCCTGGAGAAATATTTCTGACTGGGCATCCTGACATCCCAAACAAAACGGAGTGTTTGTTGATAAGGAAGAAAAGAAAGGATATTGGGTGCATAATTAGCGACAATTGTTACTTAAAGCCATACAGCTTTGACCTCAATACAAAAAGAAAAAAGAAAAAGGCACATCCATTTCCTTACTCTCAACACTTTCACTGAATTTCAGAAGGGTAGGATTTGTGTGTGTGTGTGCAGGAGATTTCTGAATCATACTATTTTAAATTTTAAAAGATTTTATTTATTTGAGAGAAAGAAGGAGGGAGCATGAGCAGGGGGAGGGTTACAGAGAGAGGGAGAAGCAGACTCCCCGCTGAGCAGGGAGCCTGACAGGAGGCTTGATCCTAAGGACACTGGCATCATGACCTGAGCTGAAGGCAGACGCTTAATTGACTGAGCCACCTAGGAACTCCTAAATCTTTCATATTATTTTTAATAGGCTTTTTTTCCTCCCTTAAGCACAGTTTTAGATTTATGGAAAAATTGAGATGAGAGCACAGAGTTTTTATATACTCCCTTATCCAATTTCCCCTTATGGCACATTTGTTACAATTTTTTTTTAATTTTTTATTTATTCATGATAGTCACAGAGAGAGAGAGAGAGAGGCAGAGACATAGGCAGAGGGAGAAGCAGGCTCCATGCACCGCACCGGGAGCCCGACGTGGGAGTTGATCCCGGGTCCCCAGGATCGCGCCCTGGGCCAAAGGCAGGCGCTAAACTGCTGCGCCACCCAGGGATCCCCACACTTGTTACAATTAATGAAATAATGTTGATACTGTGTTACTAAGTAAAGCGCATAGTTTATTCATATTTCTTTACTTTTACTTAATGTCTTTTCTGTTCTAGGATCCCACCCAGGACATTTAGGTGTCATGTCTCCTTAGGTTCCTCTTGGCTGTGAGTTTGTCAGACTTTGTTTTTGATTGACCTTCACAGTTTGGGGGAGTACTGCTACTCAAGTACTTCTTAGAATGCCCTATGGGAATTTGCCTGGTATTTTCCTCATGGTTAAACTGTTACTCATTCTTGGAAGAAAAATGATAGAGGAGAATTGCCATTTTCATCACATAATATCAAGGGTGCATACTATCAACATGATTTATCACTGTTGATATTGACCTTGACAATGACTGAGGTAGTTTGTCAGGTTTTCCAGGATGTTACTCTTTTTTTTTTCCCTCCCTTTTCTGATGGGACTCGGTGCAAACCACACTTAAGGAGGGAGTTATGCCATCTTGAGGGTGGAGTATCTACATACATTATTTGAAATTCTTATGCAATTCTTATTTCTTTAATCATTTATTTATATCATTATGGATTAATGGATATTTATGCTGTACTTTGGATTTATAATCCAATATCACTTTATTATGTTGCCCAAACTCATTGAGAATTCTTTTGGTTGGCCCCTACGTCCCTTTGACACATCCCAACAACATAGTTGTTTGTTGCTTTGTTTGTCTATTTTGAGTACTTTCCTATTTTCTGATACTATAAAATGTTACAAGCTCATCTTATTTCCTGCTCGGAGTCTAGAGTCAGGCATTTCTCCAAGAAGGAAGGCAGGACTTTTAAGATCATTTCTCCCACTTTACAGCTGAGGTAACTGAGGCAGATTAGGTAGCTCACTGAAGTCTCCAGAGCTAACTGGTAATAGTATTAGTAAAAGAACCCCAGGCATTTTCTTCTAGACCGTGATTTTTATCTTTTTGTTTAAAAAATCTTATGAATCTCCATAGAAATTTCAAGTAAGCATAGATTTCTACAGACCTTTGTCTTTATCGTAGAACAAAACCCCAGATATATCCCTGAGAATTGTTAAGTTAACATTGAAACCTAGTGAATGGCACACTCTAAAAGAAAAGAGTAAATATTGTGGGAATATTGAAGACGTGGGGGAAAACCTTGCCTAATCCAGTGAGAAGTTGTCCTTTTTCAGTCCCTGCCCAAACAGGGTCTCTGTGGGCATCTGAGTAGTTCTGCCGTCCCTGATGGGAATGCAATCTCCACCGGCCTGCAGGGATCCTGAGACTCAAGTCAGAGGGGCTGGGGTCACCCTTCAGGAAGCTGACTCTCCATGTCAGCCTCTGGTCCTCCTATACTGGATTCTTAATCCTACAGGGAGCTTATGGAAACCCTTGAGTAGCTAACAAAAAAAAAAAAAAAAAAAAAAGCCTCAAGATAATTTAGGATGTTTGGGGCATAAATTTAGCATTTTGAATCAAGTTGGGGATTATTACAACAACAGTGTGAGACTGAAGCCCTCAGACATTTTGGAGGCACAGCACAGTGCCTGGAAAAGATATTAAAACTGCCACACTGGGGATATAAGCGTGAAGTGTGCTCTTTCCATGACGAAGACCCATTAATGTTCACATCGTATCACTTAGGGGAGAAAGCTTTTGTTAATCAAAATGGACTGGTGGGATTTATCATCCTAGACTCTTCTCCATTGATTTCTTTACTTAAAGAAATTCCCTAGTGTGCTGATCCAAAGTTCCCTCAAGGAACTCCCACTCTCCTATTTCAATTTAATTTCCTACCAGTAGTTTATTGCTGTACTAAATGTACCTTTTTTTAAAAAAAAGTTCATTTCATACAGATTTGGTTGCCCTCCTCAGTGTGCCGTTGGCCTGTTGCCTGCATCTTCAGAGATCCCACATGAAAAGTAGGATCAAATTACATGATAAATCACATCCATCATTGCTTGTTCCAGGGTCTCTATTTTGCTTCCCTCCATAATTTCATCATACACAAAAAATCAGATATGTTAACATTCTTGACAAATGTTACAATTCCAGGAGGCATATTCAAAGCTCGGAATATATGTAATAATTATCTGAGTCGTGTAGAATAAATATGCTCCGTTATGCCTTTTCCTTTGGGGGCATTCTGCGATGAACTTTGTTAAGTACTGGGGAGCATCTGTATTGATCAGAGTCCAGTCAAGACATAGAAACCATACCAGTTACATCTTATAGAATTTTATATAAAAGATGGTTAGCTAGGCATCAAGAATTGTTAACTAGGTAACGAAAAAGCCTGAAAGAGAACAATAAGGTATCACAGAGGTAGCATATACAGGAAGCAACCACCATCTTGGCTGGGGGATCAAAGGGAAGAGGTTGGAATTGATCATTAAAATTTAGAAGCTTGAGGAAGAGCTTCTGCAAAACTGTAACTTTGATCTCTGAGGGGAGGACATCACTCTGCTGACCCTGGCATATCTGAACTTAGCACTTCTGAGAAGCGGGCACCGACTGACTGGTGCTAGAATCTGAGATGGTACAATAAGCTGGCTCTGAGAGTGTTGGAAGAGCTGCTGCTTCTGGAAAAAACTGCCACTGCCAGGGACAAGAAGACATGTGGCCAGGAGATCCTGGCAGGAAGGGAAACTAGGCTGTGTAGAGTAGCAGTTACAAGTAATTGCCCTAAAGTCAGAATGATGGCTTGTGCATCCCTACTCTGCCACTACTTAGCTCTGTGCAAGCTAGCATCAATGTTCCCATACATAAAAGGGGGCTAGCATATTAATAAATGTATAAAGTAATACATTATTTTATTTATTTTTAAAGATTTTGTTTTAAGAACTTCTACATACAACATGGGGCTCAAACTCACAACCCTGAGATCAAGAGTCACACACACACTCTAGACTGAACCAGCCAAGCAACCCAATGTATGAGAGTTTAAATCAATGCTTCTCAATCCAGGGTGATTTTTTTTTTTTTCCCAAGGAACACTCAGCAACGCCTGGAAATATTTTTGATTGTCATGACTTGGAAGCGGTGCTCTGGCCTCTAGCAAATAGAGGCCAAGGATGCTGCTGGATATCCTACAATGCACAGGACAACAAAGAGTTATGTGACCTAAATAGTGAACAGTACTGAGGTTAGGACATCTTATTCTGATTAAAAAAAAAAAAAACAGATATGTTCTAAGAACATGTGAAGAAACAGTAATTCAGAGGAGGAATGCTCAGTAAAGGCTAGAGTAGTCTGAACACACTGTAGAGGAGGCCCTGGAAGGATAAAGACATTTGGCTCAATTAGTAGAGGAAGGAGGGCATTTCAAGCAGAGGAAGGACACAAGAGAATGTTTAACAGTGAGACTTTGTCTTATTTTTAAAAAAAATTTTTTTTTTAAAGTAATCTCTACATCCAGTGGAGGGCTCAGACTCACAATCCTGAGATCAAGAGCTGCACGCTCCACTGACTGAGCCAGACAGGTGCCCCAAGACCTTGTCTCTTCTCTACCTTTATTACTAAGCTGTACATCCAAACCCTCACAGAGATGGTGTAAATCTCTGACTCAGAAAGAGAATGCCAAGGATGAGTCTCCATTCAGGTTGCTTTTCTACCAGAAATCTTGCACAACCACCTGTCACTTTTAGGAGGAAGAAGATATCCTGGCAGGATATATCCCAGACTTCTCTGTCATGTCAATCAGCATTTCACACAACCAACACTGTAGTCAGTAAAAGCTCAGATGATGAGGCTGATGAGCTACACAGCAAATGCAACTACCTTTCCAGAGTGCTACCTTCTAGATCAATTTCTCTTCCAGATACTTCCTCAGTGGCCCTAACAGGAAGCCAGTCATTCTACCTAAACCATAGTTTGGCAAATTGGCTGGGCTTTGGACTCCATACTTGAACTCATGCAAATATGCAGTCAGTATTTTAAAAATTTAGTCTTTTGTTTATTTTTGCTTTTGTTGCCTTTGCTTTTGGTGTCATGTCAAAAAAAAGCATTGCCAAGACCAATGTCAAAGAGATTATTCCCTATGTTTTCTTCTAGGAATTCTGTGTTTCAGGTCTTATTATGTTTAAGTCTTTAATCCACTTTGAGTTGATTTTATCTGCACCCCCATGTTCAGGGCAGCATTATTCACAATAGCCAAGATATGGTGTCCATCACTGAACAAATGGATAAAGATGATGCAATACACACACACACACAATGGAGTATTATCCAGCCATGAGAAAGAAGTCAATCCTGCCATTTGCAATAGCATGGATAGAATTTAAGGACATTATGCTAACTGAAACAGGTCAGACAGAGAAAGACAAATACCATGATATCAATTATATAAGGAATCTAAAAAAAAGCTGAATTCAAAGAAATAGAGATTAGAATGGTGGTTACCAAAGGCTGGGAAGTGAGGGAGAATAGGGAGAGTTTTGTCAAAGGCTTCCTGCTCAATAATGAATAAGTTCTGGTGATCTGACGTAGAGTGGGGTCATTGTAGTTTATAATCCTGTATCATATACTTGAAAGTTCCTATAAGAGAAGATAGGCAATGTTAATATGTTGTCAGGCAGGTTTTTATAGAAGTCTATGTGAACACTTGCTTTGAAATTTGAACTGATGGGGTAATTTTCTCTACTACTCTCCTTTCCAGAAAAGCAATATTTATAATATAAATCACTTTTTACCAGGCAATATCGATATTACCTAATGGGCTCAAGTGAAAAATAATGAACAGTTTCTTAGTTTCTTGTTATTCTGAGATTGAACATGTCCTTCTGGACAAAAGCATGCATGATGCTTATTAAAACTTTGTTTTCTTTTTCCTTTCAGAAATGCACCCATGTCATTTTCAAGGTCTCTGTATTCTCCTGTGACCATTTAACTTTTTGTTGTCTTTCCATATATGCCTGTCTTCATATCAGAAAGAGAAGACTGGCCATTAGGGCCCAGATACCACTCCCATTGTCAGATTTATTCACTTCATGGAAAGGGAGAGGCCACAAATTTACCTCCTTCCAACATTTTCTTTCTGGGTACATAATTGTGATGTTTTTATTAAAAAAATGGCAGAACTCCTTTGTATTTAATAGAGTACATGCTCTTCCCTAATCAGCAAAGAGAACCATTGAGTGGGTGACAATGTACCATACCATTTGTGCTCAGTTACCTCATTACTCTGTTTTAATTAGCCCTCTAATTACTTTCAGCTGCTGCTAATGAGCTTCAACTGTGGAAAGAAACACACACACCTCCCCACCACCACCCCACCTCCGTAAACATACTGAAAACTACAATTGCTCACCTCTTCAGGTCAATGGAGAGGGTGTATTAGCAGGTTTATTAGCAGTAAAATTCATGGTGACTTTTCTCTTGTGGACACAGTTAATCATGTGGAACTTTTTTTTTTAAAGATTTTATTTATTCATTTATGAGAGACACAGAGAGAGACAGAGACAGAGACAGAGACAGAGGGAGAAGCAGACTCCATGCAGGGAGCCCCTTGTGGGACTCAATCCCAGGTCTCCAGGATCACGCCCTGGGCTGAAGGTGGCGCTAAACTGCTGAGCCACCTGGGCTGCCCTCATGTGGAACTTTTATTAAACTGATCACTCCACTCCCGTGTTTTAGCTTGGGTTTTCCATGAGTTTTCTCTTTTTGTGGAATGGGAGGTCTCAGTCTCTAGCCTAAATGCAGGCTTAGTTTAATTTCATTCAGTTCACAAAGATCTGGAGAAGTTTCAGCTGAAAGATTAATTTTCCTCCCTGTTGAGCACCTCCAGGTCACACACTCAGAATGACTGTGTAGATTCTTTACAGACTTGGTAAAGCATAAAAGGAGCCATGAATAGTGTTTTCTGGAGTCAAAGTACCCCCTTTCCTTCCAATCTTTGGTTATTCACTTGGCATTTACTATCTGCTTTATCACATCACATAAAAATTTCTTGGTGTTTTATGGTTTATAGAATCCAAATCCAAACCCCTGGAATCTAGTATTACAGGCCCTACCAGGGTGGTTCCATTCCTCATCTTCCCTCAATTCCTACCAATGATGTAGGAATGAGTTAGGCAGGGAAAGATAAGGGAAAGGCCCCACAGTCAGGCTGCTACCCATCCCAAGAAAACAGAGATAAGACAGTAAAAACAGAAAAAATAAACCGGGCTCCCTAGCTCCAAAATTTAGGGAGTATCACCCTTTAATGGCTACTACTAAGTAATCACAGAAACATGTCATTAAGGTGTTATCAATAGTCCCTGCTCAAACCAAGATGGCACAAGAATCTCAAGGCCATGGGCTCCGTGACTAGGCTCACAGAAATCCCAGATGTAGAGAAATATTATGGAGGAGATATGAACCAGAGAAGGGAACACCTTGTTTGGGCTCATGATATTTACAAAAACGTCTTGTTATTAGGATAGTTACAAGTCGGCCAAGTGTGTTCTAAATATCCACCCTGATAGTGACAAGAAATTCACCAAGTTCCCTGGTCAGTTTCCTATAAAAGACAGACCCTGCAGGCCCTCAGTGGCCACCCTGCCGGACCCCTTCTTAATTCTGTGAGCTTTCTCTGTTTGTCTGCTTAATGCACTTATATCACTTTGCTCACTGTTGTCTGTGACATTCGTTCTTCGACTCCGTGAGACAAGAACCAAGCTTTCCCCGTATCACCAACACACACACACGCACACACTCCAAACATGAATACTATTGCTTCTTTTGGATCTTTGCTCCTGCTTGGGCTACTGCCTAGAGTTCCCCTTGCATTGCTGTATATGTGGATCTTTATCATGCTTCAGGGACACCTACCACAAGGAAGCTGTAATGTGCCAGTAAATATTTCACAACCAGTTCTCCAGGAACACACACACACACACACACAAGCAAGTAGGCAGGCAACCTGAATTGTGGCATTTACTTATTTCCATAGAGTAAATATTCCCACTATGGCCAACTTCATTCTGTCAGTGTGATGTCATCGAAGAAGAGTTGGAAGAGATGAGTAGAAGCACACAGTTATAAATTATTCCTATCATCAGATACAAACAAGCAATCTCAAGAGTGTAGATAATGGTAAAAGAAAGTGAAATAATTAAGAAATGATAATTTCAAGTGTTTATTACCTTTATTTTCAGTATAGTGTAGCTGTAACTTTCTTTAACTTAATTTTTAATAAAGGCTGTATTTAACAACTGTAAAGTAGACAGTTGTCTCTTGTAGGCTGTTTTAAGCCAGGTCCATACAGCACATCCCTGCACGGACACTACCATTACTTCCCTAGCCCACAGAAATCTCCCTCTCTCTGCACCTACCAGCTATAGAAATACTTTGACAATTCATTCAAGCAAACATGTGTTGAGTACCTACTATGCATCAGGCATTCAAGTTCAGGGATTCAGGCAAGAAAGTGCCTAAGAAAATAACACAGTTTCAGGTATAATCAGTTCCACCAAGAGGATAGTGACTGGAGCTGAGTGGTACCACTTACAAGAAAGAGAGAGCCTAACAGATAAGAAATCAGGAGGTGGGGCAGAGGAGCAGGGACTCAGGTTTAGATAAGTTGGGTTCAGATGCCCTGTCAGATATCCAATGAAGAGAGGCAATGAGACCATTTATAGAGTCTGTAATATTTAGAAGTCAGGTATTATAGGATGAATCATCTACTGCCCCCAGAAGTTTTATGTTGAAGTTTCCACCTCTAGCACCCAGAATGTGACTGTTTTTGGAGCTAGGGTCTTGAAAGACATGATTCCTTTAAAATGAGGTCATAAAATGAGTCATGAGAAAGTAAATTTCTCTTGTTTAAATCCCTGGGTCTGTGGTACTTTGTCATGGCAGCAAACTCATACACCAGGCAAAGACATTAACCAGATTCCACCTGCCATGAACTTTTCACATTTGTGTATCTTCATTCCTCGCTCAACTCAAAGGTCTTTGAATGCAGAAACCATGTCCCCCCAGCATCTGTCACACAGTGGTGGCTTCCCATGGTTGCCCTTGCAGGGCTTTCATTGGACCCAGTGGCAGCCAGAGGAGGCCCAGGACCCTTTATGTAAAGCCCAAAAGGAGCCAGAGCACCTTATCTTTGTTTTATTTTATTATTTTATTTTTTTTTAATTTTTATTTATTTATGATAGTCACACACACACACAGAGAGAGAGAGAGGCAGAGACAAAAGCAGGCTCCATGCACCGGGAGCCGACGTGGGACTCGATCCCGGGTCTCCAGGATCGCGCCCTGGGCCAAAGGCAGGCGCTAAACCACTGCGCCACCCAGGGATTCCTTATCTTTGTTTTATACAAAGCAGAATCTGGTATTCACATCATCCCTGGGCAGTGAGCTGGTGCTGTGGGAGCACCAGAGTACCTTTCATCTGCATTGCATTCCACACTCACCACCCTTTCCTCCAGTGAACAGGCTTGGCAGGCCCAAGAAGGATGATCACTACCATTCTGCAGCACAGCAAGCAAGCCCGGAACGGGGCAGAGACCCTCTGAAGGCCAGGTTCTGAGCAGGGCCACCGATTGAACTTGGGTTTCCTTGTCCCCTTGTCTATTCAGGCTCCTGGGGAGTTCTTGGTACAAAGGCCAATTGCTCAAGGGAGCCACGGGACCCAAGAAAGTACCGAATTAAAAGTATCTTCAGGAGTGCAGGGCAAAGACTTCCCCAGAGAATGTACAGCACTTGAACCCAGGAAGAAAGAAAGAAAGAAAAAAAAACTCTTGGTACCAGAGTCAGGAGTAAACAAGCTTGTGTTATGCATTATTCAGAAAAGACATTCCTTATCATGACCCAGGGTGTCATTTTACTTTACATGGCTGGGAATTTATCATTTTAATAATAGCTTCTGGGATTCCAGAGGCAAGAACACTTTCCGCATTTGTAAATACAGCAACATTTCCTTTCTTCTAAAAAGGACCGAACTACAGACTTCGGGTACCAACAAGGAAATTCATATAATTTGCTCATACAGTCTTTTTCTCCAAAGACAAGCCTAGAAGATGTATTCTGACTTCCTTGTGACCTGCCACCACTCCTGGCACTCTGAGGGCTAGAGGCAGACTGACCTGTAGTGTGGGTTTTTTGGCACAAATTCCTTTTTCATCTTTCTATTCCCACGGAATGAAATTCCTGCTTGGCTGGTGAACCTGCTGGTTCCCATGTGTGGTTCGGAGCAAGCCCTCCGAGCCTCTGTATTCCATTCTGCAGGGAGGACAGCCCGGCCTCCTAGAAGCCACAGTTGGAAGCTGCACACAAAACATTTGAAGAAAGGACTGAATGGCGCATTTGCTTTTCTTGTTTAGTTTTTACTTTCCTTTGTTTTTTAAAGCCACCGGAAGTTTGGTTTTATTTACTTGTGGTCAAAAACTTCCTAAAAACAAACAATTTGTAAACATTTTCTCTCTTCCCATCTATTACATGCTTCTGTGACATGCCATTTCTTTTTTTTTCTGATTTTTTTATTGTTGCAAAATACACATAATATAAAATTTACTCTTAACCATTTTAAGTGGACAGTTCAGAGATATCACGTACATTCATATCACCCTGCTACCATCACCACCATCTACTACATATATGTATTTATATACATCTTTGCATATATTTTTTAAAGATTTTTAAAGAATTTTTATTCATTCATGAGAGACACAGAGAGAGAGGCAGAGACACAGGCAGAGGGAGAAGCAGGCTCCCTGCGGGGAGCCCGATGTGGAACTTGACCCCAGGATCCCAGAATCATGCCCTGAACCAAAGGCAGATGCTCAACCACTGAGCCACCCAGGTGTCCCTACATTTCTAACTTTTTTTTAAGTAGCAAATGAGTCAATCAACAAGTCACATGGCTGCAGTCCACATGATGATTCACATACCTCACAGGCAGAAGAGGAGGCTAAGGAGAAGGCTGTACTGTCACAGGGAAGCTGTCAGATAAGGGAAAATGGGTCAGTTCTCTGGGAGGTCTCTGGAAGTTCTCGGAGGAAGAGAGCATGAGTATGGGCAGGTCAGAAGTTGCGTTTGATTAAGAAGGGAATGCAGTTTGAGATACTAGAGAGGGACACCTTCAGAAGAAAATGTTGCTGTGGCCTGAGAGGAGGTAGCTAGAGAACAGAAGTGAAAGTCATAGAATGGAGGAAGTCGTGTAGCAAGCCGAAAAGACAAAAAAAATGCTGTTCTGCCTGTTTCAGGGGGGCTCATGGAGCTGTCCTACCCGGGCAGAGGAGTCCCTCCACGGGGGTCCAGACTCAAGGCTCTGTCAAAGTGCTAGTTCCATCCATTGGCTTATGGCTTGTCATCAGCAAACCATGCTCAAGTTGCTAATCTGGCTGAGTGGTGCCTCAGCCATCCTTGTGGCAGAGGTCTGGCTTGAGGCTTCAGGAAGACGCATGATTCTGAGCACTCTTGCTACAAGGGCTCAAGGCTGTAAAGAAGTCATGTTCACACTTAGTCAAAACACGTGCTCCACCACATCGTGATTCCTGTGACAGTATCAAGTGCACTAGAGGTGATTGGCTTAGTGCCTGTGAAGCCTCTGACCAAATTTACCTCAGCCCTTGACTAATACTTGGAACAATTTTAGGGTGAGGAAACAGGTCGAATACAAAAAGTATGTTGCTAGACACCTCCTGATTCCATAGAACACAGTCCTGTATATGCACAGCTATAGCCTGAACACGGCTCATGTGTTTTGAAATGCAATCTCCGGTCTCAAAATTTAGGCAATGATAAGGGGTATGAAGGATTTATACAGAGTGGGAAGAAAGGCTAAGAGGGAACCTGACCTAGTCTGAGGAATCAGGGCTCTTTCTCAAAGGAAATGACACTTGGGCTGATATCTGAAGGATGATTAGTTGCTGAGTAGTAAAAGGGAGGGTGGAAAATATTCCAAAAAAAAGGGCCAAAGCACACACAAAGGTCCTGAGGTGAAAGAGAGAATAAAAATAAATTTGGGGCACTTAAAATGGCTAGTCTGGCTGGAATCTAATGATGCATATCTAAAGTGAATAATCTAGAAAGGCAGAGAGCTCTCAGAGCCCACTAGGGCATCTTCAGCTGTAAGTAACAACAGACCCGCAATCACTTTAGCAGAAGTCTTCAGGTAGAACAGGGGGTGTGACACAAACTTTAAGGTCATAACAGGCCCAGAGACCTTTCATCCACATCATCCATGTCAGCTTTCTTTCAGGACTGGTTCTCACCAAGTTTGCTACTAACAGCTCTGAGCTGTACTTACTCCTAGAAACAGTATCCAGAGGCAGAAATGAACTTCCCTTCTGGAGTCTCCTTCTTAGGAACAAGAAATCTTTCCCAGAAGCAGCTCTCCAACACACGCTCACATGCACGCAGGCATGCACGTACACATGCACAGAGCAAATCTCTCCTTGCAAATGCTGGAACCTAATGGGGTCACATGATCACCCCTACACCAGACCCTGCCAAGGGAATGGGAATTGCCATATTTTACAGAATCACGATTTACCTTGGAGCTAGGAATGGGATTCCCTTCCCAGAAGTCAGGTCAAGAACTGGTAGACACAAGCAAAATTGAGGTTCTGTTAGCAAGAAATGAAGGTAAAATAAAGGAAAAATACCAGAAAGCCATTGGCAATATTTGCCATAGCTTTTAGGCCACAACAAAAACATGATTTTTAAGACAGAAGCTGTTTGTGTAAACAATCTCCAATCTCCTTCTCTTGGGGAAATACCCCAACGAGATGGCTCTAGGGCTCCAGTTTGTTTTAAAAACAAATGAGTTTGTTCTGGCTTAGGAGAATTGTATTTCTGGAAAATTATGGCAAAATGAAGGCAATCTTTAAAATGTTTCTACATTTGCAAAAATTTCCTTGAGTAGGCACCAACTCTACCATGTAGTTTTTTTTTTTTTTTTTTTTTTTTAGAGATTTTATTTATTCATGAGAGACACAGAGAGAGACAGAGACAGGCAGAGGGAGAAGCAGGCTCCCTGTGGGGAGCCTGATGCAGGACTCTATCACAGGACTCTGGGATCATGACCTGAACCAAAGGCAGATGCTCAACCACTCAGCCCCCCAGGTGCCCCTACTATGTAGATTTTTATTGCTGTTTTATATAAGAGGTACAAATACTACAGTAAAATGCACTAATTTTAAGCATATGACTTATTAAATTATTTCACATGTAAATGCCCATGTAACTACCATCTAGATCAAGATATAAACATTTTCAACACTATAAAATTCCATTGTCTGTTTCCTAGTTAATGCCCCGATTCCTGTAAGCAGTATCATTATTCTGACTGCTATAAGCTTTTTATTAATTTCATCTGTTTTTGAACTTCATATAAATGGAATCCTATTGTATGCTCTTTTTTGTTTGGCTTGTTTCATTCAACATAGTGTTTGTGGGATTCATCCAACTTGCGTGTAGTATCTCTGGTTTTTTCCTCACTATGCAGTATTCCATACAATGAATATACACAATTATCCTTTTTTCCTGATAATAGATGTTTGTATTATTTCCAGTTTGGGGAAAAAAACGAATGTCCTGGTTGCTCTACATCTTCATCAACAATGGAAACTCTCAGGTTTTTTGTTTTTGGTGTTTTGTTTTTTTGATGTTATGTTTTGTTTTGCTTTAGTTTTAGTTATTGTGATGGATGTGTAGTTCTATCTTGTGATTTTAATTTGCATTTCTCTGAAAAGTCATGAAATCTCTTCTTTTCATGTTTATTAGCCATTTGGATACCCCTTCTATGAAGAGCTTAAGTCTTTGCCCATTTTTTATATTGAGGTGTTTGTCTTTTCCTTATTGATTTGTAGAAGTTCTTTATGTATTCGGGATATATAAGTCTTTGGTTGGCTATCATTATTACAAAAACCTTCCCCCTGTAAATGGCTTGCCTGTTGCAGGACCATGAGGTGTGACTGTCAAGAAAGAATTCTTGAGATGTTTTACCATGCAACCTTGTAAGTTAATTTATGTACATTGGGGACAGGACCTGTGGGCAGAAAGAACTGCAGTTTTGCTGTATGAAGCTGGTAACTATATACTTAATGCTTAAGGCAGGTGGAAGAGGGGCATGCAAGTAGTATTCAATCATAACTGTCTGAATTTCTACTCATAAAATTACTTTCTCAGGATCTTTCCAATGCTTATCATTCAGCTTGATATTAGCTATGGATGAGATATACAGGCAACCATGAGACCCTTTAAGAATGTAGCAATCAGCACACATTTGATCTTTCTGGAAACTATGCAGGCTTTAGGTCAGCCTTCTGGACTAAAGGTGAATGCTTTTTTGCTTCTATCCCTTGTCATGTCTTTTCACTTTAATAGTGTTTGAAGAAACAGAAGTTCTTCATTTTAATGAAGTGCCATGAATAAATATTTTCTTCTATGGTTAGGATTCATATGTATTATTTAAGAAAATTTTGTCTACTCCAAGATCATGAAATTGTTTTCTTCTCAAATTTTTATTGTTTTGCCTTTAGAGTTTAAGACTATGATCCATATGAAATTAATTTTGGGCAACAGTAAAAAGAATAGATCAAAGATTCAGAAACTTTTGTTTAAAGGACTACACTTTAACACATACTGAATTGCTGTAGGATCTTTGTTATAAAGTGACTATGTAAGAATAGTTTTGTTTCTGAACTGTCTCTTCTATTCTGTAGGTCTATTTGTCTATCCTCTCACCAATACATACCATGTTAACTATTATAGCTTTATAATGAGCTTTGGAAGCTGGTAGGGAAGTCCTTTAGGTTTCTTTGTTCTTTTATTTTTCCAAAGAATTCTTGGCAATTCTGATCTCTGCATTTCCATAAATAGTTTATTTTCATTTCTTTTAAATAGGCTCCATGGTCAAAGTGAGGCTTGAACTTACAACCCCGAGATCAAGAGTTGCACACTCTACCAATTAAGCCTAGGCACCACTCCATAAATACTTTGGAATCAACTTTTAAATTTTCTATAAAATAGCTGCTGAGATTTTGATGAGGTTGTGTTAAATCTAATAATAGATCAATTTGAAGATAGTAACATCTTAACAATATTGAATCCTCCTACTGCTGATACTTTGGCACCATGGAAATATCCTGTTCCCCAACCAAAGTTCACCTACTGATTTTAGCAACCATTGCTGATGCTTGCCTGTATCAATTATCATAATGGAGGCTGGAAACTACTGGCTCTAATTCCATTTTTTTTTCTATGTTTTTTAGAGAGAGAGAGGGAGAGAGAGAATCTTAAGCAGACTCCATGCCCTGCACAGAGCTCAAGATGAGGCTCAATCTCACAGCCCTGAGATCATGAGATGAGCCAAAATCAAGAGTCAGTTGGTTAATCGACTGAGTCAGTCAGATACCTCAATTCCATTATTTCTTCTATATTCATTAACTTTATATCTGTAAATAAGATATAAAGTTAATGAATATCTTATCCCTCCCCCCTTTTTTGAGGGAATCTCTCCACTGATTTAGAAATGGAATTTTCTCTCAGTATTGGTCAATAGTTTTCAGTTCAGTGGTATTGCGTATCTTTCATTAGATTTATTCCTAATTATTTGGTGATTTCCAATGCTATTGTAAATGCTATTTTCATTTTCCAGCCCTTCATTGCTGGTAAATAGAAAAACAATTAATTTTTCCAAACTGTCCTATGTTCAATGACTATGCTAAAAATCACTCTTTAATTCTGATAACTTGTCTAATTGTATATTTACTTTGGATTTTTATAAAGAATTATTTCATCTGTGATAATGAAAGCTTTACTTTTTTCTTCATGATCTCTACACTATGTATTTCCCTTGCCTTACAGCACTGGCTGGGAGCCCCAGATCAATGCTGAATAGACAAACTGTCTTTTTCTCATTCTCATTGTGAAGATGCACCTGTGACTCCTGAGTGATGGGAATATTTCAGAGAAACAGATGGTTTTCTAAAAAGAGGACAGGAAAAAAAATAAATAAATAAAAAGAGGACAGGAACTGAAAACTGTAGCAAGGCAAGAGAGAATTCATGTTGGTTCAGGATGAATACAACTTCATGGAACCTCAGGGGTGACTGGGGCAAAGATGGGAAAGAAACTTTTGAGGCTTATTTTGAAAGGCTATATCTCTTTTGAAAGGTATGTTATTTTTAAGCCTCATAAGAGGACAGTTAGAAAGTATGGCTGTGGGTGTGGGATTGAGGAACGCTAAAACACTGTGTTCAGTAAAGAAATTGATCAAAAGGGGAGGGACTTCTACAGGATGCAAGGATGAACTTTGTAAAAAGGAAAAAAACCTCAAACAAACAATACATCACCAAAAGAAGGTGACAGAAAGATATAGAGAATTCCCATGGAGGGTCATACCGTCAGGCCATGCATTTTTCTCAGGATGTTTTGTGCGCGCGCGCGCACACACACACATTACAAATAGTGTTGATGGCTTTTAAATGCATTACCACTCAACAAATGAACCAAATTACTTTTGGAGATAGTGCATACATATGTACATCGAGGAAAGCATTTGTGACAAAGAACAAAATCCAGAAAGATCTGATCCTCCCCTCTTGAACTGTATGTAACTGGCAATGATAAAGGTTTATCACAATGAGGATCTGTTCTTCTTGTCTTATAAAATCAGGAAGGAAAATTTTATTTTTTTTCAAGATTTTATTTATTTGAGAGACACAGAGAGAGAGAGAGCATGAGCAAGGTGAGGGGCAAAGTGAGGGAGTTGGGCAGGGAGCCCAATGTGGATGGAGCTTGATCCAGGGACTCTCTAGGATCATGACCTGAGCTGAAGGCAGATGCTTAACCAACTGAGGCACCAGGCTCCCCAGGAAGGAAGATTTTTAATGGAGGAGGTTCAGTGGGCCTAATCAATAACTCCATCTCTTAATTAAATATGAGCCTGACCTATTGGCCAAAGCAACAGCTGCCACCCTTAAGGGACCTTTACTGAGCTGTCACTTAATTAAAGTGACCATCTATGCCCAGGTCTGTTGAGAGTGACACGAATGCCAATTTTTTCTATTTTTAATCTAGTAAGACCCTTGAAGTATTGAAATTCAATACAACTGTGAAAACGTTAAGACTACTCCTTTAAAAAGCAAAGCAAAACAAGTGAAATTAATTTTTAATAACATGTTTCATTTAACCAGTATATTGAAAATATTATCATTGTAACATGTAATCAATATATTTTATACTCTTATCTCATATAAGTCTTCAAAATCCAGCATTCTACATTTACAGCACGTCTCAATTCAGAGTAGCCTCATCTCAATTTTTTAATAGCTACACGTGGTGAGTATTAGATAGTATAGTTTTAGGCTTAATTGGATATAAACCTTTTTTGCCAGAATACTTCATAGATGGTGTTGTATTCTCTATATTTTATACTTCATATTGCATGACTGGGATGTCAGGGGCATCCCATGATTAGTGATGCAAGCTTTATCATTTGATTAATGGGCAATCATCATAATACTTCATTACAAAGACGTGTTTTCATGTTTACATTAGTAAGAAATCTGTGGGTTGATACTTCAGCACCATGCAAATATCCTGTTCCCTAACCAAATTTCACCTACTAATTTTCACAACTGGCTGATGCTAGCTAGCCTCTTTCAGTTATTATAATGGAGGCTGGAAACTGATTCTAATTTCATTGTTCCTTTTATATTCACTAACTTTATAGCTATAAAGGAGTTTTATCCCTCCCCTCCTTTTATGAGGGTCATTAGGGTTTATGGATTGTTTTTATCCTCTGTATTATGATTAGTTTTTTTACATTAAAAGTACTTCAAATTTTGGCTCCTGCCAGCTCCTTTCTGTAAAGCAACTGGTAAATTTTTTTTCACTTCTTTAGACACTTGCCTATATAATAGCTTCCCAAAAGAGTTCATAATCTGTGTTCAAGTAAAATACCAATTACATCTCAGAAGAGGAATATCTCACGATCTGTAACATGTGGCTATATCACAATTGTTCTTAAAAATGTTTATTTCTTATACTAACATTGGCAGGGATTATCTTTTACCCAGAAAGTAAAAATATATTCCATCCTCCTCTATCTAGATGGCAGGATGGTTATTTATTTATAAATAAAACAAGTGGTTTTGGTGCAAGAACAGACTATGACCGCCCATCTTCAACCCTCTACAGACATAGCTCTCCAGACAGGAGTTCCATCAACCTTGTAATAAAGGAGATTATAATCTGTCAGTCATAAACTTGTGGCATTTTGTTTGTGTTTCCGTACAGGTGATTTTTCACCCTCTTCTCAAGCTCATACATTCCTTCATGTTAATACTAAGAAACCTATTTCCTTTTGTTTTAAAAAAAGAAAATCGATCGGAGAAGGACAAACATTATATGGTCTCATTCATTCGGGGAATATAAAATATAGTGAAATGGATTAAAGGGGAAAGGAGAGAAAATGAGTGGGAAAAATCAGAGAGGGTGACAGAACATGAGAGACAACTAACTCTGGGAAACGAACAAGGGGTAGTGGAAGGGGAGTGGGTGGGGGGATGGGGTGACTGGGTGATGGGCACTGAGGGGGGGCATTTGACAGGATGAGCACTGGATGTTATACTATATGTTGGCAAATCAAACTCCAATAAAAAATATACAAAAAATTAGAAATTAAAAAAAATAAAAAAAGAAAATTGGACTGAATAATGATTCTTTCTTTTGATAAAATGTGAGGCTTTTCTTATATTAGCCACTGTCCTCATTCCACATCAGAATCATTTTTAATTTCCCAGATTCTCACCAGATGAGCATCTTTGGGAAGGTGCACATCCTTCCACGCCTCTGTGTTTCCTCAGGATAAACAATGGAATTAGTTGGATGATGAAGTGGTGATGGAGATGTCCGCACCTTGGTTGCATGGCAAAGAAATCCAGTTCAGTAATAATGTGCACAACGCACTCCCAGAACCTTCCTCTGACCTCCCAGCTTACTTTGCTCACATTGCTTACATTGCTATATCTAATTCAGTGGGAGCAGGGGGGGTTCTCTACAGCATCAGTTCACATTGTACAACATTTCTGCATGTGCAGTCTCAGTGTGGTGCTTCTACCATGGAAAGCTGGGCAGGAGGTACACTGGCCCTTGGGAAGGGTAAGTCTAAGCATTTTCTCTTTTTGACCACACTGTGGTCATTTCATCTCAAATGAAGTAGAAGCATATTCTTCACTTGTTCCATCTGATGGCAGTTCAGATACAACTTCTTGTTATATTTCACTAACAACTGGTCAGAATTCTCAGAACCAGAGAAATTACAGAACATGCGAACATATAAGGAATCTAATTTATTACATTTTTAATCAGCACCCATCTGTGTTGAAAATGCAGATTTGGGAGGGAGGGGCACGATGGCGGAAGAGCAGGGTCCCCAAATCACCTGTCCCCGCCAAATTACCGAGATAACCTTCAAACCATCCTGAAAATTTACGAATTCGGCCTGAGATGTAAAGAGAGACCAGCTGGAACGCTACAGTGAGAAAAGTTCGCGCTTCTATCAAGGTAGGAAGACGGGGAAAAAGAAATAAAGGAACAAAAGGCCTCGAGGGGGAGGGGCCCCGCGAGGAGCCGGGCTGAGGCCGGGGCGAGTGTCCCCAGGACAGGAGAGCCCCGTCCCGGAGGAGCAGGAGCTGCACCAACCTTCCCGGGCGGAAAGGGGCCCGCAGGGAGGTGGAGCAGGACCCAGGAGGGCGGGGATGCCCTCGGGCTCCCGGGGACACTCACAGACACCTGCGCCCCGGGAGAGTGCGCCGAGCTCCCTAAGGGCTGCAGCGCGCACGGCGGGACCCGGAGCAGCTCGGAGGGGCTCGGGCGGCGGCTCCGCGGAGGGAGCTGCGGGGCGGGAGCGCGAATCCCACAGCGCAGGCCCCGGAGCACAGGGCGCCGGGACACAGCCCAGGATCCGGCCTCCCCTGGGACAGGCAGAGGCCGGGAGGGCCCAGGACAGCGAGGACGCTCCTGCCCCGAGCTGAGCAGATCAGCGGCCCCGCCCCGGAGTCTCCAGGCCCTGCAGACGGAGAACCGAGAGCCCCGAGCCCCGTAGTTCCTGCGGAGGCTGAATCCAGGCTTCCAGAGTTACCATAGCAACTGCGGTTGTTCCTCCTGGGGCCCCACGGGGTAAACAACCCCCGCTGAGCCCTGCAGCAGGCAGGGGCTGAGCAGCTCCCCCAAGTGCTAACACCTGAAAATCAGCACAGCAGGCCCCTCCCCCAGAAGACCAGCTGGACGGACCAGTGATACTCCCCCGTGTTCCAATACAACTTGTTTTTGGCCACTCTGCACTGAGCAAAATGACTAGAAGGAAAACCTCACCTCAAAAGAAAGAATCAGAAACAGCCCTTTCTCCCACAGAGTTACAAAATCTGGATTACACTTCAATGTCAGAAAGCCAATTCAGAAGCACTATTCTACAGCTACTGGTGGCTCTAGAAAAAAGCATTAAGGACTCACGAGACTTCATGACTGCAGAATTTAGATCCAATCAGGCAGAAATTAAAAATCAATTGAATGAGATGCAATCCAAACTAGAAGTCCTAACGACGAGGGTTAACGAGGTGGAAGAACGAGTGAGTGACATAGAAGACAAGTTAATGGCAAAGAGGGAAACTGAGGAAAAAAGAGACAATCAATTAAGGGACCATGAAGACAGATTAAGGCAAATAAATGACACTCTAAGGAAGAAAAACCTACGTTTAATTGGGGTTCCCGAGGGCGCCGAAAGGGACAGAGGGCCAGAATATGTATTTGAACAAATCCTAGCTGAAAACTTTCCCAATCTGGGAAGGGAAACAGGCATTCAGATCCAGGAAATAGAGAGATCCCCCCCTAAAATCAATAAAAACCGTTCAACACCTCGACATCTAATAGTGAAGCTTGCAAATTCCAAAGATAAAGAGAAGATCCTTAAAGCAGCAAGAGACAAGAAGTCCCTGACTTTCATGGGGAGGAATATTAGGGTAACAGCAGACCTCTCCACAGAGACCTGGCAGGCCAGAAAGGGCTGGCAGGATATATTCAGGGTCCTAAATGAGAAGAACATGCAACCAAGAATACTTTATCCAGCAAGGCTCTCATTCAAAATGGAAGGAGAGATAAAGAGCTTCCAAGACAGGCAGGAACTGAAAGAATATGTGACCTCCAAACCAGCTCTGCAAGAAATTTTAAGGGGGACTCTTAAAACTCCCCTTTAAGAAGAAGTTCAAGTAACTCTGAACGTGAATGGGCTTAATGACCCCATCAAAAGGCGCAGAGTTTCAGACTGGATAAAAAAACAGGACCCATCTATTTGCTGTCTACAAGAGACTCATTTTAGACAGAAGGACACCTACAACCTGAAAATAAAAGGTTGGAGAACCATTTACCATTCAAATGGTTCTCAAAATATACCCTAAAAACTACAGAACACTTCTGAAAGAAATTGAGGAAGACACAAAGAGATGGAAAAATATTCCATGCTCATGGATTGGCAGAATTAATATTGTGAAAATGTCAATGTTACCCAGGGCAATTTACACGTATAATGCAATCCCTATCAAAATACCATGGACTTTCTTCAGAGACTTAGAACAAATTATTTTAAGATTTGTGTGGAATCAGAAAAGACCCCAAACAGCCAGGGGAATTTTAAAAAAAGAAAACCATATCTGGGGGCATCACAATGCCAGATTTCAGGTTGTACTACAAAGCTGTGTTCATCAAGACCGTGTGGTACTGGCACAAAAACAGACACATAGATCAATGGAACAGAACAGAGAACCCAGAAGTGGACCCTGAACTATATGCTCAACTAATATACGATAAAGGAGGAAAGACGATCCACTGGAAGAAAGACAGTCTCTTCAATAAATGGTGCTGGGAAAATTGGACATCCACATGCAGAAGAATGAAACTGGACCACTCTCTTGCACCATACACAAAGATAAACTCAAAATAGATGAAAGATCTAAATGTGAGACAAGATTCCATCAAAATCCCAGAGAAGAACTCAGGCAACACCCTTTTTGAACTTGGCCACAGTAACCGGAGAAGGACAAACAGTGTATGTTCTCATTCATTTGGGGAATATGAATAATAGTGAAAGGGAATATAAGGGAAGGGAGAAGAAATGTGTGAGAAATATCAGAAAGGGAGACAGAACATAAAGACTTCTAACTCTGGGAAATGAACTAGGGGTGGTGGAGGGGGAGGAGGGTGGGGGGTGGGGGTGAATGGGTGACGGGCACTGAGGGGTACACTTGACGGGATGAGCACTGGGTGTTATTCTGTATGTTGGTAAATTGAACACCAATAAAAATTAATTTATAAAAAAAAATAAAAGTCATTTGTCAAATTTGAAAAAAAAAAAAGAAAATGCAGATTTGGTTTGGAAGATAAAAGTATTTCCTCCTTCAGCATATCCTGGGCAATCCCCAAGATCCTGGGAACTGGACCATTTGTGGTTTTGCTTTGTTTGGGGATGCCCTGTGAGTAACATCAGTAGGTTCAGATCCTGTGGCGTGCCATCAGACGTGGCTGAGGCTGCACAGCACCAAGTGTGTGGCCATAGATCGCTACAGGATTACCTTCCGTGCAGCTTCCTGGAATGAGCACTTCCTTGAGACACTCAGAAGCAGCCAACTGGGTATAGACACCTGCTTTCAGTGGGACTTTGGTAAGCAATCCATCTGTCGAGGAGACTCCATTGCATCCACTTCACTCAGAAGCCTCTGCTGAGACAATTAGGCAGCATTATGGAAGTTTCCAGAAGGAAACGCACATGGATGAAGTCCATCTTTCTGGCTCATGTAGGTATCTGTAATTCATCTTGGGCAGACGAAAAAGAGAACTACATACCTTAAGATTATATTGACTGTAGATTTTCTTGCCCTGATCAGAATACGTTCAGAATAAGTTTAAGGATTGTGACAATAGCTAGCGTGATATATTTGGTGAGGCCTTTTTTGACCTTCACTGTTGTCCTTACCAACCTGCTCACAGAGTCCCTTAATTGAATATTAAGGGAAGGCCTCCACAGATCAGATGAGTGGGAAGGAGAAGGTTACTCCTTGTATAAAGACTGCCAGCTCCAAACAAGTTTCTAAGAAACTTCTGATAACATCATAACTCTCCGTTCCACTAGTTTTATCTCTCCTTCACACACACAGAGTTTTTCCCAGAATTAAAGAGACTAGCTATTGTATCACTGCTATCAAAGGACTTAGTGGTCACAAAGACAAGCTTTAAAGTCATTAATGATCACACACTTGGGGCCACTTTGCAGGTTCTTTCCCCCTTTTTTCCTGACCCCTCACAGTCTCCAGCACAAATGATGGCCTGCTGCTGCATGGCAAACTCGAGGGTTCATTTTCCCTTTTTGTGGTAATTAAACCTGGCCTCCATTCGCCTGTGAAAATTAACTTTGCTGCTCTTCCCAGGGCTCCATGTGTCCCATGATTTCGAGCATTGTCACGTCTTGGAGCTATAATACTTGGGGCCTGCAGAAATCAGCAAGCAGTATGGTGCCCAAGGGGCAATTCACTAGAGTGCTCCTGAATAATTACCTAGAGACGGGTCCTCCTCTAAGATGCCAAAGATCTCAGGGCCACTCATGCCAGAGACGCATGCTCTGGAATCCATGCTGCAGGACAGCAGGCCCTGGAGGTGTTTGCTGTAGTCCATGTGGGGGTGTTGACATCCTTCTAACGCGTCTGAATTTTCAATAGGACATACCCTAAGGAGGTGAAAACTGCTAGTGACAAGCTCACTTGAGATAACTCACTCAAGTGATGCTGGAAGGACGGGACCATAGTTCAGATTTCCCCTCCAGCAGCAATCTTAATATGCCGGGAGCTTCAAAGCAAATAATCTCTAAAGCAACAGTCCTCAATAGACTGTATTTACTGTATCATCTCACCCCAGCTGGGACACTAGTGCCTCCTGCTTATGGCAGGGATGGTGAATATGATCCTCACAAAACTGTGGAAATGACTTTAAGATGCCAAACTTCACAAATCTCCGACAGTATCCGACAGTAGCACTGCGTGCTTTCTATGGCTCTATATAGAGAGAGGAGTAGAGCACAAATATTAGCTTTCCATCCCTCCTGAGGCGCAAGGCAGAAATACATGTCCATGAGAGTGAGTATAATTTGGCCTTTTCCAGATCCAGCTATATTTTTCAGTATCTGCGAGCTGATCATAATTAATCCTTGTGTATGTTTCATCTTCTTCCTATAAGTAACATAAACGTACGCTGTCTGAATGGGCATCATCTCACCAGGCTTTGAACTGTGGAGTCAGCAGGTAGCATTCCTTCAACCCCCTGACCTCA
This sequence comes from Nyctereutes procyonoides, assembly GCF_905146905.1. NCBI lineage: Eukaryota > Metazoa > Chordata > Mammalia > Carnivora > Canidae > Nyctereutes > Nyctereutes procyonoides. The sequence goes on along the minus strand of NW_026575041.1, from coordinate 19,705,547 downwards.
CACCCCAAAGAGGAACGCATGGGGTCCAGAAGTCATGCTGCTCCAGAAGGCCCATGTTGAAGGGGGCCCCGCCAGAGAATGTAAGTGACCACAGTTCTGGTGAAAGTCTTCCCACAGGTTCCTCCAACAACAGCACTGTGCTCATCCCTGAAGCCGGTGAGGCAACCGAGCATGCAAGAGAATTTCCATTATATTCCCAGGCCACTCTGGCTGCCGTGATCACAGCTCCCATTGTAGCAGGGGGAGCGTGGAAATGACCTAGTGGAGCTCTGGAAACCTCAGAGCTCGATCATCATGGAATGATGCTTCCATGCAGAGTGGCCATCCATGGGTCTCAGAGTCAGTGTGTATGTATTAACGGTTAAAACTGCTCTGCTGCACACACAGAAGCCAGGTAGAACAGAGAAAGAGAGATGACAAATTCCCTCCCAAGAGGGTCATACTCAGTGCATATGTATTTTAAAAGATACGTGCGAATTGTCAGAGTCGTCTCTATGGTACAGAATACCAGCCGTGTTCCGAAGCTGTGTGTTCTTACAGTGGTGCCATAACTCTGTCTATGGATCAAACAATTTATTCTCTTCATTCCATTGCAAAAACTCTGCTTTGTCAGCTGGCATGATCTGCTTGAGCTCTAATATTTCATAGCTACCATGGGCCTATATATTCTTGATTCTGAAACATTTTCTTAGAATGGGGGAACTTGCCTAAATTCTCAGGAAGCCCAAGGCTCAGAGGCTCTCCCACCACACAGCCATCTGTGGTAATGTACTCACCCTAAGGCTTGAGTTGTGGGTGATAAGTTGTCTTGAAAATCAGCAGTGATATATTTATTTAAAACTGGTCACCAAGTTCTCCTTTTACTTTGAACATGTGTGCTGCCTGATTGAATATGAACCATGTAGCCTAGGTTCTTGTGTACATTATTATCTTGGGGACCCTAAAACAGGTAGATACTTACCCTTCAAAACAACCTTCCATTATTCCATAGCAAAGCCTCACATTCATATTTCTTTGAGAAGACACATCGGAAGCACTGACCACTCAGTATCTTTTCTTGAAAGCTAGTATGTATGGTATTGTCTTTCCATGTGCCTTTTGAAAGAGCTGAGGGAGGGAAGGAGGGTAAGCCACTCCTCACACTGTAAGGATGGGCAGCTGCTAGAAGACTTATTTATTTATTTAAATTATTTAAATTTATTTATGTATTTATTTGTTTGTTTATAGCACAAGTGGGAAGGACAAAAGGAGAGGGAGAGAGGATCTCAAGTAGACTCCACGCTGGGCACAGAGCCCAACATGAGGCTTGATGTGGGGCCCAGTCTCACTGCCCTGAGATCAGGACCTGAGTCAAAACCAAGGGTCAGACACTTAACCAACTGAGCCACCCAGGCATCTCTGGTATTTATTCTCATAAATTACACGCATTGGCCACAGATCTGATGACACCCCCAGAAACAAAGTGTTCCCATTCACCATGGTCACATGGTAGCCACATCCAAATGTCCATTCAATAACTCTCCATCTCACTGTTGTGTCACTCTCTGAAAGGACCCCCACCTCCCCAGGCCTTGTGACACTCCCCTGCTGAGACCCCAGCAACATCTTAATTTTTCTCTAGGAGCTGTGTTAAGAGTTACAGAAAAATATATGTGAGCCTCCAAGTGATGAAAATTCACAAGGTGCTGATCATTTGATGAATCACCTGAGGACAAAGAACAGATTGAAAATTTCTCTGCACCCTTCCCCTCTTGCTCTATACCACCATCATGATATCTTTACAATCTAAAACCAATGAGGTCGTGTTACTCTGCAGCAAGGAGTCTCACAGCATTCTTGCTTGTGTGAGGACAGCAGCTGTTCAACTTCTCTTGACAGTTGGAGCTGGGTCTAAACGTTCAGTCTCAGTTCTGCCAACAAGTCTGCAAACTCCCAGTGGGTTCTGTAAAAGGTAGTGTCTGGTTTGGAGAAAGGAATTCATGATTATAGTCAACACTATGAAAATTTCACATAGGAATTCTCAGTTTCTTGAAGAAAGAAAATCTTGTACACCTTCGCATCATTACTCTTGGCTGCTTTAGACTCCCCACCACAGCACCTGCTTGTTCTCAGGTCTCTGCACTTCAGATGCTTTGTCTGCACAGAGCACATCCCCAGAGTATTTCAGGAAGGCTGGCCAACCCTTGGCAGCTGGTGCTCCTATATGTTGCATCAGTCTGAGAAATTATCCGTGTGATTCATAGACTCCCTCTTTGTTCTGAGAACTCAGGGCTCTAGGGAAGCAAAAAATAAAATAAAATAGCCAGCAGCTGTGCCCCAACCAAATCCTGTTGGACATACACTTCCTAAACCCTGTCCATTAACATCATCTGCCATGTTCCTATAATCTGCGTTTCTAACTTCACTTCTGTTGTAAGCATTGAAGCACTTTGTTCAAGATGGATGATAGCCATGTTGTGTTAACAGTAAAGTGACTGGGTTTTTTTGGTTCTTTTTTTTTTTATTTCAGTCATGGTACACCAATATTATAATTTACGTACATACATTATATATTATATATATCATATATATCAACACACATTATATATACATATTTGTAATATTAGAATTTTGAAATAACACGTTTGGGTACAATTTCCAACTCTTAGCAGGCTTATAATTTTTATAGTTTTGTGCACCTAGGGGAGGGTTAGGGATGGCATTGGCAACTGTTTCCTCATTTTTATTATAGCTTTGTATACATTATATTTATATATTAACTATCACTATTGTATAGAAGACAGGAATATTTATCAAAAAAACATGTTTTCTTAAAAAAAAGTATACATAACTAATTTTAAATATATTTTACTACTGACCTTCAAAAATAAAATATTTTCATGTACCTTGTGTGGTAAGTTTAATCAGATGAGGTAAAAAAGTACAACAAACCAACCTCCCACCATACATTATTCAAATATCTAAGAATTGCTCCATTTTCACTCCCCAAATGTTTATGTCAGGGGCATCTGGGTGACTCAGTCGGTTAATCATCCGATTTCTGATTTCAGCTCAGGTCATGATCTCGGAGTTGTGAGATCAAGCCCTATATCTGTGCTCAGCAGAGTCTACTTGAGATTCTCTCTTTCTGTCTCTCCCAAACCCTCTGCCAATCTCCCCACTCAAGCACTCTCTCTATTTCTCTCTCTCTCTAAAAAGAAATATATAGAATCTTTATTTTTTTAAGATACTTTATTTATTCATTCATGAGAGACACACACAGAGAGAGAGAGGCATAGACAGACAGGGAGAAACAGGCTCCTTGCAGGGAGCCCAATGCAGAACTTGATCCCAGACCCCAGGATCAGGCCCTGAGCCAAAGGCAGATGCTCAACCACTGAACCACCCACGGGTCCCCAATAAATATACAGAATTTTTAAAAAACACCTGCTTCAGATTGCTGGCTGGTGAGGTCCAGGAATCAATCAGGATGATGTGGTAGGATTATGAGGTGGGCATGCAGCCTCTAAAGTGGAGAGAAAAGAACTTGGCGTTTAGTTAGCACTATGAAGGCAAAAATGAAATATAAGTTGAGAAGGCACAGGGACACCTAGGTGGATCAGTCAGTTGGGCATCCAACTCTTGATTTTGGCTCAGGTCATGATCTCAGGGTCATGAGATCAAGTTCTGTATCAGGCTATGTGCTCAGTGTGGAGTCTGCTTGAGATTCCCTGTCTCTCCTCCTTCTTGTCCCACACACACATCCTCAAACAATAAATTAATAATTCTTAAAAAAAATTGAGAGGCACATCTCTCTTTCTAAAAACCAAGTTAGTTACTATATCTTTGTGAGTCTTGGCTAGGTTGTCAGGAAAGGACACTCCTACCATGGCGTGAGGAATAAGAAAGCATCTGAGCAATTTCAAGCCAGCAAATGAGATATCCCCAAATGAGATCGCCACCTCCATTCCCAGAGGTCTGTTTGGCTTGTTTTCTTTCTGAAGCCTTGAATCCTATTGGAGTTACACTGTGAGATCTAAAGATATAGCCCACACAAAAAGCTTCTTTCTTAAATACCGCAAGGGAGACCAACATTGCACTATCTGACCATTAATACAACTTAAGATCCAAATAACAAGGTCATTCTCTTAGTAAGTAGTTAATAGGTCATACTTTTGGAACTACTCTATTCATAAGAGTGCCTGGCAAACTTTAAAACCCAATATTTTTTTAATCAAAGGATGCTATGCTCATATGTTGACAGATTACCTCTGCATACTGTTGACAAAACATATTAATAAAAATTACTACTTCTCCCAAAAAATTAGATAAAAACAGTACTTAGGGTAGCAGAAATTGGTCTCTTGGGAGTTATTTTTATACTTCTCACAATAACCTCATTGATGGAATTGGTGGATTTCTACATCAGGATCTATAGATCCAATGACTTTTATTCCAAAATCATGTCTAAAATTACTGATATGGAATGTTTTGTTGTGTTTTAAGTCTCATTCTCCCTTTTTTGGAACATTTCAATTTTTTAGTGGTATAGGAACGGGGTGGGGGGTACATGTTTGTATTGTCAGCTGTGGCCATAATCATCAAAGGTCAGTGGTGAGAACTTTTGAGTTTGACTTTTCAAAAATTTTGTATTTTAAAAAATCCAGCATGTTTTCTATATGGTAATTTATTTAATAATACTTCAATACTAGCAGTATGATATAAATCCATTTGCAGGTTAACCTTGCATGAATCAGAAAAATGTGTTTCCCTAACAGTGTCACTCATCCCAACAGCCCAACAGCAGAATTCCCCCACTACCCTGGCCCCACTTGGAAGAAGAATATTTTCAGAAGTTTGTCTGACTCTCAGCCTGATTCCCCTTTCCCCACTGGGCAGCATAGCTAATTGCTGGTTTATGCATCTCCTAGTGTTTGAAGGCAGCTGTTCTCATTAGTACTCACTTGCTGTGATGGGAGTCAGAGGCTACAGCTTCACCTCTGTGCTCAGGAGCTGGTAACGAAAGGAAGGAGTCACCACTCCACATTTCCAAAGGAGATACGTACCTTCTAGTACCATTTATAGGGCAGCAAAAAGCATTTTTCAGAATAGATAATGCTCTCAGAACTAAAGACCCAGGACACCACAATAGAACTCTGCACATCAGCTCTGTACCTAGAGAGAATAGAAACGTTCACCTGCTTTGTGGGCCTCCTCATTCACCAAGGGCTTTAATTACCTTTATAATAATGATGACTCCAGATCTAGTCTCCCCAGCCAGGAACTCTCACCTGAGCTCCAGACAAGTCCATCTGTTGTCAACAAGCTCCAATGTCTCACACATGTTCATTATTCTGTCCCCAAAACCTGTTGCTTGCTGCTGCCCCCTCCCCTGCATCTTTCCCACCTGGTGTATCATTATATCATCCACCATCTGGAACCCACACTCAATGTGTGTCCATACTACTAAAATGTGAACAGCTTAATTAAATTGAATTTTTCTTTTAATTCATGGGGATGTCTGCTTTCTGTCAAGGGCCCAGGCAGAGTGATGCCATTTTCATATGTGGCTTCCAAGGTCACTCTGTGCATGGATGCCCATGTATAGTCAACAAGGGCACAGAGAGTAGATTTGGCCTGCAGCTTGCAGTTTGCCAAGCCTCACTTGAGAATGTCAGGTCTATAAGATCAGGAGCCTTCCCTGTCTTATTCACTCTACATCTCCTGTATTCAAACATACTGACTTTTTTGGAGAAGAGAGAATCTTCATATTGTGTTCGAACTGAAATCTGCCAGGAGCACTCTTTATTTCAAGCAGGGAGCAGGGAGGAAAATCTTCACTAGAATCTGATGTTTCCTTGCTAATGGAAGAAACCACTCAGTATATATAAAATAGTGAGTTCATTAATAGTAGTCTTGGTGAGTGCATTTAAGGCTTGTGAGCAAAATCAATTTTTTTCAACAAATATATTCAACAATCTAAGTAAACAAATATTGTTCCTCTAAAATAAATGTTAAACATGTTTTGTAGTTATAACGAATACATGGTTAAGGTTTGTAGTCTTATGAAAGTAAATGAAATTTTTGTAATTAAATAACTAATTATCTTGGAGAACCAACAATTTGCTTTTCAACACCCTGTAGCTATTGGTGAGATGGAGAGATATATTTTAATTTTTTTTTATTTACTTATGATAGTCACAGAGAGAGAGAGAGAGAGAGAGAGAGAGAGAGAGAGAGAGAGGCAGAGACACAGGCAGAGGGAGAAGCAGGCTCCATGCACCGGGAGCCCGATGTGGGATTCGATCCCGGGTCTCCAGGATCGCGCCCTGGGCCAAAGACAGGCGCCAAACCGCTGCGCCACCCAGGGATCCCAAGAGATATATTTTAATCAAAAGAGAGATAACTAATACTTATTGGATGTCAGAAGGCATTAAAAAGGGAATATAATATGGACAAAGGATTATGTAGGCCAATTTCCCTTCTAATCATAAATATTTCATATAGGTCATGAGCCAAGAAGGAATCATAACAGAAATTAGAAAATATTTTACACTGAAAATTAACAGAATACAACATACCAAACTTGAGATGCAGCCAAATAGACTGAAAGAAAGACTTCTCCTTTTCATGTGTATATCAGAAAAGAAGGAAAGCTGAAAAATTAAAGATCTAAGCATTCAATCAGCAAAATAAACCCAAAAAATTTTAAAAGGAGACAGTAAAATTTCTAATAAAACAGAAAGTTCTTTGTAAAACTAATAGGACTGACAAATTCCTAATAAAATTCATAAAGTTAAAAGAGAGAAGTACAAAAGAAGGAAATCTTGTCATATAGCCAATTCAGCATGGTGGGCTGTAAGGGTATTATGTGAGTCAGACAAAGACAAATAGCATATGATCTTCACCTGTATGTGAAATCTAAAAACAAACAAACAAACCAAACTCATAGATACAAAGAATAGATTGGTGGTTGCCAGAGGCAGGGGCTGAGGGGTGAGCAAAATGGCTAAAGGGGGGGGGGGAGTGGTGCAAAAAGTACAAACTTCCAGTCATAAAATAAATCATGGGGATATAATGTACAACATAGTGACTATAGCTAATAATACCATGTTGTATATCTCAAAGTTGCTAAGGAAGTAGATCTTATTACAAGTTCTCATCACACAAAAATATTTTGTGACTGGGTGTGATATTGGATGCTAACTAGACTTATTGTGGTGATTATTTCACAATATACACAAATATTGAAACTTTACACCTAAACTAATATAATGCTAGGTGTCAATTATATCTCAATTAAAAAGAAAGAGAAGGTACAAATAACTAATAATAGTAATAGAAAAGGACATTACTAAAAAAAAGAAAAAGACATTACTACAAATGCTGCAAGTATTAAAATATAGTAAGAAGATACTATGAATAATTTTAGGACAGTAAATTTGAAATTCTAGATGAAATAGACAAATTCCTAGAGAAATGCAATTTATCAAAACTGACAAGAAGTAAAACATTTGGATTGAGTGAAAACAATTTAACAAATTGAATCAGGTAGCAAAAACTTCCCATACAAAAAACCTCAAGCCTAGATGATTCCAGGTGCAAATTCTATTTAATACTTACAGAGAAAAGAGAGGGGCAGGGTAACAGAAAGAAAGGAGAGGAGGAGGAGTTAGAACAGAAGAAATAAAGAAGGAGAGAGTATAAAGATTGGAAAGAAATAAAATTGTTGTTATTTGAAGATAATGCATATATTTATTGGAAATCTAAATGGAATCTACTGACATTGATAAAAGAATTTAGAAAGGTTGCCAAATTAAAAAAAAAAGAATCGATATATAAAAGTTAGCTACATTTCTACATGTTTGCAAGAAAACCTTAGAAAATGACATTTTAAAAAATATTCAATTTATAGTATGATCAGGGTGTTTGCAAACAACAGAACTGACTCCAGAGATTGAAGGGGGTTGGTGGGGCGGGGGGGGGGGTGCTCGTTTTCACACTAAGCTTCTAGGAACAAGAAGCAGATGACCTTACTGTCTCAGTGATGCTGGTTCTGCTGTGAAACTCAACCATGTGCAGCCCTCTGATGCTCAGCGATTGTGCCACAGCCCCCACCAGCCAGTCATTTCCCACATGAGCCTCTTCCTCAAGTTGTCCACTTCTCAATTAAAATCTCATGTAAGTGAGTCTGGTGGGTGGCCCAGGTCACATGTGCCTGTCCCAGGGGCAAAGGACACTGTGGAGCAAAATTTTCTGGGTTTCCCTATTTCAGAAATATGAAGTATCTTGAAAAACAAAACAAAACAAATGATGTTCAAAAACTTGCAGAGAAAAGAACAAATCTTACTGAAAGAAATGAGAACAAACCTAAATAAATCGAATAACCATAATGCAAAGACCCCATATTGTCACATAGTAATTTTTTCCACAAATTTATCTAGATTTTTGTAATTCCAAAGTCCTAACAAGATTTTTGTAGGGTTCAATAAGATGATGCTAAGATTTTTATGGAAATTGCTAAGAGCTCCAAATGGTCAAGAATAGTGTAGAGAATTTGGTCTGCCAGAAATCCAGGCTAATTTTAAAGGTATAATATTTAAGGAAATGTGGTTTAGTGCAGGAAGAGATAAATAGGTCAGTAAAACACAGTAGAGAACTCTTTAAAAAATCTATTAATATGTGGGCAGGGAAACATTGACACTGCAGAAGAGGCCCTGCAGGTTCACGAGTAAGGTCAGTCTTTACAATAAATGGTGCTGAGACAATAAGATATCGATATGGATAAAAATGGAGTTGCATTCCTACCTTATTCCATACGCAAAGTTGATTCTGTGGGAAAGACAATATTCTAAAGAATATGGAAGGATTCTTTCAAGAGGTGAAAACAATAATAAAGGAAAAGTTTGATAAATTGGATATTAAATGAAGAACTTCTATTAAAAAAAAGAAAAGAAAACTACAACAAAAGACAAAAACCCACAAAACAACAACAGCAAAAAAACACTGTAAAGAGAATACAAAGGCAAGCCACAGAAGGGGAAGAAGATATTTGTCTCACATAAAATCAATAGCATACCAGAATGCAGAACATATGGCAAACTCCTGCAAATCAATGAGAATAGATAAACAACAACCCAATAGAAGACTAGATCAAAATCCTCAATAGGTACTTTGCAAAAGATCCAAATGCACGATAAATGCTTACTTATCCTTCAACATATTAATCATTAGGGAAATGCAAATTGAGGAGATAACATTGCATATCCTCCTAATTGTCAAAATTAAAATATTTTACACTACCAAATGATGGCCAGGAGAGGGACCATAAATTGGCACCACCACATTGAAAAGCAACTGGATACTATTCAGTAAATTTGAAGATGCACATAACCTAAGAACCCACTGCTCCGCTCCTAGCCATATTCTCTAGCAAAATATGTGCATGTGTGCACCGGGATACATGGATGATCATGGCATAAAAGATGACACGCAGTACGATTCCTTCATAATAGACTCAAAACAGGCATAGTAGAATCAAAACAGGCAAAACTAAATAATGTTATTTAGGTTATACACATTGGTCACAAAATGATACAAGTAAAGAAATATTCATTACACAATTTAATATAGTGGTTAACTCTTTGAGTGGAGATGTTTGTGATAGAGAATGGCCACGAAGACAGCTTCTGGGGTGTTGACAAAGTTTTTTTCTTGACTAGAGTGGTAGTTACGTGGATATTTGCCTTATAATTATAAGCCAGTTATGCATGTATACCTTATGCACTATTTTGTATGTGTTACATTTCACAACTGAAAGAGAAGCGGAACTTGCAATGTTTTCAATGTAAGCAATAAATTATTTTCTCTAAAAATATCATGGTGGGATGCCTGGTGGCTCAGCGTTGAGCATCTCCTTTGGCTCAGGTTGTGTTGTGATCCCAGGGTCCTGGAATCTACTTCTGCATCAGGCTCCCTTTTGGGAAGCCTGCTTCTCCTTCTGCCTATGTCTCTGCCTCTCTCTGTGTCTCTCATGAATAAATAAATAAAGTCTTTTAAAAAATCATGGTAACATAATTTCCTTTAATATATTTTTAAAAGATTTTATTTATTCATGAGAGAGAGGGAGAGAGGCAGACACAGGCAGAGGGAGAAGTAGGCTCCACGCAGGCAGGGGGCCTGATGCGGGACCCGATCCCGAGACTCCAGGATCACGCCCTGGGCCAAAGGTAGGCGCTAAACCACTGAGCCACCCAGGGATCCCCATAATTTCCTTTAATATTTTTAAAGACTGATTCAAAGTTTAGGCTTATCATTCAATTCCACATATAGTATGTGCTCAGATTTGTAGAATAAATGCATAGACCATGCATACAATCCTTTTCAGTAAGAAGAATTGATGTCTTTTTTCTTCTAGAAATTTCCCTCCTGATTTTAAGTAGCACCTGAAGCCTCTTTGTGGCCTTGTAATAGTTGTTGAAAGTACTAGAAGTCAGATAAATTAATTTCATGTTTTTTTAAGATTTATTTATTCATTCATTCAGAGAGAGCAAAGAGAGAGGCAGAGACACAGGCGGAGGGAGAAGCAGGCTCCACGCAGGAAGCCCGATGTGGGACTCGATCCCGGGTCTCCAGGATCACACCCCAAGCTGCAGGCAGCGCTAAACCGCTGCGCCACCGGGGCTGCCCCTAATTTCATTTTCTTATAAAGAAGAAGAAAGTATATTATGCAAGCATCTGACAGGTATGGATCAGGTCAGTTCCAAGCAAGATTCTGGAAAGAGTTGAAGGTGAGCACTCTTAACAAAACAGGATGTGAACATTTTCTTATAAAACTAAATCTAAACAAAGCTTTTTCTCCTCCTGAGTACCCAGCATGAACTTTTTTCCCCATTGTGATAAGAATTTTGTCATGGGCTGTCTCAAACAGCTTTAGGCTCAACTGTATCAACTACAAAAACCTTTAGAGTCTACATAATTGGATTTATTTTCTGCCCCTTGTCAGTCTTCCTATTCTGATTTAAAACTCCTCATCCTGTTTTATAGTGCTTATTTGTGCTTTACCATTATACTACAGGTTTTCCCTATAAGACACCTCAAATCCTTAGTAAAACAAGACAAGGAAGAGAGAGGGAGGCAGGGGATATAAATCTGGAAGAGGAAACCTGAATATAGGCTTCAGCATGGTTTCTTTAAGTAATAAGTCATGGTGGACAAATCTAATGTCCTTTAACAAAGGAGTTAGGTTGAACCAACAGATGAGGGTAGGGGGCATAGGTACCTCTATTTGGGCAAGACCTAACATGAAGTGCCCTGATACCTTTCTGCACATCATGGAGAAATCTGTATGAATAGCAAAGCACCAGGGAGGTTCAGATTGCCATTAGGCCAAGAAGGTGACCCAGAGGAAGCTTCCAAGTAGCAGGGCTTATGCCCGGTCCCAGGCCCTGGCCCCAGGCTCAGTATCTCCATTAGTGGCTTGAGTAAAGATCTCAAAGGCATCCTCATGAAAGTGGCTAAAGCAATGTGTTATAATCTGGCCAAGGCATGGGCTGAGAGTGAAATTACTGGCATCAAACTCTGCCTCTGCCTACATACTAGCGTGTCATCTTGGGCAAGCCACTGATGCGCCTTAGTTTCATAGCCTATAAAATGAAGATGTTAATAATACTTACCTTCAGGCTTGCTATGAAATTAAAGGCAGTCCACAAAGTACCTGGCACGGAGTAGACACTCAATAAATGTTAAATATTTTATTGTGTAATTAGGATCAGAAAAGATTAGGTGCTTCAGATCTTTTTTTTTTTTTTAAGATTTAATTTATTTATTCATGAGAGACACAGAAAGGGAGGCAGAGACACAGGCAGAGGGAGAAGCAGGCTCCCTCAGGGGAGCCCAATCTGGGACTCAATCCCAGATCCTGGGATCACCACCTGAGCTGAAAGTAGACACTCAACCACTGAGCTATCCAGGTGCCCCGAGATGAATCAGGTCTAACAAAATAACACGAGATGATTTTATTTTATGATTTTGAATTTGGTCCAAACAACTAAAAAACAAATGACAAAAAAAATAAATTGCGGAAATCCAGGGAGGAGAAGCTATGGCAATAGCTATCTCTGCAAACCTGTCTGCACTGGACTGTGCGCATGCCTTTTAGCTAAAGCAGGTCCTATGAGGAAGCTGGGGGCTTTTAGCAAAACACACTCTCCGTATGTCATTGCGTGACCTTGCACCCTCCCAACAACATGAGCCTGCCATTTTTCTGCTCTAGCAGTCACTAGACAATGTGGCAATGTGCCAGTGGCAGAGCCCACAATCCTACACAGTAATTTACAGCCCCAGGGCCAACGAACAGGAATTATAGCATTTTTCCTAAATCCATCTCTTTACTGCATTGAGCCCATCTTAGGAAAATTCTGGCCCTCTTTAAAGAAGTAGAACTTATTCTTGGGGAGGCAAAGAGATATTTTAGATTCTTCTTTTACCCGGAAGATTAATGAAGCCCCCAATGCATAGTGAAAAGAATAAAAATAATCTGTTGAATTTCTTTCTTTATGCCTGCAGAGGCTGGGAAGGAGGAGAGTTTCCCGCGGTAGCCCCTTTCACCAGGTCTCAGGAGAAGCATAAAGTTTGTTCTTTGGCTCACTAAACTAATCCATTCGTTCAACAGAATTTGGTGAGTAGCCACCGTGTATCAGGCACCACATCGGGATCATCAAAATAATACTCTTTTTGATTCCTCGACTGGTCATGGCTCAATTTTGCCAGTGGCCATAGACATCCCTTAAAAAGTTACTGCTCACCTCTGAATTCTGGCTCAATTTCTCCAGCTCCTCTTCCCTTCATCCACTGTGCTATCACATGTTGGTTCACTGAAATTCCTCACCTGCTTGCCTTTTTTTTTTTTTTTTAAGATTTTATTTATGTATTCATGGGGGACACAGAGAGAGGCAGAGACACAGGCAGAGGGAGAAGCAGGTCCCCGCGAGGAGCCCGATGCGGGACTCGATCTCAGGACCCCGGATCACACCCTGAGCCAAAGGCATCAGATGCTCAATGGCTGAGCTACCCAGGTGTCCCCTCCCCACCTGTTTGTTGTTTAACTCCTTACCCACCCTCGTGTGATTGAGGCTGCATATCTGGTGGTTGCCTCTCCACCGGCAGGCTGTTGCACAGGCCACGTGAAGTGGGATCTGCCAGGGCACTTCATGTTAGGTCTTGTCCAATAGGGGCCCCGCCCCGTGCCGCCCAGGAAGGGTTTAGAAGGGGCACCTTGGGGGTGTGTCACCTTGCAAGGCCCTCCCGTCCCCTGCCCATCCCACAGCCAGGCTGCCTCCCAGTCCTCCCAGGACCCCAAGTGCAGAGCAGCCGGTGTCTCTGAATTCCCCGGGGGGGGGGGGAGGTAATCCATGCAAATACGCAGTAATTTAACTGGGGGAGCGGTCAGTAGTCGGGGAGCGCCGCGGGGCTGTCGGACCCTCCCCGCAGCGCCAGCGGAGCCGGCGGTCACAGTGGGCGCTCCCCGCGCCCGCCCCCGCCCGCAGCTGCGCTCCCCGCGCCCGCCCCCGCCCGCAGCTGCGCTCCCCGCCCCCGCCCCCGCCCGCAGCTGCGCTCCCCGCAGCGCCAGCCCGCCCCCGCCCCCGCCCGCAGCTGCGCTCCCCGCCCCGCCCCCGCCCGCAGCTGCGCTCCCCGCGCCCGCCCCGCCTCCCCGCGCGGCTGCGAGCCGCCCCTCTGCCCCGCGCTCGGGGCCCTTCCCGGGGCTCGCGGCCTGACTGCTGCCCCCCGCGGCGGCTGCCGGGTCGTGAGCGTGTTACTCCGCGGCCTGGAGGCGGCCGCCCTGTGTCTACCAAGAGAAACCGCCGAGGGGGCCCCCGGGGGCCGGCGGTGGAGCGTCCGCGTCCGCCCTGGCGGGACCCCGGGTCCTCGGATCGAGTCCCGCATGGGCTCCCTGCATGGCTCCTGCTTCTCCCTCGGCCGGTGTCTCGGCCTCTCTCTGTGTCCCCCATGAATACATAAATAAAATCTTAAGAAAAAAAAAAAAAGGGAGAGAGAAACTGCCGAGTGTGGCCAGAACTCCAAACTGAGGGTGAACACGGAAACTGGCCGAGCACCGCGGCCTTCGTGCTTACCATCATCGAACCCAATTAGCTAAATACTCTGATCTTCATTTCATGGCTAAGGACTATGAGACTCGGAAAATTAAATAACTTACCCCATGCCCGGGCGGGTAAACGAGCAAGTGGAGTTCTCGGTCAGGTGCGTCTGGAAAGCCCGTGTACCTGCTACACCAGCCTCGTGGAGCCGGGCCGCCGCGGGCGCCTGGGGGCCCAGGGGCTCCTCCCTCACGTGGGAGGACCGGACTTCACTGCCTCGTGATCATCAAATGCACAAGTGGATGTTCACATTTGGACAACTCTGAAGCCCTGCAGCCTGAACTACACACGTGAGGTCAGAGAGGTTAGCCCCAGGGAATCTGCATGTGCCTTCAGAGGATGGAAATTGGGCCATAACACAGAATTGAAAGGCAACTTTGGGGCGCCTGGGTGGCTCAGTGGGTTAAGCGTCTGCCTCTGGCTCAGGTCATGATCTCAGGGTCCTGGGAAGGAGCCCAGCGTCAGACTCCCTGCTCAGCAGGGAGTCTGCTTCTCCCCCTCCCTCTCCCTCTGCTGCACCCCCCCCCCCCACTAGCACTCATGCTCTCTCTCTCTCAAATAAGTAAAAAATAAAAATAAAAAGGCAAGCTCCCCATAGAGTGGGCAAAGTGAGGGACACTGTGAAGGCTTGTACCTTCTTCCCAGCTGGTATGGATGTATCTCGGCATGAAGACTGGAAGTCTGTGACTCAGAGTCCTTCTTGCCTTAGCTTTTGGGATAAGCATTGAAAAAGTAGCTGGTGTGAGTGAGGCCTGAAGATGACCCTTTGGGACAGTGCCTTTTTTTCTTTCTGAGAAAGGGGGACAGAGGGCTCTGTAATCTGGAGAGAGGGCAGTAGCAGCAGTGAAGGAGGAGCCTCCTCCTCATGGGAGCCAGGAATCACAGAGGTCCAGGAGAATGGCCACTAGGATGAGGGCCTTCTGGGAGCAGCTATGGGAGGAGCAAAAGTAGGGGGAAACCCAGGAACCCCACTAGGGACTCCCAAAAGAGGACCTTTGAGACATAGTGTCTGGGGCAAGGGCATAGGAGGGACCGAAGGGTCACCTTTGGATTGGACTGTCCAGCTTAACTATGCAGAGGAAATTCTACTCATTTGGGTTGGTTAGAACTCACGTGTATGTTTATTTGTTGGGCCAACTGGACTTTTCTTTTTCTTTTTTTTTTTTTTAAAGATTTTATTTTATTCATGAGAGATAAAGAGAGAGGGGTAGAGACACAGGTAGAGGGAGAAGCAGTCTCCTGCAGGGAGCCTGATGTGGGACTCGATCCAGGGACTCCAGAATCATACCCTGGGCGGAAGGCAGGAGCTAAACCAGTGAGCCACCCAGGGATCCCTGGACTTTTCTTTTTAACCGTTCCAAGGTTCATGTTAGGTCTACACTTCATGTCCTCAACATGAACTAGGCTAACCTGATTTTTCTCATGAGGATAGGAGCCAGTCTGCATACAAGTGTAGGACACCAAAATGAAACAGCACCTCCATCTTTTCAAAACAATAGTAACCTTTTCTTTTTTTTACCTTATAACAAAGCATATTCATTGAAGAAAATTAGGAAATGCAGACAAGTAAAAAGAAGGAAAAAATATCCACTATTTGGTGACACAGAAATAGCACCCTAGTGGGATTTCTTGTGGAATTATTCTTCCACATGTTTTTCCACACATGTTTTCTAGAAATAAGATCATGCTAATCCTGCTGATTTATTATGTGCTTTTTATTCACTTGGTTAGGTTTTAAAAAAATACTGATAATATTCATTTCCAACATCATTTTTGATGGTATAATGGTATTCCATAGTATTGATGTAACTTAATGATTCTTCTACTGGTTGAGTATTTACATAGTGGACAATTTAATTTTATAATTTGGAAGGCATATTTAAAAAATATATATCTAAAAATATAAAAAATAGCCTAAAAATATCCATGTAAAAATTGCGTTTTGACTACTATGAAAAAGATGATAAAAATTCTTCTAGTTCTTTAAATAAAAGGGGCACCTGAGTGGTGCAGGTGGTAACCATCCGACTAGGTTTCGGCTCAGGTCATGATCTTAGGGTCCTGAGATCAAGCCCCACATCTGGCTCCATGCTCAGCATGGAGTCTGCTTTAGACTCTCCACTTCACCTCTCCCCCTCCCTCCTGTGCTCTATCTCCAAAGTAAACAAATAAATCAATCTTTTTAAAAACTCTTGTGCTCATTCTAGTTATATCACTAGGACAAATACTTGGAAGGTAATTATTGGTTCAAGTTGCAAGCACATTTCCTCCCCAATTTTTATTTTAAAAATATTCAAATATATTTTTTTTATTTATATATGATAGTCACACAGAGAGAGAGAGAGGCAGAGACACAGGCAGAGGAAGAAGCAGGCTCCATGCACCGGGAGCCCGACGTGGTATTCGATCCCGGGTCTCCAGGATCACGCCCTGGGCCAAAGGCAGGCACCAAACCGCTGCGCCACCCAGGGATCCCTATTCAAATGTATTAAAAAAAAAACCCAAAGGAATAGAATAGTAAACAACATAACCTTCACCAAAATTTATTTTATTTGCTTTATCTCTTTCCATAAATTTATGGTGAAAAGTATTAAATACTATGTACATCATGACATTTCACCTGACTACTCCTGCTTGCATCTCCTAAGAACAAAGACATTAACTCCCTTAACCACAATACCATTATCACATCCAAAAACCTTAACACTGATTCAAAAATGTTATCTAAATTTCCCCAATCTTCCTCCAAATAAACATCCTGTTAGCTGTGTCCTCACTTCCAGAATTCAATGAAGAGCTGTATCTTAACCTTGGTGGTCATGTTCTTTTAATCTCCTTTAATCTAGAATCGTCCTTTTGCTTTTTATTTTCTTTCATGATATATTAGCCATCTATTGTTGTATAAGAAAATAACAAATTGTTGTATAACCATAAAACTTAGTGTCTAAAAAAACTCTAAACATTTATTATCTCGTACTTGCTATTGGTAGGAATTCGAGAGTGGCTTAGTTGTATAGTTTTGATTTGGAGTCTCTCATGAAGTAGTCAGTAGTTCACCTGAGAATTCAGTTATCTGAAGGCTTGTTCAAGGCTGGAGTATCACTTCCAAGGTGGCTCACCCACATGGCTGACAAGAGGGTTCTAGCTGCTGGCAGGAGAGTTCCTCACCAATAGACCACTCTGTAGGAGTATTTATGTGTGCTCCTCAGGCCATGATGATTAGCTTCCTCCAGAGCAACTGATCTAGGAAGATACAAAGCAGAAGCCACAATATCCTTTATGATTTCACCTCAGAAGCCATACATAGTTAACTCTGCAAAACTCTAGTAAATGTGGGAGGGGATTACACCAGGGCATGAGTACCAGGAGGCTATGATCATTGTGGGGCCATATTGGAAAGTAGCTACCACACTTGCCATTGACATTTTTGAAAAGGCCAGGCCAGTTGTCTTGTAGGATGCCCGGGTTCTGGGTTCTTCTGATTGTTTTCTACTGACTTGATACAAATAATTTGTACTTCCCATTGAATTATACCAAGAGGTGCATACTGTCAGTTTGATCGATTATTGGTCATGCTAAATTTGGCCACTTAGTTCAAGTAGTCTAGTACATATACCAAGTCTTGGAATCACCATTATCACATGTTGAGGCCTGGGATGATTTCTCCAGAGAAAAACTGAAGGTTTTATTGTAGTTTATACTACCAGTCTTTTAGCAACAACAGCTATGTGTGTCTGTGTGTGTACACACATTTGATGTTGATACTGGTAGACATTCTGAATTGAAGAATGCAAATTCAGTAGGAAGGAGGTAAAGGGCATATAGAGGAATGAACTCCTTGAGGACAGAAACAGTCTTATTCTTCTATGAGTTCTGACTGCTTGACACGATGTTGAACAAATAGGCATTTAACAAATATGTGTTGGATAAATGAAAGAACAAACCAGAAAAGGGAAGAAACCCAGAAGAGAGGCACTTTCTAATTTATAAAATGTAGACACCAAAATATTAGTTTATACCAGGATAAATGAGTAAAAAGTCCCTGGGAATCTCCTACCCTTCCATTCCCCTCTCCAGGTGTCCTTAAGAGCTTCCAGTCCTGTTGTCCTCAGGTCCTGCCCCCATAAGGGCTCTGGGTCCTGACAGTTAAAATCTCCAGTCTCCTTGGTTCCTTAGAAAGCCCGCTACATTCCAAACCATGATGATAAACTGCTTGCATGACAATTTGAGCCTTGCTCATCCGCTTAGTCATTCTAGGAAGGAAGTGAAGAACAGTGTAATGACATTTTGCTGATGGCGACAGCCATGGTAAATTGAATTGCCTGAGCTAATCTGAGGGCACTTCTGTGTAGCCTCTCACATTCAATTCCATCTTCACTTTGTTTCCTCTGTGCTATATTGATTCATGAGCCCTCCCTCTGAGATGCATGAAACTGTAGTAATGTGTCCCCTGGTGAACAAATAATTAAAACAATGGGTCTCATTTTTTAACTGCCTTTTCTAATATAGAAAAAGGGCTTGGAAAAGCACTAGGCACCAAGGAGGTAAATGCGCACCACCCCCCACAAGTCAGCCTCAGTGAACACCCTGTTACCCAGCTAAGCCAGGACATAGTAGACAGTTAAAAAGAGAAAGAGGGAAGGAGCGGGACTTACTGAGACCTCCTGTGGTTGGAAACATGCCAAGTACTGTCCCAAAGGCAGCCAGGAAGTGTTGGGTGGGATTCTAAAGCTAGGTCTCTCTGCCACCAAGGCTGATGTCCTGAACACCAACACATCACTCCACTATGCCTTTCTTCTTAAGTTGAGGTAATGAGCCTTTCACGCACAACCTTTTTGCACTTATCTCCCACAGCTCCCCCTGCAGTAGATTATTCTTGTAAACAAACCATACACTTTAAAGTTTTGGAAATGAATAAAATTAAAAAATTAAAAATCAAAATAAAAAAATTTAAAAGGGATGCTTGAGTGACTCAGGCAGTTGAGCATCCAACTTTTGATATTAGCTCAGGTTCCAATCTTAATGTTGTGAGTGCAAGCCCCACGTTGGGTGTGGAGCCTACTTAAAAATAAATAAACATATAAATAAAGTTATGAAAGGGTACATATCAAGAAAATGAAATTAGGAGATCAAGGAGATAGCTGTATTCTCACATTCACAGCAGCCTATTCACACCAGCCAAGATACGGAAATAATTTAAATGTCTATTGATGGATTAATAGATAAAGAAAATGTTATATATATATATATATATATATATATATATTTACACACACACACACAATAGGACATTATTTGGCCTGAAATAAAAGAGAAATCCTGCCATCCAACATGGATGAACATAGAGGATGCTATGCTAGGTGAAATAAGCCAGACACAGAAAGACAAATACTGCATAATCTCACTTTTATGTGAAACATAAATAGTCAAACTCATAGAAATAGTGAGTAGATGGTGGTTGCCAGTGGTTAAGGGGAGGAGGAAATGGGAACATGTTGGCCATAGGGTACATTTTCAGTTATACACAGTGAGTAAGTTCTGGAGACCTAACATCCAGAAATGTGACTGTAATTAACAATCCTGTTTTACACACATGAAATTCTGAGAGGGTAGATCTTAATGGTTCTCACCGTAGGAAAAAAAAGAAAGAAGAAAAGAAAGAAA
Organism: Nyctereutes procyonoides; assembly: GCF_905146905.1. Lineage (NCBI taxonomy): Eukaryota > Metazoa > Chordata > Mammalia > Carnivora > Canidae > Nyctereutes > Nyctereutes procyonoides. The sequence goes on along the minus strand of NW_026575041.1, from coordinate 19,685,748 downwards.
GAGAGAAAGAAAGAAAGAGAGAGAGAAGAGAGAGAGAGAGAAAAGAGAAGAAAGAAAGAAGAAAGGAAAGAAAGAAGAAGAAAGAAAGAAAGAAAGAAAGAAAGAAAGAAAGAAAGAAAGAAAAGACACCTGCCAGTTTCTCTCCTGAGGCAACACATTTATAAGTTCCTTGTGTCTTTTCAGAGACATTTTATGCATACAGTATTGAATGTTTATATTTATTCTTTATTCTATAATGTCCCTTTTTTTACGCAAATAGTAGTCTTTCATACCTGCTGTTCTGCAGCTTGTGCTTTTCCTGAGTAATATATTTTGGAGATCCTTCCAACTCATTCTTTTGAGACTTTCTCTCTCTCTCTCTCTCTCTCTCTCTCTCTCTCTTTGGCACCATTGTGTTGCATACCTAAAAGAGGAACTGCTAGATTACACATAGATGTCTTTGTGAACATGAGTGATCTCCCTAGTTATCCTCAACAGGGCTTGGACCAGCCTCCACCCTAACCAGCAAACCTGAAAGGACTTATTTCCAACACTGTTGGCCACACAGTATCACATATATAATTTTAATCATTGACAATCTGATAGGCATAGAATCAAACTATGCATCCCAGGCTTCAATGCCTTTTCTTTGCCTTTCTGTCTGCTTCACACATCATCTTCCCTCTGACTGGTGACCTTTTATCTATCTAATTTGAGCACTGCCTGAAGGTGGTGTTTCTGGGGGGACATCTACCATTTCCACAAGCTTACAAAATGCTCTCACAACACCTTGATCTTGCTCTGTTACTGTACTTGACACATTCTCTGTTCAGGTGTCTATGTCCCTGACCATGAATCTCTCCAGGACTGGAATTTTGACTTACTCACCTTGGTCTCCTCAACCCCACCAGGCCTAGTAGGTATGTACTCATTTAATGAATTTTTAAAAGATTTTTATTTATTTATTCATAAGAGACACAGAAAGAGAGACAGAGACACAGGCAGAGGGAGAAGCAGGCTCCATGCAGGGAGCACGATGTGGGACTCAATCCCGGGACATGGGGATCACACCCTGAGCCAAAGGCAGATGCTCAACCACTGAGCCACCCAGGCATCCCTCATTTAATGAATTTAAAAAATACTTTGGTTGCATATCAGTTGGTAACAAAATTAGCATACTAGATTTTTGCAATCTAAAGGAATGTCTCCTCTCTCACATACTTGCACCCTGGAACCTAAGTCAGGATACTTCTCTGCTTTACCATGGAGCACCCATCCCTCGCAGAGAGCAGGGAGATAATGACTAGGAAAAACTGTGGATTTGCTCATCAGACTGGACTCTGTAGTTCCCGGGGATAGTCTGGCTTTGACTTCTGAAAGCACGTGGGCCAAGTTGGAGGAATACTGAATTCCCTGCTATCATGTGTGCCAGGCTTCAAGGGAGCTCATCTCATCCAGGACTTAACTAGAAAGATGTTAAAGCTTTAATATTTCAGCCATTGAAAACTTGCCCTGATTTTCCATCCAAATTTGTGTTGCTAAAATAAAGGGTTATGTTATTGCCAGACAGAACAAGCCAGATTGCTTTTAAATGAAAGCATGGAGCTTGTTTGTACACTAAATATGAATTTTAGGTTCATGAGAACAACTCTTGACAACTCTGAAAAGGAAATGAATGTATATGTATTACCAACTCTGCCCATTTTTTCATTTATGCAATGCATCTTCCTCTGGCCCACCTCTCAGCTGGATTAAATGAAGAGGAATGATGATGTATCACATCAACTCTCCTTAATTTCATTGTTTCTCATCATAAGCCATTTATATGAGAACTGACATTAATTAATTCAGCTTCATCTATCATGTAGTTCAACATTTAATCTAGTCCCATGTATCAGATAAGAATATATTCTGAATTCTGGAGTTCTTACCTTGAGTGAAAAAAGGGGTCATAAATCTAAGACAGCACTGGTGTCTCTTCCTTTTGCTTGCTACTCCATCAATTACAGGTAGATATTTCTCCTGGAAAGTTCAGGAGAGAGAACCAACAAGATCGATGTGCTTAGACCTAACGTGGAGATACGTGACCAGTCTCTCAATGCCTAATGACTCTCAAAATAAGAAGCCTTCTTTGAGGAATATCTACCAGAGATTCTAGAAATCTTCATTTTGAGTCAGCACTATCTCTAATATTTCTTCAGATTCTGTTGTGGGGTCCTGTTTTTTGATCCCCAGTCTAGACCAATGTATTCTGATCCTGATCGTACAGTGTTGGAGAGTTAACTAAGAGGCCAAGGTCTGCAGCACTTTCTCAGTTACCCTGAATTATACCAACACCTGACTGTTTGCCCTTTCCACAGTCTTCTTACCCAGAGTTTAGAACATGTGGCACTATGATATAGGTCTGGCCCTACCCTACACCCTGGTCAATGGTCACATTTCATGTGAACAGATAGCTCACCACCGTTCTAAAACTGGGGTCTGCTTTTCTCTTTATGGGTCCGTAGCTGTGGCCTTGTCACAACCTCTGACTCAGGTAGATTGTACCCTGAAGGCTCTCCTTTGCTCTTGCTATCTCCCAAAGCTCCACCCTAGGGCCTGAGGTCTGTTCCCTGCACTCCAGGCTTTTGGCTAGGTCTCTGATCCCTGCTGCCAACCACATTCCAGTTTCCTTTCCTAGTCTGCCACCTGGGATGAGGATACCCTGTAAATCTCTGAGATTGTGGACACTGGCTGTTAGCCTTGACCTGTACCTCTCACCATTTTCCCTGAATACCTGGTTCTAGGTGTTGGGTATACTTCTTCCCAATCTTATTAATGCAACAAACTATGTCTGCCTCACCCTGTCCCTCGTTAGCACCAGTAGCCTCAGAAAGTTCATCTAGACATTGTACCTTAATCTTCTTTTGATGTGATTAAGCCATCTTTGCTCAGTGATATCATGATAGATAACAAGAGTTCTAGTTAGTGGTACACTTAAAGTTTTTTAATCTCTCTATTGTTTATTCCCCCAATAAGACATGTTCAAGTTGGAAAGAAAAGACAATAAAAGATTAGATAAAGAAAAACATGGAGGGTCTTTCCCTACAGTCATAGTCCATTCCTTTTCCCAAAGGTAAAAATTAGGTGAACATATCTCCAGACCTTGTGTTATGTATATACAAACTATCAATGGATGAACGTACATACATAGAGGTTATAATATGGGGGGATCCTTAATCTTTTCACTTAACCTATGTAACAATCCATGTTAGTATATAGATCTACCTATGCTTTTGAACACCAGTAAAGTATCCCATAATTTTTTTAAAGATTTTATTTATTTATTCATGAGACACACACAGAATGAGAGAGAGAGAGAGAGAGAGAGAGAGAGAGAGAATGGGGCAGAGACATAGGAAGAGGGAGAAGCAGGCTCCATGCAGGGAGCCTGATGTGGGACTTGATCCCGGGACCACTGGGGAGAGAACCAGTGATCTGCCAAAGGCAGATGCTCAACCACTGAGCCACCCAAGTGTCCCAATATCCCGTAATTTATATGTACTGCTTTCTATATAACCATGATTCTGTTGACATACACTTAAACTGAATCCAATTTTTCAGCACTACAAATAAGGAGGTGTTATACATTATTATATCCAAAATATACAGATACTTCTAAGGTTAAATAGGTATACACATATAAAATTTTGATAAGCACACAAAATTTATTTTACAAATATTAAATAAAAACTTGCATTTCTGGGATGCCTGGGTGGCTCAGTGGTTGAGCATATGCCTTTGGCTCAGATCATGATCCTGGGGTTCTGGGATTGGGTCCCACATCGGGCTTCCCACAGGGAGCCTGCTTCTCCCTCTGCCTATGTCTCTGCCTCTCTCTGTGTGTCTCTCATTAATAAATAAATAAAATCTTAAAAAAAAAACAAAAGTTGCATTTCTATAACAGTGAATAATAGTGTTTATATCCTCGCCAATATTGAATATCTTCGATCTTTAATCTGTTTGCCAATTTAGTGAGTGAAAAATGATATCGATATCACATTGGCATTTAAAAATTTTTTTGGTTGAATATTTTTCAAATGTGTAACAGTCATTTATATTTCTTCCTCTGTTCATTATGTCTATTTGACCTTTTGTTTTTTAATTTTTATGTTATAAGTTTTTTATAAACCATAATTTAGATATTATTACTTTTTAAGGTGCTGCAAATATTCTCTGCTAATCTGTTGTTTTCTTTTTAGAATTTTATTCATAACATATTTTGCCACTTTACTTTCTCCAAGATGAAGAGATAGCTATCTAAGTACAATTTACTAAATATACTGTTGTTTCCTTACTGATTTGTAGTAACAGATTTCGTATTCTGAATATATGTATGTGACTCTGTCTTTAGACTTGTTTCTGGCCCACTGATCTACTTACACATTACTGCAGTGAGCTTTATGTGAACCCGAGATTAAACGGTTCAGGCTATATTAAGAGATATTAAGGTTACCCTTAATTTATATTTGTATCATCCTAATGAATACAAGTTTAGTGCTCTGTGAAAATTTTTAAAGAGTTTGAAAGTGGCTTTCCTTAACACTGATCCTTTGGGGATCCATACTAGCTTCAGTAGAGCATAAGGGCAAGAAATTATGTGAATCTAAAATTTGAGGACATCAGGGGTGTCTGGGTGGCTCAGTTGGTTAAGCATCTGCCTTCGGCTCAGGTCAGGATTCTGTAGTCCTGAGATGAAGCCCTGCATCAGGCTCCCTGCTCAGCGAGGAGTCTGCTTCTCCCCCTCCCTCTACTCCTCCCCTACTGGTGCTCTCTCTGTCACTTACTGTCTCAAACAAATAAATAAAATCTTTAATACTATTTTTTAAAAGATTTTATTTATTTATTCATGAGAGACAGAAAGAGAGAGGGAGACAGAGACATAGGCAGAAGGAGAAGCAGGCTCCATGCTGGGAACCTGATGTAGGACTTGATCCTGGGACTCCAGGATCACACCCTGAGCCAAAGGCAGACGTAAAATCTTTAAAATAATTAGCAATAAATGTGCCTTGGATAAACCTCATTGGCTACAATACTGCCACTGCACAAAGCTAATCTTTAAAATAAAATAAAATTTGGGACACCTGGGTGGCTCAGTGGTTGAACATCTGCCTTTGGCTCAGGTCCTGATCCCAGGGTCCTGGGATCAAGTTCCTCATCAGGCTCCCCACGGGAGCCTGCATCTCTTTCTGTCTATGTCTCTGCCTCTCCCTGTGTGTCTCTCATGAATAAATAAATAAAATCTTAAATAAAATAAATAAAATTTAAGAACAACTTAAAAAATTTATTCTCCAGTTTCTCTATAGGTTATTAAAATATCCTCAAGAGTTCCATTCATGCATTCATTCAGTTTATATATATTGCACACTTACTGTATACTGTGTATACTGTTTTCAGCACAGAAAAGACAAAACTAGACACAGACCCTGTCCCCAAACAGTTTACAGCCTTGTTAGGGGACACAAATATAAACAAGTGTTGGTTTCGATGGTATGATGAAGGTAAATACAGGATAGAGTGGTGACCCAAAGTGAGGGTGAATGAGCTGAGGGGAGGGGAGTAGATACATATCTAGGTTTGAAAGGGTGAAACATGAGCTCAACAGGGGGCAGAAGGCAGGCCAGGTGACCCAGCAGGGTCAGTACGGACACAGGCACAGGCCACTAGAGCACTGAGGTAATGGTGAGGGCTCCCATGGGCTGGAGGAGAGAGGAAGAGTGGGAATGGAGCAGCAGATGATGCTGTTGGAGAGAAAAATCATGAAGGGCTTTTGAACTGCAACAATGTAAAGAGACAAGAACTATTTGCATAGTAAGATGAAAGTACCATTTTTACATTTCGAAAAATGACTTTGGTTGCAGTGTGGAAAATAGAAGAAAGTGAAATTAGAAACATAGCGACATTCAAGAGGTTGTTGCAACATCTGGACTATTGTGACATGGATGGATGGATAGATGTAGTGATATATCTATGTGTAAAGTGATATATCTATATATGCAGTGTATCTATACATGTATCTGTAGATAGAATTGTTTACACACCATGTGATGGATTAAATAGCCATGTTGTTTTTCCTTCAACCCACTTTAATAATGATTCATTATTTAAAAAGGCAAAATAAGGGCACCTGGGTGGCTCAGTCAGTTAGGAGTTTGCCTTTGGCTCAGGTCATGATACCAGGGTCCTAGGATAGAGCCCTACATGGGGCTTCTGCTTGGCAGGGAGCCAGATTCTCCCCCTGCTTATGCTCTTTCTGTGCCAAATAAATAAATAAAATCTTTAAAAAATTAAAATAAAAAGGCAAAATAATAATCCATACTTACTCTGATAGCCTTTTAAGAGACTTTTATTTATAATGGGGTAAACAAGCCAACAGAGTATGTACATAAACAGAAAGTTGGGCAATATGAGTTGCTTACAAATAAATTCCCTGAAAGATTTTTTCTGAGTCATTAAAATAAGGGAGACTTAATCTTGGGCTATGTTTAAAAGTCCATCCAACTTAATCTTCTCCCTGGCTAAAATTTCGAGAAGGGCTATCCATCCTAAAACATGATTTTAGGTCTAGTCAGTTCCAAGCGATGGCTTTAACTGGTGTGGGGTAACTGGTGAGGTAAACAGTCCTCTTCAAGGAGGAGTCCTCTTGACTCCTGAAAAGGGCTCGAATCAGATGGGGGACAAGGGGTGTTCCTCCACGTATAGAGCAGAGGTCTAGAAGGCATGAAGTTTGGAAAGAGTTCCTCTTTTTTTATCCCAGGACACAACCCACGTCACTCTGCATTTCCTTATGGACAGAAAAAGAACACATGCATTTCCTATTTTAGAAATTTTCACCTTTGTCTTTATCCAAACTCATATTTTATATTCATTTAATATCAAGTTGATCAGTTAATATTTGGAGAGGGTCAAAGAAATGCCTTTGATCTGGTTATAACATGTAGAAGATCCTGCTGGAAAATTTTCAGTGATCCACAGGCAGGTATGACCTATCTCAAGACGCTGAAGCTCACAGAAAGAATGAGACTGGAAATGTGAGGTTAAATTGAATGGGAGAGTCATTGGGTATGTCTGGTTCTTCTGTCTTTCCCGATGATGGCTCTGTCATTTGTCATAGAATGTGGTTGTTATGGTGACAGCATGGAGGGGGGGCCTATGACAAATAGAATGAAATGTGGCAAGGGAAGAGAGCTTTGGGCATGTTTGCTTGTGCTGATTTATCTTGCTCAAGTCTTAGGACATGCATAGTTTGCTGCCCCTATGAGGCCAAGAAGATCTATGAGGGTGGGTTCCCATCCTCCCGGTCACCAGCTCTCAGGCATTCTTGCTGAGTCTGTCCCATGGTGTCTGACTCACTGTACTCACTTTTGACTGTGTCTCAAGGTTTGTCATCACCTGATGCTCACTTGTCTCCATCATAAAGCAATCCATCAATCTTTATCTGTTTATGCCTAAGCTTAATTAGAAACCAGGTGCCTGTGCAAAATAAAGAATTTGTCTAGGTACTGGTGATGTGCTGTCACCTGTTCTTCCTCAGCAGCACATACAAATCTGGGCTGCACCCATAGAGGAGCCCCACTGTGCACCCAGCACAGTGCCTGGGACACGTTTCTAGTAGGATCTAGGATCAGGGAAAGAAGTAGATCAGTATCTCAAAACACCAAGCCGAAGATACAGAAGATGGAAGAGACAAAGAAGGCTGCTGTAATTACACTAAAGTACAGTCCTCGGACATCTAAGTTGACATGGTTTGATGTATGTGTGTGTGCAGGCACATGTGCATGTGTGCATGGAAGCAGTACAAGAGCCCAAAAGCTAATTATCAAACATTCTGAAAAGAACTAGAGGGAGCTTATTTTGTAAAGCCAAACACAACTCTAAATTATACCAGAGGTCTTGCTTTTAGAATTTTGGTTTAAGGGGAAAAAAATTAAGATTTTATGCTTCCTTTGACTTGTTCTCCTTAAATGCTTTGGAAATCTTTAAAAACACTTTTAGAATAAGCTTGTCATGCCCTGGTCATGTGCAAGGCACACTATTGGCAACTCTGTATGAAATATAGAGGGTACCACAAACAGCAATAAAACAAATACATAATACAGCTCTAATATGAGGCAAAGGAAAGTAACACTAAGAGTGTGGGGGTGGAGTGTGGGGGGTGGGTCAGGGCAGAGAGAGGTCTCACAGCTTGAGGGAAATAGGTACGACCATGCATGGTCATGGTCTCTGGGATCATGACCCAGAGACAATTCCTCAAAACAGGAGGAATTATGTATGGTTGTGAACCTCAGGCTGGTGGTTTTGGCTTGATGCTTGTCAGCTCTGCAGAAGATCCCCAGAAAGCCTCTTGGCCCAAGTGAGGTTCATTAGGCTGGCTGCATTAAGCGAGAATTCCTACTGACAGTCTTGGTAATATCTCAGACGAGGGAAGTGAGGGAGAGTATTTGCCAGGTTTGGGGGCCTGGTTTTTAATAGTTTAAGGCAGTCTTTTATGATGGATAACTAATTTAGGTAATAGGTTTTGTGCCATAGTAGTTTAGAATTAGCGATTCTTGAGACGTAAACTTGGCTAGTAATAAGCCATTTGGCCAGATGAGCAAAATCTATCATTCTCATAGCAGAGCTATTTGCCTAGATGGACAAACTCTTTGCTTTAAACCAGTTGATCAGAGTATAAGGATTTCCTGAAGCACACAGTGAAATGAGATCTTGGCAAAAACCTTATCTTCCTGGGCCAATATTTTCATAGAACTAATGATGAAGCTGTGTAGACGCAGGTAGGCTCAGTTCTGTAGTTCACAGGTAAGCCAAGCACAGTTCTCTGATTGGCTCTTGGGATGGGGTGGAAGGTAATGGGACCTAAAGTCTGAAGGTGGGTTGTCCCAAGTCGTGGTGACTCAACTGACATGTGGCAGAATGAACTTCTTATAACCTATTTGAAATCTGTAGATTTTATCACTATGATGTTCCTTAGCTTTGACCACCTACTCTCTATTTTTATTGCTACCCCTAAGTAGAGTTTTCTCTATACTTTTCCTGGAATTAAAGTCTTTCAAATGGCCCCCTGCCCTCTGGGCTTTCTCTTCCATATATCCGACTGGAGCACCCAGATTCATTTTGTCAACATATACCTTGGGCCACATCACCCTCCCTTAACATGGCTCTTGAACTCCAGTAAGTGACCTCTGCTAGGTCTTCAGCTCCTGCACCGTCCTAGGTGGCCACAGGCACCTGTCATGCCTTTGGATCTCACCCTGAGGTCTGAGCACAGGCCTTCAGACATGGGTGCAGTCTCAGAGCTGGAGGACACTGTGGATAGGGCCTGGCCTCCAGCTTAAGAGGAAGGTGTGATTTGCAAAAGCACACTCTACTGAAGTCCATGAATGAGTCTAAAATAGAAATCAATGCATGATGCTTAGGGTTTAGTGCACTTTAGACTTTGCTTTATTTTTATTTTAAGATTTTATTTATTTAAGAGAAAGTGCACACAAGCAGGGCTGGGGGAGGGCTAGAAAGAGAGGGAGAAACAGGCTCCCCACTAAACAGGGCCAAAAGTAAGACCCTGGACCCTGGGATTATGACCTGAGCTGAAGGCAGACACTTAACTGACTGAGCCACCCAGGCCCCCAGACCCCCAAATTTTGTTTTCTTTAAAAGTGACTTTCTAAGCCTTGTGCTCAATGTATTTAAAACAACAACCTGGTTTCAAGAAACAGTGTGAAGCACATAAATTTTCTTTTAATCTTGCCTACCTTGGTTTCTTCCTCTTTATATATGAAATTCTAGGGAGGCGACAGCTGCTTTGCTGATCAAGAACTTTGTGCCAGCTGCTTGACTACATGCAGTCATTCTGCGCTCCCTGGGACCTGTACGGTGGCTGTTAACCTCTGCGTGTCACAAATAGGGAGCCCGGGAGTCAGAGAATTAGACAAGGAGGCTAAGATCTGCTGGTAAGTGGCAGGTCAGTATTTAATTTCAGGTATGTTTGATCGCCATGCCATGCTGCCTTTGGGAAGCTGAATTTGCAAACCCAAACTGCAGAGGATCCACGGCACCTCCCCCTCACTCCATAGCAACTTGGCTCCTTCCCCAGGGGACCAGGTTGCTCACATTGGCCGGTTCTGGCGCCTTGGAGAGGCTTTCCGTTCACACCTCTTCTCCCACAGCACAGCGATATCACTAGCATTCCGCTAACACAGCTACCGGATACTGTTCCTCTCTCTTCCACTACCACCACCACCACCACCACCACCTTTGGCCACAAAGTGATGAACACCCTCTCGGGGTCAGGCTCAGCTAAGCACTCAACAAACATGACTACACTGAATGTTCACAGCAAGCCTCAAGGGTGTCGTGCTGGTGAGGCATCTAGAGGAGTATTTCAGTTTAAACCACTAATGGGTTGAATTCTTCCATTTTTCTAGCAAGCATTTGACTTCAAATGCACAGAAGCTAATGGTGCTGCTTCTGGTTCTGACAGATCTTACATCTCAAAGTTTCTTGATGCTTTCCCTTGTTTCCATGGATTTTCCCTAAACCAAGGCCCACCCTACCTTGGATAGCCTGATCTGGATACAATCATTAGTGGCTCCTTCTTTCATTTCTATAAGTATTTGGTCATTCTACCTAAACTGGCAGCTAAGGAAAAACAGCACATGTTTTGCAAGGCGGTAAGACACTGCAGCCTATAAACCACGCTGCTCGCAGAAAACCCTGCCCTGTGGGCACCTTGGCAGCCTGCAGGCACATCCTACTTGCTTCCTTCTCCTGGCCCAGGTGGGGCTTTGTTTGTGTGAGTGATGCTGGCTGCGTATGCTGAGTGGCCATCTCCACACCTGGTGGGTCACGCCAGCCCAGTAGGGGGCTGTAATTTTTCCACGCGGGATGAAGAAGAAAATGATGTGATAGCCATCCATACTAAGGAAGACAAATAGCCAAAGAAACATGGGAGTTCTCCCGCCCCACATCAAGATGGATTTCCCTGCCTTCCCTAGAATGCATTCATCAACAGTGGTGTACAGGCTCCATCTGTGGGGTGATGGAGCTACAGAGCTTGATTTGGAAATTGCACTTTGGGCAAACATTAAGAAGGTTCTGTATTTTATACTTCCATGTGCAATTAGAAAAATGTGTTACTGTGCTACTGAAGAGCAATTGCTCCCTGATTAAGGGGTTCCAGGGAGGTAAGGGGTCCCTTAGAGATGCTCTGATTGGATAATAAATCAGAGTCAAAAATATTTTGAAGGGCAAAAACTGCTTGCTTGGAGGCAATTGTAAATGGATACCAATATCAGCGTGCCTGTCAAGCAAATGCTTACATTATGAAATATTTACATGATGGGGCTTACCACGATACAGACTATTTTCAGGAGTCACCTGCTACCTCATAATGGATGCATGGCTCATTGGTCTGGTCTTACACCAGCTCCTGGGGTATCAGGCAGATGTAGTTGTTCTGTTTTATAGATGGTGAAACTGAGACTTAGAGTCCCAGATTCTCCCATGTGAACTCAGGGTCAATCCATGTAGACATTTCAGCAAGTTACTTGAGCTTTTCTTCATCCATAAAATGTCTGTAACAGCATCTACCCTGCGGAAATAAAAAGGTGATGAGGAGTTCCAGCCCTCCCATGAGATCTGCCCTGCAGCAGATACTCGAGCAACTATTCTGTGGTCCCCCCCTCCTCTCACTCCCCATCCTCCCCCACTGACCTTCTGTGGTAGAGACCAAAATGATCAGGAGTCTAGCAGGAAAACCTAGAAAATAAGAGTTTTCTCCTGGCTTTGAAGTCCCTCCCCCAGGATGGTGAGCTGCTCAGAGAGCAGGGACCACATGTGACTCCTGTCTGCGCGCCTCCTTCTCCAAACACAGGTAAGGCATCCCAGGAAGGAATGGCTGAGTGCAGTTGACTTGGCATGTGGCAGATCGACACTGCCATCCCTCTGTCTGGCAGGCCTGTTGTTTGGCTGTGCACACTGGCCACCTGAAATAGGTCACTGGGAGGCCGCTTCATTTAGCCAGGCTCTCTGTTGACCTTGCTTCAGAGTGGGGTCAGCCATCATGTACAGGTTGGCCTCATCCAAGAGCATTTCAGGGACTTGTTGATCTCTAACCTTGTGCTTTACTACTATAAGAAGTTACAGTGATGCTCTATAGGTACATTTCAGATCAGATTTCAGATTAAAATTTGTCACCATGAGATATCCCAAAGAGAAGAAACAGAGAATCATATTGTTATAGTCTTTTTCATTGCTGCAAATAGGAAAAACAAAGTATTGTTATTACTTAGTCTACCTTCAGAAAACAGAATGCATTTTTGAAAATTTTGTATTTAACCATTTGAACTTATTTGCTAAGGTAGTTAAGCCTGGTCAATAGATCTTTTACATTTACTGTCCCTCTGCTGTGTCTATAAATAGGCACATATTTGTCAGGAAATCCTCTAAAATGCAGACATTCAAATGTGCGTTATTCGTCACAGTAGTCCTCTTGAGACATCACACACTGGTTCCTACAACCCTCTGGTCCCAGAGATGTGTGGAAATTCCTTTTTTGGGATCTACCTTGGAAGTTAGTATATAAATTGCACAAGAAAATCAACCTCAATTCCAGCCTTAGTTTTTAACTCTGTCTGCACTTTAGATTTGCTGGGGAGCTTTAAAATCCGAACAGGGGCACCTGGGTGGCTCAGTCGGTTAAAATCCAAACAGGGGCACCTGTCTTTGGCTTAGGTCAGGATCTTAGGGTCCCGGGATTGAGCCCCTTCTCTGCCCTCATGCAGCGGGGAGTCTGCTTCTCCCTCTGCCTCTCCTCAACCCCTGCTCATGCTCTCTCTCTCTCTCTCTCTCTCTCTCAAATAAACATATAAAATCTTTTTTTAAAATAAAAGAACAAGTATTTAAAAACAAAACAAAATCAATGATTATCTCATCATAAAGCAATTAAGTAAGCATGGCTGGGCATTCACAACTTTTTCTAACTTCTCAGAGGATGCTAATGTGCTGCAATGATTGAAAATTATGCCTCTTTTTTTAACAACAGATACAACCAGTTTCTCTTTGATTTTTTGTGCATCCAAAATGTAAATCTATCATTAAAAAGAGAGATGTGTGCCTTTGAAAATGTATACCAAAAAACAAAACAAAATAAAAACAACTGTTATAGTTTCCCAAAGCAATTCCCAAATTGTTTCTTATTATATCTTACTAGAATAAACATGTGCCTTTTTTGGGAACAATTTGGAAAAATACAAAGCTTGTCATTTGTTCATTCATTCTTCTATTAATGAGCATTGGGTTGCTAAGTTTCTGGTAACTGTAAATAAAGCTGCTATAAACATTTGTGTGCAAGTCTTTGTAGGGACATATGTTTTCATTTATTTTGCATGAATACCAAGGTGGAGAATAACTGAATCATAAGACCAATCATAGTAAAAAATAAAAGCTATATATAATAATGTATGTTTACAAGAAATGGTCAAATTGTTCCCAAAATTTAATTTTACACTCCATCCAGCAATGTATGAGAGTTTTAGGAGTTCTACGTCCTTGTTAACATTAGATACTTTCAGGCTTTTTTATTTTAGCCACTCTAAAAAGTATAGAATTTACTATAATTATGGTTTAAATTCATATTTTCATGATGATACTGAACATTTTTTTGTTTTTATAGGCCATTCATGTGTCTTCTTTTGCAAAGTGACCAAATCTTTTGCTCATTTTTTAGGTAAACTTTTTATTTTGAGATAATTGTAGATTCACATGCAGATGTAAGAAATAATACAGACATCCTGTATGCCTCTTACCTTGTGTACCCCATGGTAGCATCTTATAAAAGTATAGTACAACATCACAGCCAGCTACCAGCATTGCTACAGTCTTCCCATCACATTCAGATTTATCCCCCTGTCCATATATTCATTTATGTATATGTATTAATTATACATGATTGTATAACACACATGGATTCCTGTATCCACCGTCATAGTCAAGACCCAGAACAATTCCATCATCACAAGGATACCTCATGTTGCTCTTTCATAACCATATCCTGCATATCCGGTTAAACTCTGCAACCACTAATTTGTCTCCATTTATAAAGTCTGTCATTTAAAAAATGTTATAGAAATGGAATTATACAATATATAACCTTTTGAGATGACTTTTTTAACTCAGCATAATTCCCTGGAGATTCATCCAAATTGTTGCTTGTATCAATAGTTTGTTCCTTTTTTTGGTATGTGGCATTCCATAGCATGGATATACGACAGTTTATTTAACCATTGATCCACCAAAAGGCATCTGGGTTGTTTACCATTTTTCACTACTATGAATAAAGCTGAATGAATGATCATTTGTGTGCAGGTTTTTTGCAGGGTCATATGGTAATTGCATGGGTAGTTTATAAGGAACTGTAAACTGTTTTCCAGAGTGATGGTATCATTTTACATCCCCACTAGAAGTGAGTTTTGAAAACTCTTCATATATGTTCTGGATACTAGTTCTTTGTCAGATATGCGGTTTACAAATATTTTCTCTCTGTCTATAGTTTGCCTTTTTATGCTCTTAACAGTCTGTTACAGAGCAAAACTTTTTCATTTCAATGAGGTTCAGTTAACCTATTTTTTGCTAGATTGTGCTTTTGTTGTCAAGTCTAAGAACTCTTTATTTCTCAAATACTTTCCACATCTCAAATATTTTCTACATCTCAAATATTTTCTATTTTTTTCTAAAAATAGAAACACATTATACATTTAAATCTGTAATTAATCATGATCTCAGGGGCATGAGATCAGGCCCCACATCAGGTTCTGTGCTAAGTATGGAGTCAGCTTGGGATTCTCTCCTTCTTCCTATGTCCCTTTTGCCCCAACTCACACTCTATAAATAAATAAATATAAATAAATAAATAAATAATTACACTGATCAATTTTTTTTTTTTACTGATCAATTTTCAACTGTAAAATTAACTGTATATTTCCAGGGTACCCCCTCCACCACTTTGGCCATGATGCAGAATCCTTTTTGTATAGTTTTGGAATCAATCTACTAATATATGATTCTAGATTTTTGCATCTTTGTTCATGGATGACATAATTTTTATTTTTGTGTGTGTAATTCTTCTTTCTTTTAGATGACCTTGCAATGTTATAAGGAAGGGTTATCCTGATTTCACAAAATACATTGAAAAGTGTTTGTTCTTCCTCTTTTTTCTGAGTGTGTATAAAGCTAGTTCTAGTTCTTTCTTAAATGTTTGATAAAATTCACAAGTTAAATTTTGTGGGCCAGTGTTATCTTTGTGGGAAGATTTTTTTTTAATTACAAATTCAAGTTCTTTAATAGATATGGAGTGAGGAGGTAGAGGATGAATAGAGTTCCTGCATTATTGCAGCAAAATTGTCTTTATTTAAAATCAGGGCCTGTAGCTTACAGCCATTCCATATGAGCATAAAATGGCCCAATATCTGGGGCCATGTCTCCCTATCCCCTTTCATTCTGTTGCTTCCTAGATCATCACCAAAACCTATGGAAACAAGAAAAGATCCCAGTCAGCAAATTGTCAGGACTGGCAAAATAACATCTGTGGGTCCAAACTGAAAAGAGCTTTTATTTCTTCAGTCCAAATTTATTGAGTCTCAGAGTTAAAAGACAGAAATAAGGGGAGCAGTGGGGGACAGCCCATTGCCTCAGAGTCAAGAGTGAAAGGCAAATCCCTACAGTTGGTGTCTGGAGAGAGGAGGCAGAGAGAATAGAAAGCAAACACAGGCCTGACCTGATAGCTCAGGCTCTGTGCAGAGTCAAGAAAATTGGCTGAAGCTCAGGGAGAAGCTTTAGGTCTCTTGTGTTTCCCTCTCAGACTGAGGTCTGAACTGGGAGGCCTCCCTGGCTGGGACTCTCCACACCCAGCAATGGGATCCCAATAGGCAGGAAAGCAGGGCTGGACCACCTACATTCCCAACAGCCTGTAGAGGACCTCCAGGGTCAGAAGCAGATCCTAGGCCCTTCCCCAGGCCGCCACTCAAAATGGTCTCAGTGGAGCCAAAAGCACTTGCCTGTTTAACAAGCTCCCCGGTGACAGCACCCAACCTAACTCCTCAAATGACAAGGGGAGGAAGAGCATCCAGAATAAAGCTAAGGGGTCGGTATTCCAAGCTCTCTGCTCTGAAAAGCAGCCGGCTGGCTGAGGTAACTTTTGTCTCTTCTTGGAACCTCCCAGGCACTCTATGTACCCTACCCCACTTTGTTCCTGCCACACATGCTAAGGTGTGGGCTGGGGGCAGAAATGGGATGCTGCTGTCAGACAGACTTGAGTTCTGTGAACTCAGGAAATCATTTTGTGTCTTGAGTTTTCGTTTCTTACTATAAATAGAGATAAAGATACATTTTCAAAGAGTTCTGTAAGGATTAAATGAGATAATGTATATCAAGCACTTCCCCCAGTGCCCGGTACAAAGCAAACACCCAATAAATGTCAGCAGGTACTATTCATTAACAGGAGGGCAGGCAACATGCCTTTGTTTCTCCTGCGGGACCCGGCCCACAGAGGAGTCAGTCATGTTCATGGAACAGAAGAAGGAAGCTAAATCTGTTGGTGCTAAATGCAGACCCGAGGCGCCTGCAAATACAAAGCCTGTGGGTGTACCTGCCCTTCGCCCACCTCCACACACCCTTTCCCCACTCGTTTCCCTCTACTTCCTGTCTTTGTGCAGCACCTCTTCTCTCCGTCAAGATTATCTTTTATTTTGTGTAGTAAGAATAATAATACAGTTAGCCATCACTGAGTGGCTAGCTGTAGGTCAGGCACTGTCCTCAGCTCTTCAGCTGTGTTATCCCAACGAATCCTCACAGTGGCCCTGAGGGGCAGTCACTGGCATGCTCTCCACGGTAAGGTGAGTCAACCGAGGAATACAGAGGTCAGGGGCCTGCCACCAAGTCACACATCTTGAACGTGGTGGAGAAGCCAGGCAGACATCGGGCTCCAGATACCTGAGGGGTTTGTGTGTGTGTATGTGTGTATAGGGTGGCCGTGGTGGTGGTGCTGTGTGCAGTGTATATGTGGTGGTGTGTGTGCGCGTGTATGCATGTGTAGGGAGAGTCAATGAGGGACAGCACACAACTTGCCCTCTGCACCACGCCAGTGCCCTGTCACCCCTGCAGAGCCACCTAGCTCCCAGCACTACAAATTCCTATTGCCCTCTGGGGAAAACTGAGAAAGCAGCAAGGAGGTTGCAAAGCAGGAAGAGAGAACAGCTCATAAGGAGTCACTGGCTTCTTCTGCCCCAAGCCTGTCTTCAATCTATCCCTTCCCGGATGATGTATACACCAAGCCCCGTGCACTGACAGTGTCTGCGAGGGCCGGTGCTGCACTCACTGCAACGTGGCCCCAGTACCTGTAGGCATCCCCTGGTCAGCCTGAACCCACGATGCCAACGGGCTTCCTTTCCACAGGATGAAGTTCCACAAGCTCCCTGCTGACTGTCATGTAAACAGAACAGTGTAGCCAAGGGGGCTGCCTCATCTCACCCATGCAGCAGATCCCCTCCTACCATTTCATGAATCTGGTGCCCAGCTGGTGTGCAGACTAGAGACTGTCTACCTTGACAAGATTCTGGGCATTAACAACAGGTAGAGCTTGGTTCTGAGGCCCTGTGGCCCTACTGCCTTTGGAAGCATCCCGAAAGCAATGCCGAGGGTTCCAGAGGGCCGAGGCAATCTTGTATTCCCTGCGGAAGTTCTGGTTCAGGAGCCCATAGACTATGGCATTAAGGCAGCTGTTAAAATAAGCCAGGAAGTAGCTAGTGACAAAGAGTCCCTCTGGGACCTGGGGAGCTATTTCTTCTGGGTTGATGGCCACAGCGAGGCCAATGCAGTTCAGCGGGGCCCAGCAGATAGCGAAGATTACGAACACCACGAACATGGTTAGAAAGCTCCGGATGTTGTTGGGCCTCAGGCGCAGCTTGGGCTCTGACTTGACTTTCTTGTGGGCCTGGAGCACCAGTAGCCAGATGTGCAGGTAACAGAAGGACACGACGGTGATGGGGAGGAGGAAGTGAATGACTACCACTGTCATTGTGTACTGGGCGCTGGCCGTCTGGATGAAGGTGCAGGAGTAGATGCGCGGGTCGTACTCCAGGGACCCCATGAAAAAGTTGGGCAACACGGCTGCCAGGGTAAGGAGCCAGATGAGGCAGATGTAGAGGGAAGTGTGCCAGCACCGGCAGATCTGGTGGTAGGCCACGCTGGGGCAGATGTAGCAGTAGTGGTTAATGGCAATGGCAGTGAGGTTGAAGACAGAGCCAATGACATTCAGGCCCATCACGAAGGCACTGGCCTTGCAGTGCACCTCCCCCAAGGCCCAGCCATCGTGGAAGATGGCCACGAGGGTTAGTGGGTACGGGTACAAGGCCACCATGAGGTCAGCCAATGCCAGACTCACCAAGAACAAATTACCTGGAGCAGATAATAGGGAGCAAAAGTCAGCAAGAGACCCCACAATTTCAAGTCTGTAGACTCTCCCACCCGTTATCCAGTTACCTTTACCCAGCTACTTAAACGTAACTATGGTACTGTTAGCATTGGGGTTGGGGACCTAGGGGCTTTCAGAGACATGGAGTTCCAGGTGCATCTCAGGCTACTGGCTCTGTGACTCAGGCGCTCCAATGCTCCAAGCCTCACTCTTCTCATTTGTAGAATGGGAATAATGATTCCTACTTTATACCATAGCTGTGAGAATCAAATAATGGTGCAAAGTCCTTAGGGACACAAGCAGGCGTTCATAAGTGATAACTGTTTTCACAATAGGCAGATACTCCGGGCCTTTGAATCATTTAAGCCCCAGCAAAGATTCTAAGGGAGAAGAACCAGAAAATCAGGAAAGTGGATTCACTAGCACCCATCTTTGCCCATAATCCCACCTTCCTGCAAATCTCTCTTGCCAGTCTCCTTTTGTGCCTTCTCCCCCACTGGTCAACAGCCTACTTCTAAGTGTCTTTGATTCAATTTTCTAAATGTGAATTTCATTTTGCAGGTGGGATAGAAGAAAAGTTTCAGAGTAGGAACCACGTGTTCTGTAATTCCCGTCTGTCTAGTCGGGGCCTACACTCACAGCCATGCCGCCATGCCGCCATGCCGCCATGCCGCCACGCTGCCAAGCCACCATGTTGGCAGACACCTGGCCTGGTGGCATACTGTCCAGTCCTGAGGAGTCTCAGCCTCCAGTGGCCTCCCTGCTTTGCCTGCACATTCTCCAGCTTTTTGAACTGCCTCCTTCCTCTGAATGGAGTGTTCTCTAGCCAGAGAGAGCCTCTGGAAACCACACCATCCATCGATCAATATGCTTCAGGCATGTTTGGGGCCAGAATTCTAGGGAAGGGACAGGGCTAAATCCAAAAGAACATATTTCTATTTTTAAAGCATTTGGATTCTAAAACAAACACTGACTCATGAATAAAGCACCAAGAATCTGAAGGCATGGCCAAAACCAAGCTCAGAGCACGAGAAGCTCTGTCCCTGATGCTACTGGTTTCATTCACCAAGTGTAACTGTTTGAGCTCCTACTACATGCTTCGAGCATCAGGCAGATGGAAAGGCTCCCAGAGATGCAGCAATCAGAGAGGCCAGGCGGTGGTCTGGCTTTAAGGGGGTACAGAAGAAGGGAGGCTCAGAGCCACCAGGCTGGGGGGTCCCCCTGAGCCAGATGTTCAGGTGAGGTAGACTCCACAATAACAGTTATAAGCCTACAAGGTAGAGGAAGGGCTGCTCCCAGCCGTCCCCTGTTCCCACACAGGTTCATTCACTGCATCTCAAAGAAGATTCCACAGGATGTGCTCCGCGTGGGGGTGGGAACACGGAAGGTCCACAGGCAGCCTTCCTGAAGGGCCCGTTTCAGCCTCAGAGGCTTGCAGTCGACCTCGCTCAGAACCAAGAGAAAAGAAGTCTGTCAGCCTCCTGGGACTTGTCAGGATCTACCTACTCCTGCAGGAGAGCTCGGTGGAGGCCCAAGGCGGACTGGATGGAACAGGAAGGACACCGTTGAACAGTTAGAGTACTAACAAGGTGGTGAGCTTACCTGTCTCGAGAGGCAGGCTGTGCGGCAGTCCTGTCTCAGGTTCAGCTGCTAGCTTCCTTCCCACTCAACGATTTTAGGGATCTATTTACTCGGTGGGGGTAAAGAAGCCCCCCCCTCCCATTCTTTCCGCTTGGTACAGCCAGGCAAGAAAGGCACATCTGAGGGCCTGCTCAGGTGTGGAGGGGGCCTCTTGCTTTTCCATTTACTTCCCAGTTCTATTTGCTACACCTCCACTGGTGGCTGTCAGCCTCTGACGCTTCTACTCAGACCCCACCAGGGCTCAAGGTGGTGACGTATTTCCTCACTTGAAGTTCCCGTTCTCAGCTGGATCAGGAGCTCCTGTCTCTTCCCAGAATTTTCAGTGGCTTTCTGACATTTGGAAGTGGTGGTGCTGGAAGCTGGAATGACCCGGGTAGTCTCAGTTCTGCCACTCTGAAGTTGGGCACATTTCTGAACTTCTTTCTCCATGACTGTTCTTTGATCAGCTCCCTCCTTTTCTTTGGGGGCCCTCTTTCCTTTTCCTTACACGCATTCCACTTGGTTATTTCTGTGAGGAAAATCGCTTCTCCCCAACATAGGAAGATGGGTCTCTGTGAGTAAGGGAGAGGCAGGGCTAGGTAGGGGGCCATGGAATCAGGCTAGTAAAAAAACCTCCCAAAATGTGGAAATGAAAGGAAACCAGAGGTAAATCAACCGGACCATCCTGTCCCAGGTGTCAGAGGCGGGGTCTTGTTAATAACAGCTACTTGTGACCAACAAAGAATTACCGGACCCTAAAAAGGAAGTAAGCCATTGAAGGTGTCATCATTAGTCCTTCCTCAATGGTGATATCAATAGAGATATTAAAAGGATTTAGGTTCCCTCGTTGGCTTTCAATAAAAGACCAACTCTATAAGCCCCCATGGCAACCTGTCCGGATCCCTCTCACTCCTGAGAGCTTTTTCTGTATCCTCGCTTCATAAATTTCTATTGCTTTACTCACCTTCCTTTGTCTGAGAGATTCATTCTTCAACTCTGAGAGGCAAGAACCAAGCTCCCTGCGTCATCTACAGGGCCTCTGGGCTCCTGGTTGAGCAGCAAACAGGCTTTTAGCACTTGCAAGCACGTGCAGAGAGAGTCAAGGGCTGCTGGGAGCCGGTGCCAACTCAGCCAGCTGTTTCCCCCGAAAGCCAGTCAAACTCCGCTGTGTTAATGTGGCTCATCCCCTAATCATGCCCCAGAGGCTGGCAAACAGCTTGTAAATAGTGGGAAGAACACATTCAACTCCACGTAGAGAGTGATTCAATTACTCTCCCCTATTACTCCGGCTGTTCCTAAAAGGCTGAAATCAACCAGTTCCTGCTGTAGGTTCATCTGCCCAGACATCGTACTGTCTCCCAGATTTCTTGTCACCATTCCAAATTAGGCAAATAAAATTCTTGTTCTGTCCCCCATCTGCAAGAAGCCAGGTCCTATCTGGATGGTAGTCAAGGGAGATCTTGTTCTCTATTCATCTCTCCCCCAGACAGGTGAGAAATCCATCAGGAGGCGCACAACCCTGCTCATCCTCCTATGCACAGGCTTCTGATGAATATTCATGTCACAAGTCCTGGCGTGACTTATTTCCATCTGCCTCCACCAGACAGGGTGGATTAGTGGAGACAGCCTTCAACAACAGGCCTTTGTTCACTAATATGGAATTCCCTCTTAACATTCATACGCAGAGCACATCTCTCTCCCCACATGCAACCACCAAAATCCCCATCCCTCCCTCCTCACTTCCTCTTTCTTTTTTTCCAGGACATCTATTTCTTAACAAGGATCTGGTAACCCTGGGGGGTGTAAGGGGTGTAGGGGGACGGGGACCCAGCAAGCCTTGAGTTATCTAGTCTTCATCCGATAGAATTCCAGAAGGTAAAGCCACCTCCATCCTTGCCCCTCCTCCCTGTGTCCTACCCTGCAGGCCCAGAAAAAGAGTTCATAGAATGTAAATTGTCCTTGGTCACTGAGCTAAAAGCCAGTGTAGAAATAGATAGTCATGGAGTCATTTTCTCTACAAATATTTCTGAGTATCTACTAGGTACTAGCTCTGCCTTTGCCAGAGCCGAGGGAGGCATGGGGGGCACGAGAGACACACTTCCAAAGCTGAAGGTCTCACAAGAGTCAATTAAACCAATAAAAACAAGACTTGCAAAGGTTACGACAAGGAATTCAACAGGTAAACTATCATTGCTAATAGGTTTAAACTTCCTGTGCCTCAGGCCCTTCTTCCATCCTTTACCTATTCAAACATACAATACACTTCCTGAGTGCCTACCTATCTGGAGGGCACAATGATGGTCAAAGAGATGGCCCCTGCTGCTGAGATTGCGGCCAGGGGAAGTAGACAGAGAAATGGGCCCTCCAGTGTGCCGTGTGTGTGCCGTGTGTGTGTGTGTGTGTGTGTGTGTGTGTGTGTGTGTGTGTGTGTGTGGCTGGGATAAGGGAACAGTGAGGAAGACCTAGGATGGCGTCGAATGGAGACAGTGGCAGGAGATGGGGCTGGCCAAGCAGGAGAGTTCATCAAGGGGCTGTACAAAATCCCAAAGACCCTGCTGGCCAGCAGCCTGCTTCCTTCCTAGAATGGCTGTTTTCCTCCAAAGGGATTTGGATGGGATGAGCCCAGGAAATAACTATTTACCCCCAAATGAAAGTGGAATATTTTCATTAGTTACCTTCTGGGGTCAAGCATTTGAAATCACTGAGCAGATCATTTGTTAAAAACTTGATTGCCTTACAAATAAATACTAAAACAGGGATCCCTGGGTGGCTCGGCGGTTTGGCGCCAGCCTTGGGCCCAGGGCGTGATTCTGGGGTTCCGGGTGGGTGGAGTCCTGTATCGGGCTCCCTGCAGGGAGCCTGCTTCTCCCTCTGTCTAGGTCTCTGCCTCTCTCTGTGTCTCTCATGAATAAATAAATAAAATCTTTGAAAAAAAGACAATCTTAGAGAATGTGGATGAATCATATAAGGGCCAAGCTGAAATATAACTTTGCTTTAACTGAAAATGAAAAGGCCTGCTAAGCAAGCTGTGTAAAAAACACGATGGGAGTATTTCAACCACTTAAAAGAAGAGAATGTATTTAAAAGCATAAGCATCTATTTTTCTTAAAACTGAGATGCCTATTACAAATTATCCTCCCATAATCATCAACAGAGATCATTTTGAGACTCTTACAATATCATTTTATTATTTCAATTACACTTTATACTAACAACAAAACCATAATTGCTATAGCACCTTTAAAGTTTATAATGTGCCCTTTACATAAATTGACTGAATTTTTTCTCACACGTACCCTATAGGGTGAATCCCAAGTTTCCATTTCAAGAGACTGACACTCAGCTTACGTGAATTGCCTACGGTCATAACAGAGAAAGAGAAAGAAGAGAGACAGGAGGAAATCAGGGAAAAGAAATGTCAAGGGCAAAGGTGTAG
The DNA here is from genome assembly GCF_905146905.1 of Nyctereutes procyonoides. Lineage (NCBI taxonomy): Eukaryota > Metazoa > Chordata > Mammalia > Carnivora > Canidae > Nyctereutes > Nyctereutes procyonoides. The sequence goes on along the minus strand of NW_026575041.1, from coordinate 19,662,211 downwards.
AGTTTCTTAGTCATCCACCAAAGTGAGAAACAACAGGAAAGTGCACCATTTAACCTGGCAGTTAGGAGGTCAGGAGTGGTACTAGCAAGGGCATGGTTCTGTCCAGCTGGAGGATAAGCTTGTGTACAGAAGGTTGCTCTCCCCATCGGCTTTTCCCCATCGGCTTTGACTTCAAGAGAAGGAAAGAAATGGAATGGGACTTGCAAAAGGATATCCCTTTGATGGAGAGGTTGTACAGTCTTTTTTCTTTTTCTTTTCTCTTCCTCTCTTCTCAATGGGAGAGACTTTTATCTGGCATGTAAGAAGCACATAGTAATATTAGCTGATGTTTATTACTGCTGCTTTTATATTATTTGTTGTGTAGAAAGAATGAGAAAGAGACTCTGAATGTTGGACTCCAATTCCCCAGGAGATAAGATAGAAGTCACAGTGCTGGGAGGACACTGAAGAAGGCAGGATGTTGCCCTAGGGTGAAAACCCCCCAAGTGCCAAAGACTCTGCTTCTCAACTCCTTAAATTCTACTCTTTCCACAATAAGTATTTTAAATTGTAAGATCTTAGAGTAGCACTGGTATCTTCAGAGTTTTGTGATATATCATGCTAAATACAGACCCCCAATTTCTGAGTGAAAAAGGCAACCTAACACGAAAGTCTTCACGGCCCTGGGCTACTGAGAACTACGTGGGAGGAATTAAAGAGGATTATGAATGAGCTTTCCTGATTGTTCAGCTAAAGACATAATTATGGGATTTAAAACATGCTCGTCTTTGCTTGGTGAGGAGATAAAGTATTCCGAGTAGAAGCCTGAAGTTGGAGAGCTTGAGCCACATCAGCAACAGAGTCCACGTTAGCCCTGTTTGGTCTTTAGCTGATAACAAGCGCTCCAAACCCCCACAGGCTGAGTGGGTCAAAAGACACCTGTCACCAAGTGGCGTCTTCCCGAGCGGTAGGATAAAACTTGGATGAAGTGGGTACCATCTTACCCCATCACGCCTGGAGCACAGGGACTGTGGATCTAGTAAGTATTTCCTCCAAGCCTTCCAAGAGCCTTTGTCCAGAGCTGGTCTGGTATTCATCCCTTACACCCCCAGTCAACAAGTTGGGGGAGGAGGTGGACTCTGCGCCAATCTGACCCGAGATGCTGAACACCTGCTGGGCTGAAAACTCTCATTGGGAAGCCTGCAATGCAGTCACTGTTTCCAGGCAAAAGATGCGGAGTGAGCATCCCTGGGTGCCTGAAGAACTGGGCAGACTATGGCCGAGGACCTGTGTGTCCAGCAACCAAATCCTCCACATTTTCTTGGGAAATCCCAATGTCAAGTGTTTCAAATCCTTTCTCTTACCGATCACCCAACTGTCCTAGCAGTGGCTTCACACCCACTCACTCACAGCACCTCCCCCATAGCCTCTTTAACTCAGATGCAGCACAAGAATCCATCATCAGACTCCGGCTCCTGAGCATTGCCTGGGAAATCAGCCCCTGAGCCCACAGGCCAGGAGCGCCTGATGCTGTTGGGCTTTCCCCTCTGCTAACGGAGATTATTTTTTTAAAATGATTTTGTCCATTTATTATTTTTGAGAGACACAGAGAGAGAGAATGGCAGAGACACAGGCAGAGGGAGAAGTAGGCTCACTGCAGGGAGCCCGACATGGGACTCATTCTGGGTCTCCAGGATCATGCCCTGGGCTGAAGGCGGCGCCAAACTGCTAAGCCACCGGGGCTGCCCTAACAGAGATTAATTTGATTGATCTTACAGTAAGGACATGTTTCTCTCAGCTCTCTTCTGTGTGGCCAACTGTCTGGATGGTGAAGGTAATGGCAGGAGGCTCACCTACATGCAGCTCAAAGGTGGCACTCTCAGACCAGACCGGCAAGGGCCAAACTCCCAGAGGAGGCACAGAGGCACAATCCGGGAGAGGCCTGGCATAGCTGGAGACTGCTGGCCACACAGGAGCAAGTGGGGCAGGCCTCTCTGTGCAGAGGATCCAGTCAGCTTTCAAGGAGAAGAGTGAGGTGTACTGCGGGCTTTGGGTGCTGGAAGCAGTTTAGTTCCTCAAGAACCCTGTGGATGGGGGCACTTGGGTGGCTCAGTGGTTGAGTGTCTACCTTTGGCTCAGGGTGTGATCTGGAATCCTGGGATCCAGTCCCACAGCAGGCTCCCTGCATGGAGGCTGCTTCTCCCTCTGCCTATGTCTCTGCCTCTCTCTGTGTGTCTCTCATGAATAAATAAATAAAATCTTAAGAAAGAAGAAGAAGAAGGAAGAAGAAGAAGAAGAAGAAGAAGAAGAAGAAGAAGAAGAAGAAGAAGAAGACGCCTGCGGATGGCAGAGGCAGTGCCGGCATCTGTAACTGAATCTGCCCCACCCCGTGATGTAACATTTATTCCTTCTGCCCCACTGCTTTCCTGCTTTCTATGATCAATTTGTCGCAACAGATTGGTATTTATTTCTTACTGTGAACTTGGCTCTGTGGACAGAAATGGAATAGAAGTCTCAGCTTTGGACAGATTCACAGTCCCATAGGGAGAGAGAGAAATGAACAATAGCACAGTGAGGTGGGTGCTGCCCGGGGAGGGTGCGTGGAAGCCCCAGGAGGGAGATGGTCCCCACGCCCTATTTGGTCTTAATGAACAGGGTCAACAACCACACGGGGGAGTTGAGGAAGGGGTCTGAAGGAGATGTTCACTGGCAGAAAAGAGGCAAGATGAGGCAGTCTAATAGGAGTCCAATCCTATAAGAGGATAGGACTTGTATATATATAGGAGTCCAATCCGGACTGTGTGGGTGTGGCAGTTGGTCAAAAGCAGGATAAGAGGAGGGAGACAAGGTTGTCCTGTTAGGTGGGTGAGCTCTGGAGTCTGATGATGCTCTACAGATAGACAGCAATCACTGGTGGCAGTGACCCCCACCAGTGGGAACACCCATGGGAGGAGGGAGCAGGGACACCTGTCTGGACACTATGGACATAGTTCATTCAAGATATGGTGAGCATGTAAAGGGAGGCAGTGCAAGTAAGGAAGGCAGGAAAGGGGAATATTGGGAGATACTATAAGGCAAAAATCACAGGGACTTGGGGAATGAAGGAAGCAGGAGTGACACCCAGGGATCAGGCATCTGGGAGAGGAGGAGAAGGAGATCCAAAAACCGGAGCATCAGGTCAGCCAAAGGAATGAAAGTTTCCAAGGAGGGAGTGAGCCTGAAGATCACACACTGCACGGAGGGGCATTTTGGATGCCAGTCTCCAGAACTACCCCCCACTTCACCTCATGCTAGCACAGCTCGCTCTCTCTCTCAAATAAATAAATAAAATCTTTAAAAAAAAGCATATAAAATCAAGGCACGATTTTTTTTTAACACTGGAAGCCCTTGTGTATGTGTGTGCCTGTGTGTGTACCTGTGCGTGCATGCATGTGTGGCGTGTGTGTGTGGGGTGTGCGTGTGTGGGCTAAAGGGAAAGAGCAAACACTGAAAACACAGAAGAGAGAGAAGAACTTGATGGGGGAAGGTTCCAAAAAAGCAGGGAGAGGAAGTGATAACCAGAAAACACAGAGATTATTCTTGGCTGAGTCTAGACCAGGGCAAGCGTGGTCATGCAGGCACAAGAAATATCTTCAGACCCTATCAAAAGAGCCCTAAATAGGACAGGTCCCCAGGAAGCACACACTAAAGAGTGAAATGCCTGGTCTTACACCTGGTTTTACCTTCCAAGTTGGGTCAATGCCCTGAATCTGTTTCCCACTTTCCCTCCATCCTGCCCTCTCTGTCTTTCTCTAGTGCCATCTCTGGAAAAGTCAACCCAACACATGCAGCAAGAGGAGCTGCAGATGGGACAATTAACCTAACCCCTTACTCTGCTGTCAGGATCACCCCTGTTATGGATGACAAGAGGAACTGCATTTGTAATAGTCAAGTGATGGATGCTGTCGTCCGCTAAGAAAGGTGTATGATCTTAATATTGGCTGTGTGCCTTGGCTGTGGGACCTGTGAGTGTTCTCACTGCCACATTCCTATCTTCTTAATATGATGAACTGAGAAACCAGACTTAATTACAAAAAGGTCTGAGATGAGAGTTTCTTAAAGTCACTCTAAACTCTCAGTAGAGAGACTTGATTCCTAGTGGAATGAGGGTACATTCCAAGTGCTATTCGTTTTTAAGCACCTTTGGAAATCTCACTCTGCCAAGGTTTAACAGTAGTTAGGATTTTTCATGACCATTATCAATAAAGCCTGTGGTCAAATAAAAACTGGTTCAATTGCCATGACTGGAGCAGCCACCGATGTGTCAGGAATAACGTCACGTAGCTATGGTGTTAGATCTTGTTTCTGGTTCTGGGCTGCAGCAGACTCAACAGGAGGCAGGAAGGATAGGACAGGAGATGTACCAGCGATTCAATGCTCATTACCCACCCGGGCCACGCTCCCAAAACAGCAAGGTTTCTGTGAGCCCCTTAGGAACACAGAAGAGGCCAGTCCTCCTGGGAATGGAGGAGGCCAGAGACGCCTGGGTGCCTCATGTAAAATGAAGCAGCACTCACCCCCTCCTCCATCGCCTCTCCAACAGCAAGCAGCCCAAATTACGGGCCAGGGAACCACAGCCCACCCGGTTGGTTAGTCGGAGAGAGAAGTGGCCGGTGTCAGAACCTTAATGCCCTCGTCCTGCCTCCCTTCTGCCTGTAGGAGACACATATTTGAGGCTGCTGCAAAGGAACGATGCAATTAAAATTATCAAATACAACCTTCCACTAACCGTAGGGCTTTTTCCTAATATATAAGCTTTTTAGTCAAAGGACATAACAATATCTTGAAAGAGGTGTTCCAGATGATACTAACCATCACCACTGCAATGACTTGAGTTAGAAAGCTTATTTCTGCTTCATATATTGTTTCCCACATTATGAAAGGAGCTCATATATTTTTTTTGTTTGCCCTTTAGATACAAGCACTGGAGTCAGAGAGCCCCACAAAATATATATACCCCTTTACTACAACTGGCCTTTCTGAATGGTGTGGTGCTTTAGAAAAGCGCAGTTGAACTACACACCTGGCTTTCTCCTGCTGTTTGTTCTCTACGATTCACTCTAATATTGGCGTTGTCCCTAAGGCTCAAGCTAGGAAATTACAAATTGACACACAGGGTATTTAGCTTCCCTTGGCTGAACCGGTCAGCATGCTGCAGTGACCCCTCAGGGTCAGAGTTCAGAGACTCCCTCCATCTGGTTTTGTTCCCTTACAGACCTGAGGAATGGAAAAGCTTCAGCTTATTTCATTTCAATGAGAGTGGCACAGAGAAGGAAAAATTACTTTTCTGGGTTGCAGCACCGTTTTTACCAGACCATTATTTTAATCTTCATTTAATGCCCTGAACTCCATCTTGAGAAAAGACCACCTTTCCCCAAAGCAATGTATCTCCGCCCAAAGCAGAGCCTGCAGATTTCTGCACCTGTACTCTCTCGGCGGGAAATGGGTCTTCGGGTGACCTGGAGGTAGATTTGACACAAAACTCCCTGGAGGGCTTCAGGATCTCAGTACCCACGGGGGGGGGGGGTGGGTGGGTGTTAAAGATCCTGGGATTCCTGTGGCCAGGTAGGGTCCCACGTGCACCGCATAAACCGGGGCGCCGCGGCGGGTGACAGCGGCTTCCAGGGGCCCCCGGGGGGCGGGGGCGGGCGCCGCGCTGCAGAGCGCAGGACTCCCGCGGGCACAGGCGGGCACAGGCGGGCACAGGCGGCGGCGCGGGGCGGGCACAGGCGGGCCGGAGCCGCACGTCGGGAAAGGCGGCAGCTGCCCCTAACTTCTGAGCTCGGGGCCAAACTTGGGGACTGGGTTCGGCAAAGGGAGCGGGGCGGCCGGGAACGGAGAGCGGGGCCGGGGGAGGGTGGGCCCGGCGCGGTTCCCGAGCACCGACAGGATGACCAGGAGGTTGCCCACGACGTCGGCCGCCGTGGGGACCGCGAGCACCGCAGACAGCGCCGGCCCCCGCCCCTGCCAGCCCCGCGCCCCGCCCCGCCCGCCCCCGCCCGCCTCGCGGCGCCTGGACACCGAGCCCCGCCGCCCCCTCGGGGCGCCCCGGCGGGAGGGAGCAGGCGCCGAGCGGAGGCAGCCAAGCGGGGGCGGAGCGCGGGGACTGCCCGCGGGAGGACTTGGGGTGCGGCGCTGTCGGAGGGGCTGCGGCGCTCCCTCCCTCCCTCCCTCCCTCCCTCCTACCCTCCTCGGCGGTGGCTGACCCCGGAGAGGCCAAGACCCAAGACCGGCCAGTGGCTGGCTCCGCTCAGGCCTCCCGCACCTGAGATCCCAGAGCCCCTCCTCGCCCCACCCCGCCCCACCCCCAGGAGAGGCTGTGCCCAGGAAGTGGCACCCAGGCGTGCAGACTGGAGAAGGTGCTGGCGGTGGGGACCGGCCGACCTGGGCTTAGAAGGGCAAGGTTTGAGGCCCCTATGGGGGCTGTGCAGCTCCAAAGAGAACGTGGTCCCCCGGGGTATGGGAACAGATCCAGGGCAAAGTAGGGCAGAGGGTTACACCCCTGGCAGCTGCAGGAGAAGAGCAAGTCCTTGCTGTTTATTTATCGAGCACTTGTTGATCTTGGGAGACACTGATGATGTCTCTGCTCTGTCCTCTTTATCCTGAAGACGTTTTTCGTTTTTTTAAGATTATTTATTTATTCATGAGAGACACAGAGAGAGGCAGAGGGAGAGGGAGAGGCAGGTTCCCTGCAGGGGAGCCAGATGTGGGACTCGATCCCAGATCATGATCTGAGCCGAAGGCAGATGCTCAACCACTGAGCCACCCAGACATCCGTTAAAGATGTCTTTAAGCCAAGACACCTACTGATACATGAACATCTATTTAAATATAACAATCCTCAAATAGATGTGTAGTCAATACTGGTGGTAATTATAATGTGGTTTTGGAGGGCTTTGGAACAAAAAGGAGAGTAAAACGTGACTACTGGAAAGAAAGAACTAAGATGCTTTTTATTTAAACTGTTTGAGCACTTGCTCTGATCAAAGCAAAAGCTAACCTCTTCTGAGGGTGAATCTATGCCAAGCACTGTCCTAGCACCTTTCACATCAATAAAACCACTAAAATCAAAATGACTGACAATTTTAAATCTGAGGAAGAGGTGAAGCACCTGGATACATTGCTTTCATGAGAATGCAAAATGGTATAACCGCTTTAAAGAGCTGTTTGATAGTTTCTTACACCATCCTATGACCAGAATGGAGATAAATATGAAACACATGTCCACCAAAAAAAGACTCATTGCCAGGATGTCCGGAGCAACTTTAATGATAGTAGCCTAAAACGGCCCAAATATCCATGAATTAGTGAACAAATTGTGTACATTCATACATGGAATACCATTCAGCAATAAAAACTCCTGATCTACACAACATGGATTAATCTCAAAAATACTGCATTGAACAAAAGAAGGTGGACACAAAAGAGAACATACTCTAGAGTTCATTTATATGAAGTCAAAAGATGAGGAAAATTAGCTTATGGTGATTTATGCCTGTAAGGGTAAGGATTGACCAGGACAGAGGGCAAAATAAATTTCTGAGGTGCTATTTGTATGTTATCTTATGTAAATATAATTTGTGTATTTTATGTAAATTACACTCTCCCACTTCCATCCTATCCCAGCCCCCAAGAAGCAAAAACATAAAGGAAGAGTGCAGGGGAAAGGGAGGGGATGATTCAGGAGAAGGATGTGATTGTTGGAGAACAAATTCCTTGAGAAATGAGCCCATCCCAAGCCCAAGGAAGGAATATTATTGTTAGCAAGGAGAGGCTACACCCCCGGGCCGAAAGAAAGCAGAAGTCAGGGAAAAAGTCCAAAGAGTTTCTAGCTTGGTGTGAGAAAATGAGGGAGCTGCCCCTGGCTGCTCTTGGCCCAAGGGGTTTGAGGCTACCTCATTAGCCAAGATTTGAGGGAAAGAATGTGGGAGGTTTGAAGACTGGAGAAGGTATAAACTGTCATTTCAGAAAATAAGTACACTAACTAGGAGCTGTGCCAGATGTGTCAGGAGAGCCAATACCCCTGAGCAGCTTCAAATCATGGCTTTAAGTGAAGCCAGGCAGCCTCATGGGATGGTTGTCAATCAGCAACTTGGATCTGCTCAGGACAGGTACTGGGGGTGTGTGGGGGGGTGTCTTCAGCTGAGATTGGCGTTTGCCGGCAAGGAGTAACAGAAAGAAGTGAAAGGCATGATGGGAAGATCGACCCTAGGATCTACATTAAATGAAGGATGCTGAGAAAACAGGTGGAGGGTAGGAGTGAGCAGGCTGATGGGCTGTGAGACAGAGATGGGATCAAGGGATTGGAGGGGCTGAATTCAAAGAACTGTGGTGGGTGAACTTGAAAAAAAAATAGGTTGTGATATTGAGAGAGTGGCTTGTTTGAAACTTGCCTGAGATTTCTTAGGAGTGCAGATTCTGTTGAAGTGAGGGCTCTCGGTGGGGTGATGTGGCTAGAGGAAGGAGAGGGAAAGTTCATTGGAAATGAGAAGGTCAAGGAACCGAGAAGCCCAAGTGTGGGTATCGTGGTGGTGAGAGAAAAGGGAAACTGAGTCAGGGCGTGAATCCCAGCGAATGGAGAGAAATGACAAGCCAGTTGGTAAGAAAGATGCAGGAAAAAGGAGAGACAGGGAGACAGCAGGATAGTGTGAATGTCACGGGCTGTTTTTTTTTTTTTTAAGATTTTATTTATTTATTTGAGAAAGAGATTAAGAAACAACACAAGCAGGGGAAGGGGCAGAGGGAGAGGGAGAAGCAGACTCCCCACTGAGCAGGGAGCCTGACTTAGGGCTTGGTCCGAGGATCTTGGGATCATGACCTGAGCCGAAGGCAGATGCTTAACCAACTGAGCCACCCAGGTGCCCCATCACGGGCTTTTTTTCAAAGAAGGGATAACCATACTTTCCTTATTCTTACATAGACACATGTATCAAACATATAGTGGCACTTCTGTGGCTTTCAGCAGTCCTCATAACAGTAGGTGAGTTGAATACAAGATAAATTCCCCCAGTTCAGCACACCAATAACACACACACATTTGGTTAATTGGGTATGAAACAGAGGAAGCGGCCCTGTGCTGCCCTGGGATGTGATCATGCTTATGTCCACAACAGTGTATCTCAGACCTTCGGGCCCTAGGAATTGGGGTGCTCTCTGCCTACGAAGTCAGCATTATATCCTGGGACAGCAGACCAGACTGTGACTCAAAAGGGCAGGGAAATTGTACTGCAACTTTGGAAGACAGTTTTATGGTTTCTCACAAAACTAAGCACGCTTGATGATGATTGTCATATGATACGGCAATCACACTCCTTAGTATTTACCCGAAGGAGTTAAAAAATTATCTCCATACTGAAACCTACACATGGATGTTTATAGCAGCTTTATTCATAATTGCCCAAAATTGGAAGCAACCAAGATGTCCTTCAGTATATTAATGGGTAAATGAACTGTGGTGCATCCAGACTTTTTTCACTAAAAAGAAATGATCTATCAAGCCACAAAAACACATGGAAGAACCTTAAGTACATATTCCTAAGTGAAAGAAGTCAACCTAAAAAGGCTACGTGCGATGTGATTCCAACTATATCACATTCAGAAAAAGGTAAAATTATGGAGAGAGTAAAAAGATCATTGGTTGCTGGGGATTAGGGGAGATGGAGAAAGAGATGACTAGGCAAAGCACAGGGGAGGTTTAGGGCTGTGAAACAACTCTGTATGAGACTATAGTGGTGAACTGGTGTCATTGTACATTTGTTCAAACTCCTACAACACCAATAGTGAACCCTGATATAAACCATGGGCTTTGAGTAATGATGATGTGTCAATGTAACTTCATCAATTGCAACAAACATACCCCCTGGGGGAGCGGATATTGATAATGGGGGAGGTCATGCAGGTGCAGGCGAAGTAGGGGAACTCTGTACTATCCCCTCAATTTTGCTGTGAACCTAAAACTGCTCTAAAGAGGGAAGGGGAAGATGCTCCAGGACTCATACAGCCTCAGCCAAAACAGAAGCCACGCCACTATCAACAAGACCAACTAAAGCGAATCTAGAGAGGAAAGTCCTGATGGTGAAGAGATTGGAGCTAGGGTACCTATGGCGGTTGGGGGGGGGGGCAATTTAAGAGACAAGTATCATATTGGAGAAACTGAGAAGACATCCCAGAAGGAGTGAACTCAGGGTGGAGAGGCTAGACTGGGCTGGAGAAGTGGGCAGGACCCCGTCCAGGTAGGCACCAAAGCCAGGTCTTGAGGCCTCTGGACTTGTCCCCGTGCAATGAAGTCTGTGAGGGTTTGTCTGACATCTGCACCCTGCGCTCTTTTTCAGTCTTCCCTTCCAATGCAGAGCGGATGTCTGCCACAGAAAGCAGTTCCCACGCTGACTCTTCAAGTGTAGAAGAGTGGTGATTGCTTCAGTGTTCCAGCCTGCTGACCTCTTAACATGAGCGGATTCTTTCCACAATAGACAAAACTAACAGGCAACAGGGGCTGCCAACAGTGAAATAAAATGATATGGGAAGAAAAAATCACACCCTGGAGAAGGGGGGAGAGACAAAAGAGGGAGATTCAAGATTCCTAGGTGTTATCTCAACCGAATCAATCAATATCTGGAACACCTATGGAGAGTTCTAGTGTTACAAAAATGAGCAGGGCTGATGTCCCTACACCTGCCCCCAAGTCCAAATGCAAATCACATAAGTTCACAGAAGCTCAGCTTCCCGCATCCAAACAATAGTACCTTTCAATCTGGATAGTACTTGAAACCTTTTCCAAACCACTTTACACAGGCCATCTCATGTCCCCTTTCAACATCTCAGCAAGGCCCGGGAGGCAGGTACAATTGGTCCCCTGGAAAAGAGAGGAACAGGCCGTCAGAGATAAGTCACTTGCCAAGGTTGGTGGCTGATGAGTGGCCAAATATGGGCCTGTAAACCTGCTAACAGAACCCATTTCTTCTATTGATGGCTTCTTTTATGATGGCTTTTACTCTCAGTATGAAATATACAAAGAATATAATTGAAATTTTCTGGAGGTCATCAGTTTGCAACCTGTCTTGCCCTTTTACTTATTTTTTACTTTTAAAGATTTTATTTATTCATGAAAGACATAGAGAGAGAGAGGCAGAGACCTGGGCAGAGGGAGAAGCAGGCTCCCTGTGGGGAGCCCGATGCCAGACTCAATCCCAGGACCCTGGGATTACGACCTGAGCCAAAGGCAGACGTTCAACCACTGAGCCACCCAGGTGCCCCTGTCTTGCCCTTTTAATAATACTATAAATGATAATGATAGCAGCCGCAGCTAATAGGGAGTGTTTACAGTGTGCTAAGCACACGAGACATATTGGTTTCTCATTTACCTCTCACCATCTCTATGAGATGGATACTATCACTGTGCACTGTGAAGGGACTCAGACTCAGAGAGGTTAAGAGATCTGCCTGAGGTCGCCCAGCTAGTGGATCTAGGAGCTAAAATTAGAACCTAGGTTGATTCCACGACGGGGTTCAGTCTCGTTCTGGCATCAGGGAATATTAAAACGTCTGGACTCTTTTCCACCTCAGGAGAAGGATGAGGAAGCTTGATGATGTTGGGAAGTCTGAACCCTGGGAGAAAATGGTTCTGTGGGTTTTGCAAAGATCTTATGTAGAGCACTTAGAAGGTATACCACTGCCTCACATTGGGAAGCTGCCCTAATCTTTTTCAGAAGTGAAGAATAGTTTGGAAAGAGGGACATTGTAAAACAAAAGAGTAGAAACAAAACAAAACAAAACAAAAAACCCAACAACCATCTTCTAGGCAGTCTTCCTCCTGTTACCCAGCACACGCCCATGCCGGAGACCAGTAGGGGACCCATGACCTAGCAGGGCTGGACAGAGTCAGAGCCTCAAATTCTCTCCACTGCTAGTTGCATGATCTTTACCTTTCTGACTTTTTCATTCCCTTCAGGGGAAACCTCAGGGTGAGGGTTGGTGCCCTGGTTATTTCAGACTTGCATCTAATCTAACAGTTCAATGTTCAGCAGAAAAGGCTGACCCTTCCCTCAATCTGCTGAACGTCAGTGCAGTGCCTTTTTATTACTGTACGCTGTCCAGAATAGATTATTTAGGGCAAGAAACTTCCACACACATATATACACAGTTAAAATGGTTTGATTTTTTTGCTTTATTAGAAGTTTTTTGTTTACGGTTTATAGTTTACCAAAACAATATACTTTCCTAGTAAAGAAAAATCATTATAAACTGCAAATCATAAAGCAGAAAGATTCATGGGTAAGAGCTGAACCAATGTTGTGAGGTTTTAACTTTTACAAAGGGAAATTTATTTGGGAATCCTAGTGCTTATTTTTAAAACCTGGGGACAGCGGGCCCCAGTGACAGGGAAATCAGACTGAAGACTGTGGAGGCCGAGAAAATTAAGGCCATCCCACCTCAAGTTTAGCATTAGCACAAGTACAGCCACCGTAGGCCCCTGGGATTAAGAGCTGAACTTTAGAGGAAAAACTGCAGAATGTCCTAGGCTGGGAATCCCATATCAGAAAGACAACAGAGCTCAGAATGCCCTAGGCAGAGAATCCCGGATCAGATCTTAAGAAACTCCCCCACCCTTTCCCCCATATTGGAATGAAAAAAAAAAAATTCCTCCACCCCTTCTGAAAATCCCCTAGACCAGCCCATAAAAAAACCAGCTGTAACCCACTTCGGGGTCCAAGTCCCTGCTCTGCTGTATGGAGTACACTTGGACCCAAGCTCGAGCTTGTAAATAAACCCTCGTGTGTTTGCATCAGTGTCGGCTCCTTGGTGGTTTCTTGGATTCGCAATCTTGGGCACAAGACAAGCTATTTGGGAAGTGAGGCTCTGGCCAGAACATTCTGGTCCAGGGGCCAGCATGGACCCCCTCCCCCAGGGCAGAGGGTACTACCAGATGGTCCTGGAGCCTCAGCTGGATGGGATGTGGAATCAGCCTCCTGGCTCTCGGGAGCACATTCATTACCAAAGCCTTCCCAGGGCCCTCTGAGATGCCCGTTTCAGCCCAGGCCTCTTCCCCAGAGACCCGCTGTTAATCAGCCCAAAGGGCCTCAGGCAATAATGTTGCATTTTTGTCTCTAAGGCCAATCAGTAATAAACTCAGCCTAGGACAGAATTTTGTTTGTTTGTTTGTTTGTTTATATTTTTTAGAGAAGGAGTAGGGAGAGGCAGAGGGAGAGGGAGAGCAAGAATCTTAAGCAGGCAACACACCCAGCACAGAGCCCACTGTGGGGCTCGATCTTAACTCTGAGATCATGACCTGAGCTGAAATCAGGAGTTTATCGCTTGACCAACAGAGTCACCCAAGTGCCCCTAGGGCAGAATTTTAAATATGAGTGATTCATCCTAGGTTCTCCTTCTGGTTGCTTAACTACAGCTATTTTTTTTTTCCTTCTAGCCAGGTTAATTAGCCAGGACCTGGCCTGGCCTGGTCCTCAAACTAATGTCCACAGCCATGTTGAAGCTTCTTTATTGTAGATTTGAGTCTGTTTCTATGCTTGGAGGAGCAGTTCTTAATAATGCTGTACGGGAATGTCTGTATCTTTGTCCCCAAAGCCACCCATCCCAGACAAGTTTTGTGAGTCATCAAAGAAGGTGTGGATTGAACATGGAAAGGCAGCTTGTTTGTAGGGGCCTGCCATCACCTGTGCTGTCAAGCAGGAGGTGGAACTCCTCCCACCAATCAGTCGACTCCCTCAAATCCATCACTGAAGGCACGGATAGTTAGTTGTGCAAAATGGTCCATCCTCAGAGGAGACTGGACTCTTCATCCAGGCCCCAGAACATCACAGCAGCAGATGAGCACTTGGGTGAAGTTCCAGAGAATTCACTGCCTGCTATTACCATCCAACCCACGCCGGTGGCCCGTCAGTCCCAGACTCCATTCCTGCACACAGGATCCTTCTAGAATCCAGGACCTATCTTCACCATTAAGAGGAAGCAAAATGAGGTTGCTTCTCTTACAGGGTCCCCAGACCTCCCATGGGCACTCTCTGTAATTCCTCCTCTTTTTCCTTCTGCACCCATGTTCCTTGGCCAGGCTTCATCTAATAAGTAGCATTGTTTGTTGACCATATCTGGATAATGTGTTACCACTTACCTCTGCAAATCCTAAAAACAATCCTCTAAGGTAGATAAATTCATTACCGATGCTTTACAGTTGGGGGACAGGCATAGAGACATTACCTAACTTTCCCAAGGCCAGACAGTCAAGAGCTGGGTATTTCTGATGCCTTTTGACTGCGACTGTCTTCCTGGTAATAACACCTCTGAAAATACAATGTGGTAGTTAACTCTGAAGCCAGATTACTAGATGTGTGACCCTGGGCAAGCTGCTTAAAATCCCTCATGTGCAAAATAGGGATAATAATGCTTAAATCACAAAGATGTTGTGAGGTATTAAATGGGAAGGAAGATAGTGCTTGACTCATAAGTTAGCACTTTTTTTTATTGTTGTGTGTTCAGGGGCTTTCACATCTATATATCATTTCATCCTCAGATGCAGAGACAGGAATGTTCTCGTTTTACACTGAGGTCCCTGGAAATGAGTTAGGCTGCCCAGGGCTTGACAGCCAGTGGAGAAGCCAGGGGCAAAACCAGATTTCCAGACCCCTCCACTGGACCTCCACTGTGGGAGGATATAGTTGGCCCACCCTAAGTTCAAAAGCATCTTAGGTTTCAACCTTGTGAGACTGCCACGTGCCAGGCTCACAAGATAACTGACTCAGCAGAACAGGCTGGCTCCTGCATCAAATGTTCAGACCCACAGTCTACATGCATGAAAAAGTATAACTGGTAAAGTTATAAATGCCCTTTGCACATATAAAAATGTTTCTGGAATCCAAACCTTGGAGCAACCACTTCAGACACGTTGTTGTGGGTCTTACCTGGAGTGATTTGAGGCACTGAGAGTGAAAGAGCAAGCCTGTAGCGTCCACCAGACCTAAGGACAAGCTACAGCTCATGAGAACCCAGGTCCCCCTTCTACCCTGAAGAGAAGAGACATTCTCAGTATAAAGCCTCTGCTGATCCGCCACCGTGCATCTGCTGGGCCGGGCCACGCAGCACCTGCCTCTGCCCTCAGTGAGCTCTTCTTGCTATAAAATCCAATCCTTGGACATAGATTTTCCATGACATTCCTTTATGATCAAAAATATCATACCCTGTTGTCAGACCTTGGGTTCTTCCCGTTCTCAGTTGGTAACACGCAGTCAGCACACTGTTGTCACCTTTGGTTGTTACCATTCTTTGTGGCACAGTTCAAGGTGACCCAATCTGGCTGCCTCCTTCTCTTCTCAGAACAAACATGAATATGACTATGGACGCATTGAGAAGCACTCTAGCTTTTATGTTTCTGCTTTTGTTTTATGTCTTGTGTGTACGGAGCAGAGGATTGCATATATACTACATGGTGACATATTTTAAGGACCCTTTAACTTTCCCCCTCTCTTTTCCTAAAGTTGCTTTCCCTTCAGTCACCACCCTGAATCTCTCTCTCTCTCCAGCCTTTTCTCTGTTTTGCCCCAACCTTTCTCTTCCTTTCCAGACTCTTCTGTCTGAGTCCCTCTCCTCAGCAAACACTCAGGGCTACTTTTCTTGTCTGCTGTCCTCCAACTGGAGGAAGGGAATTCCCCTTCTTAGAAAGCAGTAAGAAAGATGTGGAAACCATATCAATGATTTTTTTTTTCTATCACTCAAATACTGTTTTGTGATGGGAAGGACAGGAAGAGGTTAAACCTATATTAAATACCCATGATATGAGCAGCCCGGGTGGCTCAGTGATTTAGCACCGTCTTCAGCCCAGGGCCTGATCCTGGAGACTGGGGATTGAGTCTCACGTCAGGATCCTTGCATGGAGCCTGCTTTTTGCTCTGCCTCTCTCTATATATCTCTGTGTCTATCATGAATAAATAAATAAAATCTTTAAAAAATGAATAAATGAATAAATACCCATGATATACCAGAGGTATTCTCATTTCATGGTCCGGTTAATATGTACCATCCATCCAGGTATATGGCAGCTTACCAAGACATAGGGTCCATTTCTTCAGGGAATGAAACCAGTTTTAACTGACCACACAATTATGGTACATAAGGTACTTGCTAAATATTTTAATTGGATGCCAAAGGTTGGAAGCATGAATAAAAATAAAAATACTGATGTCTGACTTGTCTTGAAAAGCTGGAGATTTGGTATTGCCTGGCCTGACACTAGTGAGAGTTCACTGTGGTTGCCTCTGCTGCCCACTCTGCAGGGCATCATCACCCTCTTCTGTGTTCTGGATACCAAAGTAAGTCCATTGTCATCTACCATCATGCTTCTACTATTTCCTTATGATAAATATAAAAATTAAATATCTCAAACATAGGTAAACAAGAGAATTAAGATGCCACGTGCTCCATGCACCTACCCACTAGTCCCTGACCTCACCTGCTTGCTGCCTGTAAGTATTTGCCCACTCAAAGTGAGCTCACTTTACTGAGTAATTCTTTTCCAGCTCCTCTAGGCACTGGTACCAACAGGGGGCATGTATCCCCCAATTCTCGATGGATTGGAATGAATGCAATAAATCCTACAGGAAGTCTGTTTGTTTATAGTCTTCTCTACTGCTCTTTCCCTTCCCATTCCCTGCTGTGGCCCAGAGGTACTCCCTCCCTGGTCCATGAACAAACCCTGGAGTGCCTTTTGGGGCTTCAGCTAGTCCTAACTAAATCTTCTAAAATATCAATGGCTATGAAAGTAGAGGAAGTATTTCAAAAACGCCTTAGTAGCACTGTTACCAGTAAACCATGGTAGAGAGTTCCCAATGGCTGGGTTTGTTATAAGCCAAGTCTAAGTTAGAAATGAACAGCCCAGGGACCCCTGGGTGGCGCAGTGGTTTGGCACCTGCCTTTGGCCCCAGGCGCGATCCTGGAGACCCTGGATCGAATCCCATGTCGGGCTCCAGGTGCATGGAGCCTGCTTCTCCCTCTGCCTGCGTCTCTGCCTCTCTCTCTCTCTCACTGTGTGCCTATCATAAATTTAAAAAAAAAAAGGAGAGAGAGAGAAATGAACAGCACAGAGTTCTGTGAATCAGCCAATTTAGTCCAGAAATTCATTTACAATTTTTTAAACTACTCAGTTTAGGCTCCCTTTCTCAAGAGAATAGGCCAAATTTTGGCAGTCTTGCCAAGGACAGGGATTGAGGATGGGCATTAATACAGCAGAAAATGATATTATAAAATACCAATCCTGGGGTCCCCAGGTGGCTCAGTCAGTTAAGCATCTGCCTTTAGCTTAGGCCATGATCCCAGGGTCCTGGGATTGAGTTCTGTGTCAGACTCCCAGCTCAATGGGGAGTCTGCTTCTCTCTCTCCCTGCTGCTTGTGCTGTTGCCTTCTTTGTCTCTCCCAAATAAATAAATAAATAAATTACATCTTAAAAAAAAATTATCCATTCCAGATTTTCCAGTTCACCTAATCGTGTCTTTTGTCAGCAAAGACAATTTGGTAATTGGATAATCAAATGTGACCCAACTGTTAGGCCTCTGTAAATCTTTTCATATAAATACTTTTAAGGGTTCAGGAGGAAAAAATTATTGTCACACCATTGGTCCAGGTTTTTTTTGCTTTAGGAAATATGGTGGCTACCACTATATGGCTCCTTCCTCAGAGGCTGTGGTAAAGGTGTGATGCTAGGGCTGAGGAACTAAGGTGCTACTCCTCAAGTGTCTTCACATGAGTGTCAACTTCACTTCTCATTACATCTACCTCCCTATATACTCCACTTCACCTTTATTTCATGCTTTTTTTTGGCTCCCTTCTAGTTTCTAATATATGTATATGTTCCCCCTCGTTAGACCAAAACAGCTTGAGGATGGACTACACCTTTTTTTTCCTCTTTTGGCTACCTTAGTGCCTGATTAGTATCAAACATACAGTGAGTGTTTAAATGGCTTCTAGAATGAGTGGAAACTTTTTTTTTCCTGTTGAGTAGGAACTCTGAAACACCTTCCATCACTTTCCCCATTTCGTCTCCTTGCCATCCCTCACTGCTCCCTCCTCGACACTGAGAGGGAAGCTCTGAGTGGGAAGGAGACCTTGGAAGGAAGAAGCCAGAACCAAACCTGCCTCCTGTTTTTCCCACTTCTATTTCTGCTCATTTTATTCTGAGTCTAGAAGACACATAAAAACTATCTGTTCCCCCAAAACTGAGGAGGAAGACTTTTCCAAGGCAGTAGTTGGGGCAGATTTTTGTTTTTAATGAAAAAAAATTATTTTTTTCTTGGCTTATTTATTTATTTGAGAGAACAGGAATGAGAGGGGGGAGGGGCAGAAAAAGAAGCAGACCCCCTCACACCCCCCAGCTGAGCAGGGAGCATGATGTGGGACTCGATCCCAGGACCAGGAGATCATGACCTGAGCCAAAGGCAGACACTAGGCTGACTGAGCCACCCAGGTGCCTGGAAAATTTTTTTCTATGAAGAGAGTGGAGCATGAATGAGCATCACTGCATCATTACTGCCCGGCTTATGAGCTCACACCAGAATGACTGGCTGGAGGCCATGCCCCAGCATGCAGTGCATGCTGACTATGCAGGGTGAACCCAGCTCTTTTATGTTTTCAAATATCCTCACACCATACTTCAAAACAATGCATTGGCATCCTATCCTTAATGCTTAAAAATGAATTTACCATAGCCATCCCTAAACCCGCTGATTCTCTTTCGTCTCCTTCTAAGAAGATCTCTCATATTCATCCAATTCTTTCCATTTGCTCCCACTACCTGATGGGATTTAGGATGAGAACTGCAAGAGCCTTTGGGTATCATCCCGCTCTCATCATTTTCCACATAGCAGCCTGCCTCCATTGCCTGCTTCCAACCCATTTTCCACACAGCAGCCTGGGCTCTATTTCCTTAACAAATCAGCTAACTCTCCATCTCAAAGTGCTCCAGTGGTTCCCCTTCCCACTTAGAATAAAAACTCCAATGACTGCATGATCTGACCTCACATTTCCTACCAATGTTCCCTTCTCCCCCTTCATTGCAGCGTTGCAGGCCTCCTCCCCCAGAGAGTCTTTGCTCTCATGGATCCCTGTCTCTGAATCAGTGGCTACCCCCTTCCTAGGAGAGAAGCTCCCCTCCACCTGTGAGCACCACCACAACACCCTGCTTCTTTTTCCTCCTGGCATTTAGTATCAACTGCAATTATATATTCACTTATTTCTTGACTTGTTTATCAGCTTTCTCCATGTGGCAAGATATAAATAGCACACAGATTTCCAACTACATTCTTTTTTTGGGTAGATCCTCTCTTTTGGTGGAAGGATTCCTAAAAGGTGTAGTTGCAAACATAAACTCTTTCCTCTGAATATTAACATCAGCAATCTCAAGAGTAGTTCATTTTAGTCAGCACATTAAAGAATTATTGTTCACTTTTCTAAATATAACAATGGTATGATTGTTATGTATCTTAAGTCTTAACCTTTTAGAGATACATATTAAAATACTTAATATGAGGGGTGACTGGGTGGCTCAGTCAGTTAAGCATCTGACTCTTGGTTTCAGCTCAGGTCCCTCTGCTCTTCCCTACCCTGCCCCCACCCCCCTGTTCCCTCTCTCTGTCCCTAAAAATAAATAAAATAATTAAAAAAATAAAATACTTAATATGAATGAAAAGATATAGTATCTGAAAATTGCTTTAAAAGAAATTAGGGCAGGGCAATGGGGGGAGGAAATTGTAGAAGTGTTTATGAATAATTACCCACTTGCGGCTGCAAGTGGGTAATTATTAAAGTTGAATAATACATGGGAGTTCATTATACTAGTCTTTCTACACCTGTACATGTTTGAAATTTCTCATAATGAAAAGGAAGAAAGAAAAAAGGTCTTACAGCATTTTCAGAGATGTGTCCTAGACATAAATTCTCTTTCATGTAGACAGACACACACTGTCTTCATTTCAGATCATGTCAACTCAAGCTCATCCTTGGATTGGGCTATGGCCACCTCATTTCAGCAGCTGGAAAAGATCCATGACCTCCTCCCCTTACCCCACCCCCCCAAGAATGTTCACACATGAGAACAGGGAACTTGGATATGGTGTTCACGGATATGCTCCAGGCTCCCAGACCAACGCCTGGGGGAAAAAAACATGCACTCAATAAACATGTAAACAAATTACCTATTGTGGTTCATGCCATCCTTTCTTCCAGGTCACTCAGACTACAACCGTAGGATTATCATTGCTGCTTTCTTCTCCACACTCCCTCTCACATGGGGATCCCTTCTGTCCATTCCCATTGCCAATGCCTTTCATCACCATTTACCTCTACCCCTGCAACAACCCAGGTAGGTCTCTTTATCCCAGCCTCCCCTCTATAGAGCATGTTTTACACACTACCAGAGAGCTCCTTCTAAAGCATTGTTGAAAATGTACTGAAATACTTGGCCTTTTATTAGTAATAAGCTTATTTTATATTTTCACAATGTCTTATAGATGGCAAAGCTCTTTCAGCTCTGTCATTTGATTTGATCCTCATGGCCTCTTGAGGCAGAAATTTTTCTCTTCATTTTACAGATGAAGAAACTGAGACTCAAAGACCAGAAGTTAAACAGCTATTAAGTAACAGCTTGAACAAGAAATCAGTGCTCTACAGAATAAAAGTTAATGGGAAGAAAGCAATCTACAGATTTAATGCAATCCCAGTCAGAATACCCAACAGCATTTCTCACAGAGCTAGAACAATTAATCCTACAATTTGTATGGAACCACAGAAGACTCTGAATAGCTAAAGCAATCTTGAAAAAGAAGAACAAGAGCAGATGCTTCATAATCCCAGATTTCAAGATATGCTACAAAGCTGTAGTAATCAAAACAGTATGGTATTGTCACAAAAATAGATACAGAGATCAATGGAACAGAATAGACAGCCCAGAAATAAACCCATACTTACATGGTCAATTTATCTTCAACAAAAGAGGCAAGAATATGCAATGGGAAAAGAGAGTCTCTTCAACAAATAGTGTTGGGAAAACTGGACAGCTACATGAAAGAATGAAACTGGACTACTGTCTCATATCATGCACAAAAATAAACTCAAAATGGATTAAGGACCTAAATGTAAAACCTGAAACCATAAAAATCATAGAAGAGAGCACAGGAAGTAATTTCTCTGCTAATTGACTATAGCAACATTTTTCTAGATATGTCTTCTGAGACAAGGGAAACAAAAGTGAAAATAAACTATTGGGACCACGTTAAAAAAAAAAAAGGATTCTGCACAGAAAAGAAAACAATTAACAACACTAAAAGACAACCTACTAAATGGGAGAAGATATTTACAAATGACATAGGTGATAAAGGTTTAGTATTCAAAATATAAAAAGAACTTATACAACTCAACACTCAAAAAACAAATAATGCAATTAAAAAATGGGCAGAAGACATGAACAGACATTTCTCCAAAGAAGACATCCAGATGGCCAATGGACATATGAACAGATGCTCAACATCACTCATCAGCAAGGAAATGCAAATAGAAGCCATGGTGAGATAGCACCTCACATCTGAGAATGGCTAAAATAAAAAAATACAAGAAACAACAGGTGTTGGCAAGGATGCAGAGAAAAAAGATCCCTGGCACACTGTTTGTGGGGATGCAAACTGTTGCAGCCACTATGGAAAACAGTATGGAGCTTCCTTAAAAAATTAAAAAGAGAACTACCACATGATCCAGTAATTCCACTACTGGGAATTTAGCCAAAGAATATGAAAACACTAATTCAAAAAGATATTATGCATCCATATGTTTACTGCAGAATTATTTACAATAGCCAAGGTATGGAAGCAGCCCAAGTGTTTATCAATTGATCAGTGGATAAAGAAAAAATGATATATATATATATATATAAAACAATGGAATATTATTCATCTATTAAAAGGAATGAGATCTTGCCATTTGCAACAATATGGATGGATCTAGAGAGTATAATGCTAAAGAAACTAAATTGTCAGAGAAGGACAAATACCATGTGATTTTAGTCATGTGTGGAATTTAAGAAACAAAACAAAGGGGGGAAAAAAGAGACACACCAAAACACAGACTCTTAACTGTAGAGGAAACAAACTGATGGTTACCAGAGGGGACGTGGGTAGGAGGATGGGTGAAACGGGTGACAGGGATTAAGAGGTCACAGTCCTGAGCACTGAGTAATCTATAGGATTGCTGAATTGTTATGTAGCCATGGGTTGCAGAACTCTTTGGGTTAGTGATAGTATGATAGAATGTCTTCAAAAGATTGTATATTATCTGTTTGTAAAAATGCATGTTCAAAAGAGAAAAATAATCATCTAGTACTTTTTCTGTCAGTCCAGTACTGCCTGACTGCACTTCTACCTTATGAGTACTACTTTCCTAGTACTAGTTTCCTAGTCTCAGGAACATGAACTGTGCCCAGCCACTCCCATGTCCCTGTCTCTGAGTTAAGAACATCCTTCCTACTAATTGAAAGCCACAAGACTAGGGACAGAGTCAGATTCATCTATATATACCCTCATTTAGAAACATATCCATATATGGTTCTTTCTAACCTAAATGGGGTGACATTTTCCTTTCTTTTCTTTTTTCAGAGAGAGGGCATGTGAAAGTGGTCATGGGGGCAGGAAGGTGCAGAGGAAGAGAGAGACTCTTAAGCAGGCTCCACACCCAGCACGGTACCCATCATGGCTCGATCCCATGACCCTGAGATCATGACCTGAGTTGAAACCAAGAGTCAGATGCTCATGATTGAACCACTCAGCTGCCCCTGGGTCACATTTTAAACATAAGTCTTCAATTATGATGCAAACTCTGTAAAGGCAGGAATTTTGCCTGAATTGCTCACGGCTACATTTCTTGCATTTATACCAGTGTTTGAAATAAAAGTGCTCTGTAAATATTTGCTCTATGAATAAAGTGACTCAGTTAGCTTATTTCTTGCTTATAATGTCTTAGAGATCTTTCCATGCCAGTACATGAATAGATCTATTGGATCCTTTTGAATGGCTATCTAGCATAATCAACACCCTATGGCATTTATATTCTTTCTAATTTTTCATATTTTAAACAGCATCATAATGATCATCTCCATTTATATAAAATACACACATATGCTTGTAATTCTTACAGAAATAATTCCTAGACTTGGACTTTATGGGGTCAAAGGGCACATACTTTAAAAATCTTGAAATATAGGCACCTGGTCCTCCTAAAAGACTATACCAATTTGTAGTTCCAACACCAGAGTATGAAAGTGTCTATTTCTTTATTTTTTAAGATTTTATTTATTTATTCATGAGAGACAGAAAGAGAGAGAGAGAAAGAGAGGCAGAGACACAGGCAGAGGAGAAACAGGCTCCCTTGCAGGGAGCCTGATATGGGACTTCATCCCGGGACTCCAGGATCATGCCCTGGGCCAAAGGCAGGCACTAAGCTGCTGAGTCACCCAGGGATCCCCGAAAGTGTCTATTTCTCTTTTGCCTTGCTAACCCTAAAAACTATTTATCTGTCTTACTTGGCCAAATGGATCTTAGTCCCTATCCTCCTTTTCAGGAGAAAGGAAAGACAGACAGAGGAAGGTGGGAAAAATACAAAAGAAAGGTGGCACGTAAAGGAAGTGAAATGTGCCTGGCTGGGTCTTCCAGGGAAAAATAGACAAGAGGCATTTCATTTGTGTTTATAATTTTTATATGGATGGGGCACCTGGGATGCCTGGGTGGCTCAGTGGTTGAGCGTCTGCCTTCAGCTCAGGTCATGATCCCGGGGTCCTGGGATCAAGTACCGCATTGGGCTCCCACAGGGAGATTGCTTCTCCCTCTGCCTATGTCTCTGCATCTCTCTGTGTCTCTCATGAATAAATAAACAAAAGCTTTAAAAAATAAATTTTATATGGTTAATGCTGAATCTAAAACATTTTTTTGGGCCAATGGTGCTTTTCTCTGAAGTATTGTGGTAAGGTTGTCAGAACACAGGGAATTGCTGCCCGAAAAAAAAAAAAAAAAAGAAGGGAAGTTATAATTTAATCTCCATTATATTGCAGGATTATCACCATATATATGAAGAACAAAATATTTGTCAAGGCATTTTCGCCTATGGTGTCATATATAATATTCACAAGAACTCTGTTGGCATATTTCTCCATTATTATTGATTATCTGAAGTACAGAAAATTCAAGTCATTAACCCAACATCACTCAGTTAAAGGCAAAGACAAGACTTAACCTCCTTCTTCTGGCTCAGCCTGGTTCTCTTTCCTGCGGGGTTTGCATGGTTAGTCAACTGCCCTTGAGTCAAATTCACTGCACTGAAAGCACATCAGACACTTTTCAGTGATTCTGTCCCAATAAGACACCTTCAATATATCACTCAGAGCTGATCATGCTGACATTATGTTATGGCTCTTAAAAGGAGAAAATGGTTACTAAGAAAAGAGCTCCTCTCTGTGTTCTTGACTCAAATTTATCACATCTTAAAGGGCACAGAGCCTTTGGAATGATCATGAAGATTCTTGCATATGTGCAGAATCTGCATTTCCTGAGAGGCCTAAGAGTACAGGCATTAAGAGTAGTGACATCAAAGCCCAGATTTCTACAATAAGTGTGTTGCAGGCAATCTAAAATTTCTCTTAAATCCTTTCAAGTTTCCATCTATTGCCTACGCTTCTGCTTTTCTAGGAATTTGTTACAGTCACACACCATTTTTTAGGTACCCCAATCTGTTAGCTACCCATTGCTACCTAATGATTCAGTCGACGTCTTAAAATAGCAAACATTGATTATGTCACAGTTTCTGTGGGTCAGGAGTCCAGCGTGGCAAGCTGGGTGTCTCTGACTTGGGGTTTCTCACAAGCCATCAGCAAAGATGCTGGCTGGGGCTGCAGTCATGTCAAGGTTCATGGGGGAAGACCTGCTTCCAAACTTGCTTGTTGACAGAACTTAGTTCTTTAGCTGTGGCCAGAGACAGCAGCTCCTTGCCACATGGTCCACCTGTGGAGCAGCCCACAACCTGGCAGTGTGCTTCCCTCAAAGCAAGAGTCAGAGAGCAAGAAAGGGTGCCCAAGACAGAAGTTATAGCCTTTTTGGTACCTAATCTTGGAAATGACATCCCATAACTTTTTCCATATTCTTTTTTAATTAATGTATTTGAGAGAGAAAAGAGAGAGCATGAGAGCAGCAGTGAGGAGAGGGGGTGCTGAGGGAGAGTGAGAGAATCTCAAGGAGACTGACTTGGGGCTCGATCTCATGACCCTGAGATCATGACCTGAGCAGAAACCAAGAGTTGGATGCCTAATCGCCTGAGCCACCCAGGCACTCCTTTCTCCATATTGTATTTATTAGAAGTGAGTCACTAGGTGTAGCCCGCAGGCATGGGGAGGGATTACCCAAAGGCACAAATACCAGAAGGTGGAACTCCCTGGGGGCTGTCTACCACAAACACCGTCTTACCACACACACCTTCCATCTTTCTTTCCTTTCTGTCTCCTGTCCTTCCTCCATCCCCTCCCTACTTCTCTCTACACTCACTGTGAGTCCACCAGGACTCCAGAGGTACGCTGGGCTGGGCGCTGGGAATACAAAGCCCAAGAACACTGAAATTGCGGCCTAGTGGAGAAGAAAGGTCCAATAAGATAAAGGTTTCCCACAGTTCAGTCACTTACCCTTTGGCCATAATCATGGATGTCCTAAACCTTGTCTTATTCCAGGTTTTAAATCTATTTGCTTCTAAAACATGACCTCATCGTAAGCCAGTTCCTACCCCTGGCTGCCCATTAGCAATGCATCCTGGAGGCTATTTAGCCTGCAGGTGAAGGAGATGAGGTTAACACCTGTTCTTCCCACCGCCCTGCAGCTGCTTGTCGAATATCCCCAAGTGGTCCTCAGCTGGGGGGCGGCCGCTTCCCTGGGAGGAGACCAACCCCCAGCCCTCATTCCCCCTCTCCACCCCCCCCCGGGGGGCCTTTAACCCTTCCTTAACAAAGGGAGGACGGGCACTGAGGGGGGCACTTGAAGGGATGAGCACTGGGTGTTATACTCTATGTTGGCAAATGGAACTTCAATTAAAAAAAAAAAAAAAAAAAAAAGGCAGGGGATCCCTGGGTGGCGCAGCGGTTTGGCGCCTGCCTTTGGCCCAGGGCGCGATCCTGGAGACCCGGGATCGAATCCCACGTCGGGCTCCCGGTGCATGGAGCCTGCTTCTCCCTCTGTCTGTGTCTCTGCCCCTCTCTCTCTCTCTCTCTGTGACTATCATAAATAAATAAAAATTAAAAAAAAAAAAAAAGGCAGAGCGACTTTTCTTCAGTGAAAAGGGAACTTCTTTCTTAAAAAGAGGTGGAGCATTATCGTGGGTACTTGTGACCCCCAGTGGCAGAGAAGGGAAATGCATGCGGCGAGGTGTGGGGGGCGGGCTCTCACCCAGGCCCCAGAGCCACCGCTCGCTCCGGGTGCAGAGCAGCGTCGACGCAAAAACAACGCAGGACAGACAACAGGACAGACACCCCCGCACCTCACCCCCGGCCCGAGCAGTGTCACTCACATCTAAGCTATCCGCACCTCCACCAGCACAAAACACACCACGAGATGCAAACGCCCCTGCGGCCTCTGCGTTGTGTCCCTGGGATTCTGGTGCATGACAAGGGAGGAGCCTCTCAAACTTCCCAAGGACCCCTGCTGGCTGAGAGGGCTCATCTAGGTCCCTGGGCGCCTGGGGGAGGGCCGTGAGCTGCAGGAGCAAAGGCAAAATTGTTCTGAAGTATCGTTTTTTATTATAAACGCTTCTGTGAATGCTGCATTCCGATGCGCTAATATCAACACGTTTAACGTGATATTCTACCCAAATCTCTGAATCAAATCAACTCTGTAGAAGGATACATGATTTTTACGCAGAGCCCCTTAGCCAGTACCCCTGACCCCAGGGGTCCCCCCATGTGAAGGGCGGAGACCAGGGTAACCACCATGGGGCGGGACTCGCCGCTCCCAATCCCAGCTCCCCTGCTTCCTGGGTGACCTTGGCAAATGAATCCACTGCTCGGAAACACTTTTCTTATTGGTAAAGCAGTTGTAACCTGGGAGCTCTGGAGAGCCTGAATTTCTGACTTCGGGGAAAGGTAACACCCTCGCATGTCTGTAGAGCGTTTTTGCGAGTTGCCAAGCTTTTTTCCTTGTGCTACTTTATTTCCCTGGTGTAAGGGGAAGAGAGCCAGCTTTGGAAGCCGAAACCTCAGCATGCACCCGGCTCTGCCAGAGTGCACTTGGGCAAGCGACTTAACCTTTGGGCTCTGGAAGGCTCATGCAAGAAAGAGATGTGACTATGATGTTGCAGATTATTGGGATACTTAAGTATAATTATAATAAGGTAGGCTGTCCACAATACGTGATAAGTCTCGCTGGTGGTTGGAGGTGGCTGGAGGCCGCTGCGGTGGGTGGGTGAGCACACCAGTTCTGCATTCAGGCTGGCTGAGCTCCTTTTTTTTTTCTTTTCAAAAAAAATTTTTTTTAAAGATTTTATTTATTTATTCATGAGAGACACACACACACAGAGGCAGAGACACAGGCAGAGGGAGAAGCAGGCTCCATGCAGGGAACCTGATGTGGGACTTGACCCCGGGTCTCCAGGATTAGGCCCTGGGTTGAAAGCGGCACTAAACCGCTGAGCCACCAGGCTGCCCTCTTTTCAAATTTTTATTTAAATTCTAGTTAGTTAACATATAGTGTCATATTGGTTTCAGGCATAGAATTTAGTGATTCATCACTTACATGTAACACCCAGGACTCATCATAATAAGTGCCCTCCTTTAAAAAAAAAAAAAAGATTTCTTTGACAGAGAGCATGAACAGGCATGTGAGTAGAGGGGAGGGGCAAAGGGAGAGGGAGAGGGAGAGAGAGAATCTTAAGCAGGCTCCATGCCCAGCAGAGCCTGACATGGGACTCAGTCTCACAACCCTGAGATCATGACCTGAGCCAAAATCAAGAGTTGGATGCTTAACCAACTGAGCTACCCAGGAGCCCCATAACAAGTGCCCTCCTTAATACCCATCACCTATTTAGCCCATCCCCTGCGCATCTCCCCTCCAGCAGCTCTCAGTTTGTTCTCTGTGGTTGAATCTCTTATGGTTTGCTTCCCTCTCTCTTTTTTTCTCTTCCCATATGTTCATGTTTTGTTTCCTAAATTCCACATATGAGTTAGATCATATAGTATTTATCTTTCTCTGACTGACTTATTTTGCTCAGTGTAGTACACTCTAGCTCCACCCATGTCTTGCAGAAAGTAAGATCTCATTCTTTTTGATGGCTGAGTAATATTCCATTATATATGTATATATATAAAAATAATATTCATATATATGTATATATATATCTTCATCCTTTCATCTGTGAATGGACATTTGGGCCCTTCCCTTAGTTTGGCAGACTGGCTCAGCCCTTATTATCTAGGTGGTCTTGGGCAAGTTATTTAACATTTCCTCAATTTCCTCAACTGTCAAAGAAAGATAAATATAGAACCCTCTCAGAGGTTATGAAAATAAGATGACTTAATAGAAAATATGCTCACAGTAGTGACTAACTCACAGAAGATTAAGGGTTCCAGTAAGTATCTACGTATAGCTGAATGGCCATATTATTGTCCTCTTCAGTTAGGGAAGTAGATGCTCAGAGAAGGTCCCTTCTATCACTATGACTTCTCTTCCTAAGTGGAAGATTGAGGATTTGAACCCAGATTATGACTCCCGATCTGGTCATCTTTTCACTGTGCTCCAACAGGGTCTCCTGGGAGTAGGGGCTATGCACTTCACAGCAATTTATCCTCCACTAGAAGCCATGAATCCCTGGGGCCACCCATGGAGGCCAATGCCCACACACTATTCCCAAATATAAATAGCAGTGATTCTCAAACTAATTTTTTCTAGTTCATGAAATAATGCATTGTTGTTTCCCAGAGAGGTTGGAAAAAAGACAATAACCCTGTGTCTAATGGAGTTTCTCTCTGGAACTAAAAAATCTCTCAGTTACCTACAGATGCTATAGGGAACCAACATTGTTCTGATACCTGCTTGGATCCAACAGTTATAACATGTAAAAGCAGAAAAAGATCATGCATTGTTTTCTCCAAATCAATATGGAAATTGAGGTCATGTAGGAATGTAAAGATCATGTTTCACTCTTCACTTTATTTCAGCTTCAGTGGAAGCAGATCACTCACTCACTTTAGAAATATCTTGTACTGGGCATAATTTTTTTGTAAGAGCCTGATATACCTCAGCTTCCTTTGACTTTTTAATTTTTTTCATTCAACAAATTTTACTGAAAACCAAGAATGTGCCAGGGACTCCTTTAGGTGCTGGGAAATTGCAGTAATAAGTAAAAAGAGAAAAATCTCTGCCCTCACAAAGCTTACAGTTTAGTAGGAAGGTACATGAAGATTGCTAGGTATGATCTGGGGTTACATAGGGTGATCAGAGTTGCTTCACAGAGAAGGTGACATGGATCTAAGGAGGCAAGCCATGCAATATATGAGAGAAAAGCATTTCAGATGGGAGGAATGTCCAGTGCAAATGCTTTGGTGCAGAGTAAGAGGGTCAACCCAGTTGACCATTGGGTGAGAGTGGTAGTGGGGTGGAAGGAACATGTATGCTGAATTGTGCAGGACCCTGTGGTCTACCATAAGGACTTTGACTTTCCCTCTGAGTGAGCTTGGGACTGTTGGGGGGTTTTGAACCACGGAGAGACATGTTCTAAAAGGATCACTCTGGGGAGCCCGGGTGGCTCGGTTGGTTAAGCATCTGCCTTTGGCTCGGGTCATGATCACAGGGTTCTGGGATCGAGTCTGGCATTAGGCTCCCTGCTCAGGGGGTCGTCTAATTCTCCCTCTGCCCCTTCTGTCCCTCACACTCATGTTTTCTCTCTCTTTCCCTTGCAAAAGTAAATAAAATCTTAAAAAAAAAAAAAAAGGATCATTCTGACTACCTTGTGGGGAATAGGGATGATGGTGGGTTGGACCAGGATGATGGAGGTTAAAGTATAAGAAAACAAGGAGTCCAACACGGAATTATGGAACTTTCCAGAACTCAGCTAACCCTGGCCTCCTCTCCTTGAGGAGAGAGCCCTGTAGGGAGATGTCACTTAGATGACCCCTATCTCCTCCCTCAGTTCCACTGCCTTTACCCATTGACAGGTCCAACCCAGGCATCTTCTCTGAGCTCCCTCTCCATGTCTACATCCGGTTTCTCATCATCACCTTATAATTTTTTTTTAAGATTTATTTATTCATGATAGACATAGAGAGAGAGAGGCAGAGACACAGGAGGAGGGGTAAGCAGGCCCATGCCGGGAGCCCGACGTGGGACTCGATCCCTGGACTCCAGGATCGCGCCCCGGGCCAAAGGCAGACGTGAA
Organism: Nyctereutes procyonoides; assembly: GCF_905146905.1. Classification (NCBI taxonomy): domain Eukaryota; kingdom Metazoa; phylum Chordata; class Mammalia; order Carnivora; family Canidae; genus Nyctereutes; species Nyctereutes procyonoides. The sequence goes on along the minus strand of NW_026575041.1, from coordinate 19,631,758 downwards.
ACCGCTGAGCCACCCAAGGATCCCCTCACCATCACTTTAAACTCAACATGGCCTGCTGCACTGGACATGCACCACCCTCCCACCCAGTTGCTAAGCTGGACACTTGAAATTCATCTTGGATATTTCCCCTACTTTACTTCCATATTCGCTGAGCCCCAGACCTCAGAGCCATCCACTTCTCTCTACATCTTCTTGAAGCTAACAATGTGTTCCCACCAGCCTCCCAAATGGCTTAGTGCACCTCTGCCTCTTGCCCCCATCTCTTATTATCAAATCATAAGCTGCTTAAAATCCTTACATGCCTTCTCATTGCTTCTAGAGAAGTCCTTACAAAACAAAATTCCTCTCATACCCTTAAGTGTCCCATACATCTCCAGTCTCTTGCCATTCCTTCTCCATTTTTCTCTGCCTTCCAGATGTATTAACCTTCTTCAGTTCCCACTTCAGGGCTTTTGCACATCATCCTTCTTTTGCCTAGAAGATGCTTTCATATCCTCTATACCTTCCACATCTTCCAGCTCTCAGATCATGGAACTTTCCCAGTAAAACCTCCTATAAACCCCAGAAGTGGTCAGAGCTCTCTCCCCATGTGCTTACGACACCTTGGATTTCTCTTGCATGGCATTCTCACAATTGGAATAATTACTTATTTAAGTAGTTGTTTAATGCTTGTTCATATTATGTTCTATACCATGTCTGTCTTCTCACTGTGGTATCTCCAACACCAAGGGCATTACAGGCAGCAACGAGGGGCTGTACTAAGTGGTACTGTCCATGGACGCAAACAAAAGGCTCCTGCCTAGCATATGTTCCTATCCTCTTCCAGTGATACATCTTCCCACAGGATAAGGAGTCTACAGGGCCAAAGGAGTTGTTTACCAAGACCACTCCCTCCTTCTAGATGCCCAGAATCCCGGAGTCATCTACCCCAATGGTCCAGCATTCACTTCCATTACCTACATGCACCTCTTTCCTGAGTTTAGCCTCACAAGGAGGAATGATGCCATCAGGGTGAGCAGCCCTAGGCCTGGAGTGGGTGAAGCTCCACGTGCAGCTGGGACATGTAAACCAGAGCACCCACATGCCTGTGTGCAAGGATGCAGGGGGAAGAATCAAGCTGGGGTGGAAAAAGAAGGTGTCAGGTCATGGGTGGGGCCCATGGCCAGCCATCCTTCCACTGACACATTTGGGCACAGAACCTGGTCCCTCTACCCCATTACCACTCTCACCTGATGGCCAACTGCTCACCCTCTCATTCTGCATCAGAGCATTTGCACTGTCTGAAATGCTTTTCTCTCAGATATTGCATGGCTTGCCTCCTTAGATCCATGTTCCCTTTTCCGTGAAGCAACTCTGATCACCCTATGTAACCCAGCTCACACCTAGCACTCTCCATGTACCTTCCTACCAACTAACCTGCCTTTCTAGGTCATCTTGAAAGTGAATTTGTCAAAGTGGGAAAACCCATTTTATGTACGACTTGCGACGTTGATTTATAATTGTTAAATATTTAGACACATGCTATACAGACCTCTATTTGCACTCTAACCCAGAACCTGATAATGAGTGTTTATTCAATGAAAAAATAAATAGATTTTATTCTTGGATCTATTTACCACATGGAGTGACTGGATGAAAAATATGTGGATAGTTCATACAAATCTACCCGTTCAATTAGCGAATGCATTTTATTTACTTAAAGTGATGATCTAGCTGTCAAGTAAAGTCTGTCCATGAAGGGTGAGATATTTTTTTCTCAGGGCAGCTCTGACATGGATGCTTCCTTTCTACAATTCAGTGACAAGTAGGAGTAAACAAAATAGCTAACATTTATTGGGCATTTCTGTTCAGGACCTGTTTTAAGCCCTTTATGTGGATTAATTCAAATTATATTCACAATTCGAAGAAATAGATACTGTTATTATTCTTATTTTATTTTATTTTATTTTTTTATTCTCATTTTACAGATGAGGAAATTGGGACTCAGAAAAGTTAAGTGACTTGCCCAAGGTCACACAGCTAATAAGCAGCAAAGCTAGAGGTGAGTCCTCAGGCAGTCTGTGCTCAGTATGTAGTGATGGTGTGTGCAGAAGCCCAGGCCCTCCTGTGCCTCCCCTTTGCTATCAATCCCTGGGACTCTTGAGTCAGAACCTGGATCTGAGGGTGTCAGGGCCACAGTCCCTCTTACTGAGCTACCTTTGCAATGGGTGAGAAATGATAAGGGATTAAATTTGGAGTTTTGTCAGCAGGACAACTAATCCCCTCACAGGGAAGCATTCTGCCCAATTTCTACATTGATTATCCCCTCTTATAGCTGCACAGGAATGCAGACTAAGACAAAGACCAACTCACTCTAAAAAAAAAAGTTACTGGATTTTCATTTACTAATCATGACATCAAGGAGCCTTGCTGGGAAAATAAATCATAGCTTCTAAAAGGTGAATTTTTCACGTGCTGTAAAGTTCTATTGGTAAGAATACTGACCCTCTCTAAATGCTCTAGTTCCACCCCGGTAGATTTCTGTTGTTAAACTGGGAAAGCCCAAACCCCAAAGTAAAGGTAGATCCGCTTCCTACACCCAAGCCAGAGGATGGCCGGCAGCAGCTCCAATGACCCCAGGGACAGGCTTAGTCAGGTCAGGATTGGGGGAGGGAGAGAACTAGAATGGGGGAAAGAGAGGGAAAGAAGGACTGGGCATAGAGTCCAGGCTGTGGAGCCCCCAGAATGTTACATCTCCAAGGATATACTTTCAAGAGAATTTTTTTTTAAGCTTTTATTTATTTATGATAGTCACACAGGTAGAGAGAGAGAGACAGAGACACAGGCAGAGGGAGAAGCAGGCTCCATGCACCGGGAGCCCGACGTGGGACTCGATCCCGGGACCCCAGGATCGTGCCCCGGGCCAAAGGCAGGCGCCAAACCGCTGCACCACCCAGGATCCCTCCAAGGATATACTTTCAATAGATGCTCATGGTCTCCTCTGTGTGGGAGGAAATTGGGGTCATTGCCAAGGTCAGGCTCAGTATCAGAATGATACACAGTCTCCCCAGGGGATATTCAGAAGCCACGAGAGGAATACAGAGTAGTTTCAGGAAGTGTGAGTGTTAATCAACGATTTAGATAAATATGTTTGCATGACAAATGTTTTTATTTCTGTGTTATTCTCTGCAGTATATTTCAAATAGCAAAAAATGAGAAACACCTTTTGAATTCTGTAACTCGCACTCAACTAATGTCAATTCTCTTTTCCTCTTTCACTCTCATCCTGATCTTCCACTTCCAAATTTACAAACCCATATTTCACATGGATGGTATGAAAATAAAGTGAGATAAAATATTTAACCCTTCAACACATTGCCATTTCCTAGTGATGACGATTGGGTGAAATGATGTCATGTAAAAGTTCCTAACACATGGTAAACGTTTAACACATTTGCTAAAACAGAACAAAACCAAACCAAACAAAAATAGTTGGAAGCTGACTTACTAAAAAAGACGACACTCTCCTTTCCAGGCTTCCACAGTTGGGTCCCAAATCAAACCAGAGTGGTAAAAATAAACCAGACTGTAAACTTGGAATATCCCCAATGACTTCAAAGCAGGTAATGAAATCCAGGCTTTGGCATCCATTTTCCTAAAATAAAAACAGCACAGAGTTCTCAGAATAGTAACTTCCAGTCCATAAAGAAATTGTCAGGGATCCCTGGGTGGCTCAGCGGTTTAGCGCCTGCCTTTGGCCCAGGGCGTGATCCTGGAGTTCCGGGATTGAGTCCCACGTCGGGCTCTCGGCATGGAGCCTGCTTCTCCCTCCTCCTGTGTCTCTGCCTCTCTCTCTCTCTCTGTCTATCATGAATAAATAAATAAATGTTTTTTAAAAAAAAGAAATTGTCTACATTCTCACATGTCATTCAGAAGTCACATTTGACCTACACCAGCAAGCACTTTGAGTTTCCACACCTAGTGGTTGTTTCCATGACTGAATCTGATCTACTTCTTGGGACAGTCATCTTGCCTTTCCAGATTTGTTCTCAGATTTGTTGAGAAAGGAGGCATAATAAAACTATAATTTATTGAGAATTTAATATATGCTAGATCCATTCTAGGGATCCTTCCATGAATACATCAAAGGTAATGTAAGGGGGTAGATTATAGTATTATTTCAACTTTCTGGTACAAACCAAAGCTTATGAAGTTCTGGTTCAAAGTCATTTAGCTAGGAAGTAGTAGAGTGAAGTTTGACCTAGGCCATCTGACTCTTCCTAACTTGTAACAATTCTACCCCACAACCTTGAAATCACAAGAGCATCTCACCCTTTCTCACCATCATTATAAAGTACTAGCTAAGTCCCCTCATCCCTTTCCTTCATGTTTTTTTAATATTGCTTTATTTTTCCATATTCATTTAAAATGTCCTTTTTCCTCACCATTGCCAATGCATTTTCTCCATCTTTTATTATGATCTTGAACTTGAGATTATTTTGTCAGTTCTGTGTCACAAATTGGTAAAGGTATTAGAGGTTAGAGGGCAGAGAGCTATTGAGAAAGTTTCCAAAGTTGACTTGGTGATGTTCATTTCAAGCTTAAGGGGTCTTTTCAAGCTCCTTTTGCTTAGAGTCTTGGCCTATCCATTATATCCAGTGTTCTCTCCCAGGCCAAAAAGAAATTCCTCCTCTACTGTAAAGACCAGGGGATAAGGAGACATACTTGCATTGGGCCAGGAAACTGGTATTCCACTGGGACTTCTGTATTTCAGTTGCTTCAACTATGAAATAGGGATATTATAACAGTATCCAGAGACACATGGGTAGCTCAGTGGTTGGGTATCTGCCTTTGGCTCAGATCACGATCCTGAGGTCCTGGGATTGAGTCCCACATCAGGCTTTCCACAGGGAGCCTGCTTCTCCCTCTATCTATGTCTCTGCATCTTTCTGTGTCTCTCATGAATAAATAAATAAGAGCCTTAAAAAAAAAAAAGTACCCAACTCATAGGCTATAGTGAGGACGAATGAAGCAATACATGGAAAGTACTCAAAACTGTGTCAGAAAGTCAACAAATATTCTTAGTGACTCTTGCTATTTTATAGGTAGCCAAGTCTTTGGGGTAGCAACTATAGTGATGATCATTGCAGTTTACAGTTAGGCTCTTGCTTTGTTCAATCATCACCACAATCTGTGGGAATTAATTATTAAGTCTTTTATCTTCCCAGTCCAGACTCAAAGAGGCTAGGTGATGTGTAGGACTCATAGGTCTGCCCAACCAGAGCCCATATGAGTCTCAGTGGTCCAACCGGGCACTTTTTGTGTTTTAATGGGGTGAAAAACTGACAGCCATAGCTTTATAAAAAAACAAAACAAAACAACAACAACAAAAAAAAAACAAAAAACTATTCTCCTGTTGACAGAATCATTAAAGACTAAAGGGGCCATTTGAATATTCCAGTTATATTCTTACTACATTCTATAGAAGAGATAATAGACAAGATGGTATTCAGAAATCTGGGGATTCAAGGTTTGGGGCCATTTCTGGTGATTAAGTGCCAAAGGTAAATAGAAGTATAATTTGTTTCTTTATGAGAAATGTGAGTGGGATGCCTGTGTGGCTTAGTTGGTTAAGTATCTGTCTTCAGCTCAGGTCATGATCCTGGAGTCCTGGGATGGAGCTCCACATCTGGTTCCCTGCTCAGTGGGGGAGTCTGTTCTCCCTCTTCCCCTCACCCCACACTCATGCTCTCTCTCACTCAAAATAAATAAATAAAATCTTGAAGAAGAAGAAGAAGAAGAAGAAGAAGAAGAAGAAGAAGAAGAAGAGGAAGAGGAAGAAATATGACCTACATGGGAGCGCTATTCCCTCCTGCTTTTTTTTTATGCTGTAAACCAGTATTTTCCAAAGCATATTCCTCAGCACATGAGTTTCAGAAGTGGTTAATAGTGTGTTTCTAAAAAAGGATTCCAAAAAAATCAATAAATAAATAAATAAATAAATAAATAAATAAATAAATAAATAAGGATTCCCCTATCAAATGCATGTAGTGAACTTCAAGATGAGTTTTCTTTCAATAAAACTGGATTCCTGTAAAAATCTAAGGAGTGGACTGCTCTCCTCACACCACTGACGAGGCTGCTGCTTTACTCACGCTAATGAAGACACGATTTTCCCAAGATTACATTTTTATTGGCTTCTCAGGCACTTAAAATGTACAGATTATTGCTCAGTTGGGGTTACTTCTCCAGAACATTAACCTCACCAATTACTAGTCAATTTTCTCATCCTTTCTTCTCTTCCAGTTTCACTTTCTGAGGATTAGAAAAATAGATTTTTCACTATGCGCTAATGGTAGCCTCAACTCTCCTCCCTAACCTTAGCCTTTGCCAAGTCTTCTGGCGTCTTCAGGGCTTCACCAAATGTTCTGACCTTGACCTTTCCTACTTCAGGACCATCCCTCTTCCTACCCTCATTCTCTGCACGAAGGCTACAAATGTTTATGGGCCTTGTTAAAATGTGACCTCATTCATTCATTTCATTATTAAACACTGAGGACCTATCATGAGCTGGGCATACAGGATCTGATTGAAGGGATCAGTTAATGAATGGATTTACTCATCCCTGGGAGTTGGGAAGATCTGTTAAGCAATACATGGCTAGGTATGCTTATCTTTTACGGAGAAAAGTGATCTATAAGTCAGGGGACTGTTATAGTATTTACATGCTAGTCCCATGAAAATGAAAATGATATAAGCAATTTTCACTATAATACAAATCCTGATAATTTGCATTTGTATAGCACATTATTGGCACAACAATGTTGTCTCTTTGAGTAGCTTCATTTAAAGTTGTTTTGCTTTAATTATCTCTCACAGAGCAATCATAAACTGATTGTAAAACAATTTGCAAGTATGTGTGTTATCCATAAATGCTAAATAACAGTTAAATTATCAACACTACACAGTGGAATCTGACATTTCTCAGGATAATATTTTAATTGTTCATCCGATATACTGTCAACCCTGGAGCATTGACATCTGGATTAGGATAGATATGTGTGGGGGACAGGTGGGAGTGAGGAGCATATTTGTCTTAGAAGCATCCCAGAGGAAGGAGAAGCTTGTTTTACTGTAATTTTTTTTCTGTATCTTACTATCTCTCAATAGACCGAATAAAGTTATTTCAAAAGCAAGCCAAAGTATTCATAAAACATGCATGTGTGAGGCACCTGGGTGGCTCAGTTGGTTAAGTGTCTGTCTGCCTTTCACTCAGGTTGTGATCTCAGGGTCCTAAGATCTAGCCCCTCATTGGGCTCTGTGCTCAACAGAGAGTCTGCTTCTGCCTCTCTCTCTGCCCCCACTCTCCTGCTCATGCTCACTCTCTCTCTCTTTCGAATAAATAAATAATCTTTTTAAAAATTGCACGTGTTCATGGGCTATTAGCATGAGTTCAAATATATAGGTGCTTTAAATATTAACAAATGTGTGGACACTGAATAGACATTCTGAGCACTGCATTGATCCTTCATTAATGTACTTTGTGCAAATCACTGTGAATGATATCTTGGAAACAGCACTGAATAAGCCTGTCATGATCCCTGAGCATCTATCAAATAAAAGAAGTTCCTGGTCATATTTACATAATCACCTTTCTCCTCCAGTGCTCTGGGTGTAATGTCAATTTTTTTCCAGCACAGTAGCTAGGTTCAATACTCTCCATCTCTACTCACTTTAAGTATAGTTGCTCTTTGGCTCCCTCATGGAGCCAATGGGTTCACTTCCAACCCCTTAGCTGATTCTCATAAGGACTGATAGAGGAACAGAGCAGGAATCGTTATCAGTCTGGTTCTACAGATGAAGAGCCTGGGATTCAGAGTATCAGAGGCTTATGGAAAGTCACACAGTGACACATGAAGGCAGGAACTGAACTGAAATTTCTAGAATCAAATTAGCAAAGGGTACTAAAAAATATGGGATATCTACAAACTGATATTCCCTATATCATATGTTTCATGAGGAAAACATTGTTGAATGAATGAATGAATGAATGAATGAGTGGGCAATCCTATGCTGACTTCCCTCTACTGACTTCTCAGACACTTGCTATTTTCAAAATGAAAACCCCTGGGATATTTAATTTAACTGTGTTCTTAGCATCCTCCTCTTACCACCACCTACTACCACCCTCACCTCATCCTACTTCTTTTTCTATCCCATTCAAGCACAGGAAAGGAGCCTCTCCTTTGCCCCAGTTCTTCCCCTAAGAGATGTGTCTCTGAGCAGGCCCTGGGGCTAGGGGCGGGGCAGCCTTGACAATTTTAGCCACCATCCTGGGCCCTGCCATGCCTGTGGGCTGAAGTTCAAAATCCACTCACTTTTGGATTTATACTCTTATCTGGCCTAGGATCCAAAGTGAATAGAAATCAGGAGCCTTAAGATTAATTGCAGTCCTGGCAGAAAGAGATGTTACCTCTAGAACACTAACTAGAAGAGGAAAGTAATCATGGAAATATTACCAGGGGCTTCCTTTGTTGGATGGATGCTTGCTCAGTAGAGGCACCTGCTTAATGGCGAAGTGAATCGGCCGGGTCTCCTGAGGGCTTGTGTTCCTCCTTCCTGTGGACAGACCTCTGTATTGCAAAAGCCTATGGAGTGTAGGTAGGAGTGCATTACTTTAGCTGGCCTGGGATTTCCTAGAAGGCTGGATCCTCCTTGCACAGTGTCTGGCACACAAATGTTTATAGTCTCAAATGAGATTGAATCACCCTTGCCTGGAGTTTCCACACCTAAGACAAAGACGTTATACTAGAATAATGCCTGGGGGACTTCCAAAGAGGCAGCATGTCCTGGCTAGGGTAAGAATGGTGTTTCTGAAAAGGAACACATGTTGGTTAAAATTTCATCTCCTCCTGCCCCCACACTCCCACCTACATACTAGTTTTGTGATTTGGACCAATTTGTTTCACTTCTTTGAACCATCTGTAAAAGGAAGGTTAGGCAAAAATACTCATCCACAGCCCTGGGGTTGAAGGTTCAATAACATAAAGTGCTCAATAAATTTTTTTTTTAATTTTTTTTTATTTATTTATGATAGTCACACAGAGAGAGAGAGAGAGAGGCAGAGACACAGGCAGAGGGAGAAGCAGGCTCCACGCACCGGGAGCCCGACGTGGGATTCGATCCCGGGTCTCCAGGATCGCGCCCTGGGCCAGAGGCAGGCGCCAAACCGCTGCGCCACCCAGGGATCCCAATAAATTTTTATTTAATGAAAGATGCTTGGATAGTTCACAGGAAAAGCTTTCCACTTTAGTGGGGCTTGGCCAGAACTTCCCACACTGCCATTCTCCCCTAATGTTGTCAAGCTCTGGAACCTAAAGGAAAGGACCCTCTTCCTTTGTTTCTGTTCTGGACCTGAGCAAGAATGATTTGGGCAGAAAGATCATGAAATTCGAGTCACTACAACATTAAGTGCTTTGTTTCCTCCAGGGCTTGAATCTCCGCTCCTGGGTGCAGTGGGGCCTGAGCCTGTCCTTATCTTTCCCCTTGGGCTGTTGACTCAGGGAGAGCAATCAAAGTCTATCTCCTATCTCAAGCCTGCCACATAAAAGATGTTTTAAAAATATTCATTGCAAAGAAATAACTCCTTCCTACTTAGGATTTGATTTCCTATTTGCAAACTAGGTATCTCTTTATTCAGGTGACCAGACCCTGGGAACCAGTTGGCTTTACTTACTAGTTCACACACTTAAAATGGGACTGAATTAAGTCCAAACAATTGTGTAGTTGAAAAAATTCCATTTTGTAATGAGACTACAAGGAGCTTGGTCTGTAGAAGGAATCAGAAAGGAGTCTTCCACATTTCTGCCTCAACCTAACCCCTCATGGAAGACCTCCATAATCTAACCTAACCCTTCTGGGTGTGGGACCCAGAAAATTTAACAAAAATCCCCTACCCCTGGACAAGCAGAGCAGGACTAACTCCGTTTTGTGCTGCATCCGCCACCTCCTGTGTGACCCCCACATGACCTGCTTATTGCTTAGGGCACACCCCCACCCTAGTCCAGCCGCTGGGCACACCCTTATGGGAAACCGGCTCATAAGAATGTAACCCCGCCTTGTGCCCGCCAAAACTGCGCGCCGATTCTGACCAGAGTGACAGGCCAGCTCAAATGGTCACTATAGGGTAAGATGTAATTCAATTGGGCACCTGCGTGTGGACCCACATGACTGTGCAACTTTCTGTGTGTGTGACAATCTCATTGGCCACGGGCCCCTATAAGACTGCTATGGCTCTTAGCCTCGGGGTCCAAGTCCCTGCTCCGCTGTGTGGGTGCACTTGGACCCAAGCTCGAGCTTGTAAATAAACCCTCGTGTGTTTGCATCGGGGTCGGCTCCTTGGCGGTTTCTCGGATTCGCGATCTTGGGCACAGCACCGAGGATGCCTGGGTTTGAGCTTCTGCCTTTAGCTCAGGTCGTGATCCTGGAGTCCTGGGATCGAGTTCCCCATCAGGCTTCCCGTAGGGAACCTGCTTCTTCCTCTGCCTGTGTCTCTGAATCTCTCTGTGTCTCTCATGAATAAATAAATAAAATCTTAAAAAAAAAAAATTAACCCTCCCGGCATGGTGTTCCTCAAAGTCCCCTCTCTTTGTGTTTACGCAGTTGCTTGGCAAGCACATTCTGACCGTATAACTTCCTTTATCTCAGTGGTTCCTCGATGTGCTTGTCAGTCTAAATGATTTTATTTCATCCTGTCTGAAGCCTGCATTATAGTCACTATAGATTCATTTCTAATTCGGAACTGTCCCATTCCAGAAACTCTGATGACTCCGTGTTTATGAATTGTAAATACTATTTCCAATAAACTGATAATGAATTGCCAGGTCCCTTCAAATTTGTAAATAATGAGGATATTTCCCTAGCAACGGCCAATTACACCAGGCAGGAAAAGTCATTCTATCAGGAACACTTACCCTTCAACTTCTTTCAATGTCAGAAAACCTCTTAATTCTGATTATTCCTCCAGTTCTGAGTCAGCCAAAGACCACAGAGATCCTACGTAAATGGCTCAGATGGAAGAAGTGTAACAATAATTCTTAATGAGGAGACAGTCTGGCTCGGAAGCTTGGAAATCCAGAGACTGAGAGGTATCACCCTCTTTCTTCATTAATATATTCAGTGACCTTGGGCAAATCATTTTGTCTATAGAGGAATTCTTCACCTCTCAGTAAGAGAAGTCTGGCCACGTGAGACAGGAGGAAGACGGGACACTAGTAGGTACCAGCTATTTATCACTTGCGATGGGCCAGGCAATGTGCAGGGTGATCTCATGTAATCCTCAGGATAAGCAAGAGGTAGGTATGTTCCCTACTTTACAGATGAGGGAACTGAGGCTCAGAAAGGCTAGTTCACATAGCTTGTACAAGTAGGGGAAGCAGGATTTAGAAGACACAGGCCCGACTCTGATGTGAAACTACCTTAAACCCTGAATTTGCCTGTGTGCTGCTTCAAAGAGGCTGAAATGAGACGGCATTACGGTTTCATGTGAAAACTGGGAAATTTCACATCCAACACACGGAGGGATCAGTTCAGTTGCACCTGGTGGACAGCCTGCAGGGCTGGGGAGGGCTCTAGATTCCAACCCCCTAAATCTCACGGCACAGTCCTTCAGGAGCTGCCTCAGGGGCTTGAACTTGCCTTTGGGATGAGGGAGAAGATGTTGACCAAGGTGTGTTCTCCATCCTGACGGCAAATGCTCTGCAAGCACTTCTGATCTCCCTCCCTCTCTTAGGATCTGCTTTTCATTTGCATCAAATGCACATCAATTGCTCAGGGTGGCTGGGGCCCCACCACCTCCCTCTAGGACTCCTCTATTAGCCTCCTAAGGGGCCCCCTGCCTCCAGTCTCAGTCTCTGGAGCTGCTCGCCGTGTAATGAACGGGTAAGTTTCCCCCTGAGGGCAATAAAGAGTAATCAAGAGATTTAAGCAGGGGGATTACATAATTAGATTTACAGTTTAGGAAAATTAAATGCTGAGGAGTTAATGCATAATGATCTTCCCCCTTCATCTCTTTAGCTACCATTTCCTTCAATCCATTCCCTGCCCTCTGGGCACATGGAGTATAGGACGTGCTCAGCTGATCCCTCTGCCTGGCAAGTCATCCTCCCCACGACCCCCCACCCCCATGGGGCCCGACCTGCTCACTGTCTAAGACTCGATAAAGTCTCTCTTCTACGAAGCAATTCCCACCTCACCACATGCCTGGGACTCTCCTAAACCAGCCCCACTAATGGCGCTCCTTGACCTGTATCCTTACATTGAAATAACTTCTTGTGGTCTGTGTCCCTTACCAGAGTGTGAACCCCTCAAACTCTCAAAGACGGGAGGTATCATTTATATTTGCATCTACAGCTCCCAGGGCAAAGCCAAGCAGTGGTGACTCCTAGATGTTAGTGGAATGGATAAATGGACCCTATAGCTCTGCCTCTTTCCTTCTAGAATGTGAGTGGGTGAGGAAAATATACTGATAGTGGAGAACAAGGAGTTGCTGAATTTTTGGAGAAGGGTTTTTGTCACCTTAGACCTTAGATTCTTCTGCAAAAATGGGTAAAAGGAAGAATTTGATGTTTCCTAAGGACCTCACTTCTCTGACATTCTAGTTTCTTGGTTCTTTAGGGGCAAAGTTAGAAGATGGTGACTTAAAATATGAGAAGTGGGTGGTACTCAGGGAGGGGGGCCTCAGTGGCCTCCAGACTCCCTGTAGGCCTCCTGTCCTCCTGGGCCCAAGCAGGAGTTGGGGAAAGGAATGAGCATCTCCTGCGTGTTACTGAGCTCTGCCAAGGACTTCCCAGGGGAAGGATGAGGAAATACTTGGCCTCAGAGAAAGCTCCAGGCACCAAAGCCAGTCTCAACTCAATAAGTCACTCTCAACTCTCTCTTTGAGCGATTCTGGACTGCTGACTTGGAGAAGACCCAGAAGGGACTGCCAACTGTCCAGGGGCCTGAGAGCTGCTCAGAAGAGAGGCCATGACTGCTTCCGAATTTGGGGGGTCATCGTCCTCCTGCAGTGTTGGGTGCTGTACTCCTCAATAAATGCTACATGAATGAGTGAATGAATGAATGACCATAGCATTCTGCACCTCAGTCTTGAGGGAGCACGTGCACAGAGTCTGGTACTATGCACACATATTCTCTATCTTCTTTTTTCTCATTTTCAGTCCTTTCCTCCTCCCACTCCACACACCCAGTGAGTCTACTTAGAAAAGCATTAGTGAGGCTCACCCACTCACTCTTCATCCAAACATCCAAACAATCAAGACAGAAGTCTCCCAGATTGGACTGGAGGTTAGGGAATGGCATTTTGTAACCAGTTGGCTCTGGTTTTGGATTTGGTGGGAACCAGAAGGAGGGTCCAGGGACAGCTTTATAAAACCCAAGAGCAAAAGCTGGCTGTCTTCATAGCTGCTGTGGTTCTTGTGGGTCCTTGGATCAAGTTTGCTTCTCTTTCTTTTAGGTGAGGCCTTATAAGGGACTAGCTGCAAACAAGAGGGTCAGGGTCTCTGGTAATAGAAGTGAGCCAGAGGGAGGGGAGCCAGAGAGGTGGAGATTGGCTGACCCTGGTATTCTGAGGAAGGCCCATGCAGGAGGAAGGGTGAGCTAGGATGAGCCTGGAAGTACCCACAGGTCCCTGGGACTAGCCCCAGCATGTGAACCCAGGCAGGGCAGTGCTTGTCAGTTTAGGCCTGCCATGTCCTGGACTCTGGGCTAGGCACTGAAGGGGGAAAGGGTCCTGGGGGAAGAGGGGGCAGGTGCTGTGTGTCCCGGAGGGGGCTTGCCATGAGCCAGGCCCCAGACTCACCTGCGTGCCGCTTCCCCTTGCAGATGCCCTGGTTCAAGGGCTGGAAGGTGGAGTGAAAGGAAGGAACCACCACCGGGTGACTCGGCTGGACGCCATCCTCCCGCCCAATGACCCAGCCAACAAGCCCTTGAGGCTCCCTGTGCAGGATGTGTACAAGATTGGAGGTGACAGGGCCGGTTGGGGGTGGAGGGGGGACCGTTCACCCCAGGATTAGGAAGTTAGGAATGACATCTTGTTCAAGTCCTGACTTGAATCCACAGCTTCTGAGCTAGGCAGCATTTCCAGCTTATGCAATAGGTAGATTAAATCCATTCAGTGCTTTAACCTTTTCTGCAGCTGGCTCTTTGTCCTTTTTTTTTTTAATTTTTTATTTATTTATTTATGATAGTCACACACACAGAGAGAGAGAGAGAGAGAGAGAGAGAGAGGCAGAGACACAGGCAGAGGGAGAAGCAGGCTCCATGCACCGGGAGCCCCACGTGGGACTCGATCCCGGGTCTCCAGGATCGCGCCCTGGGCCAAAGGCAGGCGCCAAACCGCTGCGCCACCCAGGGAATCCTGGCTCTTTGTCCTTGATGTGGAGCCCAGGGACCTCCTGAGAAGTCAGCTCCCAAGGGGAGGTAGAGAGATCTGTGGGACAACTCTGGACCATCTTCCCTTTGACAGGCATAGGCACAGTGCCTGTTGGCCATGTGGAGACGGGTTTCCTGAAGCCCAGGATTGTGGTCACCTTTGCCCCCACAAACCTCACTACAGATGTCAAGTAATAGTAATTCTATTAAGATCAGATTCATCAGGAGGCCCTGCCCAGTGACATCGTGGGCTTCAATGTGAAGAATGCGTCCGTAAAGGACATTCGCCATGGATGTGTCACTGGAGACAGCAAGATTGACCCTTCCCCCCCAGCTTTCTAGCACAGGTAAGTGCACAGGAAGCCAGGAACCTTAAGAGAACTGGCCTTGGTGGGAATATTTCTTAGGAATTAGCCCTGACTTCTAAGGCCCCAAGTTCATGAAGATGTAATTCTAGATCACATGCACCATGTTTTATACAATTCTGTCCTGCTCTCCTACCAGGTGATTGTCTTAAATCACCCTGGGCAGATCCATGCTGGCTATACTCCAGTGCTGGACTGCCATACAGCTCACATCCCCTGCAAATTTGCTGAACTGAGGGGAAAAGATTGACCGGCACTCAGGCAAGAAGCTAGAGCACAACTCCAAGGCCCTGAAGTCTGGTGATGCAGCCATTGTGCAGATGGTCCCCAACAAAGTCATGTGTCTAGAGACCTTCTTGGAGTACCTACCTCTAGGTGAGCCAAGGATTGCTACTGAATCATGGGAAGAAAGCCCTACCTCCTGGGTGAGGCACAGGCTAAGGAGCATTTTCTTCTGTACCACTTCCCAGAAACTTTATTCTTCCCTTGTCTAGGCCACTTTGCCATGCAGGCAAATGGTAACAATGAGACAAACAATGGCCATAAGAGTTATTAAGGTGGTGGAGAAGAAGTCGTCTATGGCTGGCAAGGTCACCAAGTCAGCAGTAAAGGCAGGCAAGAAGTGAAGAATGCAGTTTCTTCAATCTTCCACTATAAAAATAAAATTCTATGTACTTACAAGATTAATAAAATGAATGTAGCTGCCCCGGTTACTTATTTCTTCCAAAGAGGTAAACAGGGAACCTCTAGGTATGCTAATGAACCATAATTTAAAAACCTTTGGCTTCCAAGGGTTTCCGCCCCAAGTTGTGAATGATTCAGGGTCCTCTAGCTCATTTTCAGTCAGAGCTCTATCCCATTTCCCTCACAGTTGGTCTCTTCCAGACTGTCTTCCCTGTTAGATGCTGAATTGTTCTGGGATGTGAAAAATATACTCACAATGGCATAGGACAGGATTCTAGTAGGGTCAGTAGGTTAGTCCAACACAACTATACGTGTAGTTCCGGGTGCTAGGTGCATTATCATCAAGACTCTAAGAGAGAACAGTCAATATCAAGATCTCTCCGCCAAGAGTGAAGTGGGAATTCAGCAGCTTACTTGCAAGCCGGGGCTCAAGCTGTTGCCCAACATGGTAGTCTAGGGCAGATTAATAATACTCCTGGAGAACGAGGAATGAACAAATAACTATTGCCTTTGCTCCTCAACTTTTATGTGAAACAGGATAACAGCTCATGGACCTTCAGCTAAATTCTATGCTCATTCTACATACACTAGGAGTCAGGTCCCCCAAGGTTTGCTGATGGTGTGTTTTGGCCATTTATCAAGTACTTGGCACTTGCCATGTGCCAGATGCTCTTCTCACCCCATGGACTTAACCTTGTCAAGAGGTAGAGGCAAATATCAAGTGATGAATATTAAGTGAGCCAAGAGAATGGTAGAGGTAGGAAGAAGACCATGAAAAATATAATGCAGTAGAGGCTATCCCACAATCCAGGCAAGGGGGTAACTTGGAACAGGGGTGTAATCATGGAGTTGAGTGGTCAGAAGTTGCGAATATTTTGAAGTTCCAAGAATCTTAACTGATGCATTTCTAAAGATCGTATGTGAGGTATATCGAGAAGTCAAAGCTGATACCTGGGTTTTAGGCCTGGGTTTTACTCCCCTTAAGTAATCAGGGGAGTCCTTGAAACAGGGAAGCTGAATCCCTTGCCCATAAGCATCTACTAGGAGTTGCTAGGACAAGTGTATGGACCCTGTCTGCTGAAGGGAAATAATCAACTGCATGATTGAAATCAATTCTCTATTAGAAAAACTATTAGTCATAGAATGTGTCTGGGCCTGGGAGGACTATGGAGTCTTTTTAAAAATTTTAATTCCAGTATAGTCAACATACAGTGTTCTACTTCAGGTGTACAATATTATGATTCAACACTTACGTACATTACTCAGTGGTCACCACGATAAATGTGCTATCAATCTCCTTCACCTATCCTCCTGCCCCACCTTCCCTCTGGGAGCCATAGGTTTGTTCTCTATAGAGTCTGTTTCTTGGTTTGTCTTTCTTCTCGGTTTGTTTTGTTTCTTAAATTCTATATATGGAGTGAAATCATATGGTGTTTACCTTTTCTACTAGACTTACCTCACTTAGCATTAAACTCTAGCTACATCCATGTTATTGCTAATGGCAAGATTTCATTCTTTTTTATGGCTGAAAACTCCCACTGTGTATATGTGTGTATGTATATATATCACATCTTCTTTATTTCTTCACCAATTGATGGACATTTGGGCTGCTTTCATAGTTCGGCTGTTGTAAATAATGCTGCAAGATACAGGAGTGCGTGTATCTTTTTGAATTAGTGTTTTCATATTCTTTGGGTAGAAAACTAGTACTGGAATTACTGGATCATATGGTAATTCTATTAATTTTTTGAGAAATGTCCGTACTGTTTTCCACAGTGATTGCACCGGTTTGCATTCCCACCAACAGTGCATGAAGGTTCCTGCTTCTCCCATCCTCACAAACACTTGATGTTTCTTGTGTTTTTGATTTTAGCCATTCTGATAAGTGTGAGGTGATATCTCATTGTGGTTTTGATTTGCATTTTCCTGAGGATGAGTGATGTTGAGTATCTTTTCATGTGTCTGTTGACCATCTGGTTGTCTTTGAAGAAATCTCTGTTCAGGCGTTTTGCCCATTTTTTATTTTTATTTTTTATTTATTTTTACTTTTGTTTATTTTTTTGCCCATTTTTTAATTGCATTATTTGTTGTTTTGGTGTTGAGTTGTATAAGCTCTTTGTATATTTTGGATACTAACCCTTTATCAGACAAGTCATTTGCAGATATCTTCTCCCATTCCATAGGTTGTCTTTTAGTTTTGTTGATTGTT
The DNA here is from genome assembly GCF_905146905.1 of Nyctereutes procyonoides. NCBI lineage: Eukaryota > Metazoa > Chordata > Mammalia > Carnivora > Canidae > Nyctereutes > Nyctereutes procyonoides. Next base: position 19,614,091 of record NW_026575041.1, on the reverse strand, counting down.
TCCTTTGCTGTGCAGAAACTTCTTTTTTTTTTCTTTTGCTACAGTCCCAATAGTTTATTTTTGCTTTTGTTTCCCTTGTCACAGGAGACATACCTAAAAAAAAGTTTGCTATGGTCAATGTCAGAGAAGTTACTACTTATGTCCTTTCTATGGTTTTAGGTATCACATTTAGGTTTTTAACCCATTTTGAGTTTATTTTCATGTGTGGTGTAAGAAAGTGATTCAGTTTTATTCTTTTGCATGTTGCTGTCCAGTTTTCCAAACACTATTTGTTGAGGAGACTTTTTCCTATTGCATATTCTTGTTTCCTTTGTGGAAGATTAATGAGCATATAAGCATGGGTTTATTTCTGGGTTTTCTATTCTGTTCTGTTGACCTGTGTGTCTATTTTTGTGTCAGAACTATACTGTTTTTTGTAGTGTATCTTGAAATCGGGATTGTGATACCTCCTGTGTTGTTCTTTTCCAAGATTGCTTTGGCTATTCAGAGTCTTTTGTTCCATATAAATTTTAGGATTCTTTGTTCCAGTTCTTTGAAAAATGTTGTTGGTATTTTGATAGGGGTTGCATTATATCTGTAGACTGCTCTAGGTAGTATGGACATTTTAACAGTATTCATTCTTCTAATCCATGAGCATGGAATACCTTTCCATTTGTATCATCTTCAATTTCTTTAATGTTTTATAGTTTTCAGAGTACAGGTCTTTCACCTCCTTGGTTAAGGTATTTTATTATTTTTGTTGTAATTATAAATGGAATTCTTGTTGATTTCTCTTTCTGCTGCTTCATTATTAGTGTATAGAAATGCAATGGGTTTCTATGTACTGCTTTTATATCCTATGACCTTACTGAATTTATTGATCAGTCCTAGTAGTTTTTTAGTGGAGTCTTGAGGGTTTTCTATATACAGTATCATGTCATCTGCAAACAGTAAACTTTGTACCTCTTCCTGAGGAGTCCTTTCTAAAGCCACATTGGGAATATCAATTCCTGACCTTTCCTGATACTTCGATGTCAAAAATTTAGACTAGGAGTGCAATGGCTTCTTCTCACTGATTAGTAACATTACCGGCCCATGCCTGTCAAGCTGACTTCCTCTCAAGTGCAACCCCAGTCCTAGCACAAACCTAGAAATAATAGCAGGATGGCATATCAGAGCTGTCACCACATCAGGCATCAAGAAACTCACCTGTCTGCAAGGCTGAGAAAGCTGTCAAGTTCCAGCTATTGTCAGCACAAATCAGCCTGACTTGGGATCTGGACCAAGCTTTGGAGCATCTCAAGCCTGTCAGTATCATCAAAGGCCACCCTGCCTGACTTGGGGAGGCAGGCATGTTCAGAAGCTGTGGTGGAGATAGAATGCAGATCACCTGCCTATCATCCCCCACCTGCTCCTGCAACCTTGCAAAATGGTCACTCCTTTTTGTCCTCAGAATTCTATAAATCACAACCATAGCTTTGCTTAAAGTGACCAGGGAACTAGAGTTGTAACTTGCAGTGTCTGGGTCCCTAGTAGGTACTCAATAAATATTTGTTGAATAGTGAATGGATGAATGTCTACCCTTCAAAGGGTAAATGCTTCTCGGCTCACCTGTTCAACCAGGAACATGCCTAGGTAATAGTTCATACATTATATACATCAACTTGACTCATTTCACTGAAGAATCTGTACTAGGGGCACTTGAATGGCTCAGTGGTTGAGAGTCTGCCTTCAGCTCAGGGCATGATCCTGGGGTTCGGGGATCAAGTCTGGCATAAGGCTTCCCACAGGGAGCTTGCTTCTCCCTCTGCCTATGTCTCTTCCTCTCTCTGTGTGTCTCTCATGAATAAATAAAATCTTAAAAAAGTCTTTACTAAAATCCCTTATGACAAACAACAAACTCTCTAGTGCTCACTGGAGATAAATAAGGTTGAGGCTTGCTGAAGGTTCCTGGTAATAGCTGTCCCACTCCCTACCCACACCACCTCCACCCCTGTGGGGGCTTCAGAGTTCTCTTTCAGACATGAGGTAACCACCTCTAGAATGTAGAATAAAACTATCCTACAGACCATAAATCCATCGAAACACATTGTGAAGTCCTTGGGCCCACTTTTCTGGGAGGTCTTGCTGCATGATGCAGTGTCACCACTCACTTCTGTAGAAATCCTGACTTGCATTGCTGGCAGCAACCTTTCTTTTTTTCTTTCTCCTTTCTTCTCTTTCTTTTAAAGATTTTATTTAGGCTCATAGCCCACCCATTCCATGAGTGGTCTGTGAGTACATGAAGGTTGACACAGGGAGCTTACTGGGCCCAGTCACTCAGCACCCTGGGCTGTAGCTGGTAGCCCTGGATCCTGCAGAGTCACTGTGGATATCCTGCTTACCTCACCTACTAAGGCTGGGAGGACAGGGAGTCACTTATTTATTTGTTCATCTTGTCTTTTACCAGATGTTCACTGACAACAAACATGGTTGAACTGGATGGAACAGTTAGTCCTGCCTGCCCAGATCTCATAGTCAAGCAAGAGAAATCTATGATATGTCTAATCTCAGGAGGCTATGGAAAAACATAAGGAAGTAACAACAGAACTTGAGGAATCCAAAACACTCCTTGGAAATACTAGCCTCCAAAAAACAACAACAACAACAAAAACATGTACAAAGGCCCAGAAAGGACAGGAGCCAGAAAGGCAGTATGGCAGGCATGCAGATTGGGAATGCCAAGATGGGCAGGCCTCGATGTGATGAGGGCAGTGAGGAGCCATAGAGTGCCCATCAGGATGCCTTTCTTCTAAGTGAGAAAAGCAGGCCTTGAGCTAACTCTGAAACTTAAATTGGGCCCTAATGCAAAACAAAAAACAAAAAACAAACAAACAAGCAAACAAACAAAAAACCCCACAGTGATTAGACATGACCTGATACTGCCATTCGCTGCTAGGTGGTCAAGGTATTCTGCTACTTTCATTAGTGCTCAGAGGACCTAGTAGTGAGGGCATCGTGTCATTGACATGGAAATAAATGATCAAGACTCTACCAGCCTGAGATGGTCTCTTCTGTGGGTAGAAGCTAAATTGAAATTCTAAAATGGCTCTATTGTCATTTGTCTGAACGCAATCCATTCCTTCTGGTTCTATTAAACCAAGGCCTAGATTCCAGAAACAGAAATCCAGGCTGTCATTGCCCATTCATTTAAACAATTGCTATTTTTGCCTTGTAGGGAGATGCACCAGATCATTTTTACAGAGCTGTTTGCATTTGATGATGACAACACAATGCAACTGAGAGAAGTCACCCTGCGGGAAAATCTGTTTTCCTTCTGAAAAGAGAGATCTTACCATATCAGACAAAACAAGCATGTCCAGCATTCAGAGACAGCAGTAGACTAAGACCCTCCAAGATAAATCTGCCTTCCTCCTGTTTACCTATAGGCCAATTGGGGGTTGGAAATATTTTCAGAGGAAAAACTTCATACCTTACTCACATTCCCATTTCCCATAATTAGCTAAGTCCTAATTATTCCCTGTATTGTCTCTGCCACATTAGCTTTGTGAGACAATGGTGTGTAAGACAATGGTGCATAACTCAAACACAGAGCCAATCTAAATGAGAAACTGGCAGAGGGCTCCCGGGACGATTGCATTATTCATGAAAAGACATCAGAACAATTGGAGGATAGCATTAGATTTTAAATCACAGCAGCAATTACAAGACAATTATCCAAAATGGTGTAATTGCCACAGCTATAGGGTGTGTGGCGGAACCTGCACAGCGTTTGTGCCACTTTCTTTTAATACCATGATGAAAACTGGTGTGTTCACTGTAAGGAAATTATATAGAAGAAAACATTTGTGTTCCTCCCTCTATTCCACAGAAAGCTAGCAACCAGGGCCCATTATGGGAAAAAAAAAAAAAAAAAAAGGAGCCTTAGGCAACACTCTAGTCTTTTAGGATCCCCTGCCTGGCATACTCCAAAATATGCTGCCCTCAGGTACTTGACCTTAACCTTGTGTGAATTTCAATCCAAGCGATGAAGCTGAATCCCACCTTTTCTAGATGATGGTCCTTAGCCAAAGACACCCCGTACAAGGCAATGGGAGGTCACTTGTTCTGCAGGCAGCAAACCGTGGTCTACCTCCTATTCCAATACTTAGTGACAGCATAATTTAGTATTTACTATTATAAAAGGAGCTACTATGTACTGAGTGCATAAGACATGCAATATCCTTTTCATATCTTATTTCACTTAAACTCAGTGGGTCTTGGTTTTCTTTGTACTGTTAAGCATCTTCTTTTTATCAGACTCGGTTGGGTTGTATCAAGGACAAAACAGCCTTCTTGGAGCTTGCTTCACGGGTACCGTGTATTGTCTACAGGGGCAGCTGAACCAAATGCAGTTGGTTTCATAACATTGTCTTCCTCTTCCCTAATCTCTCTTCTTTCCTTTCCCTTCCTTTTTTCTCTCCTTTCCTTCTCTGCTGGTCTTTGCTTTAGAATTCTGAGTCTTTTCAAATCAACTCAATGAACATTTCCTAAGCATCTATTAATTTGGCAATATCCAGCAATACCTAAAATGGGCCTATCTTTTGATATAAATTTTTCACGATTATATCTTAATTGCATGATATCCAGGCAAAGGATTACTAAGATATGTTCAACAATATGCACTGCAGTGTAGTTTGTGACAGTCCCAAACTGCAAAATATCCATCATTAAGAGGACTACTAAGTAAATTAGGGTGCTTCCATACAGCAAAATATTATGCAGCTGCTAAAAGAATGTACTGCTTACAGGAAGATGTCTAGGGTCTCCCAGGAAATGGAAAAGGCAAGTTTTAGAAGAGTGTATTGGTTGGATCCCATATTTATATAATAAATTCCACAATTTACATTTCATTATAGAAAAAAAGCCTGGAATGATACACATGAAATTATTATATTTGGGATTATTATTATATATTATTATATATCTGGGAAGTATGTAGGGGATAGGAAAGATTTTAGCTTTCTTTGTCTTCTGATTTGAAACATATAGATTACTTTTATCATTCAGATAAAAATATATTTGGCCAAACATTATTTTAGTCAAATAGTATTTTCTTTTTTTAAAAGATTTTATTTTTAAGTAATCTCTACACCAGTGTTGGGCTCAAACTCACAACCCCAAAATCAAGAGTTGCATGCTCTACCAACCAAATATTATATTTCTAAGAGATTTTATTTATTCATGATAGACACAGAGAGAGACAGAGAGAGAAGCAGAGACACAGGCAGAGAGAGAAACAGGCTCCATGCAGAGAGCATGATGCAGGACTCAATCCCGGGACTCTAGGATCATGCTCTGGGCCAAAGGCAGGCGCCAAACCTCTGAACCACTCAGGGATCCCCCAAATATTATTTTCTGAAGGTGTTTTTGGATGAGATTAACATTTAAATGGATAAGATTAACATTGAACTCAAAGTGGACTTTGAGTAAAATTGTCCTCCCTAATATGGGTGGGTCTCATCTAACAAGTTGAAGGCCTTAACAAAGATCTCCCCAGAGCAAGAAGGAATTGTGTCAGCACACTGCATTTGGACTTGAACAGAAACTCTTCCCTGAGACTCCAGACCCCAGGCCTATCCTACCCCTACCTCATAAGGCTTTGGATCCACTAAACCTCCACAGTTATGTGAGCTAATTCCTTAAAATAAATCTCTCTCTCTCTCTCTCTCTCTCTCTCTATATATATATATATATATATATATAATATATATATATATATATATTCTGTTGGCTCTGTTTCTCTGCATCACCCTAATAGAAGGAGCAAGTGGGTTAGTGGTCTACTGACACTCCCAGCAAAGGGATGGTTCTTCCAGGCAGCCCTTAAAGCCACACAGGTGATTGGTAGGCACAACAAGGGATGACTCAGGGGTGATTTGGAGCTCCATAACTTCCTTCACCAACCCTAAATAAACCTAAAAACTAAGAGTGTGCTGTGCTTTCTCAGCAAAAGCAGCTTCAAGAGAGTCCTCGTAGGACAGAGATTGCCCTCTGAAGAGCAAGGTATGAAGTTCTGGAAAGCACCGAATCCTTGAGACCAGCAGGGAACTGGGCCTGGCTTCCAGGTCTTCCAAGCCTCTCATTCTCTAACACGAGATTTCCCTCCTAGTTAACAGGCCTACCACCCAGGCATGTCTGGGGCGAAGCGGACTTCCTTGATGCCAACCTCAGTAGATAAAGGATTCTCATCGCCTCCCCCATCAACTCTCCAGGCTTGGAAACAACTCCATCTTCCTTGAACTCTCCTACTTCCCTCAAATATTAAAAAAGCATTCAAACTTCAATATGATGACTTGTAAAAGCCCCCAAAATATCTAAATACACAGAGTGAAAGAATAAGGTTGGGATATAAAAATGATGTCAATACTGTGACTACAGCTGTGAAAAATTCTGCAAGTGAGCAACTGTATCACTGTAAAGTAAAAATGGAAAATAAAATAAATGGAATATAAAAGCAGAAATCACTGGGATGCTAGACGTATGGTGATTCTCCTCTTATTTAAAGCTTATTTGGGGGCAGCCCAGGTGGCTCAGTGGTTTAGAGCTGCCTTCAGCCCAGGGTGTGATCCTGGAGACCCGGGATCGAGTCCCACGTCAGGCTCTCTGCAGGGAGCCTGCTTCTAGCTCTGCCTGTGTCTCTGCCTCTCTCTCTCTCTCTCTCTCTCTCTGTGTGTGTGTGTGTCTCTCATGAATAAATAAATAAAATCTTTAAAAAAATAAAGCTTATTTGGTATTGCTTTGGTCAGCAAAGTTAGTTTTTCTTGGAATTAATTTCTCTTTCTTTCTTTCTTTCTTTCTTTCTTTCTTTCTTCTTTCTTTCTTAAAATAGTTTCTTTTTTTTTAAAGATTTTATTTATTTTTTCATGAGAGAACAGAGAGAGAGAGAGAGAGAGAGAGAGACAGGCAGAGGGAGAAGCAGGCTCCATGCAGGGAGCCTGATGTGGGACTTGATCCTGGGTCTCCAGCATCACACCCTGGGCCAAAGGCAGGCGCTAAACCGCTGTGCCACAGGGGCTGCCCAAAATAGTTTATTTATTTATTCATGAGAGGCACAGAGAGAGAGGCAGAGGCATAGGCAGAGGGAGAAGCAGACTCCTTGTGGGGAGCCTGATGCAGGATTCGAGCCCAGGACCGTGGGATCATGACCTGAGCCAAAGGCAGATGCTCAACCACTGAGCCACCCAGGCATCCCTCTCCTCAGGTTTCCAAGGGAAGATCTATTCCAACCCTCTCTCCTAGTTTCTGGTGGTTATGACAGGCCCTGTGTTTCCTTGGCCTGAGGGACTTCACTTCAGTCTGTCTACACCTTCACATGGCAATCTCCCTTGTGTGCGTGTTGTCTGTGTCTCTTTTCCTCCTTTTATAAAGACACAAGTTGTATTGGATTAGGAACCAACCTAATCCAGTGTCACTTCATTTTAACTTGCTTATATCTGCAATGACCCTATTTCCAAATAAGGTCACTTTCACAGGCTCCCAAGGCTGGAACTTTTGTTTTTGTTTTTAAGATTTATTTGATCTATTAGAGACAGAGAGAGGTGGGGGTGGGGTGAGCAGGCAGGGAAGGACAGAGGAAGAGAGAGAGAGAGAGAGAGAGAGAGAGAGAGAGAGAGAATCTCAAGTAGACTCCCTGCTGAGTGCAGAGCCTGATGCAGGGCTTGATCCCTGGACCCAGGATTATGATCTGAGCCAAAATCAAGAGTCAGATGTTTGTCTGAGCGACCCAGGCACTCCAAGGCTAGGACTTTAACATATCTTTTTAGGAAACATGATTTAACTCACAACAGAGGGAGTCAAACCCAGTCTCTCTGAAACAAAAACTATGCTTTGGGTGAAGTCCTTGGAAATCTTGATAGCACAATTAAAGTAGGGATTTTATAGGTACAAAATGAGGCAATAGATATTTGGGAAATCACTGCAATAGCCTGAAAATGCACACTGAATAATTGATGCATTAATAAAAAGCATCACAAGTACACTTGGACATATTTAAATAAGCAATGCCTGAAATAATGTGAAAAATGGGTAATTCAAGTGCTGTCGATTACAGCATATCTCCTGTGAATGCTGGGTTCATCAAAAAAATGAATTCGGCTTTTCACTTTTAACTCTATGAGTACTAATTGGAGACTAAAAAGTGTTGACAGCCTCTTCCTGTCAAAGAAAGTGAGTGTAATTTGTTGGTAGTTTGACATCATCTCCATTATATATAGGAATAATTTATTCATCCCCTGTGCCCCAGAACATAACATCAAATAATGTCACAGATTCACACACACACACACACTCACGCACACACACGCAGTACAAAGGGGGCCACATGGACAGCTTAGTGTTCAGATGCAAGATTCAACTGTAATTTGTACATTTTTCTCTCAAGTATCTTCCAGCTCTGACAATCATTTCCATGATTTAGATTCAATCATAGGATCCTGATTTTGGCTGGAAAATCAAAATTGAACGAAATAGTTTAATTTGCTGACTATACGAACACTGATCTTCACTTTGCCCAAATTTAAAATCTATGCCACATGATGGGAAAATTAAATTTTCTCATTGTTAAAAATGATCAGAATAATTCAGCAGCATGCCTCCAGGTTACGGTTTCTCTAATTACCTTGTGTCCTGAATTCTTAATTAATTATATTCTGGGCTGTGAAAAAGTCCCTTTGTGCTCAGAGCCCAAGCCTTTTCCTGTGCTAGGTGAATTATTTACACGGTAAATCTTATCATGGCCTTTCAGTTTTGTTCTTGAAGTTGTTGCCCTTTTGGTCATTTTAATCTCATTCTTCTCAGAGTCAATTTCCTACCATTTAGAACAAGTATGCCCACCGTTAGCCTTCCCACACACCTAGATCTCATCATCTGTCACTGAATTCCTTTGTGACCCAGTTAAATGCCATTTCTTTCTGGATCACAGAAATGATTCAACCTTAAAATCTCTGCCTCAAGAGGTAGGACCTGGCATTGATCAGGGACTCGGCTTCATTAGGAGATGCCAGGATGATAGGGATGATGAACCTCAGCAGCCATAGGTGGCTGCATCAAGGCCCCTCCCTCCTATCTGTGCAAAACACATTTATTTTAACAAGGTGCTCGATAATGTGCCAGAGAGCATTGTCAGAAAGCATGACTCCAGAGAACACCTGAGCTTGAACTCAAAGGATTTTTCTATTTTTATTAATAGTTTTAATCATTACTATCTGAACTGTTTCTCTAGTAGCCAGATGAGATGGGATCCCTGAAAATTCCCTTTCTGCACAGTGGAATCCAAATGAAAATTATGAAAAAATAATATGTGGCTACCATTTGAGTGCTTATTATTTGTCAGACAGTATACTGAGCAGTTTGCATGTACCGCATCACTGTTTTCTTGCAACCTACCTATCTTACAGACTATGCAACTGAAGTACAGAGCGATTAAGCAACTCAGTTAAGTTCACACGGCTAGTATGTATCTGAGTCCAAGTCAAAAATCCAGCTGTGCTTCCAGACATTAATGTGCATACACATATGAATTGCCTGGAGAACTTGTTAACATGAGGATTCTGACTCAGTGGTCTGGGATTCTGTATACCTAGCATGCTCTCTGGTGAGATCGATGCTGCTGGTCTGTGGACCACAATTTGAGGAGCAAGGAGGTAGACCCTAACTACACATTATGTTTCCTCTCAATGACCCTTCTTTGTTTTCAACTGATGAAAGTCCATATTAGAAATTCATGTTTTAAGGATTACTTTGAGTTTTTCTACAGCACAGAGATAAACAATTTCAAGGCTAAAATATGTGGAAGAATGATCATTCAGACATGACCCGTTGTTAGAAGACCCTCAGCATTTAATCTGTATAGAATCTGCTTATGGTTTTCTTGGTAACACCTAACTTTCCTGAACAATCTTGTTTAAATGTAGGACCTCAGAGCTGGACATTTAGTATCTCAGAGAGAATGAGTTTTTGGTGGTTCTACCAGCCAAAGGAAGGAAGGGAGGAAGGAAGGAAAGTACAGACAATTAAAGGAACATGAAAAAAATGTTCTAGAATTTTCTATTTTTAAACTCTTGTTCTTGCTCAGCTTGTTAGGCTGTCTTGGCATTTGTGCCAGTTTGTTCCAAGGTATTATTTATTGTTAGATATTTAGGCTGTTCCAAATCTTATTAAAGACAGTATGAAATAGGCATAATTGGCTAAAAATTAATTAGATTTTAACAAGTAAAGGAATGGACACAAGGGGTGCCTGGTTGGCTTAGTCAGCCGAGCATGTGACTCTTGATCTCAGGATCATGAGTTCAAGCCTGACTCTGCATGAAAAATGGAAATTACTAATTGCTATGAGTCTGAAGAAACGGAGGAGGGGCCATTGGTAGAAATTCCAGAGGGATTCTGCAGGGACTGGCAGGTCTGATGCTATCCTCTGAAAGCCCTTCTTACCAGGTTGGCCCTTCCTCCTGTCTGGGATTGGAACTTTGGGAGGGGTTCCCACCACATTGGCATCATTTATGCTGAACCCCTGCATTTCTTCTGGGAGTCTGGAATTTTGGTACATCCCAGGCAGAGGCTTTAGGTGACACTAGTCTCCAATAAAGCCTTGGATGCTGAGTACCTAATGAGTTCCTCTGGTTGTTTCACGGCCATGATTACAACCATACGCTGAGTCCAGAGTCCCAGGGAGTCATCAAAACTGGGAATTGGTGTTGGGGACCCCTGACCTGGGCCCATAAAAAGAAGTGACTTTTCACAGAGACCTCTTTCCAAGCTAGGAACTGACCCTTTTACTTTAAAGAACCAGTAAACAATAAAGATAGACAGCAAAAGGCTTTTCTTTTCTTGTTTCCCCAACAGACCACTGCTATTTCTTAAGTGACATCTCTGGATTACTCTGTCATTTTTGAGGCATGGATGGAGATGTAAAGAAATTTTCTCTCTGTTAAGGGCGGCCACATGAAAGGCACAGACGTGAATGTTTTCCTAGTGCTCAACTCATGACCCTATTACTGTGTTGTGGGGTTGAAAGGCAGGAGACTTGGAACATTTTCAACACCTCTTTCCTCTCTGGAAATCCTTCTCACCGCAGTTACCAAATTCAGCAAAATGAGGGAGGATTTATGAGGTCAAGGGGATTTAGCGGGAGACATCATTGATGACATTTTCAGTCAAGAATATTCAGTGGAGGGCTGGTATTGTACAGGGAACCAAAGACAATGAAGACATGACTCTGCTTTCAAGTAGCTCATGGTCTGGTCGGGGAGCCAGAGGGATGCTGGAGTTGGCTCATACTGGCTTGCAAGAGTCACTGTTGGTTAGACTTTGTGAGCCCCTTTACGTTATCTTAGTAGGTTGAAATCAGCCACGATAGGAGTATTTATACGGTGAAAGCGGCCAAATGCACTAAATTGGTGCTCTCCTTCTTTTATCCAGTTGCTTAGCATTTACTTGCAGGATGACCTAGTGACCAGAGGATCTCCGTACACCTAGCTCTGCCAGCATAGTAAGGAGAAACTGAATGCCTAGCCAGGGCCTACTCTGCAGAGTGGCTCCATAATCCTGGTGAGGGCGAGGCAGGCAGTTTTGCTGCAGGCACAGGCAAGGGTCCACTCCAGGGGTAGCCCAGAGGACTGGGGAGCTGAGGGGGCTTTTTGCTGCTGGGGCTCACCCAGGGTTGTTCTGCCAGCAGGCCTGGGCCTCCTTCACCAAGCAAGGCAGAGGGTGCCCCTCTCCTTTTGGAGTCCTTCCTGGTGTCAGGCTAACTTCTTGTAATGCCACTGTCTCTTCAAAATATCAATTTGTTCTCCACCCCAAGTTTTGTGTATATTTTGACTTTCACTCTGTATGGAGAATTTTCTAGAGCTTTTTGGAGGGAAACTCATGCTGTGTTCCAAACTTTAGGATTTTTTATTTGTTTGGGTGTTTCTTTTGTTTTTGTTTGGGGAGACCAGTACTGGAGAAGCTGCCTAGAAGGCATGGGGAGGTGTGGAGGAGACATTTCCGCAGAGGTAGGGCTTGAAGGCCCTTATTTTTCCAAGCCTCTAGGACTGTGTTCATTCTCATCAGGCAAATCCCTACAGAGTATGTGCCCAGTAAGAAGCTATGTAGGATTCCAACACATGTGCACCAGAACCAATGGAAGTCTTTCTGGAGGTAAGAAATCTCTGAAGAAACCACCATCCCCCACAAAAATATGACTGCTTAAGTACCACAGGAGCAATCAACTGAAGGCGAATAAAAGAAAAACACTTAAAAAGGATCAACACAATTGCTAGTTTCATTTCTTTTCTTTTTACTTGAAAACTTATTTTAACCATCAAATTTTGGCAATTACAAACCTGTACACTGTTGGTTTTTTTTTTTTTTGTTTGTTTGTTTTGTTTTGTTTTTGGCTGTCTTTTGTTGGTTTTTCTTTCATTTTTTTCTTTCTTTCTTTTTCTTTCTTTTTTTTTTTTTTTTTAGAAAAAAACACAAGACTGAATACAGCCAACAGCAATATATGCAGAAACAATCCATTTCTGTAAGGGACAAGATTCACTTGAAGTGTTAGCTTTTCCCTTTGCATAAGGTTTGGTGTGTGGTATGTGTGCAAGTTTAGGGGAGTTCGTGTGTGTGTGTGTGTGTGTGTGTGTGTGTAAAGAAATGACATACTTCATCCGAATTTGAAATGGCATAAAAAACAGGTACTTGGTAACTGGGAAAAATACACTTGTTTTAAAAAATGTTGATACAAACATTTTCTTGGAAACAGAGAAAGTTAAATGAAAACAGTAGAACCAAAGAAAGGTTACAGTACATTTTGAAATGATTAAAAAACATCATTTTCAAATCGAAAATCCTGTGTGTGTGTGTGTGTGTGTGTAGTTACCTCAAAAGTTTGCAGACCAACAGCATGAGTGACTTAGAATTATATTCGACTCCCTCCCTCCCAAATTAAAGCATCCTGATAGGCATCAAATACAGTATCTACAAAAGCCTGGAAAATTGAAACCATTATATACAATTTTATAAACATTTTAAACACCAAAACATACATCTTTTACAAACCAGCCTGTTTGTAACAGGTAAATTTACAAGACAATCTCTCTGATACAGTGCTTAAAAAGAACTGCTTCCATTTCCTGAACACATCTGTCACCTCCCGAAATGCAGTAGTACGGGCTTGGAAAGTTGTTAAGTAGTAGCAATTCAGGTATTTGTTTGCCGGAAGGGTGCTACGGTCCATACCAATGGATCCAAACACACTTCAAATGACTGTACGATTCTCTAGTGCATCTTCAACACTGGAAGAGACTAATTATGGCCTTTGTGTAATATCACATACTTGTAATTATTGCTTTTCATTATTACATGAGGATAGAAAATCTGACTCTTTTCCTACCTCTTAGCCAGCTGGCTATGTATTAACTGATGCCAAACCCACAAATGGTGACTTTAAACTCTAGAATTATGCAACCAGAAGCTTAAAGCCTTTGTGGATTTCCACCAGAATAATGTGCAGTTGAATGTCACAAGACAAAAACCAAGCATAAACACGTAACTGCCTTCTCACAGACCACACAAAATGAGAACTCTGAAGCAGCACCTCTTCACATCTCCATTTCTTACGGATTGAAACTAAAAACATAAAACATAAAAGCAATGTGTGTTGCACTGGGAGGGCACAAGTGTGAAGAAACCAGACAATTATCTGGGCAGCCCATGCAAAATGAACACTAGATCTTCCTGGATTTGCTCCCAGGGAAGTGTTTTCTGGGTCTCACACGATTCTTTGTGGTAATCTTTTTTCTCAATTACCCTGACTTTGATTACATAGACACAGCATTGGTGGGGGCAGTGGGCAGGGTGTGGGGGTGAGTAAGTAGGAGTTGGCCAGTGGTGTATATGTTTGACTCACTTCTTTTTCCAGGCTGTGCTAGTGATTCCTGGGGGCAGTCCCAGATAAGTTCTAGGAATGCATCATAAATGCCCTTTCCAGGCCTTCCAACTGATTGTCTGATAGGGTAAACCTCAAATGCATAGACTTGACCTGCTCTTCCTACTAAGTCTTCTACAACGGCATCTCACAAATGGGCAGGACATGAGTAAATGGCAAGCTGGCACGGAATGGAACTCAGCAGCAAAACGCTTGCAGAAGGAAGCAAATGAACACGTACTTTATTCATCTTTTACAACCCCAAAGCTTCTGCTTACTACAGGACAAACACCAATGGTCCAGTCCAGCTACTCTCAACCTTACAAGACTGTGTGCAATATAGGTAAAGTGCCTGTAACAGGCTATGGAAAATGGCTCCCAGGAGGTAGCATGCACGATAGAAAAAAGGGCAAGACACTTATTGGCTTACATATTTTCCATGTGGTTCATCATGGCCAAGCGGGGAGGAACAAACACCAGAACTGGCAGTGGTGGGTTGGGGGGGGTGCGCTGAAGGCTCGAGGAAAAAAAAAAAAAAAAAAGAGAAAACTGCATCCAGTAGGTAACATTATAATCAAAGTTTTGCTATAATTGATGCCTGGCCTGAGTTCCCTTCTGTAATTATCATTCCATCCTTATTTTAGAAAACATTCATTTGGTAAAAGCAGCATTTTGATAAATGTCCAAAGATATGTGTGAATTCTGTAACTGCATCTTTCCTGGGGGTGGGGTGGGGTAGGAGGAGCTGCAAGGAAACATGAGATCCTAAGGATTCCAGAGAAATAATCTCCGCGAATTCTCTCTTCTAGCATATTTCAAGGCAGGAATGTGGGAGGTCAGAAGGTTCCAGCAGAAGCAGGCAGATACCATGTCCCAGGAAGTTAGGTGGTGAGAAAGAATACTGGTTAAATGATGGGTTCTAGTTTAGCTACTTCACTTTCTGCATGAGCTTGGGCAAGTCTCATCCCCTCTCTGGCCATGTTTCCTCTTTTATAAAAAACAGAGATTAGACAAGCAGACAGCTCTTTGGGTCAGCGGTCACCCCACCCAGTTCTATGCTGGCCTGACCGCAAGCCGTCCTGTAACGTACAGGGAAAACTAGCTATCCCCCAAAAGTGAAAAGATACCATGTGTTCAAAGGTAATGAAAACATAACACATGCTTGTCCGGTACACATTTAGCTGCAGAGCTACTCTGCAGAAAATCAGGGAGAAGATCTGCTGAAGAAAGAGGTATTTTATCTAGGTCAGAGCAAAAAGAGTGGGCACAATTTTCTTGGGTGACTTCACAACAGCATTAGGATCTATTTATTCCTTCATTACCGTGTCACTCAGGCATTCTCCCTTGAGGAGATGCTGTGTAAGCAGGAGTGACTCATCGGCATTAATCTCGTTCTAATATTTCCTGGGGGCAAATGAATTGTTGGTTTTACTTTGATGGTTTTTATGTCATTGCATTATTAAAAGTGTAGCAGTGATTCTATTCTAGGCCATTAGTTCATCATTTTCTCCGTGACGCTTGCAAATGTGCTTCTTACCTAAGAAAAATACCAAAGACTTTATTCTCAAAAGCAGCCTCAGTGAAATTTCATTTATTTCAAGACCACAGGGCGGGTGATGCTTCCATGAGTAGGTCCAACCAAGAGACAGGGAGAGGAGAAAAGCTGAAAAATCTGTGAAGTGTATCCTTGACTCAGGAAGCTTGGGAATGAAAAGGAATATTTTTTTTTTTTTTTTTTTTTTTACAACGAACTTCAGAACACTGACTCCTACAAAGAAGTGCCTGAGCACAACTGAAGCAACTAAAAATATGTCTGAGAGGATGATACACAGATTCAGGACAGTACAATCAACACACCAATGCCATATGTCACCAGAAACCGTGGACACAGAGATTTGCTCATGAAGCAGATAGTGCAAATATGCATTTATTTACCATGGCCACCATGCACGCAGCCATAATCTGATTGAAGCAGAAGAGGAAAGTCACTCAACTTAGTAACTTTAAGCTTTGAGTATTGGGGTTATCGTATCTCTGGCGGAATGATTCTCCTGTCAATTTTGGAAATTCAGGGCCAGAGCCCACATGTCAGAAGACAGGAGAACCCCGGGGTGTAATTAAACATTACACATCTTTCAAAGATGAGTTTAGTCCTGGAAAAACTATAACAAAATATTATTATTTTTTTTAAAAAGCACAGTTTTGTTTTAAGTCAATATAAATGGCAGTACCTAAATAAAGTTAACTGAACCGGAGTAAAATATGGCATTTGGTGTTTCTCTAACATTGTAGAGATCAGAGAAATTGGAAGGTCTGCCTTGCTGGCAGGATTTTCAACACAGTCCACATCCTAAAACCTTCAGGTTAGCTTTCCTCAAGAGCAGCCTTATTGAGTGCAAGCACATTTATTTGTACATAGGCCCAGACACACAGACTATTATAATCTATACACGAGAACTACTCTACTTTCTTCTTTTTCAAACATAATTGCATTTATAGTGATGATGCTACCAATTTAAAATAACACTTAGACTTTATCTGCATTATCAAGAATTGTGATTATCCAGCTGAAAACTTTGAAAGTCCATTTCCCTTTTTCCCACTGAATTTGAATTCTGTTTAAACCTCTAAATGAACAATGTGCCCAAGTATGATTTTTTTACTCCTTTTCCTTCCTGATTCTCAGAACAAAGGCCATTTCTACAGTCATATTAAAATTGTAGCTATAGCCAGGAATATTTACCGGAAAACACACAGAAAAAAAAAAAGAAACCAGATAATCACATTCTTTCTAATGTCTGAACAATGCTAACCTTCCCCCAACCCACAAAAGCAAGCCCAAATATTCTCATATTCCTCTCCACTGATATCTTTCTCAAAGATCATAAAGCCCAGCTATATTATATTGGAGGCTTAACACAAACAAAAATAACTAAGCGTACGAACCATGTTACCCAAACCTAATTTTATAGCTGAAAACTGGACAGCTCATTAAAGAAAAATAGAATTGATTTTAAAGGCTTCAGCCCATTTTTTTGTTGATTTAAAAAAAATTTCTCTTTTCTTTTGCCTAAGAGACTAACTTTTCCAACCATCATAACTACTATTTTCATTCCCCCTCCCCCCATTGGCTCAAAATGACATGCAACAGTGCCTCTTTGCTCGTTGCCAGGTATGAATACTGCTGGCTCTGCCGCTGTAACCCTTCCGGGTCCCCATACTGCACAAAGCCACACGAGACGGGCTGTGTAACCAAGCAGGTGGAGTGTATTCCTTCGTCGACACTCGGTGCCCGGTCTTGGTCGTGAACGCAGGTACCTACTGCAAGGCTCTCTCTGTCACTTCTAAGAAACAATCGGAGCCTTTCCTTGTCACCCAGCTGGAGTGGAGCTTGCCCATGCCCGACGGCAGGACTTGTGAAGAAGTTCCTGGCGGCACGTGTGGTGTCCTTCGGGCTACCGGCTGCGGAGACAGTCGCCAGCGCGGCCAGCTTCCTTCCCGTGGTTCAGCCACAGACAGTGCCAAGCACCCCCGGCAGGTGCGCCGTCTACACCTGGGTCTGGTGCTGAGTCTCGATGAAGGGAATGTGCAGGCTGGCGAGACTGAGCTCTCCCACGCTCTCGTAGTCACTCATGGCTGCTTCGGAATCGTCAAAGCCGCAGCTGGCCGACACATCCGAGGACGAGGTGCCTCTGGAATTGTGCAAGGACAGAGACACGCCGTCGGCGGGGCCCGCCGTCTCCGCGCCCTGGTTCAGGCTCACGGCAAAAGTACTAAACTCACAGGCAGCGGGCGGGCCCACCAAATCCGTGTCGTTGGGGAACGGGTGGGGGGGGAGGTACTGGCTGGGGTGGAACTGGGGCCGCCTCCTGCAGTCGGGGCTCAGCGTGCCAGCCAGCGACACGGGCTGGGAGGGTGGCAGGGCCTCGTACTGGTCCGGGAAGTCCTCCGGCAGCGGAGGCGGCAGCTGGTCCTGGGGCAGGAACTCCTCCTCGTGGGGCGGCGGGTACTCGCTGTCGATGTCATAGCCGCCCAGGTAGTAGTCGCTCTCCAGCTCCCGCGTGCTGCCCTGCTGCGCAGAGCCTCCCTCCTGGTTCTCGTAGTTGGGCACTTCCTCTATGTCCGACAGGCGGGCCCCGGGCATCCAGTCCGAGGTGTCCCAGTGGTAGGCTGTGGGAGAAGCGCCCTGATGGTTAATTTCCTGCAGACTGGAGCTGGGGTGCGCTCGGAAAAGGGGTGGACAGGGACACAGCACCTGACATGCAATTAACACCCAAGAGGCCCTAAGATGCCAGGGGCATGTGCATGCTCCTTACAGGGCTCTAGCAGGGACCAGCCATGCTCTGGCCCCTGGAGAATGAGGCGATGGCCACTCTGAGAGATAGATGGTGCCTGGCTGCTGCAGAGCCTCACACTCGGCCTTGCCGGGAGGGATGGCCAGCCCAGCCGGGGCATGCTGAGGAAACACAGTCCCAGCACCCCCTCCCCACTATTTCCTCTTCCTTTCTGTGTGCTGGATGCAGAGCCAGGCTGGCAGCATGCTCCCAGAGAGGGGGCGGGGGTGTGGGCCATACTGTGGTCCACAGAAGGCAGGGCGATGCATTGCAAATGGATGAAGGACACGCACAGTAGGGAGGCTGGGGGAGGGATGCTGGTGGGACTTTCTCTTCCAATGCCAAGCATACAAGACACCTGGAACATGCAAAATTCAGATCAAAGAAACCCAGAAAGGATGGAGAGAGAGGGACAGGGTAAGGGTGAGCTCAACAATTCAAAACATGTAAGTAAAATGTGATGCTGGGGTCGTGGCAGAGTCACCTCGGTTGTAGTTCTGTCCTTGGTCCATGATAGACACTGTTACAAATACAAAGTGAGACGTAAAGCTGATAATCTAAGCCAGGTGAAGAGGGTAACACAGAACATTTTAGATGACTTGAAAAGACATGCTCCTATTTCTTCTTGTTATTTGGAAAATAAAAAACAGATAAATCCCATCTATACCTGGCCCTAATTGTATTAAGTCACCACTAAGAGTTACCTGATGGAAATCAGATTATAGCTTTGAATGATTTCTTACACATTTCCAGCTTATAACAGGTGCTCAGTAGGTACATGTGGAACATAAGAGTGAGTTTAGTAGTAATCTGGATTCCAGCTGATTGGGTACTCTTCTCTTAGAGGGACTTTTATAAAAACGAGTACCCCATCGATTTAAAAACTTATGAGCTAATTTTTTAATTTTTTTTTCTCCAAAGTTTTAAAATGCATCCCAACCCCTAGAGAAACAGCCGGCATCCTCTAGGTGTCCAGCTGATTAAAAGCAACCCCAGATCAAAGTAACAAGGAAGCCATAGTTTCAAAAGGATAACCCCCTACACCAAAGAAATGTTATGGAAGAAAAAAGTAAATACCTTCATTCTCTATAGTGTCAACTACATTGTTGACAAGCTGAATGACAGTCACAATGGATGCTTGTGGCCAGGAAAAGAAGACAGGGGGAAGGGAAGGACAGTTTCTGGTTAGTCACGTATTTCAGATATAAGCCAACTTCTTTTCACAACAACGGCAACACCAAAGGCTCTGCATGCAAACACCCAAAGCCTCCCCAGTCTGCCCATTAAGGGGTGTTCCAATGAACGCTCTTATCTGGGGGGTCCTGGGGGTACTTGGAACAGAAGGGCAACAGCAGCCAGTCTGGGGCCAGTCCTCTGAAAGGCACAATCAGCAGGGATTGCTAGATCATAAATTCACACCTCATGGCCCAGTGAAATCAATCTGGGAAGGCAGTGGCTCATCAAGCTCATGCTAATTTCTCATTAATAACTCCCAAAGGCCCTCAGGGGAAGACCTCACATTCCCACAGATAATTATTTGCTGGTCAGCCGTGCTGCTCCAAACCAAATGCCAGAGATGGGAGGATCACCTTTGCAGGAGTGATGGCTTCGCACTCACATGATGATGCCACTGACCACCTAGAACCACCCAAGGCCCAGCTTCCACCAGTAAAGCACAGACAGGAGTCAGCAGCTGGCCTCTGAAATGGTTAGAATCTGGGAAGGAGAATTCTGTGCTCTCCATGGGTTGATTTAGCACCTGATAGCAGCAGTTTGCGGAGAGGTTATCAGGCTTAAAATGAATTTGTTGAAAATTCCTAACACCAACCTGGGTCAGGACCAACCCAGAAGGTTAAGCATGAAAGGCCAAATGTGTGAGCCTAAGGACACACAGAGCAGAGCCGGTACGAACAGTCAGCCAGGTATCATTGCCAGAGCTCTGCCTGGAGTGGAAACTTCCATTCTCCCGTGCATCCATATAAAATGCAAAGCAGTGACAGCCTTTGTTCTGTTTGGGGATGGGGGCAGGAGTAAGCATCATGGCAGACAGATGTGGAGGTATGCCCCTGACCAACCCATCCTCCAGAGCTGGTTCCTCAGCTCCGAAAACCCAGTCCAGCATTCAGATCCTCTCCAGAAAGATAAGTTCACAAGAGGTAGGGGTAGCAGCTTTGGGGTGTCAATGAGGTCCATGAACCATATGGAATTGCATGCAACATTTTGGGTAAATGTGCATTTTTCTAAGTTGCTGATCCACAGTCACAGTATTCATAGAGTCTCCAAAGCCCAAAACCCCAGATGATTATAAGGGGACTTCAATTGAATGATGATGCCGCTTCTAGGGGAGGAGTTTCTATGGGAAGGAGGTCTTACGTCTAAATGAATTTCTAATGATGGGGAGGTTGGGTATACAGGGAAGAGATTACAGCAGTAAAATTAGAAAAAGGAAAGAAATCAGAATTTTCTAGAGAGTATCATTTGGGATGAGGTGGTTCCCTTATGAGAAAAATCAAAGAGGAGGCATTTTTGGAGGTCAGGGAACTTGATCCACCTCTGACACGGATCCCTGGCCTGCCCACAGCTGCAGCTCAGTAGGTGCTCCCACAGCAATGACACCCAACGACGGGGCCAGCCCAAATGCTGGTGAACACACTCCCAAGTCCATGATCAGGTCAAGAAACAGAACCGATCACATCACCCGCCTCCCACCCACTGACCGCCAGCACAGGAGGCAGAACCCAAGCAGGGGGACACATGTCCTGAGCGCTTACCATTGTCGTCGCCAGAATCCGACTGGAAGGAGCTCAGGGACTGAACCTCAGAGTTGCTGCCTTTATTACTGCCTGCAAAGCAGGTCACTTCTCCGGAATCATCAACCCCTTTGTCTTTGCGGACAGCCGGAGAGAAAGCAGAAATGACACTGGTTACCTTGTGCGTATGTCTAGCCCCCCCGCCCTCAGGGTTCACTTCTCAGAGCTCTTTCATTTGCTTCGAGAAAATAATTTAGCTCCACAATGGAAAATTGATTGTGTCACTGGGGGCAAAGGTCTGTCAATCAAGTGATTTACATTATGGATTCGAAACCCTTAACCCGCGGTAAATGAGCTTCCAAAGAGCTGACAGCCGAAAGTAGCTGTTCCCTCCTCAAAGTGAGGCGACTAAGTGAAGAGCGAAGGCAGGATGAAGTGGCTGGGTTGCTCTTTGCCATTCAGAGTTAATTTAAATCATTTACATGAACCGACGTGGTGTCAACACCAGGTTAAATGAGATTACTTATAAAATAGGGGTATAAATATTTTATAGGCGAGAATGCCATTACATTCATCCCAACTTCCATCTCTGGGGAGCGAGTGGAGTTCTCAGCTTTGCCTTCTAGAGGGCAGCGTCACATCATTTTTGGGAGTGACAATGTTCTGCAAATCTGTGTGGCAGGAGGGCAGTCAGTGGTGTGGACGAGCTTTATCTACCCACTTCTTCCTTTTGGCTATGCAAGGACAGCCTGAGCAACACGTGCTTGCGCATGAGCAAGTGCATAGACACACACACACACACACACACACACACACTACAGGGCTATTCTCTTCTTTGATGATCTCTAAAGGAAGCAATAAAAACAAGCCATATCTTGATGTTGTCAAGTGAAAAAATGAATCAGTCACTTAGAGATGGTCGGGCCAGCTAACTCTGCCTTGCTTAACAAAGAAGGAAATCCACTCAATAAAAGCACAATACTTCGGGGGGAAATGTGAGCTTTGGCCTGAGGTAGATTTGGGAAATCAAGCTGTCACATTATGAAGTGAGTGGAGGAAAATGATCACCAGGAAAAGCTTCAAATCATCACATGACGTTATGGGGAGAAGAGACAGTGACTTGTGATTAAGGGCACGGTTGCTGCTGTTGGTGACTGTGGAAATCACTGTTTCTGCCACAAAGGGTGAGGTCGGTAACAGGCACTGTGGCTGCCCATCTGCTGTCGGATGCTGAAGCCACAGCGGAACGGTGAGTTGGATAAACCACTGATACAAGTGAAGCTGGATGCCGGAGAGGAATTCACCTCCCACTGGCCATACTGCCCCAAATAGGAAAATGTGTCTCAGCAAAGCGCAAGGTGAGGGCCGGGCTTAGCCCTGAACACTGGGAAGAAAACAACAAGTGACCCACTCCGGGTGGATGCAGTGCATCAAACTCCTTTCTTCATTTCATTTATTGTGTCCTCCATCGCTAAATTAAAAAAAAAAAAAAAAAAAAAAAAGCCTGATAGCCGGTGGATCGGCAAGGCTTTTTTAAAATCGAGCCATACTGGTCATTTGACAGGGGATGTATTTATGGTGAAAATCCAAGTGCAACCATGTGAGAGTGGCACTAGAAAGACAGAGTCCGCGGACAGCATGGTGGGGGCGGCCCCAGAAAAGAACAGAGGCCCTCCTCTGTCATCAGGTGTCCTCTCCCATTCAGACCCCTGTCCCTCCTTCTGGCTAACGCCCCCAAGAGTAGTACTGGTAAGAGCACAGGCTGTGGACCCTGATGGGCCAGGTTCTAATCCTCACCCCTCCTTTTGCTAGCTATGTGGTCTTGAGCCGCTTATTTCACCCATCTGCTCCTCCACTTGGGTGCCCGCGTGGGTAGCCATGAGGACTGAAGATCCAACATATAGCAGGGGCAGTTTTTTTACATTCTTCTGCTGCTTCCTCCCCAAATCTCTCTGTCCTTAACGTTTACATTCTGGATTCTGTGCTGACTCACTGAAACACTCTTCAGATGACCAAAAAGCTTGTAGGTGTCAAGCACGGTATTTTTTTTTTTTTTAGGCCTGTATCCTTCCCAATACTTTCACAGTGCGCAACCCTGCTAACCTTATCAATGGTCTTGGCTTCTGCATAGCTGCCCTGTCCTCTTTTCCTGTTCTCTTTCTCTCCCTTTCTGGTCTCTCTCCCTTCTGCCCACCTCCCACATGTAGGCATCTCCAAGTTCTTTCGGAGGTCCAGTTTGGCCATCCTTTCTTAGCTCTGGCTCCTTCAGTGAGCTCACCCCCCGCCCCCCGCCTACAGAGAGTCAACCACTGTGCATGCAGATGATGTTCAAACTTTCCTCTCTAGCTTTACCTGTCTCCTGAAAAACAGAACCTGTCAGGGAACCCTCATGTGCCCTCTACACTCATCAAGCTGCTTCCTGCTTCCGGAAGGCCCTTGTCAATAGTTTCTTACCAAAATCTTACTTATGCTTGAAGACACAGTAGGAATTTCTCCTTTCTCCACAAAGAGGCCCTTTACCTCCTCTGCTCAGACGCTTGCCAGCTCCATGTGAAAGCAGCCTCCTCTGACCCTCTACCCCAACATGTATCATAGTACTAAAACCCCAGCCTTTGGGAACTCCTGCTACGAGGGGATCTCTGCTGCTGAAATATAAAGCAGTATGGCCTGATGAAGTCACAGGTTATAACAGAGCTTGCCTTAGCTTCATCCTGACTGGTTTTAGGCAGGGGAAGCAATCACTGCTGCTCAATTAGATGTTCATGGAAGCTAGCTAACTGGTCTCTGCTTTCTTTGCTCTTTGGGCCTTTTCGGTCTGTTCTCCAGGGATCAATCAGAGCCATCTTTTAAAAATGTAAATTCGATCATGCCGCTCCTCTGCTTAAAAATCTGCATTGGGCGCCCGGGTGGCTCAGTGGTTGAGTGCCTGCCTTTGGCTCAGGTTGTGATCCCGGGGTCCTGGGATCGAGTCTGCACTGGGGTCCCTGCAGCGAACCTGCTTCTCCCTCTGCCTGTGTGTCTGCCTCTCTCTGTGTGTCTCTCATGAATAAATAAATAAAATCTTTAAAACAAACCTGCACTAATGTTGCCATTGAACTGCATTCACTTTCCCTCGTTGTTCACCAATCTCCAACTACCTTGACCTCCAACATGTCAGGGCCTTTCTCACCACAGGACCTTTGCACCTGTGGCTCTTTCCTTTGGCTAGACTACTGCTGCATGAGGCCTAAAGGAGAGGGAAATACCACTATCTGGACTGGACTTTTCCTGTCTTCAGGTTCACCCTCTTGTTTCTTGGACTCTGCATTCCAGCCAGATAGAATGGCTTGTGTCTTCTGAGAGGCTCCTCTACCTTTAATCCACGGTCCAACTCAAATGTCCCTCTGCGCCTCTCAAGTCTTCACCTAAGTCTAGAAACAGTTTCTTCCTCTGACCTTCTGGCATATGCTCTCGGTATATCCCTTATGTCACTACACCGTTTGAACTACCACCAGGGAGTGGTGTGCTTCTGTGAGGAGACCGTGGGCTTTTAGAGTTGGCAGCTCTGGATCTCCCACCCTCTCGGCCGCCTGTTACTAGCTTGGGACCTTGGACACCTGATGCTACTCTCTGAGCCTCATTTTCCCCGCCTGTAAATGGGGACAAGAACCAGAGCAATTTTCCTGAACATTCAATGCCACAACACGTCACAACAAGTGCGCTGCCTGGGCGGGTTCTCGCTCGGTTCCCCGATGCCCTCCTGCTGCGCCAGCGCCCCCCCCCCCCCCCCCGGCTTCCCGGGGACCCTAGAGGAACAAGGGACCCCCTGCGGCCCCTACTCACTGTCGGTTCCCGAGTCCCAGCCGTTCTTCCGGATGGAGTCGCAGTCGGAGCGGCAGGGCGACACGGCGGGCAGGTTGGGGGCCACACTGCACACCACCACGCCGCGCCTGGCCGTGAGGATGCGCGGGGACTCGGGGTGGAAGGTGGTCATCTCCTGGGGCTCGCCGCCCAGCCCGTCCACGATCTTATCCAGGTTGCTGCGGGAGTCGCCCTGGAAGCAGGGGGTGTAGGCCATGGGGCGCACGGGCACCTGCGGGGGCCCCACCTCCTGGTAGACGTTGCGCGCGTCCCCGGCGGCGCGCAGGCTCCGGAACGGGACGCCGTTGCTCTTGTGCAGCAGGGCGGCCGTGGCGGGGTCCTGCACCAGCGTGATGTTGTTGCGCGAGTAGTTCTTGCGGAAGACCTTCTTGCGGAAGACGGCGAAGAGGACCACCAGGACGAGGATGACCAAGAGGACCACGGCGATGCCGATGAGCTCCTCCTTGCCCACGTACGAGTGGCCGGCCTGGATGTTGGGCACCACCACGGGGCGCAGCCCGCAGTACTGGCCCACGTAGCCCGGCGTGCAGTTGCACACGAAGGAGCCGAACACGTTCACGCAGGAGCCCCCGTTCTCGCACTCCTCCCGCTCGCACTCGTTCACGTCCTCCTCACACCTTCGCGACAAAACACAGAGCCCGGCTCAGACTGCGGGTCCCGCAGCGCCGTCCCGGCGGCCCCGGTCTGGGGCAGGGAGCCCAGGGAGGGCGCGCGAGGGGCCACAGGTGCCGAGTGCGCCAGGTGCGCAGGTGCGCCGGGTGCGCGCCTCGGGGGGCGGGGGGCGGGGGGGCAGGGGCTCAGGGGCTCAGGGGCTCCTCCCAACCAAGCCGATCGCTCTCACGTAGCCTGACCCCATCCGGGTGGGAGGAGGGCAAAGACCCGCACAGGCGAGAGAAGGAGCCGCAAGGGAGCAAACGCGCTGTCGGAGAGGAACTGGTCTCCAGGTCTTCGGGGCCAGATGCATCTCAGAGTTTAAATTTTTACAATTTTAGAAACACCATCCAGTACGTGTCTTTCATGTTCGTAACACACCCGCCCCACTGCCGGAACTGGCGGGGGCCGAGGACCCCATAAGCACATGCATACACCAGTGCTTCTACAATAAAGCATATGGATACTCACACTAAATGAGAGAAATAAAGACTAGAAATAGTCTCAGAGCCATTTTGGCTGGGTTTGCCACCAAATTGGTTTGCCGCTAACCTACCCTTAACTCTTTTAGTTCTCTGAGTTTTGCGGATTATGGAATTGCAGGGAAACAGCAGTGAATCTATATATACCTTGAATAGGGTTTCCCGAGGTAAGAAATCTTTGGTTCTGACATTTGCCTCCAACAGTTACTGTCATTTTTGGTCTCTCTGGGAACTGTGTGTGTGTGTGTGTGTGTGTGTGTGTGCCTGTCTATGTGCACATGCATGAATGCATGACTGCAGGGTGGTTAACAGAGTAAGTGGGTAGGTGGGCTAGAGATCTAAATATCTTACAACAGATTCTGTGCTTACGATAAAAGTTAATACTAATGCAGATTATCAGGAAAGAATGATCAGAGCATTCTAATGAAAAATAATTAAATCAATTTTATTCTCCTCAAAGCAATCCATGGCTCACGTTGAGTATAATTATAAGGCAGGCATTTAAGTCTTATTCTTTCTTAGTTTAACATTATGTGAGAACATGGACCTTCCTTCTCCTTCACTTGTCTCTACTTCAGCAATTGCTCCGATGTGTTCATTTAAAGGCACGATCACTTATATCTTTGGTAATCCACCTTTTAAAATGTAGTCAAACGTCCCTAATTTGAACAGATTGAGGCCAGGTCATTTGGAAATTAGAATCACAGAGTATTTAAAAATAAATGCAGCTTTATTACTTTAAATTACATCCAACGATTCAAAGTCGGCTAAGTATTTCCTGGTAAAGTCCTCGGGAGATTTGCCTTAATGAATACATAAGACTGATCTGTAATTAGAATATCACTTGCTTGAGATTACATATATATACTTCTCAAATGATCAAGGATGGTTGGAAGTGGCGTTTCACTTAGAGCTTAAAACAGTCCCTTTCCATTTGACTAACACTTTAATTTCCCTCATTTCTTGGGGGGGGGGAAGGGTTTGCAAAGGAAAGGTATGCTTGAGTTTCTCAGAATGATCGTAAAACGTTAGGCAGTAGAGTCCAGTTAATGAGTTTTAGGGAAATGGGTAGTATGTCTGCCTCAGAATTATGCTGGAAATATTATGGGTCCTAGATGGATTTTTTTAAAAGAATTATTTTTTTAACTACAAAACACATAGTAATTACATAAAAATTTGCAAATATACAGAAGTATAAAGGAAAAAAATGTAAGTTACCAATAACCCCATTACCCAGAGATAATCCCTGTTAACATTTAATTTGCCTGTCCTACTAGTGGTAAATCTTCTGTCCCTATTAGTTGGTTACAGTTTTGCTTTCTTAGCAACAAGAAGCAGCAGATAGAAAGACTGTTGCACAATCTCAACTTACGTGACTCCAGTGAGCCCAGCTTTGCAATTACAGATGAAAGTGTTCCCGATGGGGTCGCAGGAGCCTCCATTCTGGCAGGGGTTTGGGAAGCAAGCTGTGATCTCCGACTCACAGTTTCTCCCGGTGAACTGTGAGAGACAGGTACACTGATAGCCTAGGGAGACAGAGGTCCTCATGAGCCACAGGTGCCACTGGCAATGCTCCGAGTGCAGGGACTCAGCCATCATGTGCCCTCCTGATTCCTGATTCCGAAGATGATTATCAAATTGGTTATTTTGAACTTGGGACCCATTTGCCACAAAGATGCCAAGTAATGGTTTGGGTCCCCTGTTAGTCCACAAAAATTCACTGAATTAACCACCTGCCTAAATGGGAGTGAGAATGGTGAGAGACACCCAAGAAATAGACCCCAAGAGCAGAGGTCAAGATGGGAGAAGATGCTTTCCTCAGCACACTACTACAAAAAGGCAGGAAGTTTCCAGGGAAGAGCAGTGTATCCCAGGTGCCATGCTGGTTCCTTTCCCGAACCCTCCCCCATCCTTGTGCCTTTTCTCCTTAGCTGAGAACCACATTTCCCACCTAGAGAGGAAGTGAGGGGAGGACAGGTAAAACTCAAATGAGCCTCAGTTTGACATATGCACAGGTAAATGGAAGAATCCCAGCCTTCACCCAGATCCCGTGTTTGGATCCTAATTTTCACATCTTTGTCAACTTGCTCTACTCATGAACCCAGCATGAGGAAACAGGCAGGAGTATCTCTACTGCAGAGAATATTAAATATTGGAGTGGGTAAGATTCAAAAGGACAATGGCATTATTTATCTCTCAGAGCTGGAAGGGATGAATAATTAGTAAGGATTTTCTTTTGCCCTACTTTAAAAGAATTTTAAATTCCTTTTTAAATTAAAGGTGTAAAGCACATAGTAAAGAGTCAGATAGTTCTCTAAGACCTATTTTGTACAACAGCAGCCCTACATCCCCTTGAACAGCAAAGCTGATCTTTGAACCACATGGGTTTGAACTGCCCAGGGTCACTTATGCATGAATTTTTAAAAGTTTGGTACTATACATATATTTTCTCTTCCCTATGGTTTTCTTTTTTTTGTTTTGTTTTGTTTTTATTTATTTATGATAGTCACAGAGAGAGAGAGAGGCAGAGACACAGGCAGAGGGAGAAGCAGGCTCCATGCACCGGGAGACCGACGTGGGATTCGATCCCGGGTCTCCAGGATCGCGCCCTGGGCCAAAGGCAGGCGCCAAACCGCTGGGCCACCCAGGGATCCCCCCTATGGTTTTCTTAATAACATTTTCTTTTCTCTAGCTTTCTTTAAGACTACAGTATATCATATGTATAACATATACAATATGTGTCAGTCGATGGTTTATGTTATTGGTAAGGCTTCTGGCCAAAGGTGGGCTCTATTAAGAGTTAAGTTTTAGAAAAAGTCAAAAGGTATACACAGATTTTCAACTGTGCCATGGGTCGGTGCCCCAACTCCCACTTCAAGGATCAATTGTCCTTATTGTTAATTCAACTCCAAACTCCTCTTTGACTAGGTTTCTCCGTGTATCGCTGTTTTGCCTGGTGTTCTGTATTTTCATAGCCTGCAGAAATCTTTCCTCTAAGGCTTTCTGATTACCCTGAGTGCCCTCTCGTCCTGCGGTGGAGCTGCTGTCCTGGGATCGCCCTCTCTGCTCTCCTGGGCTGGATCCAGTGTCTTTGGTATCCTCTGTCTTCCTTTACCTCTATCTCATTAGGGTACACTCTATAGTAGCTTTCAGAGAAAGGGTTTACAGCTCAATGTTGTGAGATCCTGCATAGCTGGAGGTGTCTTTGCTTCACCCTCACCCCCATTCTGTAGGCTGTGTACAGAATTCTCAGCAATTCCTTCGAGGTGGCCCTTGAGAAATTTGAAGTCTTTTGGTTCCTAAAGTTTGTACATGATCTTTTTTTTTCTTCTTCTCCAACAATGTGGAGGATCTTCCCAATTTTCTGAGATTTCACCATGACACGCTTTAGTATGGTCTTATTTCAACCAGTACTGGGCTCCCTGGAAATTCTTGTCCTTTAATTTTCGGAAAAGTTAATTATTTCATTGATGATTTCTATTCCTTTGTTTTCCTTGTTCTGTCTTTATGGAAGTTTTATGATTTAGATCTTAGATCTCCTAGACCTTCCTCTAGTTATTCTTCTTCTATTACATCTCCAAGGGTTTTTTTCTGTACTTTCTGAGACATTCTCATCTTCTGAAACTTTGAGATTTTCATTTATGTTGTCATTTTCCAAGGGCTCCTTTTTTTGTTCACTAAGGTTACATGTCTGAGTGTCTAAATGATAGCAGCCTGCTGCTCATGTTTTGTGGCTACAATATCTTATCTCTCTGAGGATATTAATATTTTTATGAAGTTTTCTCTTTGCATAGTTTTCTCCAAGTTGTTTTTTTCTCTGTTTCTTCATTTTGGTCTCTGTAATAGTGATTTTTATGTGTCATTTTGACTAGGCTGTGATACCCAATTGTTGGACAAACACAGTCCAGATGATGCTGTGAGGAATTCTGCAGCAACGTAGAAATTTTGCCTGAGTTTCCAGCCTGATGGTCTGCTCTGTGATTTCAGACTCAAGACTACAAAATCAACTCTTACATGAATTTTGAGCCTGCTGGCCTGCCCCATATATATAGCAGTTCAGACTTGCTATCCCCACAATTGTATGAGTCAGCTCCTTAAAACCTGTCTGTCTGTCTGTCTATCTATTATCTATCTATCCATCCATTCATCCATCCATCCATCCATCCATCCATCCATCCATCCATCCTATTGGTTCTGTTTCTCTGGAGAAGCTTAATATATTCCTTATCTTCCAAATTAGAGGATTTCCTACCTTCTATGACAATCCTTCCTTATCAGCTCAGATTGCAGAGTGGAGTGATAGGAAATTAGAAATCTAATAGGAAGCTCTGAGCACATGAGTGGGGTTTGTCAACTGTGATACTGTGATACTGTTTCAGTACCAGTGGGTTGGTAAATTTCCCCACTAATGACCCTTATCACCTGCCCAGAGGGAGAGTGAAGGCCTGGTTTCTAACATTCAGGGGATCAAGTGGTGGTAGAGGAGGGATGGTTGTGGGTCTCAGCATCCAATGAACACATGAGATTTACTTCTACCCACCTCCCCACTGACTAAATGCAGGGCAGTGCCAGGTGCTCCCTGTCTTCTCACTTCTGCAACTCACCTGCAGGCTCTGCCAGGGTCTGAGAGGGGGAGTGGTTACCTGGCCATGCAGAGAGAAGTGGGAATCTACGGTTCTGATTGCCTCTAGGACATTTTGACTAATTCTTATTTTAAGCCCTTCTCCCCATCTTTCCCCCTTTTAGAAGTGACTGATGCCTCCAGTTCCTAAGCTTTTCAGGTATTCAGTTTCAGATTTGTTTCTACTGGTCAACGTTTCAGCCTCTCAAAGCTCCACTTCTCTGTTCCTTAACAGCTGTCCCTTTGCCTCCCACCTTCAACCTGTGTCAGTGTTGTCTCCTTCTCAATCCCCTCACTCTTATGGCTTATGGCTTATTAAAATGCTTTTACTCATGCAATAGTGAGATTGTGACAGCAAGCTGCTACCATTTCCCTGAAGTGACCAATGAGACTTTCCTCATTTCTAAGAGCTTTTGTAAATGCTGTAAATAACCATTCTCTTGTTTGAAGGGTTTTTGGACTAGTCTCTGCTCCCCAGTGACTGATGCTGGGACTTCATAGATTGATTTTTTTTAAGTTTGTTTGTTTGTTTATTTATTTATTTATTTATTTTAGTAATCTCTGCACCCAACATGGGGTTTGAAATCATGACCTCAGAGATCAAGAGTTGCATGCTCTTTCTAGTGAGCCAGCTAGGTGCTCCCTATAGATTTATTTCTACAGGCATAACATAGTTAAAAATCTATAGATTAAAATAGCATATATGCTCATTTATGTTTACTCAACCCAAACGATAGAGATCTCTCACATCTAGGGGGACATTATGTCTGTGTGGGTTTTTATAGATTCAGAGCAAGAAATTCACCTTCAAGAAGCAGGTACAGGAGGCAAGAGAGAAATCTTTACATTCACAAAATGAGGGGACTACGTAGTCCCAGCCTCCCTGGCAACAAGAAACACAAAGGGCCAGAGATTGAGGCTCTGAGAGAGACCCAATGCTCTTGAATGCAACATCAATGAAACACCAGGGAACTAACTCTTAAGGAAAGACCATTTTTGATGTAAACTGTGTCCAAGGTGGCCAGCCTGATGTCTGTGGACAGAATGTAGGAGTCTGAGGTAAGCTTGCTTTAAATTATGCTGACTCGCCGTTGTTTTTTTTTACCAATTTGGGAAGCTGCTTGCCTTAATGGAATTGAGTGGAATTGATGAAAGCAGTTAGAACTGGGAATAATGCTTCTTTGTGTCACCTAGCTAGTCCTTGGCCAGAATAGCATGCCATTTAGAGGTAGAGTAACTTGTGAGGATGGATTAGATTCTTTTCTTGACTACCTGGGGGGTGGGGGGTGGGGGGGCAGGGAGTGGGGGGTGGGGGTGGTGGAGGGGTGGCAACAACCATAGGACAGGACTTGAAAACACATCAATGACGAGGTAGGAGGAAAGTCCCCAAAGGGGGAATCTAAGGCAAGGTGGGTCAGAGCAGGTAAAATTCCTCCCTCACCAACTCCTATTTGGCAGGCTTCCGCAATTTCCCAAATAGAGTCATAGCAGAAGTAGTTGGGGGGAGGGGGAGCCATGGAAGGCCTGTCTGGAAATAAGGGACATTGAATTCCTATCATGGAAACTGGATTCTAACTGGATTCTAAGGTCATGGGTTTGATTTCTTTGATTTGATGTCTTGGTGCCTTGGAAAATCAGAATTTGAAATGAGGCAATGTCTCTAATGCACTATTTTACTCCCACACATCTCCTTCTGCATTTTGTCATTTTCATTATCTTTTGTGGGATATCTAGTGTTACTGGATGCAGCTGCCAGCCTGACTGATTAACCTATTCACTGACTGAGTGCCTAAGCCATAGGCTGGAGCCAGCTAATAGGGTTGTAAGAATGGACTGTTAAACATTCGGGAATTTGGCAGGCCAGTTATTTTTTTTTTAATTTTATTTATTTTATTTATTTTTTATTTTTTGGCAGGCCAGTTATTAAACCACCAGGAGCCTGATGTCAGCCACGGCGGGAGTATTTGCATCATAGAAATCAACAAACATTACAAATAGGGGCTTTTATTTTTAGAGGGCTGGTTCCCAGCACACCCCTGGGGATACAGAGACAGAAGTACACCATCTATAAACACACAGGTGGCTACAAAATCACCATGATAGTAGGCACAGGGTGTGGTGGGAACATACAGTGGGGACATTGGATCTAGGCTGGAGCAAACCATGGCTGATTGAAGAGCTCTGTTCTACATCTGAGAAAACTGGCTCTCCATTTTGAAGATGATGACAATGACAATGACAGCAGCTATACTTTGTATGACATTTATTCTGTGCCAAAAGCAGTTCTAAGCACTTCTCACGTACTATAGCTCATCTCATTCTGAAAATAAGCCTGTGTCAGAGGTACTGTTGTTAGTCCCATTTTCTAGATGAGAAAACTAGGGTTCAGAAAGGCTGATTACTTATTCATGGTTGTGAAGCTACTGTGGGTCTGGCTCCAGAGTCCCTAAACTGTCCAAGATCATCCTAAACTGTATTTTTAACAACTATACTTCATTATACTCTTTCTGGATCCTCTGCTTATCAAAAACAGAAGGAAACTGTCTAGTATCTGCTCTGGTCTCAAACCCATGGGACAAAGGAGACAGAGAACACTTAGAAAAATGACTTCTTTTAGAACTTTAAATTTAGAGTAGTTATGTTAACATGATGAGAGGAAAATCTTATTTTAAAGTGGTCAGTGACTGGATCTTATTTTAAAGTGGTCAGATTTGGGGATCCTTGGGTGGCTCAGTGGTTTAGTGCCTGCCTTCGGCCCAGGGCATGATCCTGGAGTCCCGGGATCTAGTACCCCATCAGGCTCCCTGCATGGAGCTTGCTTCTCCCTCTGTCTGTGTCTCTGCCTCTCTCTCTCTCTCTCTCTCTCTCTCTCTCTCTCATGAATAAATAAATAAAAATCTTTAAAAATTTTAAAAAAATAAAGTGGTCAGATTTTTCTTTAAATGAAAGAAGAGAGATACCTATTCTTAGCTTCTATGAAAGAGGATTGCTGATCAAGAGTAAACTGTTATTGTGAGGTTTTATTTATGTTCTCATTATCCTGGCCTGGGCCCCATTACTGATAATTTTAGAATATCAGTAAGTCTGCCATGGTGATACTAAGGGATCTAATGCTGTAGTGGTTTAAAATCACTCTGAGTCATTTTATGAAGGACCACAATAATCCTATGAAGGAAAAATGAAAAGCCCCATTAACATCTCAACTCCATGGTGGTGTTGGAGAGGTTAGTGGCTCCATCAAGAACTTATAACCGGTAAGTGATTGCATCTGAGCTTGAATCCAGACTTTCAGATCCTCAAACATTTCTACAAGATGGTATTGACATTGAAACTTGTCAGGGAGGGAACTTATCACTTGCTAGGAATGAGGAGGAGCTTGTATGTCGACTCCACCACACTCCAGGGAGCTAAGGAGATGAGAAGATGGACAACATCAGATACCCCTCTGGGAGCCAAATCATCATTAAATACTAAGATACTGGCATCATAAAGTTTTTGCTATTCCCAAGCATTACCATATGTTGGTATAGAACACAAATCAAGGAAAGAAAATTTCAAGAGATATCCAGGCATTACCATCTGACCACAAATAAAAATTAACACTTTGTAAATGTGAAATAAAAACAAAAAGTAGTGGGAAATCTCCAAGTGTGATGAAAAACTGTAGTATTTTTCAGGATGAGGGAAGAAGATTAAATAAGGAAATTATTAGTAAGGACAACAGCTTAGGGGTGCCTGCGTGACTTAGTTGGTTAAGCAGTGGACGCTCGGTTTTGGTTCAGGTCACGATTTCGGGGTTGTGAGATTGAGCACCCCATCAGATTGGAATCTGCTTCACATTCTTTTCTTTCTGCCCCTCATGCTTGTGCTCTCTCTCTCTCTAAAATAAATCTTTCAAAAAATTAAAAAAAAAAGAACAAAAGCTTATTATGCACTAGGAAAAATGCAAAGAACGTTCTGTGCATTTTCTCATTTAATTTGCGACAACGACCCTATGTTGTAAGTACAATTATTATAATTATTTTAGAAATCAGGGAACTGAGGTTTAAGTAGGATGGTTTGTCTAAAGTTACATAGTCAGTAAGTGGCAGACACCACTTAAAGCAGTTCCCAGGTTAAAAAAAGGCAATCATATTCTTAGCATTGAGATACATGTTAAAAAAATAATAATGTTACAGCCTTTCTCCCCTGGAATCATGGCAAAGTGAGGAGTGTATTTTTAAGCCTGGCCTCAAAGCTGTGCTCTTGTTTACAGTCCTTCTAGTTTTAGCAGATGCAGATGGCTTTGAAATCTGCACCCGGACGAACTTAAAATGCCCCCTCCTTCCCTCGTTCAAAGAATACTGCAAACCTATTAAATGCAAAAATAGAAACGGCTTGGGCAATTACAGAGTGAATTTGGGCTGCGTAGGCAAATAATCAAGATCATTTCT
Organism: Nyctereutes procyonoides; assembly: GCF_905146905.1. Lineage (NCBI taxonomy): Eukaryota > Metazoa > Chordata > Mammalia > Carnivora > Canidae > Nyctereutes > Nyctereutes procyonoides. The sequence continues at coordinate 19,579,041 of NW_026575041.1, read as the reverse complement.
ATCTTACTCCTTTGACTTATTAGTCCTTTTTCCAACCTCCTTCATCCAGGTAATGGCCTCAACCCTCGGTCCTGCTCTCCAGTGTAGGTGACATGATTCTGATCAGGTTTGGCTGCCTTGATAAGGAGACATCTGCCTGGTGCACAAAAGTGGAAGTAATGACAAATGTGAGCTGGCATTTGGGATCTGAAGTCAGCATCAACCACTATGCTTGCTGGATTATGGATTTCATTTAGAAATCCCAAGAGCGCACATGATCTGGGGAGGCAGCTGTGAGGTGTCAGTGAGGTCTTGGGTCCTTTTAAGTTCTGGCTGTTACCCACCAGCGGGATGTGATCACAGCCGAGCCGCCTGGCCTCCAGGAACCTCCCTATTTTTATCTGGTAATTGAACCTCACTAATACCCACTTCATAGAGGATAATAAGGCTTTTGGACTCATCAACCACAATGTAGCACACAAACATTAGGTGCTTTATTGTTGTAATTATTATAATTACTATGGGTTCTGAAATCAGCTTCATTTCTGTTGCCCATCAACCAAACAACTGATAGCCATGGGAGTTTCTTACTCTGATTTCTAGGCTGAATATTGGGAAATCCGGAAAGGTCTAGTCTGTGTGAATCTCAATAAGTATGAGAAAATTGCTGTATGGATTATCACACGCGAGGCTAATCACAAGTAGGGTGAGCTTGGCTGTAGGTCATGGGCTCTGTCATTACTTCACATCTTTCACCATGCAGGGTGCATAATGACCTTTAAAGGTGAGACCTATAACTTTCCCTAGGATAGCTTACTCACATTTCATATATTGTATATTGGGCTGAGCCTCTAGCATTTTCTTTGAGGATCTGGAAACATGCAATGTGTTAACATTAGGCACACCGTAAATTCTCACTATCCAGCATGTTCTTCTTTTTTTTTTCCTATCCAGCATGTTCTTTTGTGTTTGCACAGAACTTGACTGCTTTAGGGTTTTGAGATTGTTTTTTTTTTTTTTCTGTAGCAATATCTACATTATTAATGCTGTTACCATAGGGTTTTTTTCCAAAGTACCAAAAATAAGGTACCCCCATATTTAGAAGAAAGTCACCCAGAAAAAAAATTTTTCCCCATAAGCTGCAAAGCTCAGTCAAATTGTATATTCACAGAAGGGTGGCTGGCTGGCTCAGTCAGTAGAGCATGTGGCCCTTGATTTCAAGCTTGTGAGTTTGAGCCCTACATTGGGTGATGAAATTACTTAAAATAGTTTTTAAAAATGATGTCCACAGTATATTCACTGGGGTCTGGCCCCTCCCTTCTCTGTCCCACTTTGCTCAGTGGGCCAGTGGGCTGAGCTCCTACAGGAACCCTGTTCAATTCTTTTAAGCCAGCTGTGAGGGGAGGAGGGACATACAAATGTAATCTGCTGGTCACAGAGACAGCAATGGGACCACAGAATTTACTTAAAGTTTGAAGGCCTGAGCTTATCTAGACCTTTACCATTTAGGGATGCAAAACACTCAGTAAAACATCACCCAAAGTATCTTGGGCAGCTTTGTGGCTGAAAATACTTCTATGCCCAACCATTGGCAACATCCAAGAACTTGTTACATGCAACTTATTAGAGCGAGTAAGTAGACACCATCATTTTTCTCTTAGGTGGGGAGTTCAGGGGGACCTCAAACTCCTGACTGGGAACAAAGTTCAATCTTTACACTGGAACAGTGATGACAAATACAGGACATGCACCTGACATTCACTTCCTGAACATCCAATGTCTGCTTAACCTCTCCTGAAAATCGCTGACTCACATCCCTGCAAATACTGAGTTTATTGGGCTTCCCAAATGTTCTGAGATGTGCATAGACCTACCTTGGAGGCTTGTTAAAAACAAAGATGTCTGAATTTCATGCTTGCAGATTCTGAGATTCCAATTTGTAGGTTTGGGTATTTTATTCCCCCTAACCCCCCAAACTTTCACTGAGAGATTTTTCTTGGTATTAAGTTTTGGAATTTGTGATTACGATTCGGTGATCTAGCAGAAGGTTCCTTTGACACAGGCAGCGAGTGGTGGAGGCAAGTATAGAGATTCTCCTTTTCCCTTAACATTCAAGAGACTCTTCCATAACAAGGTTTCATTTTAATAAGGTCCTCAGGTGATGCACATGCATCTCAGAGATTGAAAACCACCATCTATGATACGTGGAGACAAAAAAAACCCACTAGTTTCCGTAGGCTTTGGGGCAGTTTAGAGATCTTGTTAAAATACCTAGAGATCTTGTTAAAATACAGACTTGGATTCAGTGGGTTTGGGGTGGGATCTGAGTTGCAACATTTCTAACATTTGCAGTGATGCGGATGCTATTGTTTCCTGGAGTACACTTTAAATTACAAGAGTTTCAAGAGCTCAGGTTGGAGGGGGTTCCATAAACCCGGATCAAACCCTGGCTTCCTCACTTCATTAGCTGTGTGATGCTGGGCTAGTTACTTAACCTCTCTGGCCTGTTTTTAATCTGTAAAATGGGGGTTGGGGAAGGGAAGACTGGTACTGATCCCAGAATATTATGAGAATTGTCACAGTGCATAAGCAATCACAAGGTAAGCACTTATCACAGTCCTGAGCACATAGTCTTACTCTTAGCATTTACCAAGTTTTCACTTTAAAAGTTAGGCTTCTGGTCTTATGCAAAGCTGACAGAATGACTATTTCTAGCATGGTGACTGCCTGGCTCACTGCATTGCTTTGTCAAATTATAGCTTTGCTTCAGCTAGGTTTTTTCCAGTAATGGGCTTGAGCTGAGCAGGATAAGGCATGGGGACTAAGGACCCTGATCCAAATTGTGGGTGCTCAGTGGGCTGCTCCCTACCCACGGGGGCTAGATATCAGGGGTCAGAATGGGACGCGGCTGTTTCTTCTCCACAGTGGTTGCTATTTTCAGATCATGTTTACAAAATATATATAATTTCAAGGCTTTAACGAGAGAGAGCCTTCCCTCTGTGGTTGATTTACAGAGCCATATTTACACTCTCATTACAAGTTAGCATTCTGGGCTCTAACTCGCTTGGGGTTCGCATGGCTTGCTCTCGGGACAGCTAGAGTTATAACACTGGTCAAACCTGCTGACCGTGTCATTCCGAGCTAGCAGACACAGCCCTCCTTGCCACTTCATACCAAGGGTCTGACTGAATTTGGAGGTGGTTAGAGCAGAATCCTGCCTCTTTGAAATAAAATACCTCTTGCTGTGGATTGCCTGCTTTAAAAACTCTAAATGCTCTGGAACAATGAGCTAGGAAAGCCGTTTGAGAGTGTCTCTGGGACCACCAATGACCAATACTCCAGGAGTCCTCAGTGGTCGAGGGGGTGATGACACTAAAAGATGTGTTCTGGAATTTCAGAGCAACACAGAGCACAGTGCTAAAACAGCAGCAATATGTTCGGTCAACTACCTCTGGTCACCAGCATTCTCCTGTGCATCGGGTCGCATGGAAGCACCTCACTCTACTCTCTCTAGCCCTATTTTGCTCTTTGAATACTGCCTGCATCTTTGCCTTTGACCTGGGGAAGCAAGACTCCCTCTCTGTGATTAGACACCCCTGCAGCCAGAGGGCGTTGAATAGAGGCATGAATAGTCTTTCATTAATGACTGAGCCTTATGTTCTTTTTAAACCATTACTTACAACTTGGATGATTTTTTTCCCTTTCTTTTAAATAACCTTACAATTAGCTGCATAGTTTTACAGATAGGAGTTAAAGGCCAAATTATTGGTTGTTTCTTTTCTTGCTTTTATCCTGATACCCTTACTCTTTGGCACCGATTTTGAGAATTCTCATAGAGGATACAGGGACCTAGCAAAAATTCTTCTTATGTTAACAGATAATAGTGGCAAGAAATTAGAATCCCTCTCCTATTTTTTTTTTTTTTTTTAGGAGCTGAGGTCTGAATCCTGATAACCAGGAGCAGATAGATACCACCTCACACATCAGAGGAGTTCTGTGCTTCTGATTTCCTAGGGGAGCAACAGAAACCCTCTTCTTAGATTTCTGGGTGGGTGGTGAGGAGTTTGGCAGCCCTGGGTTCAGTACTGTTGTGCATGAGACCCCCAAAGTGCCCCATCTGGATCATGCCCTGGGAGTTGCTGATGGAAGAACCACTGGGCCTTCTCAACTCAACAGAAACAGTAGGCTGGAGAGAAGAGACATGTATAGATGGAAGTGAGAAAAGATACTTTCTTTGTTCAGGAAAATGTGAGCCTCCAGGAACAAAGGAGACACTTGAACTAATGGGAGGCTTTATCACCTTGGAAGAAAGAGCACCTGTGGTGCATCCTAGTCCCCAAACTCAATCAGAGGGGTACCAGGGGTGCAGGAGACAAAGCAGAGTACCAGAGAGTATGCAATCTGTAGGCTAGGTTGGGCCTTTAGGGAGAAGAAAGCAGTCTTGAGGCCGTGTGAAAAGTATACAGCAGGTGGATCCTTAGTGCTGAAACTTGGTTAAACCAAATGAGATTAAAAAAAAAAAATAGAGGAAAATTGCTGTGCCGATAGGAGTCACACTCACTTAATGAACATACCTGCACTGAATACTTAGCTCATAGATTTCAGGCAATTAAAAAACATTCAAATGCACATAGAAGAGCAAGATTCCCTGTCTTTTTCCTTAATATAGTGACGATAATGATGATTATTATTTTAAAGATAACCCATCGTGGAAGCCCATAGCTTTGCCAGCAAAAGCAATGTCCTGCCATCGTTAAAAGTATGTTACAATTTGCGGCTCCGTACCCAGCATTTGACATGGAGTGGTGTTCTATTTCAACCCAATTTAATTATATGCTCCTTTTATATATCGTGGATGGCTCACACTAGCAGAATTGTTTTGCCTGGTGAAAAACTGGCCATGACTTGTCATAATGGGCTGGTTTATAGAACCACTGAAGTATAGTTACTGCCCATCATTCGGGAATTATGGCACCATAACAACCCTTTATTTACATATACTGCTGAGACAGTAAAAACAGCAAATAGATTTCTTAAATCGAGACGGTAGAAATTTCCCCCCAGGGCACTTGGCCCTCATTGTGGCAGTAACATATGCAAGTCTAAATAACTTTGGTGTCTGTATTTCGGCAGTGCATCATTTTGCGGATGGTTTATAACATTCTAATAATAAAATGGACTCTAAATTTGGAGCTGGGCTTCACGACATTAGATGGTAATGCGCACAGCAGAATCTCTAAGTGATTTGTGGGGAAGGTTTAAATTTGCTAATCACACTACTGCTGAGAGACTCTGCAAAGGGGCTCAAGTATGATCAGTGGTTGGGCTGTCGGAAGGCAGCAGAGCCTTCAACTAGCGGAGTGCCTGACCTAGTTTACATTAGCACAGACATGGCATCTGGGGGAAGTCAGAGACTCTTTTATTTTCAGACTCCCAGGACTTAGGTAATCCTGGCTTTTCCCTCAAACAATAGAAACCTTCTATTCCCTTCCCCCGCTTTTTCTGGCTTCCCCTGTTCTTCCTTCATGATATATGTTTGGGGAAAGAGTTTACTGGCATAAATCATCATGCCTTCATTGACTGTTTATCTGTCCTGAGATTTCATGTAAGTTGCCCTCCCTTTATTCCTGACTTTTGACCCATTTATAGAATTGTCATTATATTTATTTTTAATACATAAGAGCATGCTTCAAAGCATCTCTATTATATTTCCATTCCTGGAGTGGTGGGTTCGACTCTCCCCTCCCTTTAGCTTCTAGTGAAGTTACATGTCTGTGTGACAAAGGACTGCATGGGGATATCATGATTGAGACTGCCACCAATCATTCTGCAGTGACACACAGGTGGCTCAAGAGAGTGGATACTTAAAAGGGGGTCCTATTCCCCCTGAAGGCCTGGAAGGGTGTGGGGTAAAAGGGGATGGGGCAGCCGTGATTGCATCTCTGGGCTCCTGAAGTGCCCTGTGCCTGTGGGTTGCTGCAAAAGGATGGGTTAAGGGGCACCTGGGTGGCTCAGTGGTTGAGTATCTGCCTTTGGCTCAGGGTGTGATCCTGGGGTCCTGGGATCAAGTCCCACATCAGGCTCCTCAAAGGGAGCCTGCTTCTCCCTCTGCCTATATTTCTGCCTCTCTCTCTGTGTGTTTCTCATGAATAAATAAATAAAAATCTTTTTTTAAAAAAAAAGGATAGGTTAAATTGTAATTGTCAAGCTCCCGGACCCCCTAAAGGGAGTAGGAAGCTCGGCCAGCACCTGGGGTGAATGAACACTCCTCTCAGGGCGAGCACCTGGGCTGATGAGGCCTGTAAAAGATCCAGCCCGTCTGCCTCCCACCCCGCCCCTGACCGGCAGGTGCCCGCGGTCACTCACCCCCGGAGGGCAGGCCGGAGCAGCTGCCCCCGTGCTGGCACGGGCTGCGCTCGCAGGCGTCGGGGTAGAGCACGCAGCCCAGCTTCAGCTCGGTCAGGCCCACCACCTCTGCGAAGCTGCTGCGCTTGTTCTGCAGAGGCAGCTCGTTGTTGTTCAGCACCACCGAGTCCAGGCAGCCCTGGAAGCCGCTCAGCACCTGCGTGACCCGCGTGTCGGTCAGGCTGCGGATGTTGTCGGCCTGCACCAGCGCCCCGAAGTAGATAGTACTTTCGGTGCTCAGGGTCTGGAAGTAGAGGGGTGCCCTGCGCCGCTCCACGTAGCTGTCGTCCAGGGACAGGCTCGTGAAGTTGCGGTTGAGCTCCAGGAAGACAGAGTGCCAGCTCCCGTCGTTGACGGCGCGGCCCGAGATGCCCAAGATCCCCGGGCCGTTGCCGCAGTCCAGCTGGAACCACAGCTTGCCGTCCACGATCTGTGTGGAGAAGGAGCACCGGAGCGCTTTTCAGTATGCATCTGGCAGCATAGGCCTGGACACCCTCTTCCCACCCTGTCCACAGCGAGGCCCTAGGATGGACCCATTTGCAAGTCTGGTGTGGTTTGCTCGCTCCCCATGGCAGGGCATGCAAAGGCATGCCTGAGATTTCACAAATCTCGTAATTGGTAACATGTGCACAGCTGCCTGAATCCACAATTATATTTAAGAATGTTCCTATTCTCTGGATCTTTGCCCTTTGAAAGTTCACTGCCCTATCTTGTTTAGGGATCTCTTGATTCTCTGCACCCTTCTTAGTTATTATCACCACAGGAATGATTTCTGTGAACTTGATATTTATTCACAAATATTTATTGAACATCTACTATGTGCTAAGCAGTGTTCTAGGTGCTATGGAGACCACTGAGAGCAAAAAGAGTTATTATCTCTGACCTCATGGGGCTTATGTTTTAGCAGGGGAGATTGCCATAAATCAAAAAATAAACAGAAATACAAATATACCCACAAATAAGTCAGTGTGAGTGTGCTATAGGGGAGAGAAAGAAGCCAGGTAGAAATAAAAGATATCTGACTTCCCAGCTTCATATATATTTAAGATTCTAAACCCCCTCTATATTAAACACTAGCATATTTTTAAAATGGTTCTTTAGGACTGCTGTTCATCACTCAGATTAAGATGATCTCACAAAGCCCTCAGGGCTTGGCCATTTGCTTAGAATGCAGCTATGTATCTTCAATGACATCTGACCCCCCAGAAGGATTTTTTGGTTAACTGTTCACGCCTCATAGATGCTCCCAGCCCCTCTTCTAGGGTCACTACAACAGAGACCTGCCTGCTGCTTTGATTGCAGTGGTGCAGGGAGGGCATCCAAGTCTGTTCCAGGAGGCTACCTAACCCCACGGGGACATTAAACTCAGAAAGTGTGTATTGTTGAGTGATGGTGGCTGGCCAAGACCTGCTGGCTAGGGACTGGTCCCCCATGGAGACCTGGATTCAACTGTTGCTGAGGAGATGTGCTGGCCTATGGTCCACCCTCATCTGTATTTCTCAGAAATGCAAGGTGGCTTGAGGATCCAGGGAATGATGCTGGACCCTTGTCCTGCCAACAAACGGATCCTGGGCAGGACACGATTAACAGCCAGAGCCTGTGAAACGGAAGGTACTTTTCTGGTCTGTGTGACCCAGCAAAGGGATCTTGGGGAGGCCAACATTTGAGTCATGCAAGGGCAGCAGGCCTTCCTTTAAGATCTGCTGACATCAGGAGTCCTGTGCCAGAATCAGGGCAGAGAACACAAACTTATGGAGAGAGGGAAGGGACCACAGATGTTCCAGATCTCTAAGAGCTAACGAGGTATGTCAGACAAATTCATAGAAACAGACAGACCCACTCTTTCCAAAACGTGTTTGATTTCGGACAGCCTGATAGGGATTTTCATAATATCACTCATTCTCATGAATGGGAGCATTTCTCTACCTCTGCCTCCATATGTTGCACAGACAACTGATTCTTAGGGACTCCCATTTCTGCCTCTGTGGATTCTCTAGCACCTTCTCTTCCTGCATACAAAGTTTATGCCATGAAAGCACATGTATAAGGAAGGCAGGGGGCTACGTGAACAAGGCAGAGCCCTGGGGACATACAAATGAAGACTCTAACTCAGGCTTTGTCATGCCACACCCAGGTGACCTGAAGAGAACTGGTTAGCTTCTCTGGGCTTGGGATCCCTGATGCGGTGAGCAGAGATAACTGCTGTGGCTTATTTCACAAGGAGCCTGTGTCCGTTGCAGAATGGCTAGCTACCTCGTACATAGTACATGCATACTCCACTCTGAAATGCAAGTGTATAAATGTAAAAAGACTGGAGGCAAATATTTATGTTGTTTTCAGAGAGCTTTCATATGGAATCTATGCTGTTGCCTTGGTCATTTTTTGGTTCAACCAAATGGACTGAATGGATATCGCAAATCATACCAGTATATTTGCTCAGGAACAACTCCTGGGTAATATCCATATTTTTATTTCAATATAAGCAATAAAATGATCGAATGTGACTTTGGGGAGTTCCTTCCTCTGGCACAGTCCATCTGCTGTTATGCTCCGTGGCTACAGAGTGGTGTCCCCAGACTATCAAGGAAGATCTGGTGGTAAGGGTGCAATTCATCTGAGGTTTTATAAAATGATGTATTCAATTAATATATTACTCGGTCCATTCCCCTCTCCAACCCCACTCCCTACCTCTGGGGATAACAACCAAGTCACAAAATCATCTGGGAGAACTGATGTAGCTCTAATGTACCCCCACTGACATCCCAGTTCTGTAACTAAGAAACATAAATTTATACCGGAATGACACTGAGTAGAGGTAAGTTTGCTTTTCTGTTGATAAAAGTTAACAGCAGCAACCTGCTGAATGAAGAGGAAGCCTGGTGTCTAGACCATCCTTAGCCTTTGGAAAACAAAAGTGATTTGTATCCTCAAAATTCTGGGAGTTTGGAATTCTAAGTCTTGGTTAGATGACACACCAGAGTGCTGATGTAAAAGGCAACTTTGCAAAAGTTAATCTTTTCCTATCTTGCATGCATATGATGCTGGGGAGACCAGAGAACACTTTGATGTCTGAGTCTGTTCACAATGGAAACTCGTGCTCTGATCATATTTATTTTTTCTCTGTCTCCAGAATAGGGTTAACTCAGTTTGAAAGGATTTCTCTTTTAAGGACAAAGCTTTCTCAAGTCAGAGGGCAAGCTATATTAATTGAAATTGTACTGTGCATGAACCTGTAAAAAATTAAAAAAAAAAAAGTCCATAGCAAAGACCTGAAATGGTATTCTGGGTTGGGGGAGGCTGGTAGGCAATTTGTTCAATGAAATGCATAATTCACAGAGCATGGCTCCGATGTTACAAGATATTTAGGTTTTGTCTGAAATCAGTGATGCACTTTAACCTGGATCTTGAGTGGCTTGGGGCTCAGAAGACAAGATATCAGAGCTACAAGAATTCATCTTGTAGGAAAGTAGGATTTTGAGTGAAAAAGTATAAATGATAGCACAAAGTCTTACTGCTTCAGATCCTTGGTGCGTGGTGCTAGCAAATGCACTAAAGCCCCAAAACTTGAAAGAAAGTTATTAAATATTCTTTGTAAAGGGAACTTTTTGAAAACCTGTGTTCAAGGCTGCCATCAATAGTTATCTGGCTCAAAAAATATACCTTAGGGGCGCCTGGGTGGCTAATTTGGTTAAGCACCTGCCTTCAGCTTAGATCATGATCCCATGGTCTTGGGATGGAGCCCCGTGTTGGGCTCCCTGCTCAGCAAGGAGTAGGCTTCTCCCCCTCCCTTTGCCCTTCCCCTTGCTCGTGTGCTCTCTCAAATAAATAAATAAATGAAATCATGAAAAAAATGCCTTAAATGAATACATTATCATCCCAGTTCTCCAAACCTCTTCTTTTGATAAACACTTGTAGTACTCCTGACTGCTTGCTTCTTTCAGAGGGCCAGATCCACTGCTGACTAGTTGCGTTTGGGCAAGCCCACAGATTCTCTCTGAACTTGTTTCCTCACAGGCAAAAAAGGGGGAACTCATATCTAGGCACAGGAGAGTGAGAGTAAAAATATATGCATGTATTTTGTAAAGTACGTTGTAAACTTTTAGGTATTTTATTATCATCATATTGCAAATATTATAAGTTAACTCACTTCTCAGGGATACTCTTACACAGATCCTTGAATCTCAGGAGAGCTTCCTTGTTACTTTTCTATATTGGAAAGATCCGGCCGCTCCAAGTGGGCTGTTTTAAAAGCTAAATGAGCTTTCCCTGACCATCTTTTTTATTCCTGGGGTTTTAAGTTAGCCATGTCTGAGAATCATCAAAACGAAGCCATGTGTCATCTATAACTTCCCCACAAAATGAAATAATGACATTTCTAGATTAACAAACTGGGACTTCTTGTGCTTTCGCTAGGATATTGGGCCCAAAAGACCGATACAGGGAAAAAGTCATAAATCTCTCTCAGTGCTATGACAGTTTTCTTTCACAGGTTTGAGAAGAGCCACAGAAGCCATTCCACCATTTTTATTCTTGTGTTGGCTTCCAAAAAATTCAGAGTCATGGTTTGTGTTCAACTGACACAGCAACCCTTGGTCTAGATTTTTTAAGGATGATATCTGCTTTTCCCACTGCCTTGGTTGGGTCTCAACCTTTTATTTTCATCTTAGGGATGCTCTGATCTTATTGCACTTCCGTGTTTATGGTAAGCCTGGAATCTCTTCTGGAAGAAGACGGGGTTCCAATGGTCGATAGAGGAATGAGCACCTTCATTGTTGCTAAGAAGCAGTGGGGCTCCGTGTCCACAAGTATTTTCATTTCTTGAGGTCCCATGCAATTCTGCAACTGTCTTTGAGGGCTGCCCTTTACCCCTATAGATCATCTCAAGGACTTTTTAGAGAATGTACTCTAACTGGGAAAATATAAACAACCAAGAGGTGCAATTTAAACAAAGCATTTCAGTGTAGTCGTTGATAGTCATTGAACCTGAGTACAAGGCACATACTGTACCTAAAGCCAATGAAATTAAATCTTGCATGAGGCTGGAAATGTTAAGCAAACAGATTCAAATCCCCTAAGTGGATATTCCTGGCGACTGTAGAAGAATATCTGCAGTAGTTCAGTACAGCTGTGTCCTGCTTTAGGCAAACTCAACATATGAAAAGCAAACTCAGCCCACAGACAGATTGGGGGTGATTATTCACATCACAAAGGGATTAATGGAAGGGTTCCTTCAAACAGCAACCAACCATCGTTTATTAGAATTCCATTTACAGAGATTCAATTTACACAACTTTCAGAAACACGTTTGTTTCGTGAAATACAATATACCTTAGGAGCTAGAGCTGCCTAAAAGCTTTAATTATTCCTCCTTTTCATCCCCAGGGACCTGCACATTTTAGACCTTTGCCAACGAAGTGTCAGATGACAAACTCCATTTTAGGATCTGGCCATTTAGGTCCAGTGGTTTTGTTCGCTCTCAAATGTAATACTATAGAAGAGATCTGCTAAGTGGTTGCCTCATAAGGAAGTTCTGCAACCAGCAGTCCTGTTGGAGCTTGAAGGAGGAGCAGAAAATGGGTAACACTTATGCCAAGCCCCTAGCAGCTACTAATCCTGAAGGGGCCTAGCACTTCCCCAGCAGTTACACAAAACCCCATCTCTCAGGGCGATTTAGGAAAGGATCTGCCAACCCAGGGCTGGCCGCCTCAGGGGCCAGGAGGTTATAAAGACAGGACTTTGGTCTTTGCATTTTTCTTCCTCCACCATGCATCTCTGATTTGAACTCACTGTTTGCTAAAAGTGTGCATCCCTTGCTTTTCTGGTTTTCTTTTAAAAACACTGCTTTCCTTCCCAGAGCTGAAATTATTCTCAGAATTGAATGAGGGCAAGTAGTGGGAGAGTCCCCATGAGAAGTTTGAACTCCAACTCCCTGCTTACTTCCTCTGGACACCATGGAGCACCTGGCAGTACCAGAAGCAGGTAAGTAAAAGTCTATATGAAAGGGGAAGCCACAGGCATTTAATATCCTACACAATTTTCTCTCTCCAGGATTAAAGCCTGGGTCACCTAATCAACTTGGATGTGACCTATCAAACAATCAAAGGACAAAAGTTATAAAGGCTCACCATGGTCCCAATTAAGCCCAGTGATAGAACCCTAGGAAGGAGAAAATTGCCAGCCATTTCCATTTGTATGGGCACTTCCTACTGATCAGACTGCATCTGCCTCTGAACACACTTCCAATGGGCTGGGACAGTAACCTCATGAGAATAGTGTCAGATTAAATATCTCTCTCCTTCTCCCTTCTCCTCCTGGACTGGAAGGCGTCCTTGGGTCGACAGATGCCCAGAATGTGGCTTTTGATGAAATGTAGCAGCAAGATGGAAGGCTGGGGGAGATCACACAGAGTAGCAGCACGGAGTGAGAGAGACTGGAGTGAGAGAGATTGGAAGGCAGGTCCGGGCCTTGGCGCTCATTAGCTGGACAACCTTGCATAACTACCTTAACCTCTCCGAATCTCTGTTCTCTCCTTGATCAGATAGGGATGATCGTTTATAATACATTTATTATAGTAACTTTGTAATTAAAAAATAAATGAGGTGCATAAAGCAGTTAGTGTTGTTGTTGGTTTCATGAAGGCATCCAAAGCCCTGAGCTGCATACAAATGCCAGACTTGCTTGCTGTCAAGGAAGTCTGGCTGCTTTGGAGCGTTCCTGAGGCTGGCAAGGATTTAATAATTGGGCTACTAAGGCCACGATAGGACACATGGAACCTCCTATAACTGAGATCTCCAACTTCCTCCCCAAGTAAGAACAGAGGTCACCCACAGAGGTCAGTGGGGATCAGCCCACGTGGGAGAAGAAGACACAGTCAATCTTTTTCAAGGACCACCCTTGCCGTGGAATTGATTAGGAAGTGCATTCTAATGAGCCGTTTCATGATTACAGCTCAAAGGAGGGCAGCCTTGAACCCACTCTAGAGAGACATGTCCCAGTATCCAAAGAGCCAATTCTGAAGCTGAATGTATAAAAGGAAATGGGGTGTTGGCACACTTCCCAGGACTGCTGGTGCTCCTCTTTGCCCTCAAGCCAGTTTCTGGTCTTCTGAACTCAAAAGACAAAAAAGATTTCACTCCCCAATCCACGAGCCAAAATATTAACATGAGAACCGACTGCAGGAAAAGATAACCCATTTTAATTACCTTCAGAATTAGGCAGGGATTTGCTCTGGTGTACATTATAATCCCATTGCTTTGCAGGGTCCGCAGACGCAGAGCTAGCCGAAAGTCTTCTTCTTTGCTATTTTCAGAAAGCCGGTATTTGATGTAACTGTTTCCAGCAAAGCTGAGAGAAGTGTGCCCTGAGAAGACCATTAGGAGAAGACATATAAACTATGAACATCCAGAAACGGTCAGGGACACATGAATTCACCCAACAACCACCAAGCGAGTTGATTAAAGACTGTGGGAAGTTAACGAAAGCACTGAGGAAAAGCTGCTTTCGATGATAAAGGGGTTCTTGCCACTTCAGGCCACACTTTTCATTCTAAAGTGAAAAGAAATATTAATGCATCAGATACCACAAAATCTCAACAGTCTCCTGCCAATGGGAACTTGGTACATTGTATAATCTGAAGTTTCTTAGAGCCTCTATTCCCACTTTAGAATTAGCACTGTTGAAAGATAGGCCCTTCCTGTCCACCACCGGTCACTTACACACTCAAAAACTTTCCACTCCATGAAACAAAAGAAAGATAAAGCCATTTTTAAAGAGTACTCATCTCCCCCCGGGTATCTTAATGCCAAATAGCCAACTTATGTCATCTGCACTAATGCCGAAAGCAGGACGTTTGTGTCTTGTTCCCGTGCCGTCGTGACTCTACATTATGATCATGAATTTCAAGGCTTGCCTTTCCAGAATCCGCAGTGCTAGCCACATCGCCCAATTCTGAGTTCACCCGCTTTTGTACTGACTCCCAACTTTATGTTCCAACAAGCAAAATGATGCGGAAAAGCTGTCTCACTGGAGGAGGGGTGGGAAGTGTGAAAATATATTAAATGGAGAAAAATCATGGACAATCAAAAGTTTTCTACATAGAAAAGAGAAGGGAGATGGGCAGAAAGTGACATCTCAAGTTAGGAGACTTGATGGCTTTGTGGTCACCCTCCACACCCACCTGCTGGACACACAGGGTGTGTGGGGGCGGGTAGGGGCAGCATAAGTATCTTTCAAATATAAGTCCCAGGTGACTTCAAAGGCAAGTATGCCAGTGATCTCTTCACTTCATGGGCAGCTCTGTTCTTGAAATCATCTATGAAAGAGCTGTGGCTTCCATGTTTGAGGACAGTGCTTCTCTTGGCAGAGGCTGAATTTCTAAGACCCAATGGTTAACAAAGTGGTTTGCATATAGTAGGCATAATCGTTTTGTATTCCCCCTGTAATTGCTATTATAATCACCACTTAATAAATATTTCTTGGATTCCAAAAAGGGTATCAGTGTACCTGTGTTTTAAATACATTCTCTACCTAAAAGAGAGTTCTACTGGTACCAAAAATGAATACTTCTAGAGTTTAGATGTGATAGGGAATATGTGAATCCAGCAAAGTACTGCAAATGAGAGAAGATCAGAAACAGGATCATTTGGATCGAAATGACGTAAATACGTTTCTTCCTTTTTCTTTTTTCCCCCTTAGGACACAGAGGTCCCTCTCCTTTGGGAACATCTCCAGTGGAGAGTCTGCTTACTTGGTGCTCTAGGCCGGCCTGACTCTATGGATGGTCAACTGGACTGGCTCAGCTGTACCTTCTGTTGAGCTCTGTTTTGTGGCTCTGGGTTGTACAGCCCTCTGAGCATCAAAGGGCATGCCATGGATACTCTGACTTCTCTGCCTAACCAACAGCCTTCTATTTTCCAGTTTATACTCTTAACATCCATGGGACACGATTGAAAGCACATGTTGTGGTCTTCCTGTCATACAAGGAGCCCACGGTCATTGCATGTTTCCTCAGCAAAGGCTGAAGCTGTAATAAATCCCAAGAACATTTGAGAATGGATGTTAGCTGTGGTCCATTCTGAAGGTAAATGTTGCATGCAGACAGAAATGTCTCTGAGAAGAGCTAGGGCAATGTAATTTACTCAAGGGCAAGTGCTTCAGGAATATGAATTTAGACCCTCATAGTTCCACCCCACTCTGTACCTGAGCACTCGCCGAGCTTTCCTGGTGGACACTGGCAGAGATACGGTCTCCTGCTGGCTTCATAACCAACACATTGCATGTCCCCTGGACACGGCTTCTCCATGCAAGGATCATTGGACCCTGGGCACAGTCCTCCTGTGACAAAAGGGAACACACATGATCAGTACACAGGGAATCCCTTACCTTGTAGGGTGCACTGTAATGGTTCAAGAGTTGGGCTCTGTAGGCTCTTGTGACAAAGAGGCCAACCAGAAGCAGGGACACCTGAATGGTCTTCACCTGGTGTGTGCACCCATCAGATGTCTCTGAGTCTGCCAAAAGCTCACCACCAGACTCAAGTAGGTTGGCTGAGAAGAATAAATGGAGCTCTTCCTTTTAGGTTAAAATATGCTAAGGTTGTAACTAGGCCAACTTTAACTGAAAAAAAAAATCACCCTACACAGCCTCTGGTGCAGTGGGGTTCTGCATCCTGGTACCCACCTGAAGGCACTGCTCGAGTTTTCATTTGTCCTACACCCTCTTCTTGCCCTGAAAATCTCTGGGAGGGGTAGACTTCAGAAGATGTTAGCTGTTGTTTTCAGAGGGGAAAGAAAAAAGACGCTTCTAAGGAAAAATGTGACTAATTCTAAATTGTGCAGGCACACTTTCCATTGTTTCCTAGTCCCTTCTGCTACCTGCTCTTGTATCGATTAGCTGTAAATGTGCCCTACTGCCTATCAAAAACAAATTACCCTGGGCAAAGATAGGTTTTCTGGCTACCTGTTTGATGTTCACAGCACAGTGAGATGAAAGGTTAATCCCTCAGAAAGAAAATCCTAGAAAACAGATTAACTGATGAAGGCAAAATTCAGGACCTAAGTGAGTCATTTCAGAACTATGGTGATGGCAAACGCGGGTCCACCAGCAGAAGCGCCCGTTTCAGAAATCTTGGGTAGTTCAAATGTGATTAGGCCACTTTCAACGTGGTGAGAGTCTGAGCAGTAAAAGGACTCTAGAAAAGGAGACACTACTGAAAAATTGCCCACGACTGAGTTAGTAGTGGCCTAAAGGCACACCAACTCTGCAAACCAAGAACATGCGGACATCAGCAGGTTTTTTCCTGGGATGATCTGACCCATTACCATGCTCCCTTCCATCCTAACTCCTTCCTCATCATTAAGCATATTGTCCCATTACACAGTCATTTCTTTGTCCAGAAGAAAGCAGAAATTTAATGCTACTACATATAAACATTTAAAAACTGTAATCCTTGAGAAGAGCAATATAAGTAGGACCAGCAAACTCAGAATTTGTAAATCCTATTTTCCACCAGTTTAGAGCTCAGCCATAAAAGATACTCTTGGCAACAATCCAGCTTACAAAGTCTTAGAAGATGAAGGGATTTTCAACTGAAAATTTGGAATGATCTCTACAAATGGTTCTAAAAGACGTAAGTGCCCCAGAATACATCTTCCTATTTTCGTCCTAAGAAATCTTTACTCCTACCATGTATTTATCAATATTTATGCAACTTAAAACAGCCATGCTGCCACCTTATGATCTGCTTCAAAGGGCTTCTGATAACCAGTTTTTAAATAAGTTTTGGTGTGTGCATTCTACAAAGAATTTTTCAGGGCCAAGGAGGTGATAAACCTGGACATACAAAGATGAAAGCAAACAATACCACCTCTTCCTCCTTCCCTCTAAGAGACAATGAGCAAATACATGAGGACAGTACAATAAGGTAACCACTTTGATAGAGGTACGTGAGTGCAACCAGAGAAGGGACAATTGTGTTTCCCGGGAGAATGTCAGAAGTCCTCACAAAAGAAGGGAGCATTTTAAATTCGGGCTTGAGTAACAAGGGGCTGTGTTTCATGGGAATGAGCCAGTCCTAGTGAGTGGCTCTATTGCTTGCATGTGCTAATGCTCATTCATGAAAAGTTGCCAGCTGACTTTTTCCTGTCTCCGTGCGTGGCTTCATTTCAGTTTCAGATGGCCTGCACACTTCCCGTTTGCTCCTAAATGTTGACTTGTTAGTAGATGCTCAAAAATGCAAATTCAGCTCAACGCTAACCTTGGCCATGTGAAGGTGGCCATGTGCATAAATGAATCACAAAACACATCCCACCAAAAGGATGTAACTCTGAATTACCTGGGCATCACCTTCCCATCAGACACAGAAACAGTAGTTTATCTGTTTAAGAAATCTGTTTCTTCCCATTCCATGGATATGTCTTTTTCCATGTCCTACTTTAGCCAGCCAAAGGATATCTTTCTTTAAATTTCTGTTTCTGAGACACAGCGACACACATCACCTTTCTACTCTAGTGCTAGGCTACACTGTTAAGAAACTGTGCATTGTCAAAAGTCCAGTTTAAAGGCCACTATTTCAAAGGGTTGGGAAAGAGGGCTAGATAATTTCAGACCCATGACAGTAAAGCTATTTTCTCCTACAGGAATTATGGCAAGATTTAAAAAAAAAAAAGCTATAAGCATATATAATAAAAACTAAACAGCATTTCCGGTTAAAACAGCACTTGAGTACGTCTCCCTTTTATCCACATTCTTAACCTTTTCTCTTACCATCAGCCCTGCGGTAGTAGCTGGCATGTTTTTTACTCTGTCACCATCCCTCTTATCTTGGTTTAAAGCCAAAGCCACTCAGACCAGCAGCTGGGGTTCAAACTCACAGCTTTTTCTCTTTTCATCATGTCATAACCATAGAACCCATATAATTACATCCACTAAATTAATGGATTATGTTAAATCCAGTGCCCATTATGAAAAGTCTAGATGGAGGATATATAAAAAATTACATTAATGCAAGTATTATAATTTGTACATTCTAAAAGTAATAGTAATATGCCTATTAGATATATAATAAGTATATTTCTATTCATTCAAGCATCCATTGACTTTGATAGGTTCTTTTTCTTTCTTTTTATTTTTAATAGGCTTTTTAAGGCAAGGGGGACAGTTCTTGGCAAGTGATCTATCTCTTGATGCATGAAAAATCCTCCGGGGCCCCCCTCACCAAGTCCCAGCCCGGCACCGCAGCGGTGGTAAACATTCAGACTCCAGCTGCTCCTGTCAGCTCACTCTGCTCATGGTTTGGTCCGCTCTCCTGTGGCTCAAAAGAGCAGGAAGGCAGATGAGAGTCTGGAGGTCAGGGTAAAACGTAATGTCCTCCTTGGCTGAGGACAGGTGTGAGCATGTGTGTAAAATGCAGTCTATTCAGAATAGGGATAGACTCTGCTACGAAAAATGGTTTCCCCAAATTAAATATTCCCCATCTACGTTACTGTAGTTCTTCCCTCCCTATCAATTAGGATAAGATATTAGGTCCTTTCGGACATATATATTGTCAGAGGGACTTGACTTTTGGACGCCAACTCTGAACAATGTTGTGTGTCCCTTGGCCTCAGATACACCCAGATGTTTGGGTCCCAGGGACACTTTTCTGGGGATAATGACCCTCTTTTCAGGAAAGCCCAAAATCCTCTAGCAACATAAAACCCAGTATGCTTTAAAGGGATGCAGTGGGGTTAACTTGTTTTTAGAAATCATGTTTATATCATGCCCCTTTAGTGGAAGTATATACACCTATTATTGTAGGAGTCTACAGTGCCTTATCATGGTAGTGGTTACGAGACAAGAGTGTCAGGTCCCACTGGCCTCTGGGAGGAAGTTTATCTTATTAACTATCATTAAATAATCACGGTTTAATTACTTGTGCTGTGATCAGTGACAGCTTGGTGGGGTGGAGGCTCTAGACCTACATGTCCTGCATCTCCAGGCATCCATCAATTTGGTGCCAGAATTAGCATGAAGGGAGAAGGGTCCCACTTTATCAAACCAACTGACACCATTTGTTGTGGCAGGACAGAAGGATCGGATGTTTTTAGCAAAAAAAAAGAAGACAAAGTGGGCAGAGAGAGCTCTGTTCCCCATGCTCAGGTCCCCTCAAGAAGCCAGCACAGTGTGACAGGAAGGGATCTGCACTGCCAAGCAACAGGCCTGGATCTTGGCTCTGACCAGCTATGCCACTTATTTACTGTGTGGCTCCAAACAGGTCACTTGACCTCTCTGAGTCTCGATATCCTTTTCTGAAAAGCAAGGATAATAATTGTTCAGAAACTTGTGAGGATTAAATGGGCTAATGTATGTGAAAGCAATTTTTAAAGGAAGAAACTTCAAGTAAAAACAAATTATTGCAGGATCTCAAAACTGGAGACACAAGTTTGACTCAGCCACATGGCAGAAACCTGAACTCAGGTGTAACCTTTCTCTTGCTGTCTTTTTTGGGACAAATTCTTGATTTGCAAATTGATAGATGATATGAAACACTGTGTGCACAGGAGGTATGAGATAAGGCCTAGAGCTTTTTTATTAATAAGAGTCTCAGGCCACTGTAGGGTCAGCCCCTCGGCTATCTTGTCTCAAGCAGAGATATTTTTTTTTTTTTTCTCTACTGCCTTGCCGCCAGGAGAAAGGTGCATGCAATGTGGCTATTCTCTTATAGAAGGTTTCCACATTCTGAAGCGCTGCTCAGGTGGAAAAATAGGTCACTTTCTACAAAGCTGACAACATACACTTCACTGGAGCAGAAGCTTCAGAGCTTTGGAACCTGCACAGAAAAGAAAGGTGATCCTCTTGGGGTCTTTGGAGGGTCTCGCTGCCATATTTATGGCTCTTGCCTGTCTCCCCCAGAATTCCCGTAGCTACCGGGATTAAGTCTATGCCTTGAGCTAATATATCACTATCTACCTGTGATTATTATCACCAACATTTTGAGCTGATTCAACCTCTTGATGCCTCATTATATTGTAGATCCAATAACTAATGGTATATATCCTAACCCTAAATTCACACACTTTGCCAAGATGCCATGCTTTAGCAAATGCCACACAAGTCAATAAGCTTTCCTCTTAATTCTTGGCCCACGTAAAGGTTTAAAACATATTCTCCAGAGGTCTCTTGTATCTGAAGTGGTCTCTTCTGGTTCTCCTACAAGCACAGATTCATCTGGAATGGTGTTTGCTTGGCTCAGCTGTATTTTCTGAATGATTTCGCTGAAGGCTAAGCACAGTTTCATTGAAGGCCTCCTCTCTGGGGCAATTGTGGGTGGGTGGAATAGATAAGGGAAGATCCACATGCTGAGAAGCTGGTGTCACCACCAGGGTAGACTCCTCTAAACTCCTCCTGGCATTTTGGAACTTGTGTGTACTGGAGATGAGGGATCTATAGGGATGTAGCTGTTATGAATGCAAAATGCAAACTCCCCAGTTTGTAGGGGGAAACTGGTTAAGATTCAGAGCCTACACTGAAGGTTATTTGAAGCCACTGGGAGGGGGACTATTGGCTTTCTTCTTTGAGAGTTAGCCTTAACCAGCCCCAGGCCGAGTGCACACCCAATCTCAGATTTTTCTCTGCTTTTAAAAAACTTGTCAAGGCTAAGTTTTAACTGTCTTACTGCCTCGCAGAAGCCTTCACCATTTTATTTTATTGTGCTTATTAGAAGTGCATTACCATGACTGCCTATCACAGACTCCATTTACCTGTCCCACGGTATTCCTCCCCAGGACTATCCTGACTCCTTACCATCCTTGTCGTTCGTCGAGCACATGATGCTGGCTCATGCTCCATGAGGACGAGGGCCATGGCAGTCTCACTACTATACTTCCAGTCCAGCATCCCGCCCAGAGTCTGACTAAAGCAGAGATATTTTTTCAGCAATCACTGCTGAGGGAATGGGCAAAGGAAAGGGTACCCCATATTCTTGGGCCTTTCTCTTTGCTGCTGTCTCTGCTTATGATGCATCCCCTGCCTGGCAGAGACCCAATAGGACAAGCTTCACTGCTTCCAATGCCTTTCATGGACTCCTCCAATAGGACCGAGGACCTCTCCTTGGTGCTCCTCTGTGCCCTAACTGTATCACCTACAACTGTTTATAGCTTCTATTTGTTTGCAGCCAAGGACCAAAGGAACTCCTGCAGATTGCCTAAGAAAAGAGCATTCAAAGGGTCATAACAGCTGCACTTGAATATCTGGAGGGCAGCTTGTATAGGAGGAATTAGATCAGGTTCTGGGTGGTTCTCATGGATGGAGATGTGTGACATCACAAGGAGGTGGATTTGGGTGCACACAAAGGGAGAAGATTGTCCTGGGCCCATCTTGTGAGGCTGGCTGAATTACTGTGCCAGGAATGGAGTGAACAGGATGTCTGTCATGGGTGGGCGGTTGGATTGGGAACAGTCAAGTTCCTTTCAAACTTGTGCAGAAGCAGTAGGGCACCGTGCTTGAGACTGGCAGCTGAGAAGCATGGCACAGCCATTTACTTAGCTCTGTGACTTTGAGCAAGTCAACTGATCTTCCTGAGTTTTAGTTTCCTCAACTTTGGAGGAGAGTTAATGATACCCTTCCTTTATGGTGACTATGAGAGCCAAATGCAATTAGCTATGTTTGAAGAACAGAGCAGTCACTGATCACAGCTCAGTAAATGTTACTTTGTTGTCCCTGCTTCTTCCCTCCATGCCTTAGCTCTCATGCTTCTTGGTCTGGAGCACTGCCTTGATTCTAGGCATCCTTTCACATCTAGCTCAGCGGGCATCCCCTTCATAATGTGCTCCAGTGTTGCTTTCACCTCCCCAACATAATCTTGTGACAGCACTGTATCCCATGGGTGGGGGCAGGACTGCTGTTGCTCACACTCTGCCTGGCTACCACCATGCTTCACCCATGGCTGATGCTCTTTTCACTTTATTTGGAGCTCTGGCTGTCACTACCATCAGCATTTTGGTCTTAAGACTCTGATGGTCTCCTAAACAGTCCATTCTCCTGGACAACTGTCTCCTTTTTTTAAATATATATTTTTAAAGATTTTATTTATTTATTCATGAGAGGGGGGGTGTGGGGCAGAGACACAGGCAGAGGTAAAGCAGGCTCCATGCAGGGATCCTGATGTGGGACTTGATCCCAGGTCTCCAGGATCAGGCCCTGGGCTGAAGGTGGCGCTAAACCACTGATCCACCCAGGCTGCCCTGTCTCCCTTTTGATAGATATTTCTATTAGACTTTTGAAAAGTCAATGAAATTTTAAAAAATGAGCAATCAGCACAGCCCTGTGGGCTGTCTCTGATGCTCTGTCCTCTTGCTTTCCTTATAGGAGTGCAAGGGATCCATCATTCCCTGCGCATTTGAATTGGTGTCAGGCTTTAACTGAAGTGCTGATGTTCATTAAATGTGTAGTTTACCAGGAGTCATCTCATGACATCAGAACTTTGTATCTCTTAAAGTTATGTTCAAACATGATGCTCCATGGTGGCTGGAATTTAATGAGCCTATTTGGCACTAAAATTCAAGTCTGCTTTCATTTTGTCAAAGCAACTCAGCATTTTGGTTCAAGATGCTAATTTTGTTAATTGGGCTCAAAATCTGTGTGTGAGAGAAAGATGAGTTGGAAGTTGGGAGGAGCATATTGAGGCCAGATCTGTATAAATATTGCTACACAGTCCAGAATAGGCAGCTACTTCTATTTATCAACGTAATTATTCCACAGAGTGGTGGAAAGTCCATTTATTGTTATCTGCCAAGCTCCCAGGGTAAACCGAGGAGTAGTCAATACTGGTTGTGCATGTGCGTGCGTGTTTTAAGGGGGGCATTTATTGAATTCAATTACCTCTCCATCCAATAAATGAGAAAATGCCTAAAATGCCTAATGCTTTCCTTAACAGTTTCTCACTGTATTTTCATTAGAGGACACTTTAGAGGAAGTGGGAGCTATTTCTATTTCTAACAAAGAGCTTGCCCCCTGAACCTGCAGGAGATCTTTCCTATCTTATCTTGCTGTGAGATTTCTCCATGGAAAGCGGACCTGGAAGCGTCCGTCACTCACTGACACATTCAGGACATACTTGCCACTGTCTAGACCACCAGCATTAGCATCACCCAGGGCTACTTGTATAGACTCCTAGGCTCCACTTGAAACCTTTTTTTTTTTAGATTTGAGTGTGGGGCTAGCAATGTGCATTTCTGGTAAGCCTCATGTGTGCATGCTGGTGTCTGAGAGCCCCTCTGCTGTCCTGGGATGGTGCTGTGAGGCTACTGATCAGTCTGCTGGGGAAAATGAGGTGATCCAAGTATTCTTATAAGCATATAGCACTGGGCCAATGATTCACAGGAGACAAGGAAGACCCCTGTTCTTCAGATGGAGATAAAAGAGGAGCCCAAGAAAAGCCTTCTTTGAATCTGCATGCCATTCTCTCCAGTCGTACTGTCTTGGGCAGGGCACCGAGTTGCCACATTTATCAAATGGAGATTATTGTACATCACCTGCTGAAGATGGAACTGGGCCAGATGACCTTTCCAAGTGTTTTTACTACTGAAATCCAGTATTTTATTCTACAGCTTAATTACAAGAGTGACTTGAAGGTTAGAAGAGGCTCTGAGATGAGCCTGAACTGACGTACAGCGTTCTTTGAGGAAATGTTCACTTTTCAAACCAAGAAGGTCTCTTCATGGGATGCCCGAGGGTTGAATCACAAAAGCTTCCGGCATTCTGGGTTTACTGGGTATAGAAAGGTTTATGGGGACCAGAGAACGGAAGTCCTGGGCAAGGACACCACCTCAAAACTCCCTGCACTTAAAACATTAGTGTCTCAAGAAAAACCTCCCTCTCTCCATTAAAAGTCACCCGTTAAAATTCCTCCTTATTTTTTTTAATTTTTATTTATTTATTCACAAGAGACACAGAGGGAGAGGCGGAGACACAGGCAGAGGGGGAAGCAGGCTCCATGCAGTGAGCCTGATATGGGACTCGATCCCAGGATTGGGATCATGCCCTGAGCTGAATGAAGGCAGGCGCTCAACCGCTGAGCCACCCAGGTGTCCATAAATTCCTTCTTTCTAGAAATTCTGCCAAGTCTGGGCTCCTCTGTCTCTTCTTGATGAGCTCGTACTCACACCTCAAGACCCTGGATGACGTAGACAGTCTGTGGTATAGAAGTGTCACAGAGAGCTTCCCTCTGGCCATAGCGGGGATCCTGTCCTTCCTATTCTCTGGCATTTATTATAACATCTTGTTATTGCAAATATGTACTTGCAAGCTCACCAACCTCATAGTAGCCAGCTCCTAAGGGCAGGGACTGTGTCTTTTCCACCTTGAAACTTTAGTGCCTAGCACACTGCTGCCACCATAGATTTTTGCTGACTGACATGAGTTCTCGGAGCATGAGGATTAATTAGCTGGTTTAGTTTCTCCTGCAGGGTCTACCCTGTCCTGCAGTGAACCTCTTTTGAACCCTGCTGTGAATCACTGCATGAAGGCCCTCGCAGAGCTTTGGTGCATAAATCAGTTTGCCTACAAAGGAAATCTAGGTAGAGCCCAGACAGCTGGCATTCATAAATCCTGCATGTTGGTGGCATCTGCCAGAAATGCATCGCATCTAGCATGCATGCACTGAGTTACCTTGGAGCTTATTTACATACTCAACAGGTCAGCTATGACAGTATCTATCTGATGGAAGCCTAGAATTCACTGGGGACCACAGGGTGAGTGACTAGCACTTTTCTGGGCTGCGTGGAGGCTGCCAGAATGTCTCTGGGAGGGATCTGTGATCTCACGAGCTCTCCTCTGAGGAGCTTCTTTTCCAAACTGCAACCAAGAACTTTCTATAGGGGGAAAGAGGCCAGAGGCTTGCCTGTCCCCAGTTACCTAAAGGGATGTTTTACAAATGGCCTCTCTTCCGGCTACGGCCCCTTTGTGCCAAGTTCATGCTGGCTAGAAAAACTCTGGGTGGAATTTTCTGAGAAGAGGGCAGTGAATTTATGGCTGCACATGTCAGAGAGGAAAGGAGGCAAAGAGCAATACTTCTTGCTGACCGCTGTGGGCCTGTGACTCTGGGTGGCTATGGCCTCTGACCAGGAAAGGTCAAGGTTTGGGGACTCTGGTTATATCAACAAACTTGAGCCATTCCATCTCCTCTGCTCTGAGGGCTGAATCCATCCCTTGGCTGAGCTCCTAGGTACGTGGCACATTTTTCACAGAAGTAAATCTGAATGCTTTTACCCTTGGCAATAGCTTCCTAACTTGTTGCCCTGCCTCTGGCCCAGCCCCGGCTACTCCATTCCCCTCTGCAGCTGGCACACTCTTTGTGAAAGCCAGAGCTGGTCCCATCACTTCTTCACTTCACATCAGCCCACGGCTCCTCCTGCCTTCAGACAATTTCTACAATTTTCATCCCGGCTAAAGGCCCTTGTGTGAACCCTGGGCCTGCTCACAGATCTCATCTGTCATCATGTCCACCCTTCCAGGGACAGAACATCTCTCCCGCTCCCCCGGTGTGGGCTTCCTTCCTGCCCTGAACCTTCCTCATACAAGCTGCTCCCTGGCCTGGAATATTCTTCTTCCTTTGCCTGTTCTCACACGTCTGATTCCTACCTATGCTTTATCCCAACCTGTCAAGTCCTCCTGCAGGATTTCGTACTTCCCCTAGCAATACTTAACGCGTGGGATCCTGCTCGCCTCCTGGTCTGTGCTGCTCAGTAAGCTATCTGCTCCATGGGAGTGGAGACTCAGCCTGTCCTGCTTCTCTCATGGTGACTTAGCACATGGTAGGTGGCCAGTAAACATCTCGCTGAATGAGTGAATGGAGGAATGCCTGTTTATCAAGAATGGCAGCCCAGTCTACTCAGATCGTGGGAAACGTGAGGGAACTCCAAACCACACTCACCGTTACAGGTGCAGCGCACATTCCTGTAGAAACGCGGGCACACGAAGCTTATGCGTGCCGTGCTGTAGGTCATGAGTGCATGGGAATCCAGGGACAAGCCTTGCTCACAATGCTGCTCCTGACAGTCCAGCCCCGAGCAGTTTTTCTCCAGGATGGCTGAGATGCGCATGATGTTCTCCAGATGTCTCCTGGCATTGGACAGCTTCTGGATCAGGTAGGCTGGCTTGTAGAACTCACTGCTGTGCATTTCCACAGCAAACAGCATGTCCAGCTGGTTGGTCCCTGCTACGGGCTGGATGCTAATGATGCGCAGGCTGTCCTGCTTCTGGGTGAGGACGGCGTTCCGCAGAGTGCGCCGGAAGCCATGCATGTGCAGCCCCACGAAGTCCTCGGGAGACACGTTCTCAAAGCGGATGGTGACAGTGTTCTGCAGCATCTCATGCACTAGCTGTTCCACATGCACCACCACATCGATGGGCACCTGGAAGCGTCCGTCACTCACTGACACATTCAGGACATACTTGCCACTGTCTAGACCCCCCAGGGCGATGATCTTCCCATCGTGACTGTTCACTTTGAACAAGCTTTTCTGCTCTGATTTCAGGGAAAATGTGAGCACATCATACATGTCTTGATCTGTGGCATGGATCTTCCCAATGACCCCACCAGGAAAATCGTCCTCCATGGTGACAATGTAAATTTCCAGGGGGATGGCCGTGGGCTTGTGAATACTTTCTTCAATGACCCGCACATGGATGTAGGAGTGAGAAACTTGCTGAGGTTTGCCTGAGTCTTTTGCCTGAAACAGCCAAGAGGGAGAAAGGCAAGGAACTAAGAAAAACCAGAATAACTTTAAAAACAACAAAACTCGGGTGGCCCAGGTGGCTCAGCGGTTTAGCGCCGCCTTCAGCCCAGGGCCTGATCCTGGAGACCCGTGATCGAGTTCCACGTGGGGCTCCCTGCGTGAAGCCTGCTTCTCCCTCTGCCTGTGTCTCTGACTCTTCCTCTCTCTCTCATGAGTAAATAAATAAAATCTTTAAAAAAAACACAAAAAACAAAAAACAAAACTCAGAGGACATTTATTCCTTTACTCGTGTTCGCTCTTTCTCCATCTCGTCACTGCCCGGCAAAATACCGAAGGCGCACATTGCAGTAAGAGGAATGATTTATCACCTTAGGGGTGCACATGTATACTCTGTTATGGACAATAAAATGTGTCCAAACAATGTAGCCATTGGGGGTGAACAGGGAAGGACAGAGGGTGCTTTGAGATCCAACATGCCTGCAACACACTGGCCTGGTTTTCATTTTGAAACAGAAGCCACGGGGGAACCTCATGCATACAGTGGTATTCTCACCGGGAGGAGCAATCTTGTCCTTTTTGGATTCTTTACCTTTGATTGGGCCAGAGAACTCCTTTTTGTACATTCAAGAAATGATATTGGGTGTGAATTACACAAATATTATGGTTTAGAATAAAAAAAATGGGCTGCAGAAGGGAAAAATAGGTAGCCTGAAAAACACTTTGTCTTCCTTCTATATACAGGAATTGATAGAAGCACCCCTCCGACAGCAGATCTTCACTGAACACCTGCCACGTGCAACATGGTGGTAGTTAGTGCTGTAGAGCTCCAGAGATGGGCAGATTCCCATGGACCGGGTCTGCACAGATGTCAGAGGATGGAGGGATGTGGTGGATGGACCTCGCAGGTCAAGTGTTCCCGAGGAGATATGCCCTTGTAGGCGGGAGAGTTAAAGCAGGGACTTGGGCATCAATCACATGGAGTTTGAATCTTGACTGCCATTCTCTATGTGTCTAGCCTTGAGGACGTTACTTATCATTTCTGAACGTCAATTTGTGTGCCTTTAAACATGAGGATAATAGCAGAATCTACTTCACAGGGTTCTGGTGTTGTGGGGATGAAAAGACACAGTGCCTAGCGAAGTGCCTAGCACAGGCCTGACTCCCGGAAGTACTTAGTGCATCTGAATTAATGTGATTAGTCATGTGAACCAGAGCTGCTGAAAGGGAAGAGTCATGCAGGAACAGATAAGTTTAACAAATCAGGCTGAACTTGAAATCAAACTGTGGAAGGCCTCAAAGGACAGCAATGAGCGTGGGCTTCATAGGCCAGACAATGCCCGCTCAAATGTCAGCGAGCAGAGGGGTGACAAAAGGGCATGAAGCCTCTGGATGGGAGGGGACTGTTCAGTGGGCCTGTGGACTGAGCAGGACTGGAGAACCACGTTTGCTCAAGGACCCTGAAATTCAAAATCAGAGCATGTGGGGCTGGAGTTCAGCCTACAGATCCCAAGTTTTCAGGCACTAGGGAGCCACAGAGGCTTTAGTTCAGGGCAGAAGTTGGCCCACCTTTTCTGTAGAGGGCTAGATAAGGAATTGTTTTAGGCTTTGGGGTTATAGGATCTCTATCAATAATCAACTATGTTTCCAGTGTGGGAGTAGCCAGAGCATATGTAAATGAATGGATTAGGCTACGTTCCAACAAAATTTTATGTATAGAAACAGGGTGAGGGCAAGATATGGTCCAGAGGCTGCAGTTGGTGGAAGCCTGGTTTAGGGCACTGACAAAACCAAAGTGGAATGAGTAATCTGGGAGGGGCATAGGAATACATCAGGAAAGCATGAGGAGTCACCCAAGAGGCTCCTGCAACAGTGACTATACGAGGAGGTACAGAGTAAAGTGAGGCAAGGAAGGAAACGTGACTGATGCACACAGGGACCTTGTGAAGGCAGAAACTTAGCACTTGGTGGTAGTTTAACTTTAGGGACATGCTCAGAGCTGAAAGCCATTAATTCGGAAGGTTTCGTGGAGCAGAGTAAGCCATAGTTTATTCTAAGAAATAATGAACACAATGAAATGCTATCCAAACATAAATAATAATTATTGCTACCATTAGTAATGACTTAGGGTTGCCCTCTGTGGCATCTGCGAATCAAAAAGTCACTTAGCTTCACGGATGGGACCCAAATCTTGGTACAGGCAAAATTAATTCCTGAGAACTCATTTCCTGCTCTTAGCCACATCCTTTCCATACTTTGGCCTCTTTGTCCTATTTCATTTCACACAGGCCATTGATCTTGAGGAAGCTGACATGCTGGGAGGCCACGGCCATCTGAGTGCTTGGTCCCCTCCTGCCTCTCTGGGACAATTTACCAAGCAAAATTCTGCTTCAGAAGCAGAGGCCACGATATGCCTCAATCACATTAGGACAAAGACTGGGAGCTTTGGCGGGTGGAGTAATGTGGCAACTTCTACTCAGTATAAAGCAGCAAGCCTTGACCAGTTAGTGGTCTTGGAGGGTCAGTTAGAACCCCGGGAGTTTTTTTTTTTTTTTTTTTTTATTTTTATTTTTTATTTATTTATGATAGTCACAGAGAGAGAGAGAGAGAGAGAGAGGCAGAGACATAGGCAGAGGGAGAAACAGGCTCCATGCACCGGGAGCCCGATGTGGGATTCGATCCCGGGTCTCCAGGATCACGCCCTGGGCCAAAGGCAGGCACCAAACCGCTGCGCCACCCAGGGATCCCCCCGGGAGTTTTTAGAATGCAGGTTTCAGCCCAGCTACTGTCTGGTTGGCACAGCCTACAGGATTGTCCCTCTGAACAATGATGCTTCCCTTCCTTCCTGTTCAATTTCACACAAAGAGGCCGCTTTTATTGGTGTGAAATTGAATTTGAGAGTAAAAGGGGGAGCATTCCTGCACAGTAATGAATTCTGTTGACTTGCTCAACAAAGAAAACCCATCCAACAGGCACAGGCCAAAGGTGGCCTGATGCAGACAGAGGACAGTCTGTACCTGGACAGACAGGTCGTACCTGGACACACAGCACGTACTCTGGAGACTCCGTGTGCTGGAAGACCACGGCTGATCGCAGGATCCCATGTGGGTCCAGCACAAACTCCTCTTCTTCGTTTCCCGACAAAATCGAGAAGGAGAAGGGAGGCCCATTGTGGAATGAGTCCCTGTCTGTCACCACCAGCTGCAAGATGCTGGTGCCTACTGGCTTATTTTCCTGCATAAAAGAGGATATTAAAAAGGAAGATAAAATTATACCTCTCTTCACATTGAAAAAAAAAAAACCAAACAAACCATCATTACTGGCGAGAAAACAGGGCTTTGAGCAGAAGGGATTCCCTGTGATATTATTTTCTCTTCTGAAAATAGGCGGGTGTCTGTAAGCATCATGCTCTGCATCCTTGGCTGCCTCCCCTCCACTGCCCCTGAGACGCTGAGCTGCAGGTGGGAACATCAGGACCTCCCAGGGTGGCACCAGCTCCATCTTGTCCTTCACAGTTTGGAAGGGCCTGAGATCACCTAAGCAGCTCTGGGGAAACAGGGTGCTCACCAGCCTTTTGTGGGTAGGTCGGAAGGCCCTTCAAGGCCAAGAAAGCATCAACCTTTTGGGATGGGAAGGCACTTCATTACCCCCATCACAACACAATCATGCTGAGGCCCAACACTGACATGGTGTCACAAGATTGGACTTGTTCGGGGGATGGGGTGGGGATTGGGGCACGTCCTGGCAACTTCCCAGCAAGTACACGAAGGCATACGCCGGTGGGAAATGGGCCTTGACACCTCACCCCTCTGAACACGGTTCTGCCGGGTTTCTCAAGAAAAGGGCAAGGGGGGTAAACTATTCCTCAAACTGAGGATGAAGAGAAAGAAAATCCTTCAAGTCATCAGAATTTTTGGAAACCCTGATGTTATCATTCAAGCATCATGTTACAGAACCTCTCTGCCTTTTCCCCAAAATAGAGACACAAAGGCTCTTTGTCACCCCTTCTTGGGGCGATGGTTCTCCTTAGTCCGATAATGTCAAATTAAATTCCTCTGTAGCTCAGGCATTGGTTTTCCTGCCCTGCTCTGTTTAGACTTCGGTATCACCACAGCTTGGGCCTAAAGTCAGTTTCATTTGTTCAGGCCTTCTGATGACATCGATTCAGCATTAAATAAGTTTGGGTCATAGAGATGGAG
The DNA here is from genome assembly GCF_905146905.1 of Nyctereutes procyonoides. NCBI lineage: Eukaryota > Metazoa > Chordata > Mammalia > Carnivora > Canidae > Nyctereutes > Nyctereutes procyonoides. The sequence continues at coordinate 19,547,747 of NW_026575041.1, read as the reverse complement.
ACCATGATACGCTGCAGTGTGGACAGGAGTCATGTACGAGACAGGCGCACTCAAGCTTTCAGGGCTGAGTTAGTCTTATGAAAACCATGTGTTGGAATAGGGAGATTATCCTGGTTTGGAAAAAGCAAGGAATGTTCTCTGAAGGAGAAAGAGAAAAGGACCTTAAGGACCTCTCATTTTGTGCCTTCTCTCAAGTGGCCTTTTCTTTGTTTTTAGATTTTTATTTATTTATTCATGATTCAGAGAGAGAGAGAGAGAGAGAGAGAGAGAGAGGCAGAGACATAGGCAGAAGGAGAAGCAGGCTCCCTGTGGGGAGCCTGATGCAGGACTGGATTCCAGGACCCTGGGATCACGCCCTGAGCCAAAGGCAGATGCTCAACTCCTGAGCCACACAGGAACCCCTCAAGTGGCCTTTTTGTCATCAAGAACTAGCCTCTGTTTCCCTCTGGCATTAGCCACGGCACTGCCTCAGCCCTGCACAGATTTACTATTTCACGGTGACAGCATACTCAGCACCACACAAAATAGAAGATTTATTGATTTGTTTGCTCACTTTATAAAGGCCATTTCCTCCACTGGAGAGAGAGGGAGACAGAGAGAGAGAGAGAAAGAGAGAGAGAGAGAGAGAGAGAGAGAGAGAGAGAGAGAGCCAGCCCCAGGGTTCACCATCTGAGAAGGAAGGGGGAGAGAGGACAGAGACAGGCCCCAGGGTGACAGGAGCCACGGTCACTGCTCATGGCTGCGATTCTTGTTTCTCCTGTGGTGCATGTGGAAATGGTCTGTCAGACTGATTGATGGGTGTCATAAAACTGAATGTTCAGCAAGCAGAGCCCATTTTGTTTTGGGGTGAGCACACAGAGGCAAGGCGAGCAGCTCCACCCTGGGAGGCAGCCCAGGAGGAGGGCAGGGATCTTCAAGAAAGGGAAATGCGAGAAGGTGCAGGCTCTGGGGGCAGCTTGGGGGAAGCCCGAGAGGGGAGGAGAAGGCACGACTGCTGGAAAGAGCATCAGAGAAGAGAGGAAGACCAAACTACCACTGGTGAAGGAATCAGATTTCGCTGACAAAGTGGGAGGCAAGAAGCAGAGGGCTGCTTGCTTTCTGAGTGAGCGCACCCCCCCTCCCTGCTCTCCTCCCAGTCCTCCTCTGGAGGTGGGGAGCCTGCTGCCAGACGTGGCCAGACGCAGTCTTGATGTTATTCCAAAGACGTCCCTCCAGACCTGGCTCACTCTCATCTTACCTTCTGCCCACAGAGTCTGCAGACTCCGCGGGAGGCGATTCTGAGGCCAAACTGGATCAAGCAAGAACTGGGTCTCTGGACAAGCTGAGCCCCCCCCCCCCCCCCCCCCACAACACGTATATCCATCCCCCTTTCCTCTGGCTCCTCCAGGCCCACAGCAGTCCCTGACAGTCCCAGTCCCTGGCTTCCCTGAACCTCCCGGAGTTGGGAAGTGGAGGCAGCTCCACCCCTAGCACCGAGCTCAAAAAGATGAAACATCTTTTGAATGAAAAAATGGATGGGAAGAAGGGTCATGCCCTCCTGAGAGCACAATATCAGTAGTAAAGCTACTCCATCCCGCAGCGTAATTCTAAGTAGCAGGTGGATTTAAAGTGCTAAACAAATTGCTTATGGAAGATTGACTTTAATGAGCAGCAACTCTTTCCTGATGCCCAATCTGTCTCGGAGAGATGAGACAGTCTGCAGCAATCTCCCTCCGCTGCTGGGACAGCATGGAGAGGCTGAAAGGCAGCCTGTGGCTGGGGAGAAGACAGGGCACACTCTGCAGAAGGCTGACCCGAGTTCAAATCCTGAGTGTGCCACCTTGGATGAGCTACTGAACCCCTCAGGCCCTTAGCTCCCTCACTGTGGAGCCAGGGCTGCCTCCCTCTCCCATGTCATTGGGCTGTGATGGGGACAAGCAGTACACGCAAAGTGCCCGACAGTGGAAAGCACCCAGGTGGCAACAGTGCTCACCAATACTTATCAGTCAGTTGTTGGGAAGAGTCAGGCTCTTTTATCAGGTATAAAGGAAAAAAAAGAGACGACATGATGAGTGAAACCAGAGAGAGGAGGAAGGCTGAGTGCATAAGGACTAGTGCCCGGCAGGCAAGATTTGCTCACCTGGATCACAGCAGTATAGTTAGCAGGGGTAAAGACTGGGCTGTTGTCGTTCACGTCTGAAATGTCAATGTTGACGGTGGCAGTCGACGACATCACAGGAATGCCACTGTCGACTGCCTGGACAAGCAGGGAGTATCCGGACACCTGCCAAAGCACAAAGGGCCGACAGTAAAGCACTTCCTCTCCCCTGCTCACACTCTGAGGAGCTGCACACTCGGCTCGGCTTTGCGGGGGATCAGCCACTTTCACTCTTGGTTCTCTAGACCAGGGTGTCTCAGCCTTGGCACCCCTGACGTGTGGGGCCCGAGGTGATTCTTGCCTGCTGGGGGCTGTCCTGTGCTTTTGTAGGATGTTTAGCTGCACATCTGGTCTCTACTCACTCGAAGCCAATATCACTTTCTGCTCATTCAGGACAACCCAAACTGTCCCCAAATGTCACCACGTCCCCTAGAGGGGCAAAACCATCCCTGGTCAGACCTACAGCTCTTGGCCTTCGTTTAAACACAAGAGCTGTCACGCTGATCTTATTTATCAGTTCTGATACCTCAAGAGGAATGGGGATATACCACCCAGGGAGGCTTTTCTGCTTTTTAGCACCACTACTATGACATCTTTTCCCATATTTAATTTCACTTTGAAGACATATATTTTTAGTCAAAAAACACAATGCTCAACCTTGGCAGAGGAAGACTTTTCTGGATCATTCTTTCTGACCTAAATACCTTCAGATGATCCTTTTGTATCTGCTCACCTAGGGCTAACGCTGCTGATAAGACCAGGACCACAGGATCCCAATGCTGAAGGTACTTTCTTTTCTTTTCTTTTTTCTTTCTTTCTTTCTTTCTTTCTTCTTTCTTTCTTTCTTTCTTTCTTCTTTCTTCTTTCTTTCTTTCTTTCTTTCTTTAAGATTTCATTTATTTATTTGAGTCAGAAAGAGCATGAGCAGGAGGGGAAGGGCAAAGGGAGTGGAAGGAACAGATTCTCTGCTGAGCAGGGAGCCTGATGTGAGGCTTGATCCCGGGACCTTGGGATCACAACCTGAGCCAAAGGCAGACGCTTCACAGACTGAGCCACCCAGGTGTCCCCAGAAGGTACTTTCTTGCCTCCTTGCTCTAGGAAGGACCAAAATTCAAAGCATCCAGAAAGACACATCTTTTGCCTTTTCTTTAAAACACCCATAAGTAAGAAGTTGCCAGTACCTATTGGCAGAAACTTCTTTCTAAGGTTTAGCCCCAATATGTCATGCTGCATTTCGGCCCATCCTATTTACTCTCATTAGTTGGGATGGAGAATCTTCCTACTTTTACTCAGGGAGCCTATACTGGATGGCACACCATCCCATCCAGTGAAGGGATGGTGTGGATAGGAGGGGAGCTGGCCTAAACTAGCTTACCCGTTCCCGGTCTAATTTCTTCTTAACCTTTACAAGTCCTAGGACAGGCTCCACAGCAAATTCATTGTCCCGATCTCCGTTCACAATGGAAAAACGAATCTGTCCATTGGGCTGGCTATCTGCATCTTCCGCTACTAGCTTCATGGGACACAAGAAAAAAAAAAACAAACAAACAAAAACACAACAACAACAAAACAAAACAAAAACACATGACATAAGAGATAGAGAAAAGATTTATTCTTAGGGCCCCAGGTCTTACAAATGGGCATAGCTCTGACAATTGTCTTAGGTGCTATGCTCATGTGCCAGTGATCATGCCCCTGTTGGAAGAGCTCATGGCTTGGCTGAAAGAGGCACCATTACTGGAGCTGCCACTTTCTTTCCATTTTTGTCTGTCTACAGCTTGATGACACTTACTACACATGATTTTCCTCATGCCTTGAGTCAGTGAGGATAGAGCCAAAGCTGATATGGATAGTTTGGTTATTTTTTTTCCCCAATTCTGCAAATAATGGTCTCCACCACTGAGTCAGACATTCTTTAAATCTATGCAGTTCCAGGTTAAGGAAGCCCAAGAAAATTCCCTTTCCCACATGGCAACCACACTGGCCCACTCTCTACTGCTCCATTTTGGGGATATTGGGATTTCTATGTGTGCAAGTAGTCTTGTCACATCCAGGAAGGAGAGAGGGCCTGGGAAGTTCACCACTGGAGTGTAAAGAATGAACACCCATACCAGGGACTGTAGAAGCCAGAGAGGACAGATGGAAGGGACCTGTCCAGTAGGGGTGGTGATGATGGTTAAGAATGGGATTGATGATTTCCCAAATGTAATTTGTAAGTTTGAGAGAACTTATGTTCTCCTAACACATGGCTTGTCCTTACTGGTGTTAAAAAAACTTCCTTCCAGAAAGAGCTTCTCTAAGAGTGGCCAGTCTTAATCTTGCTCCCATATACAGCTATCCGGCTCTCTGTGTGTACATGCGTGCGTGTGTGCATGAGTGGGGTGGGGGGAGGATGGATTTATTTAATCTTAGTCACCCCATAACTTACTGTCTAAGGTCAGAAACCAGTGAGAGCTGCCATTAGAAATGTATTCCATGGTCTGTTCTGTTTTCTTAAAAAACAAAAACAGACACTCCCAGGAAGAAAGTAATCATTGGTCACTTATACTTTGATATAAATGAATTTATTAGGCCCTCCAATGTAGAAAAGGAGAAGGAGCAGCTGAAATATTGGTGACTGACTGGGGTTCTTGGGGACAAAAAGACCCTGAGAAGAAAAAGTGTAATGAGAATTCAAGATAGATTTTGCTCACTTTTTCACTCTATTTAGGACTATGAGCCTCGGACATCTGGACCTCCCACTGGTACCTACCAAAATGACAGAGTCTCCGACCAAGGCGTCTTCACTGATGACAGCACTGTAGACATCCTGGCTGAACCTGGGAGGGTTGTCATTCACATCTGTGAGGTTGATGCTGACAGTGGCCACAGCACTGAGAGCCGGCATGCCCCCATCTTTGGCTTCCACCACCAGGTAAAACTTTTTGCATAATTCATAGTCCAGGCCCTCAGAGACAGAAATACCTCCTTTGAAGAAAAATGGGAAGTTTTTGATTTGATTAGGAAAAAAACTTTGGTCAGCAGTTCCATAATCATGGTAATATTTATAATATCATCTCTAGCCAAGAATTTTAAATATTCAAGATTTTGTTTATTTAATGCCCCACGGAAAGCATCTTAGAGTCTGACTAATGCTGTCAGTTTAAAAAACACAGCCATCCATCAGACACAACACTGAAGAAATAAAGTCTTTGACTATTTCTGCAATAGCTTCTGAACATCTCTCAAGCAGCCTGAGACTCTCTGGCATCATTCATGCATATGCCGCTAGGGAGAAGCATCCTTAGTAAGTGTCTCCCTATGATCCCTTAATTGGACCCGGGCAGACAGAGAATAAGCTGAGATGTGTGGATGTGACTGCATGACCCCGCCCCTAGTCAGCAAGTGAATACCTGCAGACTTCACTGAATTCAATTAACGACTAACATGCCTCACCAAGTTATAATGTGCTTATCTCAAACTATTACAGCACAAAGAGGGCAAAGAGTTCAGACATCTCAAGGTACCGTGACCTAATGGAAAGGAAATACCTGGGATTAGTGGCCAAACAGTAAGTGTGAGTTTAGTGTCCACAACTATAGAGCAGAAGTAGTGTCCATGTCACAAAGCAATTTAATTTAAGGAAGTAGAACAAGTGACAGGCCCTGGCTGAGTGCCACCCCTAGGAAGGGCTCTGTGAGTGCTTTTCCTTCCCATTCTATCTCTTTCTGGTGAAGTGACCCAATCTTGCACTCTGCAATTGGAAACTGGTCATCGTACTGCCTGTAGAGCAGTTCTCAAAGGAATTAACCTCTCTCCCAACTGGAAAACAATCTTTAGGACCAAGGTCAGGATGTCACATCCATTCACATCTGCAGACAGGCATCTTCCCTAGCTGCTAAAGCTGCCCTTCTACTTAAGGTGAGAAACCAAAGTCATGCCTGTAACAAGAGCCTCTTTCTCTCCATAATTAAGTTTTATTAGCAATTACCCCTCTTAGCACTTTGTTTTGTATCCCAGTCTCGTTATCCAGTGCCAAAATTAAACAGCACTTAACCGTTTCCCCATGGTATTCATATACAATGGCCGTAACTAGACAGACTAAGTCTAACATGTATTTAAATGAGGGAAACCCCATACATTTTAATTCGAAGTAGTGACCTTAATAAATGGAGTTATTGGGCAGCCCCGGTGGCGCAGCGGTTTAGCGCCGCCTGCAGCTCAGGGCGTGACCCTGGAGACCTGGGGTTGAGTCCCATGTCGGGCTCCCTGCATGGAGCCTGCTTCTCCCTCTGCCTGTGTCTCTGCCTCTCTCTCTCTCTGTCTTTTATGAATAAATAAACAAAATCTTTAAAAAAAAAAATAAACAGAGTTGCTGCTGGGAGAAGTTGCTAATGCAATTCTTCCACCAATGTTCCCCTTTCCTAAACCTAAGGGCAGGAACTGTATCTTCTTCCTATTTTGCACCATCCCCCACCCCAGCAGAGCAGTGCTCTATAGAGAGAAGAACATGTATTCCAGAATCAGGGAGATCTGGGCTCAAATCCTGGATCCCCCACTGACTCCCAGTGGACATTGGAGACCTTACTTAACCTCTTCAAAGCTCTGTTTTTCTCATATGGAAAATGAGAAAAATAGCTAATGATTTAATAGGAAACTGGCACATTCATCATGTTAAAGAAATGTTGCGGATTATGATAGTTTCCTATTCATGTTTACTGAACTATCCAAAGGAGAATGGACCTCCTTTCCAACCTTACTCAATGAGTGCATTTTCCTTTTGTGATGAGGGAATTATGTCCAATGGACAGGAAATGGAAGAGACTTACCTTTCTTATCTGAAAAATAGGCCTGCTTTGACATGACTATTCATGGGGGATTGGGTGAACAAATGAGACTACTCATGAAAGTGATTCAAAAATATTAATACAAACACTATGAAAAATGAAAAGGTGAATATGTTCACTCTTCAAAGAATGTCCAAACTTGCTTCTTGAATTACTCAAAGTGCCCCCAATAGTTAACTCCCTAATGAAAAGAAAGTCCTAGGCTTTCCCTTTTGTTCTCTTGATTCATTTTTTGACCTATTTTCCCTAAGCGATGCCACACTGGCCCTGAGTTTGCAAAGGGCGTGGTAAGACATGACAGTGTTCTGACTGGCAGTTAGTAGGCAGGACCCAAATACAGTGCTGGTTCTGGCTGCCTGGGGTGCTGAGTTGAGAAGGCCTGCATGTCACCATGCATGCCACTTATCCTTGTCTGCTTTGGTAGGTGACAAGAGAGTGGCAGCCTGAGTGTGGATAGGGACAAGTGCACACTGATGTCTAAGAGCACTTCCACATCCATAAACACATGATCTAAATAAAACAACACAAAATGAAACAAAGCAAAAACAGAAAAGAGTGGGAAAGAAACAAATCCTTATGCTCAGTATGCAAATATTACTTCCTGTCCCCATCAATGAACCACGTTACTGCTTTCAAGCTTTCCTCTGAGAAATCCAGGACCCCACATGGTGGTCAAGTATTTGCCCAATGAGCCCACAGCTGGGGGCTTAACACTTGGCAGGGGGCATCCACAGAAACAGAGTACCAGAAGGGACCTTTGGGTTTGCACGCAGGTCCTGCCATGAGAAGGTGTGCTTTCACTGGGAGGGGCGTAGGAGAGGAAAAAGAGCCCATTCAGAGGGTGGTTAGATGGTTAAGAGAAATATGAATTCTAAATAGGCTGCCATTTACCCACCTGTCTTTGGGTTGATTCTAAATCTCCCTTGTTCATTCCCAGATCGGATGAGATACGTAATCTCAGCATTTGTGCCGATATCTTTGCTGGTGGCAAAAACAGCAAGCACTTGGGTGCCGGGGGAGGTATCCTCAGGCACTGTCACCAGGTAGTCCCTCCGCTCAAATACAGGGGGGTTGTCATTAATATCCAAGACAGTGATGGTGACGGTAGCAAGAGAGGACAGAGCCTGACCGGGGCTCTGGTCGGTGGCTTGGACACTGATGTTGTAGGAGGGCTGCTGCTCCCGGTCCAGTGGCTGCTCCAGGATAATGATGCCTGATGAGCTGTCGATGGAGAAGAACCCGTTGGCAGAGTCCGCCAGGGAGTACACCACCTTCCTGTTGATGCCTATGGGAGACGCAGGAACGTTAGCGGAAAGAGTGCAGCTTGATGCTCTGCACTCACTAGAATATTATAGCTCTGCTGACTTAGACAAAGGACAATGACAGAAGTCAACAGCTTTGGTCCTACGAAAGTTTAATAAATATATGGTGGAATTGGGATCCCTGGGTGGCGCAGCGGTTTGGCGCCTGCCTTTGGCCCAGGGCGCAATCCTGGAGACCCAGGATCGAATCCCACATCGGGCTCCCGGTGCATGGAGCCTGCTTCTCCCTCTGCCTGTGTCTCTGCCCCCTCTCTCTCTCTCTCTGTGACTATCATAAATAAATAAAAAATTAAAAAAAATATATATGGTGGAATTAAGTGGTAAAGAAATGTAAAATATCGGCAACAAATTTCATAAATAGTTGGGTATTCTTCATATATTAAGGAACCCCACACATCTTTTAAGAAAAACTCTAAGATGCTGATAGATATGTGGGTAAAGATGTGCCACAGAAAGAGAAATACAATTTAATTCATTTCTTCAGTAAATGAGTATCTGCAATCTATCGGGCACTATTCTAGGTGCTAGAGATTTTAGCAACAGACGACTCAAACATTTCTTTTGTTTTGTTTTTTTTTAAAGATTGTATTTATTTATTCATGAGAGACCCAGAGAAGAGGCAGAGACACAGGCAGAGGGAGAAGCTGGCTCCATGCAGGGAGCCCGATGTGGGACTCAATGCTGGCACTCCAGGATCACGACCTAAGCCGAATGCAGATGCTCAATGACTGAGCTACCTAGGCACCCCAAGGGTCAAACATTTCTTGAGGAATTTCTTACACTCTGTGGGAGTACATAAGAAATTAACAACAAACAGTCAAATAAATGGCACATTAGAGGGTAAAAAGGAAGAAAACTAAAGCCATAAAGTGGGGAATGGGGAGTGCTGGGGAGAGAGAGTTTGGGAGGTAGAGGGAAGGATGGTAACTTTAAGGTGGTCAGGGAAGGCCCTGACATTTGAAGAAAAACCCAAATGAGGGGAGGAACTGAATAGTGCAGATGTCTGGGGGGAGAACACTGCAGGAAGGGAGACCAGCAAGGACAGGGGTGGAAGTCCCTCAAGTGTATGTGAGGGCACCATCAAGAAGGCTGCTGTGACTATGGTTGGGAAGAAGGGAGTAGAAGATGGCTCCGGGTGACAGCAGGTTGGGGAGCAGACTGTGTGGGGTTGTAGTGCTGAGGTGAGAAGCCAGCCAAGGGCCCTGAGATGGGCAGTCATGAGACGGAATTCAGATTTTTTTTTTAAGATTTTATTTATTTATTCATGAGAGATAGAAAGAGAGGCAGAGAGAGAGAGAGAGAGAGAGAGAGAGAGAGAGAGGCAGAAACACAGGCAGAAGGAGAGGCAGGAAGCCTGACGTGGGACTCAATCCCGGGTCTCCTGGATCACACCCTGGGCTGAAGGCAGCCCTAAACCCCTGAGCCACCCAGGCTGCCCGGGACTCAGATTTTTAACAGGATCACCCAGACTAATCGTAAGGGGTGAGAAGAACAGCAAGTGAGGAAGCAGAGACAGCTGGTCGACTCCCGCAGGAATGTAGGCATGTGACAGTGGTGACTTGCACAGGCGGTGGGCCCTGAGTGGTGAGAAATAGTCTGTTCCGGCCTGTTCTGAACACGGAGGTGGTGAGAAAAGAATGTTTTCTGATGGTGGGGCTGGCAGGAGACGAGGTGTGAGAGAAAGAGAAGATCCCAGGATGATTCAACTTTTGGCCTGAGTGGCTGAAAAGTGGGAGCCGCCGTCAGCTGGGATAGAGAGGGCTGCAGGAGGATGAGGATTTGGAGGACACACCAGGAGCCCCGTTTTGGATAGATTAAATTCGAGATGGGCATTTTGTGTGTAAGTGGAGATTCAAGTAGGGAGCTGGGCAGGAGGCTGGAGATCCAAAGAGAGGTCCATGCTGGAGCTAGGGATGTGAGGGCTGCCAGCCATCAGGTGCCACACAGAGCCATGAGATGGGTGAGGCCATAAGGGAATGTAAAGAGGAAAAGAGCAATCTGACGGCCATGGGCCTCGAGCACTGCATCAAGGAAGGGAGAAGATCTACTCTGAGGGCGACCTCCCACTCTGTGATTTAAAGAAACGCATTCACTTAGCAAAGTAGCATTTTACCTTAATATACACAAAGCTAAAACCTATCAGCCAGGAAAATGTCTACCAACAACCAACAAATTAGTGAACGATGATCAGATTGACTTCAGGTTCTGAAGACTGATTGAATGCCTTGTCAGAGGATCTTAGCACTTCAAAATGGTGTATGCACCCCAAATTCAGCAGGTATTAAGATTTTTAAGAGGCAAAATGTAACAACGCTATAGGCTGATATAACATTATTTTGATCCTACATGCTCTCAATGAATACAGTCATTAATCAAGGGTCTCTAGCTAGGACTGCCATCTGAAAATGCCTTTTGTGAATCATGGACTCCTAGAATGTAAGCTCTTAGAAGGGAGGGCCTCGCTCTGTGTTGTTTTCTATTATAACATCACACTATGGGGTCAGACATTTGGCAGTAATAAGAGTTACACTTTACTCCCTCAATGTGTAATTTCTCTTCAGCCAAAATTCCCAGCAAACCAATAAAATCATCTATCTGCAGGGAGTGACATAAATTGCATTATGTGGCTTTAACCAAAAGGTCAACACTGAGAGCTTGTTCTTGGTTCCATGCCAGAGAGTCCATTTTTTCCAAAGTTTCATCATTTACTTTTATTTCTCTTTCAAAACAACGGCCCTGTGATATATAAACATCAACTTCTGATTTTATTGGTACTGGGATTAAAAACAAGGTTTTCCTATTCCCTTGCTGTCCCTGGAAATAAGAGCAGAGGTTTTGGGGATGCTTTCTGGCTCTTTGTAGTATGGCTCCAAGATTAAATCCTTCCACAATTCCGGGGGGGGGGGGGGGGAGGAGGTGAATATGCACAGGATTGCAATAACCCTGCCTGGGTGCCAGAGCTGGTTGTGTGTGCCAGAAGTTGCCTTGGCTGATTAGAGGCTCTCAGGACACCTCTCAGAGTCACAAAAACAGATTTATGGAAACACATCAGCGACTGACATAAATATACCACGCAGGTTTTCAAATCTCACACACTGCCTGCGAGTTTGACTTCCACCCCCAGCGTATGGAACACCACCCTTACCAACAATAAGATGGGGCAGGAAATTCATGTAGGGTCTTTCATCTGAGCATCTGCTGACAACAAGACCCCCTTCACTGATGCATAAACCAAGGACTGAGGGATTTGCCTGCTGCCACTAGCATTATTAGGTGAGCATGAGGGACAAAATCCTGTGTTCCCTAGGCCAATCCCCTTGCGGATTTCCAGAGATCTGCCCCTGGACATGCTTCTTCTTTAGATCTGGAGATCATTTAGGAAGAAGGGAGTTTATGACTCACTGTTCTGCCAGCAGTGGTGCTCCGAACGAGCTGAGTGAGGAGAGGTAGGGGTTGGATCTGCACACTGCTGCTCTCTGTGGCAGCAAGGCCTGAAGGGAAGGTGCCTCTAATGGCTGCCTGTGTTTCCTCCATTGGGACGGACGGCTGAAATCCAATCAAACCTATCACCTATGTTCCCAATCTGCGGCTTTCTTTTCCAGCCCTATTCAGAGGCACTCCACTCTGCTCACATCCCCAAGCAGGAGATGCTGTGTTCTCTGAGCTTCCTGCTCAGCGGGCTGGCCCTGTTGTGGAGCACTGAGCACTGCGTTTACAAGGCTGACATTAATCAGCCACACAAAGACCATGGCTCCCCTCTGGGCAGATTCTGTTAATTTAAATTCGGTGACAGGGTTTTTCTGCTTTGCCACAGCAGAAAACCATCCCCTCCCCCCTCCAAGTTGCTGACCCCAACTCCCCCCACTTCCCATACATTCTGCTTCTGACAGTATCTTGGGCATTCACACCAGGAGGAACTGGGAGATTTATTGTTTCCTTCTCCTTTCTGTTACCAATCAGACTGATATGGAAGCGAGACCAGAAAAGGGGGAGGGGAAAAAAAAAAAACCTCAACAAACCTGCCAAATGGCATCACTTATGATTTGGTAGCTCTCAAGAAAAGAGCAGAATGTATTTTTGGAATGTATTAAAATTCCCCACTTAGACTCACTCGCAATGGATTTCAATAATTTCTAGAAATAAAGTCAGACAGGTAAATGCCAATTTAGAGCCAGTACTTCTGGTGTAGCACTTGGATCTTTGCTGTGTTACCAGGTGATGGGTGCTATCTTTGTTAAATGAATGCAAGTCGTGTCACTAAAATGGTAACTTCCTATCCAAGGGCGTATGATAAATGCCATCCCTCAAATCACCATCCCGTTGCTACGTACCCAGCAGAAAAGATGAACCCGAGTAGAAAACTTGCTTGCTAATTGGTCTAATGCTCTTACTCCATGTCACCATGTGTTATATTAAGGTGTAACAGTAATCCATCATTTTGTGTCTGTGTTTTTAAGTATGTAATTCTCTTCTCCAATTTGAGCCTAATTTAATGAGGACGGAGCTACTTAGCTTCTCAAAACGCTGAAATGACAGGCTACCAAGAGAAGTATGACTTTCACTGGAAGTCAAGTTTCTATAACTGTGGCAAATGGAGCAAGCAGGTCTTCAGAGGATTAAAATCAAGTAAAAAGAGAATGGTTGAAAACCTGATTTGCTCAAGGGAAGTAAGAGGTAGTGGCATTTTTTTTGGGATGGAGTTGGAGGGAAGAAAGAGCACATAAAAATTCCCAGTATGGGAATGCTGTAAAACTGTGGGGTGGGGTGGCCAAAGGCACCCATATTCTCTTCCTTGGAAGGTTTCTGAATGGACGTTAGGTTCTCCTAATTCATCCAAATGGAAAGATGGATTTTTGGGGCATGGGGCATTTGAAAGCACAGTGAGTGCTTTGAAGACATGTGGTCCAGTTCTGGAAGACAGGAGACCTTGCCTCTGGCTCATGGTTTGGCCAAACTATACAAGTGTACTTGGACAGGTCACTTAACTTCTTCACTGGGTCACAAGTCTCTTCATTTTTGTTTTTTAAATATTTTATTTATTTATTCATGAGAGACACACAGAGAGAGGCAGAAGGCAGAGGGAGAAGCAGGCTCCTAGGGAGCCTGATGTGGGACTCCATCCTAGGATCCCAGGATCACGACCCAAGCTGAAGGCAGACTCTCAGCCACTGAGCCACTCAAGCACCCTTCAAGTCTCTTCATTTTTAAAATGACAGTCCAGGTCAGTTGAGGCCAAGACGATCTTCCAGACTGTGCTCCATTTCCAAATTAAACTGATAGAACTAGTTTCATTTGTATTTCCAAAAGATCATCCCCCACCCTCAAAGCGCTCATGAAGTTGCCAGGCTTTGGCAGACATGGGCTTCATTACCAACCAAGTCCAAATTAAGCCTAATCATGATGAGCTATTGGAATCTTCTGGATGGGAAGAAAACAGCACAGCAATTCATACCATTCAGTTAAGTGTTCAGAGTTCACGCATACGGCTTATAGCAAGGTTTTATTAACTCAGTGAGAAATAATGCTCACTGCAGGATCATTCCCAAGGATCTAACCCAATGTCAGAAGAACTCAGCTCTATGTTTGAGATTGTTAGAGGTGTTAGAATCAGCACCAAAACCAAATGGTGAGAACAGTCAACGCGGCAAGTACGCTGAGATTTTTGTAAACTGGAAAAAATGTTTTCTGCCCTCCTCCTAACATCAAGCTCTCTAAGCTTCAGGAAACCACAAGAGCTCTTTTATGCGTACTCCGGGGTTTTATGTTGGCAGCTGCCATGACTGTCAGGCCAGGGCCTTGTCTATGACATTAACCTTAACACCCTTCAGCAGTTGCACGGGTTCTGGCCTCTAGGTGGCACAGTTAAGATGGAATCTCTACTAAATATCTATCAACTGGCTTTTATTAAGAGATTTGAATTTATATGGAATACATATCTGGGGAATAAATGACCTGAAACAATCTCACCCATCAGACTCTAGGTACCCTCTGAATTTTGGTTTTCATCACTTATTTTTTTTGATCAACTTTACTGCTATACTAAGATGTCATAATTTATGTATAGTCACAGGAACACATTTTAAGTATCCAGCTCATAAACTCTGACACATGTATACCCCCGTGGAACTGTGGCCCTCATTGGCATCTAGAACATTTCAATCATCCCTTACAGTACCTTCGTGTCCCATTTTGGTCCATCCCCCGATCCCATGCCCCAGGCAATCTAATAACTTGGTTTTGAACCAACTCTTTTTCCTGCTTTCATTAATGCCTATTCATCAGTGCCAGAAATACCACAAGTATATTTAGTTTTCACAGTCTTTATGACTGAGACTCGGTGACTACAGCATGCTCGTATTTAAGCTATAAGGATTATCCTTTGAAGAAAAATGATAAACAAAGCTTTGGTTCTTGAATACGTCATTGCATTCTTTTGTGACAGCCTTATCCTTAAAAGACAGTAGTTACTTTTGAGAAGTGCAGGATTCTGTCTTTCTCACAGGAGACACTGGACATGACCCTTCCATTCCATCTGGACTTGCCAAGTGCCACCTATTTTACTACTCGAGGCAGTGGGCTGAGGGGAGCCAAAGGAGACCATCTCTAAACCTAGGAGTTTAACAACTTGATGAGGAGGACAATTTAGAGTTTCCTGCGTGTCTTTCCTTAATTTCTGTCTCCCATCTGAATTGGAATGGCGGGCTCTTTTGATTCTGCCTTGGAGGCATCACTAGATGTCTTGTGGCCAGGTCTCACCTAGACTGTTGCCGAGAGATTCCTGATGGCAAACTGCCTCAGTTGTCATCCCCTGCTGGCCAAACCTAACCAGAGTTTAGCTCCTAAAATTGAGTCCACTTTGCCTCAGCTGGGGAAGATAGTCACTGATTGCTCACTCCCTATAGTCAGAAGTAGAGATGTCTGAGGATGCCTTTCCAATCCTGTGACCTCTGGTCCCAGCCTACCCTTTGAGCGTTATCTCCTACTCCACTTGTCATCCTATGCTGTCTACTCTGGCTACTCCTGAAAACTCCATGAGCACTTACTCCTCTAGGGCTCTGCTCATGCTTGGCTTTTTACTCAGAATGTTCTCTTCCCCTCCTTCCCTTGTCAAAATCCTACATATTCTCTGTAGGGTCTCCTCTGGACAGCTTCTTTAATTTCCCTAGTTTCTCCTTTCTCTGTGCTTCCTTAACAAAACTTGTACATTATCATTAGTTATGTCCTCTCTCCCACTTGATTAATGTGGCTTTTAGACAGAGGGACAGTGTAATGTTATTTCTATAGCTCAGTGCTGAGTCCAGGACCCCACACAGAGTCAGAAAGCAACGAACATTGAATTGCAGAAGAAGCGATCAGCAGACCAGAGCAAGAGTATGAGCTAACACAGTGCATGTAGGTGACATGCACACTGCACATGCCTGTGTTAAAGAACTGGAGAACCCCAAAAGGGTGCGATTCAGAGAAGTTGGAAAGATTTAATATTGAAAATGTACATAAGGGGAGCCTAGGTGGCTCAGTTGGTTAAGTGTCTGGCTCTTGATTTCAGGTCAGGACATGACCTCAGGGTCATGAGATCGAGGCCTGAGTTGGGCTTCATGCTCAGTGGAGAGTTGAGTCTACTTGAGATTCTCTCTCTCTCTTTCCCTCTGTCCCTCCCTTGTGCTCATGTGTGCACTCTCTCTCTAAATAAATAAATAAATAAATAAATAAATAAATAAATAAAATCTTTAAAAATTTACATAAAACAAATACAAATATATAAAAAACTATTGCTAAATGGATAATTGCATTTGTGAATAAAATTGGTAACTACTCAATTTTCCCAGAATGAGGACTGGTTGAATAAGTTATGGTACATTCATATCACAGAATACTATACATCACCATCACCATGTAAAAGAACACATACATAGCAACATAGAAATATGTTTGTGAGCTAGTGGAAAAATCAGGTTACAAAACAATATCTAGCTTATGAGTCCATTTTTGTAAAGAAAAAAGGTGGAAGGGACTTCATCAAAATAGCAACAATGGTTAGAATTGACTTTTCTTTTGGTCCATCTCTCTAGGGTTTTTTTGTTTGTTTGTCTTTTTAAGATTTTATTTATTTATTCATGAGAGGCACAGAGAGAGAGGCAGACACATAGGAGGGTGTGTGGGGAGAAGCAGGCTCCCTACAGGGAGTCCAATATGGGACTTAATCCCAGGACCCGGGATCATGACCTGAGCCAAAAGGCAGACGCTCAACCACTGAGCCACCCAGGCGCCTCTAGGTTTTATACAGTGGACACAGATCATGTTTCTAGTAAGTAAAAGAACTATTATAAACATCATGTAATGGAAAATTTATTACCAATTTTGGAGAGCAGTCAAATTTCTGAGTTACTTTCCAGGCCAGTTTAATTCTCAACATATATGCCATTTGAAGTAATTGTAGAAAAGGATACTTATATGTTGCATAAACATTCTTTTTTTGGATATTTTCACTGCTCATTTTTTTTGTGTCCTGAAAGACATTGACTTTACTTAGGGAAAAAATTTTTTGTTAGGTGTCACAAAGTTATTTCAAGTGATACATTGTTTTGAACTATTTTGTATTCTTAAATTAAGCTGTAGAAGAAGATGGCTAGCTTCAAATCTCCTCTCATAGTCTGTGGGAGGCAAGTAAAATCCCATTACATCAAAAGAGCTCAAACTGACCGCTTTTTTCCTATCTTTAAAAGAGGCCTTCAGATGATATAAAATCAAAGAAAGTTGCCATTAGGAGGTCCATAGAATTGCAATTATTTTTCAAGTTACATTTTAAGTAGACTCTCTGATTATTTCTGTTTTAAGTGCCTTTTACAAGTTTTCATTGAGTGATGACTAACCCTGGCACATTACCCCAGGCAAAATACCAACTTTGGGGTCAAGAATCTTGGAGATCTTTGAATAGTCAAAAAGGACAAAATGTAGCCCCAGTCATAGAATCAGGGAGATCCCGATAATTCCATTGACTTCCTGGGGACTCACCATTTGGGCTGGCACCAGCTCTGCTGGGTTGCACTGGCAACATGATTGTGAGGTTCTTAGAAAGAGAAAAATGAGGGGCCCCTTGTTTTAAAAAAGGTTGTGAAGTTCAGCATAGCCACAGCAGAGCATCAAAACATCATGAAGCCCTTCTAAGCAAGGGGTCTGTACACCTGCAAAGACTGTACTCCCATATATCTGGCTGTGCTGGTGAGTGACACCATCTTCCTGATACCTCAAAGGCTGCAACCCATCTGGGCATAAACCTCCCTACCATCTATGACTTGGCACTTTGCTAAGCCTGGGACAGTCAAGTGTAAGTAAATGAATTCATCAAAGTGCTCCAAACTTCATCTTTATTGGTGCATAGAACTTCTAAACTGGGTGACCAGTGATAACACTAAAAATATTTCCTAAGTGGGTCAATATGTACGACCACTGGATCAATCATTCATCTATCCAATGAATCACTTCCACCCAATAAATCCTCAGGCACTGAGGATGCACAGAAGAATCATAGCCCCTCAAAGTTTCCCATCTCTCAGGAGACAAGCATGGATATAGTTGATTATTGGAGAGTAACAGCCAAGGGACATTTCTCAGGGAAGAAAACAACTCAACTGATTCATGAAGGAAAGATAGGAGTTGTCGAGAGTACTAAAGTATAGACGTGATGAGAAGAAGGGGCATTTTGGGTGAAGTGAACACATGCGAAGTAAAGAATGATGATATTGGGTGCTTGGAGAAGGGCAAAATGGCTCAGAATTGCTAAACGAGAAGTTTAGAATGGCAGGAGCCAAAGCTGTCTATTTTCAGAACCACTGGCCTATTACCAAAGCTGTTATACACAATTAGAGCTGGAGTAAATGAAAAGCTGGGTGTAGGTTAATGGGTGAATTAGGAGAGAGAAGGAGGGAGACCAGAGGAGTGAGATGAAGAGGCTGTCCCAGTGGGAAGCATTTCATGACATGTGAGAAGTTATTTAAAGAGCTCACCACAGATGATGGACAACATAATTGCATCTGTCAAGGAGGTGTCACAAGGTGAAATGATAGTGAGTAACCTGTGGCAAAGCTGATAGGCACACTCCACTGAGCCTCAACATACCCTGCAGAGATAGGAAGTCAAAGTGGGGGGTCTGTGGCGTCTGCACAAAATGCCCAGGACTAGGTGGAAATTCCCCAGGACACCAGCACTCCCGTAAACCTGTCCTCATTGCTGCATGCTGGATGGGGACTGACCCACAGAGGAGCTCGGCGGCCTGTTAACCAACCCTGTAGCATCCAGGAATGAAGCAGCATGTGAATGGGTGAGCATCCTCATTGGAATGAATCACACCACCACTCACAGTTAGAAATCAGAATTCCCTGCCCATAGGTGGCAATTGCCAAAACCCTTCACTAAGATATTTCTTTCTGGAAGGAATTAGCTATTTCATTTGTTTTGACCCTGTACTTGGAAGAAACTGGATTGACTGATTGATTCATTCATTTTTGAGAGAGAATGGGCCTGTGAGTGGGGGTGGCAGGAGAAGGAGAGAGAGAGAGAGAGAGAATCTAAAGTAGCCTCCATGCACAGGCTCTTGACTCAGGGCTTGATCTCATGATCCCATGACCCTGAGCTGAAATCAGGAGATGGATGTTTGACCGACTGAGCCACCCAACCGCTGCTGGAAGAAATAGGATTTTAAAAACCATAACAATGATGACAATTCATATGTGTCAAATGCAAAGGCTTCTAAACCAGAAAAGGTATCACAGTCATTTTGAGGGGAAAAAAATGTATATCGAGTCCTATTCCAGGCTTTCCAAATCAGATTTTGGACGTGGAGCACTTGCTTATTTGTGTTTGTCTGTCTGTTTGTTTGTTTGTTTATTTATTTATTTATTTATTTATTTATTTATTTATTTATTTATTTATTTTTGCCTGTTTATTTTTAAAAGCTCCCAAAGGGATTCTCATGCACAGCCAGGGAACTGGTTTGTCTGACTGTTACTTTTGCTCTATTGTTGGATCCTGGAATTAGGGAGGGGGTAGGTCCTAGGGCTCTAATCAACTGAAGGGATCCTGAAATCTTAGGTATAGAGGGTCATCTCATATTCCCAAATTAAGCTCTATGTGATAGAAAGCACTCACATTCTCTCCAGTGGGCCTGGAGAAAGTAATTTTCAGTGTCTGAGGCTTCCTCCATGACATAGTCCAGACTCTGTGAGTGAAAGCCTCTGGCAGAAGGAACCTACATACACACCAGACATAACATTAGGGAGTTAACATGGAATATCTAATGTTGTTTTCTCAACAACTTGGCGGTTCAGCATACAGGTAAGGAGCAGGTATTGGGTGGTTGGTGCAGAAGCTGGTGTCCCAGGCCCTCCAAGAGCTCATTGTCTGGTGGGAAAACAAGGAATTCATATCTCCATTTCTCCAGGGAGGAAAATTTCTCCCTGAATTGGGGTTCAAAAGGGAGGGGGAACTTAGTTAAGGTTAGATAGTTAATAGAGGCTGGAACTGGAATGTTTAATCTGTCTCCTCCCAAAGCCACAGTATGATGTTGTTTCCCAAAGTGACAGGCCAATGTGACAAGGATGGGATAGGGTGCCACAGTCCACCATCTAGTCACAGGTGTGACTGCAGAAGGTATCCTGATGCTGGTGGAGGTCAAGAATTCAGGGTTTAATGGGGCCATGGAGACCTTTGCTCGACTCTTCCATTGACCAGATAGCTTGAAAGGAGCAACCTAATCTTTTTGAAGCTCGGTTTCTCCATCTGTGCTGAGAATATCAACAGCTCTTCTGCCATAGGAAGATTACAGGTGTCTGTTTTGGGATCTCTGGAGAAAGGCTTCAAACATAACATTAAATTTTTTTGATATCTACAACAAAGAGTTTCAACCACAAATGCTCCAGAAATGGCTTATGTCTCACTGTCTTTAGAGGGATTATTTAACTTTTATGAACATTTTAATAGTCCCTCAGCTACCTTCAGAGATTTAATACTTTAGAGAATAACAGAGCTTTGGGGAAGAAAAAAAAAACACATTAAAATCACTGACCTATGCAGCTTAGAGGTGACAAGCTCTAAGGCATTAGGAAAGACATAGAATAGATGGTACTTAAGAGCAGACAGGTTGAATCAGAATTGAATCCCTCTTGGAACATCTTCTGGCAAAAATTACTAGAATATAGAAAAGAGCCTTGGACTGAGATGTCAGGATACCCTCCTTTTAGATCCTGCTCTGCCACTAAGAAAGTCATCTTGGATAAGACTCTATCTAGGGGCCTCAGTTTCCTCACCTGGAAAAAAAAGTTTTGGATTGGATTTTGTTTCAGGGCCTTTTCAGAGTGACATTCCAAGATCTGCTAGGGTATGATGCACAGAAGTGGGCCTACTGCCCCAGGAGGAATCCAGGAAACCACAAGAAATAGCAACAAGGAGCAGCCAATGTGCTGGCCATCACCACTCACCCTGCCATGTCGAAGCAGCCTGTTCCCAAATTGTCTGAACCACTCCTTCTTGAGGGAGGGCCCTGTTTTAATTGCCACTGACCTGCATCAGAGCGCTTTTTTCCTCACAGAGTGGAGCCTGTGGGAGGATAATGACTATAGCAAGGGATTCTTAAGGATATGTGGACATAATTCCGAAGGTCACACACTTGCATTAATATGCTAGTTCTCTATTACTCCATGCCAAATTACCCCAGAACTTAGCATGAAACAGCACATACTTAGTATGTCACAGTGTCTGTGGGGGCAGGAATCCAGGCGTGGCTTAGTTGGCTGGCTATGGCCCATGGTTTCTCATTTCCCTGTTGCGTGGGAATGTAGTTTTATCTGAAGGCTCAAACGGGGGTGGGTGGTCCACTTTCAAGCTCACTCATCTAGTTGCTAATAGAGACTCAGTCCCTTGTCATGTGAGCCTCTCATAGGCCTGCCTCACAATATCATAGCTCTCTTCACCAAGGTGAGTGATCCACAGGAGAGTGACAGAGTGCTGTACACTGAATTGTGTCCCTCTAAAACTTATATGCTGAAGACCTAATCCTGATGTGACTGTATTTGGAGATGGGGCTTATTTTTTTAATTTTTTTATTTTCAAAGATTTTATTCATTCATTCATGAGAGACACACAGACAGAAAGAGAGGCAGAGACAAGGCAGAGGGAGAAGCAGGCTCCATGCAGAGAGCCCAAAGTGGGACTCAATCTCAGGACTCCAGGATCATGCCGTGGGCTGAAGGCAGGCGCTATACCCCTTAGCCACCCAGGGATCTGAGATGGGGCTTTTAGGAGATATTAGGTTAAATGAGGTCATAAGGATGGGGTCCTAATCTAAGATTCATGGTCTATAAGAAGAGGAAAACAGAATATTGTTTCTCTCTCTACTGCACATACCAAGGAAATGCCATGTGAGCATGCAGTGAGATCCTTATAGATTGGTGTGAATGACACTCCCTTGGAGTTTGTCCCATAAAGATGCAGGAAACCACTAACCCAGAGTTCTCAGCATGCATTTCTCTCATGGTTCTAGTACCTAATCCATAACACTTTGCTGAGAACTTATCTCCTCTCTTCACTTTGCTTCCCAAGTCCCTTTTCATGGCTCTCAATAAGGGGCATATGCACAAAGCTAGGATGAGTCAGAAGAGATTAAAAAAAAACAACAACAACAACTGGAGAGATTCATTTAATGTGGTTTGGTCTGAAAGACCTCTGTTTAATAGCTCTCATGGGTTATTTTTATGAACATTACTCTCAGATAAATAATCTGCTCCTTCATAAGGAGCTATCCTCTCAGAGCAAATAATGCTTCAAGATACTGGGCCAGCCATTTATTTCCTCTGACAAGACTGATACTTCGAAAACCCAAGTTTATTCTAGTATCTGCTCCATGAGAGCACAGCACAGCACAGCACAGAAGTCATACCAACTCCCTCATTAAATATTCAGAAAATGAACCCCCAACATGGACAGCAAGTTTACATTATCACAGTGAATGGCAGTGCAAAATTAAGAAATCTGAGGGCTATGGAAATACAAACATTTGAGTAAAAATTGGAAAGTTCTCCCACAAGATCACTTTTCTCTATTTCCTGTTCTCTAATATGAGGTTAATATGAGGACCTAACTATTAACTTTAGAGTGAAAGGCATCATTCTGGAAGATGCTGAGAAACAATTTCTGTATTTTCTATTAATTCACTCTACCAATTGCACCCGCTCAGTAATGTAATGCCTGCAGAGCCCTCAGTGGGTGAGGCATTTATCCTCCTCATTTCTTGGTGACTTCCTCTCATGTTTCTTCTGGCACTCGGAGCAAACTCCTTGCACATTTTAATTATTATATGTCATGGTGTGGACTTCTTTGGGTTTGTCTTGTTGGGGGTTTTCTGTGCCTCCTAGACCTGGATGTCTGTTTCTTTTCCTCAGTTATAGACGTTTTCAGCTATTATTGCTTCAAATCAGTTTTCTACCCCTTTCTCTTTCTCTTCTCCTTTTGAGTCTCCTGTAATGCAAATATTAGTATGCTTGATGTTGTCCCAGAGATTGCTTAAAACTATGCTCATTCTTTTAAAATTCTTTTTTTCTTTCTGTCTGTCCAGCTTGGGTACTTTCCATTACCCTGTCTTGTAGCTCACTGATCCGTTCATCATCCAATCTGCTGTTGATTCCTTCTAGAGTATTTTTCATTTCAGTTCTTGTATCCTTCAACTATGATTGGTTCTTTTTTATATTTTCTATTTCTTTGTTAAAGTTCTCACTCTCTTCATCCACTCTTCAGTCCAGTGAGGATTTTTTGGCCATTATTTTGAACTCTTTATCAGGTAGATTGCTTATCTGTTTCTTTTAATTCTGAATCGTTGTTTTATTTTTTCATTTGGAACATATTCCCTGCCATCTCATTTTGTCTTGTTCTTTGTTTTCTTTTTTTTTTTTAAGATTTTATTTATGTATTTGAGAGAAACAACATGAGCTGAGGGAGGGGGAGAGATCAAGAAAGAGAGAGAGAGAGAGAGATGCAGACTCCCTGCTGATCAGGGAGTCCGATGCAGGGTGTGATCCTAGGACCCCAGGACCATGACTTGAGCAGAAGGCAGACACTTAACTGACTCAGGCATCCAGGTGCTCCTCTCTGTGTTTGTTTTTATGTTAGGTGGATCAGCTGTGTCTCCCACGCTTGAAGGAGTGGCCTTATGTAGAGGGCTCCTGCTGGTGCCCAGGACCAGGCACTCTAGTGATGTCCCCCTTGTGGGACTATATGGCTGGGCTGTGACAGCTGTGGGTGCACTGATATGGCTTGGCTAAGAGGTCCAGCCATGGCTTCTGCTACTGTGCTAGTGGGCAGGGCTGACCCCTCCCACCTGTCCCCTTCCCTCCCACCCCATTGGAGTCATGTTGGGTGGGTGTTAGACATGGACATGCTCCTTCCTTTTAAATCCCAAAGCCACCACTCTAATTTTGGCCCTTAGAGTCTTTTTTAATACCCTTCTGGGAACTTTCCTCACCCTCATTTTAGAGCCTTTTATCAGATTAGCCTTTCCTAAACCCAGAATTGATGAGTTCCTTTCTCAAAAGTGCTCAGTGGCTCTTTGCCACTTATTGGTTTAAGCAAATAATCCCTGGCCTGTGTGAGCCACCACAGTCAGGCCCAGACTACTTTTCTCATCTCATTTACTTCTCAATATGCTGGATGACATGATACTCTCCCAATTATTGAGTCGGGTCCACATGTTCCCAGCTTCACAACTTTATCCTCATGGTTCCTGTCTTCCTACCTCTGCTTGTTGAAATCCTGTTCATTCTGGGAGCTCTGCCTTTTGTTAAAGGTATGTGTGTTCCTGACTCATGTTTTTCATTCCTGCAAATGACCTGAGGTCTGTCACTGCACATTCCTGATCTTTGAGAATCTCGTAGTTCCTTCTGTAGTGTCTTCTACCTAGCTACTCACTAAATTTCTATTAAATTCAATGGAACATAATTATAACACATGTTATGAGCCCCTCAAGTTTTTCTGAAATTCTTAAAAGAAGCTCCAAACCTTGCAGAAAATTTTCACAGGAAAGGAGTAAGTGAGTGGCTTATTAGAACATTTCCTTGTTTTATGTCCCTGGTCCGTAAGAGGAAAAATATGTCCTCTTGCATCTCAAATATCTGGAAATTGCCCTCTCAATAAATCATGAGCTATAACATATTTTGCAGAGCACGTTTACATTTTATTTTCATATAACTTTGCCTAAAATGGTCACAGACCTTAGCTCTGATCTTCATCATTGCATATTTCCTTTGCTAGCTCAGAAAACCCTCAAAATTAGGAAGCTGGACACAAATCCTACCTATGAGAGGCAGACTAAGTAGTAAGATATTAACCCCAAAGACGTAGTACAACCAAAGGACCCCCAATCTTTCCTCAAAGTACTATATTTTTAAGCATGTTAGGTCAAAAATTCATGGCATTAGCTTATGGGATTGAGGATGTTTCCATTTTACAGGAAGACTAAGACTTTAGTGCTAAAATCTAGATAGTTGCCATGCTATTTTTTAGAGCTTGTAAAATGGATGTTGAAATTATCTTGCCCTTCTCTGTTTTTTTAAAAGACTTTATTTATTCATTCATGAGAAACACAGAGAGGCAGAGACACAGGCAGAGGGAGAAGCAGACTCCCTGTGGGGAGCCCAATGTGGGATTCGATCCTAGGACCCCAGGATCATGACCTGAGCCAAAGGATCAACCACTGAGCCACCCAGGAAGCTCTCCTTTGTTTTGATTTGGTTCCTAACTTAGGCAGTTACTCCAACATTAGTGTGGTTTTATTATGAATAATGAATTTTGCATAAAAGAGAGGTATTTGGCTAAAACCAGTAATATTTTCTCAAATTAGAAAATCAGGATATGAAAGATTAGCAAGTCTTTATATAAGCTTTGACTTCATGAAGTTATGGAATCAGATTTCACAGGAATATACCCATGTCTTTTCTCTGTAATTTATAATGGTTTAGTATATACTGTAGCCAAATAGTGATGAAATATAATTTATAACTTCAGGTAAAGGAATATGCTTAACAAAAGAAGTTTCATGAACCAAATAGCCCTCTCATTTACAAAAATGGAGCCCATGTTCTTTACTAGGATCAAAAACCAATTGAGGTAAATCTCAAGGGAATGAACACTGAGATGGATTTTTTTTTAGTAAAAAAAGCCAATCTCAAAAAATGACAAACTATATAATTTCTTTTAAATAATATATATGAAATTACAGATACGGAGATTAGTGGATGCGGGGGGTAGAGATTGGGAAGGAAGTGCCAGGAGGAGGTTGGTGTGGCTATGATGGGGTGGCAGGAGGGAGCTCTGTGATGGTGATTACATGAAGTTGAACAAGTGATAAAATTGTATAGAACCACACACACACGCGTGCACAAACACCAAATTGGATACTGTATTTCAGTGATGCAAGATGTCCGCATTGGGAAAAAGTGCTAGGTGGAAAGGTACATGTGACTTTCTGCAAAATTTTTTTGCAACTACCTGTGTATCTATTATTCTTTCAAAATAAAAGTGTTTTTTTTTTTTTTTTTTAAATCAGCTCTTATCTTGTCCCAAAGGGGCCCAGGTGTCAGGCAGTAACATAAATAAGCGAAGTGGCTGGAAATAGGGTTGGTGAATGCTAGCTGTTATCAAAAAGGCAGCTGCTACTTCTTCAGCTCCTGCCACTGTGGGAGTGTGTACCTGAAATTGCGGAGTTTTCTGAGGGCTGTTACTGTTTTTATAAAATGTCAGAAATTGAAATTTTGAATAAAAATTTGACCTTTATTGACAGCTAAGTCAAACTTTTTCAAACACTATAAAAACCAAACTAAAGATACAAGAGGGCTGGATTCAGTTTAATGATGCATGTGCAAACTTAGCTTCAGGCCAGAGGTTCAATTTGGCCCTGAGATGAACTGCCAACTTAACAACCTGGCAAACTCAGTATGCAGCTCACGTTCCTCTGTGGTCCCTTATGAAAGACCAAGAAATTGTACTCCTGAGAAAATAAGTGTTCTGATTGGGCCACTAATGAAAACGGTGTAGGCCACCAGTCTCTGACACCCAGGGATTCTGGAGGATGTTGGTTTGATGACAGCTTAGACTGATGTCTCAGCTGTTGGAATCCCCCTGCAAGCTCTGGCCAAGACCATCACGCTCACTTCCTGAGTATGGTGCCTGGTACATGACTGGATTTCCTAGTTTGCATTTTGATGTGTTCATTTGTTCTTCCTTGCTAGCTTAGTTTTCTTTTTTATAGCTAAGTGAGTTGTATAAAAACTGAGAAAAGGAACCAGGATCTGATCTTATGCTATAGCTTTTCTGAGGCAGATACAATGGCTTGGGGACTGTACTTTATATGAGCAGCACTCACAACCTCTGTGTCTTCTTGAAGCTCTGAACATAAACCTTTGGCTAATTAGTGAAAATGAAAAGAAGCTGATGACATCATTATTCTGGTTTTGGTCCTTTAAAGACTTTATCATCCCTGTCCAGCTAAAGGCCAAGTAGTCATCTCTTCTTCCCTAACTCCCAACCTGGACAGCTGACTCAGAAGTGAAAAGGAGGATGAGCTAACTGCATGTTCTTCACCACAAGCCACATGTGTGGGCCAGTAACATCCTGCCCACCCTCCATTGTCCACAACATGTGCACTAATTAGGCCCCTTCTGTTTTTAATCTCTGGTACACAGAACTGACCCAATTCCTTCATGAAGGAAGTGAGTAGAAAAATTTCTATTTTAAAAAATTAGGATTTTAATTTAATTTAAATAAAAAATTAATCTTAAATTTTCATCTATGGCTCAATTACACTTTCTCAAATGTAAATTATTAAAAGATTTATTCAAATAATTTCTGTCCCCCACCCCCACCATCCTAAAGTCTGCTAATAGGAATACAGAGAATGTTTTGTAATGCTCCTTTAAAAAAGAGTATTTGTACAAGACAGTGGTGGATAGAGCTCAGGGACATACATGAACCTGGGGGTTTCTAAGGCCTTGTTTCAAAAGGAACGTGAAATATAGTTAAGAAGAAAAAAAAAGTATCTGTAGGAATTCCATAGCTATAAATCAATAAATGAGTCTTTTCCTGCTCACTATTTTTTACCAAGTTTTATATAATATGCAGACTTCTAAAGGGTTGGTTCTCAGTCTGGAAAATTATGCAAATGAGGGAAAAGCAATAATTTAAAGCAGCCAGTAATTTCTTGAAGGGGAAATATGCAGAGACCCTGGGCTCTACGTGTGTTTTCAACTAATTATCATGTATTTACTTTTCCATTAGTCCAATAATTTTTCTTTCAACTCAGAATTAAGCAATAAGATACTGAATTATATAAAGGTCTGTTTAGCATAGCAGACACACCCCATCATTCTCCAGTCCTCTGATTTACAGCTCTTAAAATGCACAACCAAGAGGCCGTCTATATGCCCTTTTGTATTTACATTCCATCATGCAGTCACCTCGATAACTTATGCATTCTCAAAAGGACTACCTAGCAATTAACTCCAGTCTTTTCTAACTCACCATCTCATTATGCAAAGTGGATTTGAACACAAACTTTATTAGCAACTTTTAGTTCAAATTCCTTCTTATTTCCACCACCCTCACTCTGCCTAGTAACATCAGTATCTATGTGGCCAAAAGACTATGGAAAATGGCAGTTAAAAAAAATTGACATTGGACTGGCAGCACATTTAGTAATTGTTCTTTGCACTATGGGGCACTACCATAAATCGAGATTGTCGTATTTCAGCATGTGCTGCAATTCTTTATAGAAATGGAAATGAATTCTCCCTGCTACACGACACAGGATTTTAACTATATTCAGGAGGAATGGGCAAGTAAAAAAGCTTCTATTTCTATTCTAAAGGTTAAAAAAGAACAAACAAACCCCAAACTCTTTATTAAAAGGGAAAGAAACTCATAGGATAGCTTCTTTAACCCTAGAAAGAGGAAGGAGGACACCTTGTGGAGTTCTCTCAGACATGGAAGAGTGGAAGAGCTGACTCATGGTTGTTGGTTTAATGTATGTGTTCTCATGGCTAAGGAACCAAGGTGGGCTGGTCAAACCAAAGGATAAGTAGTGTCTGAAGATATGTCAGGTGCAAGAAACATGGGGGCATCTCACCCATGCAATTGACTTACCAACGTCAGGATCCACGGCTTGGACTCTGGTCAACAGAGCCTTGGTGGCTGTGTTCTCATAGACACAGGCATTGTAGTGGTCGGAAGAAAACACAGGGGGATTATCATTCACGTCCTCCAGGATCAGGTGGATATCAGATTGGCAGAACCTGCCACCTCCGTCAGTGGCCCTGGCAATCAGGCTGTACGTAGGGACCCTTTCTCGGTCCAAAAGAGCCAAGGTCTTTAACTCACCTGTGAAAATAAATGGTCTGGCTTTTAAAAAACCATCTTTCTTAGACGAGCAGAGAATCAAGTATATAAAGAATCCCCAACGCAGGAAGGGCCAATGACATTTGGCTCAAGTGTCTCATACTTTGAAAACCAGAGCAAATTCAATTTTAATTTCAGCAGGGAAAAGTTTATGGGATTCTGGATGCAACAACAAATTCACTGTGTGGCTTTCAAATTAATTAATCCCACTATGATACCTTTGGTATCAGAATTTCCTTCCTTTATCACCTTGGAAATCTTCATATCCCTTGAAACCTCTCGAGAACTGCTCTGGAGACAAGATATGTGTGTCTCTGGATTTCTGCTATATCTTCAGAAAAAGCATGGAGAATGGACAAGTATTCTTAATTCTCTAATGGTCAGTCATGTCAATATTCCACAGACCCAGAAGGGGCAGTCTTTCTGCTCAACATCTTTTCATCCCATCTTTTAGAGGAAAGCAATTAAAACAAGGCTGGCTTTAGCAGAACAAGGTCTGGAAGGATTCCTATTGTGTAGGGGTAAGCCTGACTTGCAGGGCTATGGAAGGGCCTATGGTTGCTGGGGGAGAATTCTGGTGGGGAAACATTTGAGGAGTCTGAATCAGCAGGAATTTAGCAAGGTAAAGAGGTAAGTTATGTCTGTATTTTAACCACCAGAACAGCTATACTGGTGCTGGGTGTCAGCCCCTGTGGAGATTTTGTGGTTGCTGTTCCAGTTTCAGTGGCAATAGGCACAGTGACAGATGTGAATAAATGCAATTTGGTGAAAAGCATGACTCATTAAATATTATCATTCTTAAATAAAATTAGTAGACATTGCTCAGACCAAGCCATTTATACTTCAGAAACATTTCCTTCTACGGCTTCCTTGCTGCAGCCAGTTCTCGAACATGGCTTGGACTATTTCATTCTCCTACTCAGAAACCTCCAGTGGTTTTTCAGTGGGGTGTTTAAGATCCTCCATGATCAGCCTACAGTTCCTTCTCCCACCACATTTCTCACAAATCATTCCATAGCTCTTCTCACCAGTGACAATGTTGTACACAGCACTCCTCAGCTGAGCTGTGCTCTCTGCTCATGCTGCCACCACAGCCTGCAGTGCCCCGCTTTGGCTACTAGAATCCTGCCTCAGTTCAAATGCCAGCTCTTCTTTGAAACCATTTCCTCTTCCCCTTTTATTGGAAATATTAGTTACTTTTTCCTCTGTGCCCACATATAACTCCCCTAATATCCTTCCTGGGCACTCATTTATTTCTGCCTTTTACTATTATACTATTATTATTATCATCATTAGCTTACTGTTCTGTCTCCTGCCCTGGCTGACA
The DNA here is from genome assembly GCF_905146905.1 of Nyctereutes procyonoides. Classification (NCBI taxonomy): domain Eukaryota; kingdom Metazoa; phylum Chordata; class Mammalia; order Carnivora; family Canidae; genus Nyctereutes; species Nyctereutes procyonoides. The sequence continues at coordinate 19,517,705 of NW_026575041.1, read as the reverse complement.
ATATCTTGTGGGCATGGCTTGTTTTACTCATCATGCAGCCTACCACAAAAATCCCATAAAGTACTTTTATGTCTACTAGGTACTCAATGAATGTTAGTTATTGAATAAATAATTGCTAGGCTTATATAGACAAGTAGGATATTTCTATGTGGCTAAGTGCTTCCCAGTAGGACCTAGCTGACACACGGGAGGGGCAGGGAGGAGCCATCATTGGAGACTCAATAGTTAGTTATTATTCACGAGGACCAAGCACGACATTGGAAATATGCAAATTATTCAATCTTTACATTTCATTTAAAAATTGCCATTGGGTGAACCATTCAGTACACAACACCGAAATAATTTACTTCCATAAAAAAATGTCTTTTCCATTAGCTCTGGCCTTCAACAGGGACATCGGCCTTTAGCATACATAACCCTTGACCTTATAAATTTTGCCTGAATATATAAGCTAATCTGAGGGCTTATAATTGTGGAGAAACTAGGCAGGAATATTTAATAAAAACCAGACAAGTGTATTAATAAGCACTGGGAAGGAACACAAAAAGAGATTTCAAAAGAGAAAAACTCTCCTTACTATGCATTGCTGTCTGGTTTGCAACTTATATTTGTGATGTAACTGTATATTCTTTATAAAGCAGATGCTTTAACTCACAGATATGAAAAACAGGAGAACCAAATAGACACTTCTAATTACTTGATGCTAATAAATTTAAGTAAAGTCAGGGCAAATTTTGTAAACCAAAAACAGTTTGTGTGGTCCAGAGAACCCATCTTCAGACATCATGTACAACTAGTATTTCTTAGAATCCTAAAGAGCAGGGCATATATCAAGGATCTTGTACACTACCTACCCACTAGTGATGAGACCATGTGAGAGTTTAACTTCTCTCACGGATTAACAATGGCTTTTGCCCAAAAAATACATTCCATCTTACCACTTTCTGGATCTAGAAAAAATTCAGCGTTTCCAGATCCATAGAGTGAGTATCGAATATCTCCATTGGATCCAATGTCAGCATCCTTGGCACTGACTTTCAGGATGATTTTATTTGATGGAATGTCTTCGGGAAATAATGCTGTATATGCAACCTGGCAAAGGTAAAGAAAGGTAATTAAGTCCTTAGTATTTGTGAGGCTGATGCCACATTTCTCATTATAAGTGATTTCTTTAAAATAGCATCCATGTAAAAAAATAGCATTCATGTAATTTAGCTTTGGCTATTTTTCCCTTCACCACTGAAGTCTTATGATAGATACATACACATGGTATGTCTTTTGCCCTGCTTTACCTCCCAGCCAATCTCATTCATTCAATGAATACTGATTGAGTCCCTCTACATGGTAGGTGCTACTTTGACGCCAGGAGTATAATGGTGAAGAAAACAGACAAAAGTCCCACCCCTGTGGAACCATGACACACATCACATGTTGACCATGATCCTCTTTTCTCTTAAGCATGACTGACTACTTGAAATATTTCCATTCTTAAAGAGTCACTACTCACATCTGGCATTAGTATGATGGATTAAATTCATTTGCAACACTTTTTCAAGCTATAGAATACAAATATTGTCTTTTGGTCCACATGGTAAGGAAGAGGTAAATCAACAGTGATTTAATTTCAATAAGGGTGAAAATAAAATTTGATACTTGCACCTTTTACTGGCTATTATGTTTTGTATTGTGATGGACAAGCTACTCTGTGAGGAGCTCAGAGCCCTGGGTTCATTACCAATATTGCCACTAAGCAGCTGTGTAAACTTAGTAAACTTATGCTTATAAGTGGTCCATTTTTCTTTCATGAAATCAGTGATTTCGACAGAGTAAGTCCTAAGGCCCTGTATGATTCCTTAAACACTATTTAATTTTAAGATTTATGGTTTTGTTTTTGTTTTTTTTTTGGGGGGGGGTGGGCGGGCAAAATTAGGTACCTGAACTTTCTACCTATGGTTTTTCCTATCCTCTTGCATCCAACTGGAACTCACTAACTTAAGGAGATAAGAGAAGAAAGTAGCCTGGCCCTTAGGTGAAAAATGAAATGGGTTTTGGTTTAATTTTAGAAAGGCAGAGTAAAAAGCAGCAATACATCCGAGATATATCCGCAAATCTCACCTGATCGCACACTGGGTTATTGTCATTCACATCACTAACAGTCACTTCCACCATGGCCTGTGTGACAAAAAGCCCATCGGTGGCAGTGATATTGAGGAAGTAAATGTCTTGTTCTTCTCTATCTAAAGGTCTCTTCACATAGACCTTCCACTCACTCTGCACCAGGCCCAGGGCAAACCTTCCTCGGGGGTTCCCTCCTGTAGTGAAAAAAGCATTTTTGAAGATGTGCGATGAAAGGCTTTGATCTACACCTCCAGGGAGAAGCCTATATGGGGTCACCCAGCTGCCCCTCCGACTGTATCATTTACAAAACTGAAAAAAAAATTGACAGTCACTTTCTTCTGATTCTCTTGCAACAAAGCATGATATTTATATGCTTGGCTTGTGAGGAACGTAAAACAGTAACTTTCTGAGAATAAAATGCACTTAGAGAAGCTGGAGATGATCTCTTGTTTAGTGCCCCTGAAGGACAATCAAATTCAAACTGTGAACAATCAATCCTCTTCCCGGGATGATACAATTGTCTTTCCACTTTGTCTCAAGAGAGGATGTAGTACACTATAGCTCTTGTTACCAAGACAATTTCATTAGCTGTTGATTATGCAATCAAGGGAAGGCAGTCAGTTCTATTAAGGAATCTTTTAATGATGGCTTTCTCATACAGCTGTGCTGGTCTTACACGCACTGGGGTTTGGGGGAGAAAAGTTTGCGTGACAGAAGAAGACCCATTAGTATTAAATAGCCCTAACGAGGGGTCATGAGAGGGAGCAGTTCAAAGATAATCACTGCAATTAGATGAAATTTATCAGAGAGAAGCCGGTGATAGCAGAGGAAAAGAAGAAGAGATGAAGTGGAACAGCTTTTTATGATATGAAACCACCGACAATGGTCCCAGCAATATTACTTGGCCACATCATTACATTCCACAGAGACAAAAGCTATGAGGACAAGGTGGGAAGAGGAGCAGAGAAGAAAGCTGCATTGACTTCATCGTGAAGAGGGAAACGATATCACCTCAGACATGGAGGAAGACTGGACAAGACAACTGGCAAGAAGCCCAGAATCTGGTTAGATCCTCACCTTTCCATTGGGCATTCAATAAGTATCTATCACCTGCTCTGGGGAAGGCACTATTCTAGGCAGTAGGGCTGCAGTAGCAGACAAAATTGACAAAAATCCCCACTCCCCCATGGTGGAGCTCACATTCTAGTGGGGAAGACCAACAATGAGCAAATGAATAAGGAAAGCCTACTGCATACTGTTGAAAAGATGGAGTCACCTCAACTTCCTAGAAGGAATCTTTAAAAGAGCAGAAGGCAAAGACTCTGGTCCCACCAGAGGGATTGAGGGGGAAGTAGAGGAATTTTATTTTATTCTATTTATTTATTTTAATTTTTAAAAAGATTTTATTTATTTATTCATGACAGAGAAAGGCAGGGACACAGGCAGAGGGAGAAGCAGATTCCATGAGGGGAGCCCAATGTGGGACTTGGTCCCAGGACTCCAGGATCACGACCTGAGCCAAAGGCAGACGCTCAACCACTGAGTCACCCAGGCACCCCAGTAGAGAAAATTTAGTGCCAGTTTACACTTTCAATTCTAAGGCATGTGGGTGGGGCTGGTCCAGGGGTCTTCAAAGTCAGGGACAGTCATGGGATAAATGGACCCTAGTGGGAAGACAATGAAGAAATGATGAGGGCTGCACATTTCTCTAGGGCAGTGGTCTTAGCTGGGAGTAGCCATGCATCACCCCCCATACTGGGACCTCTGTCAACATTTTGAGATATTTTTGGATGTCATATCATGGGGGTGGTGGTGGTGGTGGTGGTGGTGCTCCTGGAGTCTCTTGGGTAGAGGCCAGAGATGTTGCCAGTCATCCTACAATGCACAACATGGCCAACAATACAAAGACTCACCCAGTCCCAGATGTCAACAGTGTGGAGGTTGAGAAACCTGCTCTGGTGAAACTCAGGGTCCTCCCTGGGATATCGTTTTCTTCCACCACTGGCTAGGATTCAATTTTGCTTTAGTTGAATATTACTTTAGCATGCACAAATTTAACCTCTCCATTAAATGCTCTCAGTGCAGGCCCACATCTTTTGTTAAATAAAATGATTAATGGTCCTTTGTTAAACTGCGGCAGCACAGCCAAGTTGTGTTACATCAAGAGCAAAAGTTAAATCTAATTAAAATCAGTTGGTGGTTGGCACTGCTAATAGTAACAGTAGCTTTAAGCTACTCTGTTCTCATTACTTCGGTAAAGTTGATGGGATGGTCCCTTTAAATCATCCATTGACAATTCAGAGACAAAGTATAAACAATTAAAGCTGAAAATTCAGCAACTCTTTACAATGGAAAAGTATCCTTCAGAATATATAAAAAGCTTTTTGTCTGAAACTGAATGCAAATAAATGTAAGTGATGTTTTACTCACTTTTCTTCCCTTCCCACTATTGCTCACGTCTTTTCTGCAGAAATATACATTTTAATGAAAAAGAAAGAAGGCATCAGATAAAGCACAAATGCATACAAAGTTTAAATGGAAAACACCATCAAGAAAACAGTTTTGTAAAGAAAAAAGAGAGGAGAGATGTAGAAGAGTGGCAGTCCTAAGCACTGACACATATGCTCTCCTGTGGATCTTATTCTGCGGTGATTAATTAACTTTCCCACTAACATACTTAAGCAGATTCTGTGTCCTGAGGGCATTCTAATTAATTCATTTTTCACTTTGAATAATGTAGTTTTTCTAAAGGGAAGCCACCTGACTACAAGTATTGATGGATTCTTTAAAATCTTTTGGCACTTTGCTTATGTTCCACCTTTGAATGTCACAACATCAAAATATTAGCTTTAAAACCCTTAGTTTTTAGGAAGCCTGCTCCTAAGCCACCAACCTTCCCACTTGTAGTTTAAAGCCAGTCACCCCCAGGAAGCTACCCCTGATCAGTGACACCAACATGAAACCCTCTGCCCCTTAGAACAATGATGATATTGTTTTGTCCACTCTGGGTGATCTCATTTGTTGTCTATTTTGGCTTTTTCCACTGAACCACTACTTACTATTTGGAAATATGAAAAGGGATCCAAGAAAACTGGTTCAGAATCACAACTTAAGATTTTTAGCAAAAGGTCAAACCCTGACCTTTAATTTGTTTTTCTTTAAGATTTTATTTATTTATTTATTTATTTATTTATTTATTTATTTATAGACTATGTGAGTGGGGCAGAGAGAAAATCTCAAGCAGACTCCATACTGAGCATGGAAGCTGGTGTGGGGCTTGATCTCACCACCCTGGGAAAATGATCTGAGCTAAAATCAAGTCGGATGGTTAACTGACTGAGCCACCCAGGCACCCCCCTCCCATGCCCTTTAATTTGTATAGGTGTGTACATGTGCATGCATAGGAGGACTTCTCACTACCAGGCAAAACTAGTAAGTGAAGCTTACTGGGATCAGTGATTTGTTTTTCTTACCAATATAAGAAATAGGAATGTAGTTAAAAATGTATGCCCCTTCCTGCAAAAAAGCTGTTATATTAATTTCTTTAACTGAGATAGTTGGCTGGCCTCCTTTTTAAATAATAAAGTGGCTCAAGGACTGGGTACCAATCTGGGTAACCTGCCACAGGCAAACGAATGAACTCCAAACTAAGGCTGAGTTAGCAACAACCAACAACGGAAAAACTGTGCCTAGAGATCTTTTACTCAGCCCAGAGAGTTCATTACTCTCAACCCCCATCTCATCTCCCTTCTTCTCTCTGATTCTTACCCCCTGGCACTTCCCACCTTTCTTGAAAAAGCAGAGCACACAGAGTGAAAGCCAAGGTGGCTGACTTACCCGTAATATGGTAGCTCACTTGGCGATTAATGTCAGAAGTGTCTCTGTCCCAGGTGCTGAGGACGGCTACCACCTCGCCAGGAGGATCGCTCTCCTTCACATTCCCTCGGTAAACCTCGTGGGCAAAGACTGGTGCATTGTCATTTATATCCGTCACTTTGACAGACACCAAAGCCGTGGATGAAAGAGAAAAGGCCTCTCCGAGGTCCGAGGCCACCACAGAGAAGGTGAAGGTGGGATCTGTCTCGTGATCCAGGTCCTTTAAGGTACTGATCCAGCCTGTGTTGCTGTCAATATTAAAGGCTTCCATTACCTTTTCAGGCTGGGAATCCGAGTGCAGGGAGTAAGTGACTTGCCCATTGGCTCCCCAGTCCATGTCGATGGCTCTCACCTGTGTGAGTTTGGTGCCGATAGGCATCCCTTCCATTATGATTGTCTCATAGCTGGAAGTTTCAAAGACTGGCTTGTTGTCATTCAGGTCCAGTACCTTGATATCTACATCCACAGTAAACACAATGTCTACCTTGTCCAGGGGTATAGTGGCTGCTACTTTAAAGTGGAATGCTGGGCTGACTTCATGATCAAGGCGTTTGTCGAGTTTAACTGTACCTGTTTCCTGCTCTATAATGAAGACACTCCCTTTGTTATTTTCTGGCCGTTCCCCATTAACTGTGCTGAACCTGACATTTTGACTGGGCAAAATTCTCAGGGTGTCCAGAGTGCTCCCAATCGCTGTATCTTCTGAAACAGTGAAAGAATACTGAGACTGGGTGAATGAAGGCAAGAGTGTTTCAGGGGGCAAGACATGAATATAGACAGGAATGAGGGAGTGCTTTACTGGAATGCCCCCATCTACGGCTTTGACAAAGAAAGATAGCACTGTGTTTTTCAGCTGGTTAAAATTACCCTTAGTGACCATCCAGCCATTGTCAGGATCGATTTCAAGGAGGTCAGCCACTGAGACTGAGGCCTCACTATATAGAGAATAAGTAATCCTTGAATTTGCTCCATCATCTGGATCCATGGCTTGAACCTGAGTGACCAAGTGGCCCCTTCCAACGTCTGCCCTGACACTGGCTCTGTATTCCACTGTCATAAACTGTGGAGCATTGTCATTCTCATCCACAACGATCACTCTCACAGTGCAAAAAGTCGTTCTCCCACCACCATCGAGGGCCCTCAAAAAAATACTAATGTCTCCCTCCAGAGGGTTTTCCCGGTCGAGCCTTTCTGTTGTGATGACTTGTCCATTACTGTCTATGAGGAATCGATCCTTGGCAAAGTCATTGATGATGGCGTAGCTTATCTGCCCATATGCCCCAGGGTCCCCATCTGTGGCTCGAACATGAATTACTTTTGTCCCAGCAGCTGCATTCTCTCTCACCTCAGCTACATAGGTGCTTTGGGAAAAGGCAGGACTGTACAGGTTAGCCCCCAGTACCCTGATATGTACCTGTGCAGTGCTAGTGAACAACCCATCAGAGACTGATACATTGAGACTGTACAGAGGCTCCATCCGTTGCTTCCGGTGGTTGGACAGGGTGATGATACCACTCTTGCTGTCCATCAAAAAGCTTGTCCGGTCATTCCCAGATAAAATGCTATATTCCAAGCGGTCAAAATCAGAGCTGTCTGCATCAGAGGCTTGAACGCAAGTTACAAAGTGGCCCCGGGGGGCTAATTCACTCACATATGATTCATAAATGAGCTGATTAAAAATAGGAGGGTTGTCATTTATGTCCGAGATATAGATATGAACCAAGACCTCACTGCTCAGTGATGGGAAGCCATTATCTGTTGCTCTGATTTTCAAAATGCAGTGTTGCACTGATTCGTGGTCCAGCATCCGTGCTGTCAGGATTAAGCCACTTGCGCTGTCTATGTGAAAATAATCTGTGCTGTTATAAGTATCCTGGACAATCTGATAATGTACCAATTTATTATTTTCTGAGTCTGCATCAGTAGAGACAACTTGCAAAACAGGTGTCCCAATGAGAGATGCTTCTGATAATGTTGTATTGTATGTGGGTTGATCGAAAATAGGGGGATTGTCATTTACATCATTAACCAGCAAGTCAACGGTGACTTCAGCCCTGGCACCAGTAAGGGCATCACTGGCTCTTACTGTCAACTTGTAAACAGAGGCAATTTCATAATCCAAAGGACTAACGACTTTTAGGACCCCAGTGTCAAAGTCAATGTTAAACTGTTTATAAAGATCCCCATCTATAATGATATATATGATGCCTTGGCCTTCTGGACTGGTGGCATTGATGCTTAGAATGGGGGTGTCCATTCTTATGTCTTCATTGATGGATGCTGTATAAAAGGGCTTATCAAACACGGGCATTGCTTTGTTGACAATTGTGATGGGAAGTTCTACAGATGTGGATAAAGAGGGTTTTCCACCATCTTTGGCTAGGACGGTGACTCCATACTCAATGTTGGACAAGTCAGAATTGAATGCTTCTTTTAAAATAACGTTCCCTGAATTAGGATTAATCTCAAAGTGGCCATAGTCATCCTGTAGGACGTAGGTCACTTCTCCATTTGCACCTTTATCTTTGTCAATGGCTGTCACCTGGTAAATCAGAGTGCCAGGCTCAGCATCAACTTGCACAGCAGCATAGTAAGGGAGGCCCACAAAGACTGGAGAATTGTCATTTATGTCTTCAATGTTAACCCTGACCACCACTCTAGCCACACGCAGATGGTCTAGCTCACGGCTGGCTTCCACCACCAGCTCATATAACTCTTGTTCTTCACGGTCAAAGGGGACTCCAGTGGTCTGAATTACCCCTGAGGTAGATTTTATCTTGAACTTATTTCCTGGGTTTAAGATGCTGTATTTTAAAGGCTCATTAAGGCGATTTCCAATGGCATTGACAATAGCAACTTTGGTTATGTTAGTGTTGTTCTCTGAGATTGAGGTCGAGTAAAAGCTTTGTGTAAAATGGAGGCCACTATCCATGGCTTCTTTAACCAGGATGGTGACCATGGACGTACTATAGAACTTTCCATCAGACACCTTAGCTATCAACATGTAGTGATCTTTGGAGAGGTTGTTGTTTTTTATGGTGAGTACTCCACTATTTGAGTCAATTAAAAAATAATCCAAGCTGCCTTCCATCAGGCTATATGTTAGTTCCGGGGGCACCTCGGAGTCAGGATCCGTGGCACTAACTTTCAGAACCTCCACTCCAACATAGGTAGGCAGAAGTAAGACAGTCTCAAACACTGCCTGAGTGAAAATAGGTGGGTTATCATTCACATCTGTCACCTCTATGTTGACTTCAACAGGACTCTCTGCAGTCAGCTGGGGGCTGCCACTGTCTCTCACATGCACATGAAAATGGAAATGGGCAATAGTTTCATGGTCCAAGTTGGCAATTGTTCTGATTGCACCTGTACTGGAGTCCACTGTGAAGAACTTCTTGGCCGTGGACTCCACAATTTGATAGACTAGCAGAGCATTCCGGTTGCTGTCAGCATCAGTGGCTCGAATGACCAGTGGGCTGTTATCCAAGCTCCTGACAATGCTATTGACTGGGGCAGCCTCACTGAGGCTGCCTGAATATTGAGAAAAGAGAAAAACTGGGGCATTATCATTTTCATCAACAATCTGAATATTGACTGTGGCATTGGAAGCCATTCCTGCCATGTTAGTGGCCTGAACGATTAGCTGGTAAGAGGAAGTACGCTCGTAATCCAAGGCCTTCCGGGTGGTGATGACTCCAGAATATGGATTTACAGTAAAGATCCCATCAATGTTTCCATCTTTGACTTCATAAATGAGGGTAGATTGACTGATGGCAGAGATTAGAATGACTGATGTTCCAATATCAACATTTTCATTTACTTCTGCTTGGTAGTCTTTGTGAGTGAACTTGGGGTGAGAATTATCAGACATGGTAACAGAAATGCGCACAATTGCGGTGGCAGACATTGGTGGGGAACCCTGATCCGTGACTTTTACTGACAGAACAAACTGACCCATTGTTGTCATGTCTGGCTCTTTGGAAACCGTGATGATGCCCAGGACCGGTTCAATCTTAAATGTGTTCCCAGTGTTCCCTACAACAGAGAGATAGATGGGGAAAGGAGTTACACGTCCTCTTTTGAAGATTAATTCTTAATCGAAAGGCTACTTTACTGCAGCATGGCAAGCAGAAGGCAATTATTTGTATTTGTTCCATCTCACTCTGAAATAGAATGAAAGACTTCTCTTTTAGGGATATTCAAAAGCAACTGAAGTAAGTTTTTCAGTAAAATTGTGAATTTCAGGTCAGTATCCTCTTAAGCCGCATTCACAACAACACAGAATTGTGTACAATGCCACTGTTAAAATGGTCTTTTTACCTAAACCAGTGTCATATTCTGTGTTCAAGGTTATAAAAAAGAAAGAAAGATGGTTGTAGGAGCTATTATACTGCAGCCCTTTGATTTCAGATTATCCCAGATAGAGTTTGTTACATTTTACCCTATCAAAACAGACTTCATTCCAAATACTGCTTAGGTGAGGGGGTCTTTTGTTCTGGCCTGAAGAATTCTTCCCAAGTCACTGTTTGCACCGTAAGCTGTGAGGCCATTTTCTGACCAACTTTGTGTTGTTCACTCCCTCACACCCCAAAAGAGACACATACATACAAAACTAGACATAAAACTAGAATAAAAGTTATAAGGCAGTAATTCCAATCTGTAACCATTCCATTCAGAGTTTCCTGGTGAAGTAGTGAATTGCTGACTCTCTGAACCAGACTTTAAACAAAAACCTGACATATCACCCTTTTGAAATCAAGGAACTGGCACCCCACTTTGATGTATCTGGAATGGGAAGGGCTGCGAACAGCAAAAACCCAGGAGTTGAGAGCCTCGCCTCTGGAAACATGCAGTGGTGTGAAACCTGAGATTGCCGAGGATAAGCATAAGGGAGGAGTAAAGAATGGGGAACCCAAGACTTGAGGAATGTAAAGAATCTGGCTGAAAAGTAGTGGACAGTGTGAAGCAGAGTCCTTCACCTAGTTAAACTAGCTTTTTGCTTCTCTCATCAGGTTTTTTGATACTCCTCAAAGAACACACATGCTTGTGTGTCTAGATTCTTCAAAAACAAAATTAAAAATCTTGGTCATTCAGTTACCTCTGCATTTTTCTTTCTGTTTGAAGTACTGCAGTATGTCAGACACAGAGACAGTTTAAATGTCATTGTTAAGACAAGCTCCTGCACTGACAGGCACTTACATGTGTTTCCTGAAATATGCAGCAAATACAGCTGTATACATACTTCTTACTACATACTTATTCAATAAACTTTTCTGTGCCTGAGAATATGTTCCTATAAAATCCACTTATTTTAAAACAATTAACTTATTTTATTAACTTATTTAAATATTTATTAATTTATTTTAGAGAGTGAGAGTGTGATCAGGGGGGAGGGGCAGAGGGAGAGGGAGAGAGAGAGACTCCTCAAGCAGAGTTTTTGCTGAATGTAGAAATCAATGTGGCGCTTGATCCCAGGACCCTGAAATCATGATCTGAGCTGAAATCAAGAGTTGGCTGCTTAATCGACTGAGCCACCCAGGTGCCCCAAGAATTAAGATAATAAAGAAGTAAAGAATTTGATTCCAGCCCCCAAATGTGAGTATTTAACAATGTCATCTTTGGTGTCGGCATGGTTTTTTTCCATTGCCACCTGAACATGAGCCCTTTGTGAGGACAACATGAAGTTCAATGATCTCATGAGCAAGCTTGCAAATGTTCAATAAATAATGGAATTGAGCTTGAGGCCTACATTTGAGTCATAGACCCTTGCAAGGAGGCAGGAATCATTTTACATCAGTATCTCCGAGGAGGAAAATGTAGATTGTAGACATAATGCAACCCCAAATGATTAATGCAACACAATCATGTTCCTCTGTGTTCCTTGCTGTGGAGTCCTGCTGTGGAGTCTCTGGCCAAGTCCTCCCTTGCTGTAAGCCCAGCACATTCCTTCATGCCCAGCAAGGTTATACATGGCAAGGATGAAGGGGAGCCATCTTCTGGTCTTGAGTAGAACTTCATAACCCTGCTGTCCCACAGCCACTCACCTGCTGTCACAGGACTCTGGGGTGCTGTGCTTGTATATGAGGTCAAAGTGGGCTCTCTGCTTCTTTCCTTCTTCAACATACCACCTGCCCATTTTCTTAGAATCCACTTCCTGCTTATTCTCTCCTGCTAAACTTGAATCCTCAGAAACTAATGTCTGCTTGTTTCCTTGGTATCTACAGTTTCTTGTAGACTTTTGGCAACTGAGCAAAAGCTGTGCTTATCTTATGTATCATTATTATCTAGCACAAAGCACAGTTCTGGCACAAAGAAGGTGTTCAACAGTATGTATTAAATGATTGAGAGGAGAGATAGATTTAAAAAAAGACTTTTGGGTCTCTATATGCATCTGGGGATCCAATATGCCCCCATCATAACTCAATTCTTAGTCCTTGTCTCTTGTGTTTCAGAGGCACTCATGAGGTGCTGTTGCACCAAACAGAAACTTGAACCAAGTATAAGACCTGAAGCACTCAAAATCTGTCTCAGTTCTTTGGGCCCAAATAAAAGTTTCAATAGTTACTTCAGAAGCCAGGCAGGGGATAGGAATTCTATAGTCCACTAGTAAGCAGAGAAAATCTGCGGTTTGTAAGAGAACCTGCATAAAATGTACACTTTATACAGACACCTGTCATTTGCTTCAAAATGTTGCAGCATCTGGGTCTTCCCTCTCTCCTACCAGGATCTGGAAAGGAACTAGCTTGGCCAGGAGTAGTCCTGGTCTAGCAGAAGTCTGTCTGTCCATGAAGGAGCCCCATGACCACTTGTGACTTACTGCACACACACTGAAATCCTCAATAGCTTCTTATACATACAATCAAAGATTGTTTTTTTGAGATACGTTCCTATGGGTTTATGGAAATTCAAGTTTTCTATATAAAAGATATTTTAAGAAAATAACTTTTCTCTCTACTTTGAGTCAGTGGTTAAAGGAATGATGGAATCCCTTGTCTACCCATAGCACTGGGCTATAGTGTGTGCCTGTTGAAAGATAAGGAAAGTGGTCTTATCAGCAGGATGGGAAATGGCTCTCGTGTTACCCCTTGGAACCTCCAAATTGGTTTAGAAGTTATCTGCCTTTCTAGGAGAGTGTAAGTAGTAGCCTTAATGACAAATGCAAAAAGCAAGTAGACAACATAGACAATGCTTAGAAAATGTTAAATAAAAAAAAAAAAAACAGAAATAAAACTCCCTACCTACATGACCACAGTCACAGTGATATGAAACAATGTAGGTGCATGGATAAATACTGGGAAAGAAAAATATATATCAGATTAGGAAAAAAAAACTGTAGAAAGAGTCTAAAGAGTTGTTGGATCAGGTGACACTTTCTGTGACGTTATTTAAATATCTGTGTTTTTAAAAAGAAGTTTCCCTACGTTATTTGTGGAACTGGAAGAACACGGATTATATAATTAAATACTTAAAATGTCCTGCGGTAAAACAACAGATGCAAAATAGAATTTTAAAAGAAGTACCAGTCAGGCTTTAGATCAGAAGAAAATTCCATAAATATCTAGAAAAGAAACAGGTGAAGTTGCTTGGTGCGCCTGGCTGCTATGAACTAGTGTGTTTCACTTCTTTATCTTACGATGTTTTTGTATAGAGCTTAGATTCTACTCCTATAAAGTGTAGGTGCTTAATACAGGAAATAGTTTTAGATCATTCATTGCAGTGGCTTTTTAAAAAAGAAGATTGCTGGCTTTTCTTTTCCTAATATTTTTTAGTTCAAAACTGTCATTCTAGCATTCATATTTTAATTCAACCACTCACAAAAATGCTCCACATTTAAATCATGGGAAAGAAGCCTTTCCAGAGCTGGCATAAAAGGAGACAGCATTTGGCATTATGCATGACAGATATAATGTTGCAGAACATTTTGGAAATATGTGGCTTGAATATTCAAAAAAAGACAGAATATGTAAAGGGAAAATATAGCAGATAAGGGCTATTTGTAATTTTGAGGTTCACAGTCCTATCCCTTGCTTGGACATTCATCTTTTCTGTTGTAAATGTTTTCTTCCTGTCCATCTTTCAACCATCAGTGAAGTATGGTCTTGCCTTAGAGATGTCAAAATCGATTTAAAAAATCTCACATTTAACAAAATGTGAGCCTGTATATATTCATGTGTCTGGTGAAGTAGGCAGTTCCATATCTACCACCCACTCGGCTACTCTGAATCACCTCCAGTGAAGAGAATTTGTGCTAACTGTGGGATATAGACATTGTTGAAGCCCACAGCTCACCCACTAACAAATAAACAAAGACATATAGGCTTCAATTCATGGAACAGCCTGTGAGCCCTCAAGAGATGAGAGACTTTGATTATTTTATTGGGAGGCCATGGCTTGTTGACCCATCGGTAAAAGCCCCTGAGTTTACCACACATTTCTTCTCTCTCCTCCATTCCAGAAAATTCCGAGAACAGCACAATAAAAGGGAACTCCTTCCTCGTGGTCAGTGATGGAAAACATATTACCAGAATGCCAAGCATGTTGTATAACATCATCACACAAACAGGGCAGTTGCTTGGCCAAACAATTCTTTTGGAGACGTTCCAGTAGTAGCTATGTGAATTTCACATGGTGATAAACACTACTGAGGGTCAAATGCCATGCATTAGGTTGCAATCTGCACAACAGCTCTCACCTGCTTCTATGGTATATATGAGTTCTGCATTTTCCCCTTTGTCTTTGTCCAGAGCCGTCACTTGCAGAACAGCTGATCCCAGAGCAGCCGATTCAAACACAGATGCTTCATACAGTGGGTTGGTAAAATAAGGACTGTGATCATTAGCATCTTCCACATTCACAATGACTCGGGCCAAGTTTCTTCGATAAGGAAACTCCTGATCTCTGACCTTTAGGCAAAATACAAGATCTTAAGTTGCAAGGAACTCACATGGCTATGTTTGTGGCAAATAGAAAATGAGGTAACTCACACAAAGTGCTTGATGCAGTCCCAGGCATGTGGTAGGTACTCAGTAAATGAGGTTACTATCGAGTGAGGGCACTAATTGTGAACAAATTGAGAGTCAGGGCCATGTCCATTTTATTGCTCAGCATTATGACCAGCCTATGTATGGTATGTGCTCGGTCTGCGTTTGTGGAGCTGCCTGCCTGAGTGGAGCTGCCTGCCTGAGCATCATAAACACAACACTTTCCTCTGCACCACTGCCCACAGCCACTACCCCCTCATTTGTGTACATATCTGCTAATGCAGTGGTGGATAGACGCTCTTCTGAAGGGGAAACTAAAACATTTAGTGAAAGAACTGATAAATGCAAAGCAGGCATTGCTTTCTATTCATTCAGTAAACATTTACAGCCATCCTATTATTTGTCAAGTCATGCTTCACTCTGGAGGTGCAAGTACTGATTCAGATTTGGTCCTTGCCCTCCAGATGCCAACAGGTGAGTATGGGATAGAGAAACAAGCAAATTAGGAGAAGGCCTGGTGGTGAGTGCCAAAACAGGAGTGAGTGGTAAGAAGCAGCTAACCTGGCACTCGGCTTCTTGGAAGAGCTAACAAAAGTAAGTAGAATTGGTAAAAGGGTGGTGTGGGCCACATGTTGCATGCAGGCAAGGAGAGCCACCAAAGGCAAAGGCCCAGGACTGGGAGAGAGCCCTTTTTAAGGGGAAGATGCCAAATCTTAGTTTCTAAAATGCCAGACCCCTTCTTGTGACTTCACCAAGCAAACTTGCCTGACTGCTTTCAAGTTTCCCCTGGTTTGCACATGCCAGAAGCTTGTAATCAATTCTTTAGCCCTCACCACATGATTTTTGCTATAATTTTATGTAGCGCTAATCAAATGTGTGCTTTGAGTTTGTTCAATTTCGGACTTCATAACTTCAGAGAGATGTGGAGAAATGAGAAAATAGACTGAGGAAAGCCATCAAAGGGAAAGAGCTTTTCAGAAATAGAACCTAGAAGGAATGAGCAAAATTACTAAAATGGCTTAGCTTGGCGAAAGGCTGCATAAAGGACATGTTTGCTCTAAATAATCAATTACAGAAATGATAAATGATACAAGGTGACCAAACTGAATTTTGAGTCTTTTAAGAATGAACAGAAATGACCTGAAGAGTGAGAATGGAGTTAGTCATTGGCATAAGGTTTCTGCCCCTAAATAAAACTCATGCAAAAGCAATACAGTGAATGTGCTCACTTTTCCTGCCTGTAGACTGGCCTGTCACACCCAGGGACCAAGCAGAACTCTGTATTTTGGGATTATTGAGACTAGGTCTGTTTCAGTATGGGTGCTTTGTCTCTTTTGTATACTCAGCACCCAGAATGGTGCTTGGTACACAGTAGGTGCTGAAGAAGTATCTTAAATCAATGAGGGTGGATCTGATGGTTTCTAAGGGTCCCCCTCCTCTTCCCACCCAGGGGGTCTCAGCTGGAAACTGCCAAGGGTATGGGAGCATGTCACTGGAGCTTCCTCTTTTTTTTTTTTTTTAAGATTTTATTTATTTATCCATGAGAGACACAGAGAGAGGCAGAGACATAGGCAGGAGAGAAGCAGGCTCCCTGTAGGGACCCTGATGCGGGACTCATCCCAGGACCCCAGGGTCACACCCTGAGCCAAAGGCAGACACTCAATCATTGAGCCACCCAGGTGACCTGAACCTTGCTCTTTACCCAGGAGGGTTTTTGAACTAGAGAAGAAGGAAAAATAGCACTTAGTGGAACATCACTTTCAGCTGCAAGGAAAGTGGTAGCATCTTACTGTGTTTTAAAGGCAATCAGTACACAAGATTTAGTCTGTGTCTTAAGGAAGTTGGGGGGTTGTTGAGCAGTGGCTGTGCAATTGCTCACAGGGTTCTTGGGTGTCAAAGTGGTGGGTTTTAGGCCATAAACTAATCACGGGTGTTTCTTATTAATCCCTACTTCCCAATTACGTGAACTAGGAAAACTCCACTTTAAAATTAAAGCAACTTCCACATAATTTGGAGGTCCCACAAACCCAAGTTTGGACTGAACTAACACTCTCTACAGGCTTCGGTGATCTGTTTTGCATGGCAGTATTTACTACTAGGTCCAGTGCCAGTGCCGTAAATAATAAATAAGTTCTCTAAATGCTTCCAAGGGTTGAGCACTGCATAGGTTGAGTAAATGATCACCCTTGCAATTAACTTCTCAAGGAACTTCTTTTCAACTTTTCCACAGAATCTTCTGGATGCGAACCAATATCATCGCTTGGAAGATTTACCAAAACACGACCTGTTCCTTCTCTCCCAAGTCAGCCTGTCAGCAGGCACTGTCTGCAGAATTCACCTACTATTTCAGTTTAGCAAAAATATCGGGTCACTGAGGAACAATAGCAATTTTCCTCGCTGAAATAAAAAAGGCAGAAACAAAGGCGACCCTGCTGTGAGAAGACCAAATTTACTACTACTTACAAAATTTAAGTGCCCTATACTTCTGAAGACCAAGAAATGTGTCTTGAATGGTCACTGACTGTGTTAGGAGAGCAAATTAGCAGTCTGGTCCTACCATGATGTTGAGGATGTGCTTGTCCTGGGCCTCATGGTCCAACCTCTCTGCGGTGTAGAGCACGCCGGTGCTGGGGTCGATCCGGAATTTCCTCATGCTGACAGAGTCAATGCTACTGTGGACAGTGTAGGTCAGCTTGTGCTTCTCGTCTCTATCTGTGGCTTCTATCTGCAATATCTCTGTATCTGGAAGCACGTCCTCAGAGATTGTGACATCGTAATTCAGCTGAGAGAATTCTGGGCCATTATCATTATTATCCAGCACTTTGATAAATACCTATAGTTAAAAGAAGACAAGAGTGATGACTAATGCCAATTCACTCATTGCTAATAAAGAGGCCCCCTCCCCCTCTCCTCCCTCCGCGTCCTTGGAGCCCAGCTTCTAGGAGCTATCTCAATATGTAGGAAGATCTCAAATGAAGACACTCTAATTAGAAGCTGACAATAAACCAGTAGTTCACATTAGCAGGAACATAAACTATGAGCTAATCAATATTCTCACCATTAATTGAACAGCTGAGACAGCCCCCTGGGGGTGATAATTCCACAGGACTATTTGAGGCTCAATGTAAGAGATCACAAGGTGACCTTAGTTTGTTGAGTTTCTATTATCTTAAGTTCAGTTATGAGCTCCTTAGAGTGGATGCAACATGGAAGCAGTGACAGGGTGGGAAGAGTAACAAAGAGGCAGAGGAAGGGGAGGCAGGAATAGAGAGGTGACATCTTCAGAGCAATCAGAGCTCAACTGCAGGGTCCCCACACAGTGGCTCTCCTTCAGATTGGGAGATGTCTAGTGAAGAACATGGTACTGGTGATGGCTAAAATATGAGGTTCTCAAGTTGTTTTATAAGGCATTTTCTTATACAAAAATTTGGGCAGATTATAAATAAATAACAGTAACCAAATAACTCAGTCATAGTTTAATGAACCCTCACATAGTCAGAACTCAGCTTTGATGGTGATCAATTTATAGCTAATCTTGTTTTATATATGTAGTCATTCACCCCCATCTGCCCACACCCATTTTACTTTGAAGCAAATCCCATAATTTCAGTATGTATCTCTAAAAGACAGGGACTCTTACAATAAACACACGCTACCATTATTGCACCCAAACAAAGGAAACAATAATTCCTTAATATTAAATATTCAGGGTGTTCATATTTCTGTAATTTTTAGCATGCTATGTATTATAAAAAGAAACATATTTTTAAAAATCACGACATGCAAATAAGATCCAAACATTACATTTTGTTGTTATATCCTTTAATTATTAAAGGATGTTGTTACATTCTTTTAATTCACAGGTTTTCCTTCTGTCTCCTTTTATTTCCTTGCAATTTTTATTTTGTAGCTGGTGGTGGTAAACAAACTGTTACCATTTTCTCTTTAGGTGCCACAGCCAGAATTTTGCTTGTCACTTCCCCTCGGTTTTGTTCTCCATGTCGCTCTGTTCCCTGTATTTTTTATAAACTGGTAGTTTGAACTAGGAGACTTGATAAGATTCACATTAAATTTCCTTCTTTCTTCCTCTTTTTTTTTTTAACCAGAAAAAAAAATTCTAATGGATGAGACAGTATATTTCCATCTGGATATAGATAATACCTAGTTCTCACTCTTGTTATGTAGTATTAGCAACCACTGATGATCATTACATAGATAACATTTATTCATTAAAAATGTAAAAATGGTAACATTTTAATTCTGATTTATTCCTAATTTGTTAGCTAGAAAAGTCCTAAAAATAAACTTCTCTCTAATTTTTGGTTACTCTGGAAGACAATTTATTCTTATGACTTTACTAAAGTCATAATAAATACTTAATTCTTTCCTTTTGTTTACCATTTCAAAATAATGAGTTGGTTCTTCAGCTCCTCCTAAAGTGACCAATGGAGTATTTTTTTTTTCCAAGCATCAGTATGAGATCATGAATTTCATCACTGCTGATATGTTTCTGTCCATTGTAGTTACTATACCTACTGATGCACGAATGGCCCTTCCTTGGCCAGTGGGAGTCTCTTCAAGTTGGCTTTTGAGATCTTTTGACATAATCCTAGTAGTCTTTGATAGCTTCTTTGCTTTCTAATAATTACTACTGGTGATTTTTTTCCAGGGTCACCTTGTACATTTTCTGACCCAGTCTTGTATTATCTATTTCTCTGTCCAAAAAGCACTGATTTCTTTTTATGTTAGAAATGGTGCTAGGAATGGTCATTGCTATTGGATTTGCTATTGTGTTTAATTTTTTTTCAGTGGACAGAGTCAGCAAAGGTTTTTTTGTTCTTAGTAATCATTTCTGAGTTCATACTGACACTTTGAATTCAAAATTAGGGCATCATGGTCTTTACTTAATCTCAGTCTTTTTATACCTGTATCCCATGCTGAAACCCCATGCTGAAATTTCTCATGCTCAATGACATCATCACAATTATTCACTGTTTTATATGAAATACATGCACACAAGTCTCAGAATTACAATATAATATTGGTATTATAATTATATCACAACTCTGATCATCCAAAAGCAATTTAATATTATTTTTAGTTCTTTCAGTCCTTGAGATTTATCCCACTAGGGATATTCAGTCTCATAAGTATATTTAAAGTTTTTTTTTTAAAAGATTTTATTTATTTATTCATGAGAATATACAGAGAGGAGAGAGAGAGAGAGAGGCAGAGACACAGGCAGAGGGAGAA
The DNA here is from genome assembly GCF_905146905.1 of Nyctereutes procyonoides. Classification (NCBI taxonomy): domain Eukaryota; kingdom Metazoa; phylum Chordata; class Mammalia; order Carnivora; family Canidae; genus Nyctereutes; species Nyctereutes procyonoides. Next base: position 19,497,477 of record NW_026575041.1, on the reverse strand, counting down.
GCAGGCTCCATGCAGGGAGCTCAACATGGGACTCGATCCCAGGTCTCCAGGATCACACCCTGGGCTGAAGGTGGTGCTAAACCGCTGAGCCACCTGGGCTGCCCCAGTATATGTAAAGTTACATTAGAGTTTTATATGTAGATATGTAAGTTCATTTGCTTCTCTTTACTTACAAATTTTATTTATTTAATTAATTAATTTTTATTTTAAAAAGATTTTATTTATTTATTCATGAGAGACACAGAGAGAGGCAGAGACATAGGCAGAGGGAGAAGCAGGCTCTATGCAGAGAGCCCGATGTGGAACTCAATCCCGGGACCCTGGGATCACGCCCTGAGCCAAAGACAGATGCTCAACTGCTGAGGCACCAAGGTGTCCCTACTTACAAATTTTAAACTTGTTTTTAATATTTAATTTTGTTTTACATTATATATAAAAGTACCATTTTCAAGTATACAAAAAAAGTATGAGAGAAAGGGTGAGAGGGCAGGGGCAGAGGGAGAGAGAATCTCAAGCAGACTCTGCACTGAGTGTGGACCCTAATACTGGGCTCCATCTCGTGACCCTGAGATCATGACCTCAGCCAAAACCAGGAGTTTAGTGCTTAACCAACTGTGCCACCCAGGTGCCCCAGGTAACGATTTTTTTTAAAGATTAATGTTATATTATCCATCTCTTTTTAAAAAATATTTTATTTATTTATTCATTAGAGACACAGAGAGAGAAAGGCAGAGACACAGGCAGAGGGAGAAGCAGGCTCCATGCAGGGAGCCCGATGTGGGACTGGATCCCATCCTGAGCTGAAGGCAGATGCTTAACTGCTGAGCCACCCTGGCATCCCCCATCTCTTTTGTTAATATAAACATACCGTATACATTTTCCCCTGCCCCCTGATATGCCATGTCACTTAACAGCATATCAATGATTCTCAGTTGAGGATGAGGGGATAAATATCCTAAGGGGATATTTAGCAATATCTGGAGATACTATTCATTGTCACAGCTGTGAGTTGGGGTATTCTTGGAATCTAATGGGTAGGGGGCAAGGATGCTGTTAAACATTCTACAATGCACAGGATTGTCTCTCACGACAAAGAAATATCTGACCCAAAATGTCAATAGTGTCACTTGTTGAAAACTCTGCATTATCATATTCTGAAGACCAATCCACAACAGTATAGAGATACTCTTCCAACGGGTAGATGGATTACAGTTAATTCAACCATTCCTCTCTTGATGTTCATGTAAGATGTTTCTAATTTTCACTCTTAGAAAGAATGTGCAAAGATGAACCTCGTGCTCATCTTTTTATATTTTTGCTACCATATATTTAGGTCCCTAGAATTGTGAGTTCTGGATCAAAGGATAAGTGCTTATATAGTTTTGTTAGTGATTTCCATATTCCTCTTCCTTTCCATATTCCTCTTTGTAAAAAATACAAATTTTATTAATTTGTATTCCTATAGCAATATATAAGAATGACTGTCTCTCACAGTTTTGCCAACAGAGTATGCGCTCAAACTTTTGTATTTTTTGCCAGTCTGATAGATAAAAAAATTTCAGTGTACTTGTAATTTGCCTTTCTCTTATTATGAGTAAGGATGAGCATCTTTTCATATGTTTAAGAGTCATTTGCATTTCTTTTTCTGTGGAAATTATTTATATCAGCTCATTCTTTTATGGATTAGATGGCCTTTTCCTTCTTTATTTTTGGAAGCATGGTGATAAAATTGCAAATATGTTTTCAATTTTGTCATTTAACTATTTTGCTATGGTGAGTTGTTTTTTTTTTTTTTCTTCCATGCAAAAGCTTTTATTTTTATTTTCATGGAATTGAATACATCAATCTTTTCTGGTATTGTTTCTGGACCCTAAGTCAGAGTTTAGAACATTTTCTACACTTCCAGGTTATAGGTGAATACATTCACTCAATTTTTAAAAAAATAGCATTTATATGTTTCCTTTTCTTACATTTATATCTCTACTCCATTTGGAATGTTTCCTATAGTATGTGAGGAATGGATCCAGTTTTATTTTTTCCACGTGGCTTTCCATTTATTTTAATACTACTTTTTATAAGACAATATATTCCCCAGTGATTCGAGAGGCCACTTTTATTGTATGCTAAGTTTCCATATGCAAATGGTTTATTTCTAGATTTTTCTATTGTATTCCATTGGTTCGTCTTTTCATATGCCAACATAAAAATATTTTAATTACAAAAGCTTTACAACATGTCTTAATTAGAAAAGTCAGGCCTTTTCTTTGTTCTTTTTAAGGGTTTTCCAGGCTATGCTTGCTTGTTGTTCTTCAAAATGAACTTTATAATCAACTGCTATAATACCTGACAAAAAATTGATAGCAATTTAAATTGCATTATGATAAAAGTATAGGTCAACCATAGGAGAACTGATCCTTTGTGATGGAGTCTTGCTATCCAAGGATATAGTTTGTCTTTTTTCATTTGTTTAGATCTACAGTTTCATTTTTCAGGGATTTTTTAGTTTTCCTCAAATAGGTTTTTTTTTTTTTTAATATTTATTTATTTACTTGACAGAGAGAGAGAGAGCAATGGGAGGGGCAGAGGGAGAGGGAGAAACTCTCTAGCCACAGTACTTGTAAGTCATGCCTGAATGAAGCTCATTGAATACACATATTTTCTCTGTAAGGCACATCATGTCCTTGCACTTGGGAACACGAGATTGCACTTCAGTACTTCATTTTAGGGTCTTTCAAACAGTGAGATTACCAACAAAGAATACAAAAATGCAAAAAAACCTAGCACTAAATGGATTGCAAAAAGGACACTTGTATATAGCATGAGACAAGAAGGCAGAGTGTCATCTTGTTAAATAGCAGGGAAAATATTTTGCTGCTCTGTGCATGTCCAGAAATGACCACAAGGGTCTGAGAAGATTGATTTTGGGATTACAGATAAATTTCAGAGATCATCAATGTATAGCCAGCATCTAGCCCAGGGCTGGACACTTTGCAGGCACTCGATAAATGTCATAGTTAAATATTTAGTATTTTGATAGACAAAGTGTAGACAGAGGTGATACCACATATTTTATTCTCTTCAGCCATGATCCAGGTAAAATGATGATTATAAAGAAGGTGATGACCATCATAATATTAATAGTATAATTTAACAATAACAAAAATGACAACAAGAAAACTATTAAACATAGTAGTAATAATAGTAGCAGCAACTAAATCAATGATTATGTATTTCTTTATATTTTTATAGTACTTAAAAAAGTTTTTATTTTTGTGAGTTTTTTTTTGAATTTGGGGACCATATTAATTATTAAAAGCACCTGAGGGTGCCTTTGCAGCTCAGTCGGTTAAGTGTCCGACTCTTGATTTTGGCTGGTCGTGGGATTCAGCTCTCTGTCTGGCTCCAAGCTGGACATGGAACCTGTTTGAGAGTCTCTCTCTGCCCCTCTGCTGCCATGCAAGAACTCTCTCGCACTAAAAAAAAAAAAAAAAAAAAAAAAAAAAAGGAAAAGAAAAGAAAAAAAGAAAGAAAAGAAAACAAAGGCACCCAAACTCATATCCAAAATGTGCAAACTCCAGGGAGTGCATGTTGAGGAATTACATTTGTTTTACCTTTTTCTTTATAAATTTTATAATGCAAATTGCTTTATCTATTTGCATTGGCTAATACTTCTAGCACAATGTTAAATAGTAGTGAAGATGGTGACCTCCTTGTCTTATCACTAACTAATGAGAAAGCTTTTACCAATTCTCCATTACACAATATGCAGGCATTTGACTGCATTCTAGAAAATTATTTACTTTTAAAAATAAATGTGGTCAGACCATGGCTCTTCTTATAAATAGCTGCACTGTCACTCACTTTGGTTGCACAGGTGCTTTTCAGAGGAAGAGAAAAGGGCAGTGTTATGACCTCTGTGCTAGGAAGACCTGCCCAAAGAGTGAGTCTCACATGGAAACAAGATTTGGCTGGAGTTTATGGTAAAAAAAAAAAAAAAAAAAGGAGGGCTGAGAAGTGTGCCTGTGAGTTTTAGGTATTGTTTTTCTTCTTCATTGTATTTGGAAGGTCGTGCTAGATTCTTTGATTGCCAATTCTTTCCTTTAAATAGTTCAAGTTAACTTAGTCAAGATGCTAAAATATTTGTGTTCACAGAAGCAGCTATATTAACGGGATAAAAAAAGCCTTTCCAGCCAGCAAGGCTGCCCTGACCTTCGGGAAGTTTCAAAGTTGATGTGCTCCTGAAAAGCTTGCCTCTTTCTGCTTGCTTTGTCTTGAGCCTAATCTACAGTCAGAACAAGTGTTTCTCTGTAAAAGACTTCCTTTTCCTCATTTGCTTTTTTATTTCCCACAGTTGGGGCCATTTGTGAGCTCCTGAACTAACAAACAAAGCAAAGTAACTCTCAAAGATGTTGTGCTCAAAATGGTAATTGAAAGGCCCAAAGAAGTACAATGGAATCAAAGCAGGAGGAAACCTGAATGTAGGAAGTCTCTTCAGAGCTGGATTCAATGCTGCCCACCACAAACACTTTGGGTTTTGGAGGCTCATCTAAGCTAAGTATGGGTAGATGCCAAGCTTGGCTTTACAAAGGCTCATGGAATGAACTGTCCATGGGGCGAGTAATAGAGTAAGGCCTCTGTCTTTTATTAGAACCAATTAAATCCTAAATTACTGAAACTGTGTTCTGCCTCTGTTGGCATTTCGAAACCAATACTTAAAACATTCTACATGATTTCAATGGTAATGCCCCCTGTATTCTCTCCAAGCTTACAAATTTTGTTTTTGAATATATAAGTAGAAAAATCATGTTGGTTTGTTTATTTAACAATTTATAAATCCACATCATATTCATTTCTTAAGCTTTATGGTCTCCAGGGTATCAATGGGAAAAATGAGAATATGAGAAGTTAAGGTGGGGAGGCGGTGCCCAAAGTTCCAATGGCAAGGCCAGATTTAAATTAGTTCATATAGAGCCTAACTCTACACTCATTCCATTCTACCATTTCCATGTGTACTTAAATTATATACACATTTATTATAAACACACCTAACATGTATATGAACAGTTATACGTGCAAATATTATATGTCTTGCTATACAGAAATCCTAACTGACACGAGAGATAATTGATATGACCATTCTCATTCCAGGAACCTTAATCATAGGATCATTCTAAATGATCTGCTGCTTTTAAAATTGGAATCCATTTTCTGCTGCCTTTAAAATTGGAATCCATTTTCAAAAACTGATTTACTTGTAAGTTGTTAGACAAAAATCTATGACATTCAGTGAAGTTTTATTGTCATTTTTTTTACTAGAAAGTTTCACCTTAGAGTTGGCTTTCTGCCTTATTTGATCTCTATAGAATTGTACTACTTCTAGCGTTTTCCTAATGTAAATGTACAAGGAAGCTTGTGGCTACTTCCTTTTTCACCTACTAAGAGGGAGATGATGCTAAAGAAGACAAAGGAAGTATCTCTTGGGAGTTCCTGCATCCAGAGAATCATGGAGCAGCTTCGGCAAAAGTAATTCATTCCACCCTCACCTGCTTTTAAGCAGGAGCAAGATGGAGAGAAAGGATAAGAAAAAGTCTAAATCCTCAAGATAAAGTCTGCATTTTGAGGAAGGAGACCAGCAAGGAACTCCCAACGCATTGCTTAGAGACAAAAGAAGAATGGAATCCTCAAGGCTGTGGAGAGCAAAGCTACCCTGAGGAATGCTGGTCCCAGACCTCACAGCCCCCTTGAAAACACACTCTTTGGCAGAAAACCTCTGCGACTAATTAACTCAATTAACTGCTTTTGTGGGGCTGAAGAAATTTGGAGTTTATCTGAAAGATTTTTAATCTAAGGTTTGGCTGTGGAGCATACAAATACAAGCTGATTTTCCTATATTTATAAATCAAAGCAAGACTTGAATAAGAAAAGCATATTAAAATCACCAAAGTACATGTCACAAGTCCCTGAATCAAACCAATGTAATTTTTAGATTATTATTTGGGCATGAATATCTCTGCTGTCTTTCATGAATAACTATGAAAGATGCACACACAATATTTTATAGTTATCAGGTTTATTATTCCAATTTAAGTTGAGGATGAGACTAATAATAAAAGCTGCATGTGTCCAGCACATCACACAACTCAAGATATCTCAAAAGATCTTATTTTAGGGGTGCCTGGGTGGCTCATTTGGTTAAGTGTCTGCCTTTGGCTCAGGTCGTGATCCCAGGGTCCTGGGATGGAGCCCCACCTTGGGCTCCCTGCTCAGTGAGGAGTCTGCTTCTCCCACTTCCTCTGCCCCTCCCATTGCTTGTGCTCTCTCTCTCTCAAATAAATAAATAAAATGTTTTAAAAAGTAAAAAAAAAAAAAAAAGACCTTATTTTATTCTTATAACCCATGAAGTATGGAAGGTATTATCCCCATTACATAGAAGAAATTGAGTCTCACAGAGACAGAGCCACCTGCAACTGGTTAAGTGCTGACTTAAACTTGGGTCACCTGATTCAAGGTCAGCGCTCCTTCCCTTAGAGCAAATGCTTCCCCTAATGAATCATATATTTTGTATATACAGATGTGTAAGGGAAACTTTCTGAGATATAGCTGATTTTGAGAAGAAAAAAGTGGGTTTGGACCTCTTTACCTTTGTACACCTACGGTGGTCACCCAACCAATCTGTGTGCTGGTTTCTCACCAGAAAAATGAGTATAATGACAATATTTGATTTAACTATTCCCAGTAAGTTGCTGGGAATGAATGAAACTTAAGAAAGAAGCTTGGTTAAGTCTCACTATGCAAATATCAGGCATTATGTATTATTATATCTTTCCATCCATTGATCCTTTGGAAGAGCCATGCTCTAAATTTACTTACACTTGCTACGAAGACACAATAGCTCATATAGGTTTGATAGATACATGGGGAAAGTTGTTAAACCTTTTAATTTCTCATCCTTGGTAAAGTGTGTCCCTGTGGCCCATAAACTCATCAGGCTGAGCAGAGGCCATGAGGGGATGGGGTATTTTGCTCTCTCCTCTGCATGTATGGCTGGCTATGAGACATTCTAACAACCATAGGTGGCACTGTGTCCCCCAGGAAGCAATCTTAAAAAGTGTCCCCCCCTCATAAGTAGTAGAGCCAAGTGAGTTTCTCTTCCTGCCTTAGAATAGGTAACAAAGATTTGTCCTTGCTTTTGAGAGGTGGCATGGTGCAGTGGTTAAGAGAGCAGACTCTGGAATCCAGATACCTACGTCTGAAACCTTATCTACTCAAGCTACGTAATCTTGTTTTGCCTCAATTTCCTTTTCTGTAAAATGAAGATGATAACAGTTTCCTATTTCTAACATAACAAATTACCACAAACTTGGTTTAAAATAACACCCGTTGTTATCTCCTGTTAACTCCTGTAACTCAGAAGTTTGGGTAGAGTGTGGCTCACTTGAGTTAAGAGTCTCATGAAATCAAAGTCAAGGGGTCCGCGGGGATGTGTTCCTTTCTAGAAGTTCTGGAGTCAGCTCCAGGCTCATTCAGGTTGTTAACCAAATTTAGTTCCTCGAGTTTGGAGGCTTGAGGTCTCTGTTTCCTTGCAGGCTGACAACTGGAAGCCCTTTCAATACCTAAAGGCTACCTGCATTTCTTGCCACATCACCTCCACCATACCTGACCTAGCAATGATGTTTCAAATCATCTCACATTTGAAATCTCTGAAATCCCCTTTTGGTGCATCTCTTCCTACCTTAGCTGGAGAAAGTCATCTGCTTAAGTGTTCATTTAGTACATCGGAATCTTTAGAACTTGAAATCCACAGAACCTTTTTATATTCTGTACTCACGCTAGGGAATCTCTGTAAGTAAAAGGATGTTTATTTGCCGCCAGATATTGTAGCTCTGAGGCACAAGAATCCTACAAGTTGGGACAACAGAATAAAAATGAAGATGAAGGAAGGGTTTTCATGTATACACAGAGATCCCTGAGGCTCTGATTTATTTGACATTTGTGAAGTAAAATTCAACATGTTGTTTCTGGCTGATTTGAAGCCCTTGTCATAGATGTTTTATGATTCCAAAGGAACAAAGTAGAGAAAAGTTCCCAAAGGAAAACTGAACAGGTGTTTTTGGGCTACAAAACATTTATTTAGTTATATGGCGAAGGGTATCTCTTTGATGGTGGAATCATTAAGTTGCCTAGGGTTATGGGGTAGAGCATGCTTTAGTGATTTCTAAGAGAAATCTAGAATGATTTCTCTCTCTCTCTCTTTTTTTACCAAAACATCTTTTTGTAAAAATGTTCTTGATACTGAATGCTTTGACTAATTGAGAGAGCCGCTTCTGTCTTTATTGTCAGAGGAGCTGTGGCAAATGTGAGCAGAGGCTGGGGGCAGGGTAGTATTCAGGCCCAAACACAGACTTAAGGACGGAGTTTTCCTGGTGGTAGTAATGGTGACACACAAGTTTAGACTTTGGAAATAGTTAATTCTCACTTCTTGAGAAGCACCTATGGAGACACAGAGTGACTTGGCAGTTTTAGACAAGAAAATCTCCTGCTACCTTTCATTAACCTACTTAGCTTGGCCTTGCCAAAGGAAACCTCCAACTTCACCCCAATTCTCTAACTCTTCCCATAGGCTTTGGAGAAAAGTCTAAGGTGCATTCATCTGAACTAAAATCAGCCAAAGTAGGACTTGAACAATGTGTCCATTGTCTTATAATATACACTTCCAAGTTAACTTTTTTTTTTAAATGTGTGCACATCAGTCATCTGGTTTTAAAACTGACTCACTGTGACCCTAGGCATCTAGCATAGCTCTTATCACATGGTATGAAACCAAAAAATACTTGTGGAATACATGCTGTGAAATGGCTTCTCATCTGGTCCTAATGAAACTCTAAAAGAAGAGTTTCATGGACTTTTTTTTTTTTTTTCAGTTAATATGAATCAGTTGTGTGCTTTGAAGATCCAGCCTGCCATGAAGGCCCTGCTGACTACAAACTACCTACTATTTGTTCACTCACCCTAAACACATTTATTTTGTATCTTATAACATTCTGGGCACACTGAATTACCATTTAATCCAACTGTTATAAAATCCTGGAGAAAGGTATGGAAATGAGTATGGTTCCATGCTTTATTTGTATTTTACTCAAATTTGTCTTGTGTTTTTAAACGGTGTTAAAATGTTGAGGTTGGCTATACTAAGAAATGGCCAATTTCAAGAGTAGAATGAGCAATAAAGACTTAGCAATCTTGTAAGTGGGTTGCTTTGTATTAGTCTTTGGGGCTTGCTTTTAGATTGTGTGAGTCCCATTGGATCTCAACCATGGTGTCCTTTCCAGGACTCTGTATTTTAGTCTTGAATATCCTCTGAAGCAGTACAGACTTAAGTAGGGAGTCTATATAACTTATTGTTCCAACTGGGGCAATGTTAAGAGTGAATGGGATAACTATTAATAGTTACACCAGTGCAACAGGTATAAACGGGACTCTGTCGGGTAATTAGGGCTGTATAGTTATCCTAGGAAAAGACATGGGTTGAAGGATCAGGACTCATCACATCTGGCTGCTTTGTCTCATGCACGTCATGTTCTGGGTTTCAGTGTATTTGAATGAGAAGAAAAAGGTAAAGTAAATCAAGGTAAGAAGTAAAGTAGAAACAAATGCTAATGTTTCTTTAAAATTTCACCATTTTATGATTATGAACAGCCTCAAAGGAGAAAGTCTTACTGTATTTTTGAAACCATTTCAAACTAAGAGGCAGCACATGAAACAATCTTCCTCCTTTTTAAAACTACATAGTTACAAGAGCTTACATCACCTTTCAAATCAACATTTGCTAACTTTAGGGTTGGCAACAATTTCGTCTTTGCTTCCGAAACACTGTGTTAAGTCATCTCAGGGCACATCTGGGCTGAGCAGGACAAAGAACCTTGATTGATTAGTGATGGCTTCTGGGGTCATGAGAACAGGAGAGAGAAGCAGGGAGAATGGAAGGGGGATGGGACATGCGTGTGTGCCAGTCCTCTCCAGTAACTAGCCTATGGCCTCTGGTGCTAAAACAGAAAACTAAAAAAATCTTCTTATATTTAGAGTAAATCTGCCCCCCTATTGATATCTAACACTGTGTTAGTCTCATCTAGAGATTTTTTCCCCCTCCTTGCTCTCAATGCCCTTTCATCAACACTCAAGAGAGTCCAAGCAATGGCCCTCACCCTTGGCTGTTTGTTAGAATCATATAGGATATCTGTGGATGGGGCTGAGGGTTCAGTGGTTTTGACACCCTGGGGCCCACGACCAGGGGAATTCTACTGTGCAGCCAGGATGAAGGACCATTGGCATAGAGGCTAGTGTTAGAGATGGGAGCCAGGGCACCTAATCAGTCTTTGTTCTTACTGAAGCCTGTGTGACCTTGGACATATCACTCATCTTACTTTGTTAAATGAATTTAGACTCTTAGGTGCCTCTATCTCTAACTCTCAGACTGACAAATGAAAGGTAGAGAATACACTGGTGCATTGACCCAGACAATATACACATCCTCTCCTTTGTAAATTCAAGGAAAGTTGACTTTGTTGTCAAAAAGATAAATCTACAGCAACTGATCAAGAAGCAAACACGTATCAGTCTTCCATGCATGAATAGTCACAGCTAAGTGATACAACACCATTGACAGAATTCTTTTTCTAGGTTGTTCTCTTAAATGTTTTTTTTTCTTTTTTTTAAAGGAGGAATCCATAAACATCATTTACTAGTTCCAATACATTCTTTGATCACTTGAGCCACTGATTAGCAGAATATTGGGCATTCTCACCAATTAGTAATTTGACCTCTTACCTGAGTCACAGCAACATTTGTCCCATCGGTGACTTCCACACTCATGTTATAGATGGATCTCTGTTCTGCATCCAAAGGTTTTGCAATGACAATGGTCCCAACACCTTTCTCTGCGTCAAAAGAGCTGTCAAAATTCCCCCCTGATGGTTTCACAAAAACAACATGCAATTAGCATATCTGAGAAGTTATTACATCTATTGAAGCATATAGCTTTAAAGAGAGCTCTTATATAGAAATATTTTTGACAGGTATCCCTATGGCTCAATTTTGTACATCTTAAATGGGACCTCTTTATTTCCAACTTAATTTATATTTCCAAACACAGCCTCTACAATGCCTTACAAATGTCACAGAAAATAATGTATTGCAAAGAAAATCCTCAGTACTAATGTTAGAGAAGTAAAATATAAACTGACCCACTAAAATATTTAGAAAGCTAAATATGTCCTCCAATCCCTTGTGGTTTTTCTGCTAAGAATTTGTAGACTTTTCTGCTTTTCTAACATAGATTCAATTCTAGGTAAACAAACAGTCCGATTAATAACAAAAATGTGTAGACACTCTTAAATCTATTCTAGGATTGATGGTAAACATTTGGTTGGTAAAGTTCAGATTCCCTCCCATAGATGTCAGAAATAAAAGTATAAATACTAGAAAATCAGAAAAAGCAAAAAAAAAAAATTGAGTTTCATATAAAAAACTCTGTATCTGCAAGTTGGGATATTTACAGACAAAAACTTTTTTTGCCATCTTGACAGTGAGAATTATTTTTTTGCTCAAAAAGGTAGCAAGTTTATGGCAGATTTACAAAATGAAATCAGGAAGAAAGTAGAAGAATACATCAGTTTATGTGACATCAACTCATAAAGCAATCAGTATGAAAGTTTAGAAAACTTTCCTCCCCCTTCCATCAGACCAAGTATAGCCTACAATCTGTGAATAATGTACTAAGCCAATACGGGGCGTTTTGAAATTAGTGTAGCTGTTTCCATCTCTGTGAACTAAAATGTGGTTTATGATCTTTCCTAAAATGAAATTTTTTTTTAAGAGAGAGAAAAGATAATGGTACAAGTGCTGGACTGATTTTAATTAAGTATCAGTACATGTTTACAAGCTCTATTTGTTTTAGTCTGAAATTCCATGATGTCAATTAATTCTGTTCTTGGATAGTAATTTTATTTAGCTACAGCACATAGGGCAATGTACTTATTTAATTTCATATTTTAGAAAAGACATCTTGGCTTCTCTTACATTCAACTTACTTTGCATTTCATTTTGCTGATCAGTGAGCAATACTATTTACAATTTCTACAATATTACAATTACAAATAAGTGAATGACTTAAGGGAAAAGAGAATTTTACCTGAACTAGTAGAATTTGATGTACAGTGACAAAAAATAAATCATATGGTTTACATAAAAACAAACAAACCAAAAACCTGGTCATATATATTTCAAATACTTATTGCTTGCAGCTGTCATATACAGTTAAGATTATTTAATTGCTAGCGAGAACATAATTGCCCTTGACATTTAATTAAAGTTATGGAGATACGGGGGACCACAGAATTACTTGTAGATGATATATTTTTCAGAAATTTCATCTAAAAAGAGACTCATCTTCCAATTAATACCTTTAATTGATTTACTAAGGAGCAGTTAATGTGAAGTCCAAAAAAACTCTTTTGAGGAGCAGGAGAAGGAGAAAGGGGAAGAAATCCGGCTTAACAGGGAAGCAAGCCCCATGTCATAGGTCTCTTTCAAAGAGAGTGCTTCTTGTTGATAACCACGTGATATAAAACATAAGACTGATTCAAGCATCTTGAATCACCAGCCTAATGAGCAAAGAAAAATCATTTGCTATCAACTGGTACATTCTGAAAAGAAATTTTGCCATGGAAAGTCTCTTTTTTTAAAAAAGGTATTATTTATTTATTCATGAGAGACACAGAGAGGGAGGCAGAGACACAGGCAGAGGGAGAAGCAGGCTCCCTGCAGGGAGCCTTATGTGGGACTTGATCCCAGGATCTCAGGATCCTGACCTGAGCCAAAGGCAGATGCTCAGTCACTGAGCTACCCAGATGCTCCACCATGGAAAGTTTCAAAGGAAGGACATAAAATATGTCAGACCTGTGTGCAAGGGAGGAGTAAAATGCCATTACCTGTGCTGTTTGGGTGGGTATTACTTCCTATTTTAAATCACACTTAAAATAATTTTTTAGAATCTCTTCCTAACCAGATTGCTACTTTCTTAAATATGAGAACACATTATTTTGGGAGGATGGGGGCAGGGTTAGGATATAGCAAAAGGTCATCTTTCAATGTCAATTATTTCTGAAGGTGGAGATTTGTAGGTCAAGGAAAAATGGAAATTATGCAAATTATGAAACTTTGGTTTGCTCCCATTTAAAGATGAATGAAAATGAAATTTAGAGAACATGCAAGCCAAGATTTCCAGTTTCAGTTCCTGTTTAAATGGGGAAATCCTATGTGGTCTCCCTCACTGCCCGACTTTTTCCTCAGGGCTCTGTGCTGAAATACATAATCATTTCATGGGCTCAATGGCATAAAATTTACATGTTTTACAAAGGGCATATAGATTGTGCTTTCTTATTAATCATTTTTCTTTTTTTTAAAGACTTTATTTATTTATTTTAGAGAGAAAATGCACAAGTGGGGGGAGGGGCAAGGGAGAGAGACAAGCAGGCTCCCCACTGAGCAGGAAGCTGGATCTTGACTTGAGCCAAAGGCAGAAGCTTAACCAACTGGGCCACTGAGGTGCCCTTATTAGTCACTTTTCTTATGAAAAAACATTTTTGGCTATTTTTATGGCTGTAATATTTTATAGCTCTCTCTTTTCCTGCCTCTGTGTGTGTGTGTGTATGTGTGTGTATCTCCCTCATCCACCATTACTGTTTCCTACTCTGGACTAGAAACTCATAAAGGGGTAGGGAGATAGGCAAATGGAAAGCAGATCAAGGAGAGCTTGAGAGACAGAGCCTGTGAAGTGTCTCTCAGTCCATCAATATGGCGAGCAGTCTCTGATAGTCACTGCCAGGGCATGTGCTCCTAGTTAAACCAAGATTTCATGTGAAACAAGTTTCCCAAAATCTTCCCTCAGTTTTAAAATGAATTTCTGACAAGGGACATGGAATCTAGACCAGCAGTTCACCATCAACCCTCACACAATTTAATAACCTACCACTTAGGCATCCCATTTCATAAACGACTCCATATCTCTCCCCCAGGGCTCATTTCTCAGGCTCCCTTTTAGCCTGAAAGGTGATTTCATTTCATAGGAAACCATGTCCAATTCATCTGGGGTGAGACTATCAAATGGAAGGAGTCCATTTTCACTAGCAGCATTCCATTTAAATAAGATGTGCTTCCTCAGAGCCAGTAACACAACATGCAAAGCCAGAGTGTGCTAGTGCAGCAGCGTTAGGCTAAACAAAAGGTGGGGACAGGGGAGGACACTGCCGAGCCGGTCTGAGTTTCAACAAAGTGGGAAATTAGAAAAGTCACAGCCTGAGCGTTGCTGCAGGGGTGTGCGGCAGAGATGGTTAAAAGCGAGGTTGTGAACAGCCCACATAACAGATAGTTCATGTCGGGGACATTGTTCTGTGACCATTTTTGGTCAAGACGGGTGTGATAGAGTAAACAAAGAGCAGAAGAGGAACGCTGGATTTCTAGTGGATTCTAAAGTTAAACATAACAAGTCAGAACGTCCTAGAAAGCTTCAAATATGGGACAAGAGTGAAAATACTTGAAGCCAGCAGCTACTGCTTGAATAAGCTGGGCAGCAGGGCACTAGATCATGATCTGGTCAACTCTTTCTTTAAAGAAGGGTACAAAGGATCACCATCTCTCCATAATGAGATCCAGTGGTGAGTAGCACACCACTTCCCCTTTAGAGAAGCTTGCAGGCCCCTCCCCTAGCATATGATTCTGTTCCATTCTGTGTGTAATTGTGAAAACACCAATCAAAATCTAGTAGTCACCAAGGGGGATGTGTTATGTGAGAGGCTTCCAAAACACTAAGCGGTTGGATCTCAATGAATTAAGGGAGTCGTTCACAAGCTGTTCATTCAAGTTCAGCATGTACATCGAACTTAAGGAAAAATGCTAAACACCAATCATGGTTTGATCATGAATAATTTTCTGTCTTGGAATGAAGCAAGCACAGTATGGGGCTGAAAAGGTTATTTACATGGAAGGCAGGAGATGCTGGGTAGAGGTCAGGAAACAGTGATAGGAAGGAAAATCCCTTCTAGAATCTGGTTTAAAATTCATTTTCTTAAAACAATTGATATTCAAAGTGTTGTTTAAGCCTTTAATTATTCCTTAAAACCTCTTCAGATGTGTTCCTATGGCCTGTATTGTTGCTATGGAGAAAAGGGAGGGTTTTTTGGGATCAAATTAGGAACAGAGTACAAAAGAGGAGAAATGAAGAATTTGAGGTCAACGGAATGTCTTTGAGCAAATGCCACTCTAATGGATAAACAGGTGTGTCAGAAATTGTACACAGACATGGCTTCTTTTAGGAGGGGTAGGTAAGAGTTTTTTGATAAAGAAACATGGCCATTTGGTTAGAAAAGACTCAATCTGTAGTCAGAGAACAGACCTCTGCTACTGCTATCAAAGAGTTTCCCTTGCCCATTTGATCCAACTCTAAGGGATGGCTCCACTTGGGGACAAGGTTCAAAGACAGGTTTAAGTTTATGTGACAGAAGCAGCCCTGAACCCAAAGTCTGTAGGAACCTATGTCAAACTATGAGCCAAGGTGATCTTTATATACCTGCACCACAGAGAAGTATTTCGGCTAGAGCTGGACCTGTGGGCTAGCTTGTGCCATCAGAGAATTGTTTTCAAGGAAAACAAACAAAGATATTTTAAGTGCTTACTATATACAGGAAAACCATTTTCTTACCCTAAGTAACAGGAAAAAAGCTAGAAAAGTGGGTGGCAGCATCCGCCATCAAACTGTGGGTGACGAGGGATTGTTTGAAGTGTGTAATAATGGTGGTCTTTACAATACAAATATTTGCCATTGGGATAAAGATATGGGGAATGAACTGTGAACCAGATTGCGCACATTAAAAAGAATGTAAATCAAGGAGCTGCTGGGTTGAATCACAGTCTCCTGAGAAGTGTGATGATATGTGATAAAGCCACAAAGGATTATGGGCTATTTTTGTTGTCTTCATTTTCTTTCCCTTTTAACACAGAGAAGGAACATGCTGTGCATTGGGCTGTTTAAACACAGAACAGCTGAACTTTATTATGTTTCCTTTTAATTACAGCTTTCTTCACTGGGTTACAAGGAGGGCTTCTGTTTCTGGAAGCTGAAGAGGGTCTCACTACATAATATTGTTAACAGTGGTCCCTTTGGAGGAACAGGAAAGTGACTGGCAGATCCGTGGTACGGGGTTCCAGACCTGGGAACAAGATCTTGTTTGCCACAGATTTTGTGAATTATACTGTAGGAGGAAAAGGAATGCAGTTAAATAAGAATCGGGTAGATCTGAAATATGGAAATGAGGAGAATATACTCCCAGGGGAAAAAGCATGCAGAAACACTATTTCTGCTTACTTAATGAGAATTCATTTGTTACGGCATCTGTAAACTGTAAGTGCTAAGTCCAGGATGCTGTATGCTCTGTAACCTGGAATGTCTGGATGGGTGTCTAAAAGCCATAGGTCTGTAAAGGAACCAAATCCTGACTCCCTTGGAAGAGTCACAGAGTATATACCTAAGCAAGACTGAAACTTAAACCTGAGATCTCGTTTCAGAACCATGCCGATGGTATATGCCAGCATTCAACGACAGTATACTGCCAAGTTTCTTAAGCATTGGGAAGTGCTGTTCCCGGCCTTTTCCCTTTGAGTTAGCTTGGCCAAGGAAGATGCTTAGTTACCAAAGGGAAGAGAGAGGAGAGTCTGGATGGCCAAGGATAAATAAGAAAGAAATCCTGAAAGTGAGAAGGAAACATCTGAATATGATAAGGAAAACAATAGGTTTTTAGAGAAGGGGAAAGACTGTCAGCAAACTGAAAAAAAAAAGACTGTTCAATTAGGAAGCATTCTCAAAAGGAGGATTGGGTGGAAGGGGGATCATCTTGATCCTGAGAGCAACCCCAGCACCTGGGGAAAAGATTTAACTTCTGCGGTGAAATAGAGTCAGTGTTTCAAGATGTTGTTGGCTGGATTTGGGGATGGAAATAAAATCATGTTCTATTTGGGCATCGGGCCCAGTTAGTTCAATTTGCAGGAGAAGCTCAGCTAGATGTTACCAGATTTATGGTGAAATCTCTGTGATGGAAGCATCTAGACTAGAGGGACAACCCTGTAGGTCTTCATTAAGAGAACCGCTCTGTGCACTGGTGCATTAATACTGAGAGGATTAGGAAGAGTTCAGTGTTTAGAAACACAAAGATGGAAAAACATGAATACTGGTGCTATGTTTTTGATAATGATTCCTGTCCGTGTATTTGGAGCAGCCTAAAGGGATTCCGTCCAGGGAGGGTTGTCATCTGTAAACTTCCCCTCTCTTCTTGCACTAATTCTCATTTTGTCAAAGGTGTTATGGTTGCTATGGCTGGGAATACAGTAGAAGGTCACGCTGACTTTGAGTTGGTCTCAAGAGGCATTAGTAGGGTTCATGCTTGGCTGCCTGGAGCATCTCCATTGGTCACCACTGTTTATTCCACTCACCCTGAAGCAATCAACAGAAACAAGGACAGGAAGAAGGAATGAGACTAAGACCTTGACCTTAAGGGTTAAGAATGGAGATTGGATCAACACAAATGAAAATACACAATAGCACTAATAATGCTAATGTGAAAACATGCATGTAAGGTTACATGCAGCATTACCAGGCATGCTTATCTACACACAATCACACACACATACACACACATATGTTGAAATGCTGAGGAACTGCAAACTGACTTGGATATCTGGGTCAGATTGCTGGTCAGACTGAGTGTCAGAGAAAGGTGTGCTTACAGGAGTTTTGAAGTGGGATTCCTGGGGCAGGTGGGGAAGGTAGTGGGATGTGCTGCAGGGCAGGAGGTGGCATGCCTGGATCACACAGGGGAGAGAAGCAGTGCTATTGGGTGTAGAGGAGCTTGCAAAGTGGAGTGCCAGGGGAGGGTGGAGATAAATTGGTGGCTGATGAGAGACAGCAAGTTTTCCCACTGCTCAGGAGAACACATCAAGAGCCCTGCTGCCTGTTGGGTTTTGACTGCACTCTTCTCTGAGCTACTTATTAATTTATTTTTTAAAAGATTTATTTTCTTATTTATTTATTACAGAGAGAGAAAGGGAGAGGTAGTAAGAGAGAGAGAGAGAGAGAGAGAGAGAGAGCACATGCCAGAGACCACAGGGAGTGGGTAGGGGCAGAGGGAGAAGAGAATCCTAAGTAGACTCGTGCTGTGTGCAGAGCCTGATGAGGAGCTTGATCCCAAGAGCTAGAGATCACGACTTGAGCTGAAACCAAGAGTTGGATGCTTAACCGACTGAGTCATTCAGGCATCCCAGGGCTTTTTAAAAGAAATCACTATTGCACATGTCCCTGAAGGCCTGAAACCAGGACACACGTGGAAACTGAGATGCATTTTCTAGGACTCTGCCTGGGAGCAGCAGTGAAGGAACCACTAGAGGTGACAAACAACTAGGTGATGCACACGTGCCACCCTCTGTTTCACTAAGAAAGGAGAAGCTGCATCAGATAAAAACTTAATGGGCTGAAAACTGAGAAGATACAGACTTGAAGATGTCTTTCATGGATCCAAAGAGGTTCCATTTCAAATGCTTAAGTGGAGACGAAGACGGAGTTGAAAGCTCGGAATGGAGGATGGTCATGTACAGGGATGGTTTGATTAATGCCCACTAAGTGAAACAAAGACATTCTACCAGCATTCCATAAAATGAAATATGCAGAAAACACTCCCATTCTGGGGGAGCTCAGAGGGCCTTCTACTGAGGTTTGATTGGAGGCCACAGGGCATTCTTCTTCTGTGCCTCATTACAACAGATGTGGAATGTTCTAAATGCTTTCTCCAGATCCAGCCATTCCCAGGAAGAGAGGTAGGTTCCTGCCCATCAGTGACTTATGGAAGGAAATGATTCCTGCAGACCAGGTCTCTGGATTCCTGGCCTCCCACAAAGAACCGTGGGAAGTCAGCTCCAGCTCAACCCAGTGTCAGATCCCGGGCTGGCACATTCTCCCCCCTCTCTCCTTGGAGCTACAAGTCTGTTTTGTTTCCTGGTCCTCGGCACTTATTTGCCCTGCGCCGCCTCTCCCAGCCTGTGTGTGGATTGGGGGAGGGGGCAGGAACGCTGTTTTGCCCTCTCCTTTTGCAGCCTGCCATGCTTGCTTGCTTTCTTTCAAGGAATTTAAAGGTTGCCTCCCAAGGTCTGTCCAGTATGCTTCCATCTGCTTTCTCTATTCTGTTCTTGTAGGAAGCTCTCACTGGCTATATATCTAGGTCCTATTTCCTGCCTCTACTTTTGTGGACAGCAGCCAGGGACCCTCTTGGTGGAGCTTTTTGGTCTATGAATGGTACTACTGCTGCAAAACAGAGGTGTGGGGATAAATTTTAATTTATTTTTCAATTGGAAAAGGCCCAGTTACATAACCCAGCCTACAAATGGTAAAAACAAAACAACAAAAGCCCATATACCTCAAAAGCCCCCCCCAGATTTTTAAAAAAATAAATCAGAGCAACCCCTCCCCCAAATCCAAACCCCATCAGACCTCAAACAAAAGAATCAGTGGATACGAGTAATGCAATAGTTGTTAAAGGCATGTATGAAATCTGTGGGCTGCACTTCAGCCTGTCACAGGCAGTTATGAAAGATGTAATTTAATTTGCTTAAAAAAAAAAACCCGTAAAAGGCAGATTGGATAGCTGTATTTTAGCAAATGTGTTTGCGCTAAGGGTACCTTCTGTTGAACAGTTCTGCCCACAAGCTGTCTGTAGAATATAGAACATCTCTCGAGCATGCTTGCCACCTTGAAGCAGGGCAGTCGGGAGCAGAAAAAAAAAAAAGAACAGAATGCAGAAAAAAGGTGAAGAAAAAGAGAGAAATGAAGGACAGCAAGTCTAGTACCATCAATACATTTAGAAATGAGATTAGCCAAGTGTGACAATAGAATTTAAATGACACACAGAAAGACATTAAGATTGCAGTAAATAACGTACTATGGAAAATCCAGCCAGAGAGCACTTTCTGTTCAGCTTTAGCTACAGATTGGAACGAAAGCACAGGTCGATTATTCATTTTACTGGCTCTTTTGCATTCCAGCACTATACATCTTTTCATCTTAGCACTAATCGTTTAGTGGGTTGTTTTTTTTGTTTGTTTTGTTTTTGTTTTTGTTTTTGTTTTTAGCTAGTTACTCCAGTCAGCGATTACATTGCCCAATACTGCTCTCGAGGACTTGAACTTACCAACTATGTCAAACCACAGAGGGGTGTTAGCTGGCTGCACAGATACCACCCCCACAATCTCGGTGACTCTATCGCTTTCCATGACTGTGAAGTTATAAAACGGCTCGTCAAAAGTCAGCGGTATAGGTGAAGGGGGTGGTTTCTTAATCCATTCAATGTGGAGGCGGGCCGTGGAGGA
Source organism: Nyctereutes procyonoides (assembly GCF_905146905.1). Taxonomy (NCBI): domain Eukaryota; kingdom Metazoa; phylum Chordata; class Mammalia; order Carnivora; family Canidae; genus Nyctereutes; species Nyctereutes procyonoides. The sequence continues at coordinate 19,477,017 of NW_026575041.1, read as the reverse complement.
TTTCTGTGGGCGCCCGTTGTCCACTGCCTTTATCTACTCACACATGGAGAGAACATAGAAAGAGGTCTTAGAGCTCAGATCCCTTTGGAAATTTGGGTCTGTCACTCACTCGTTGTTGGCCCAAGAATCCATCCTCATCACAGTGTCAGCAAAGGGAAGGGAGAGTGGAAATCTGAGGAGAATGTGCTCAGAAACTGGGGGAGACAACTAAGTCACGTGGGGGTCCCCTATCACAATCACTGGAAGGTGGTCTGAACCACCACAACTTTACAGGTGTGGAAAGCGTGAAAACCAAAAGTTGCGTTTAGCATTTTCAGAGTTTTATGGGCATGATTGATAGTTACAGAAGTAGGAATAGCTAATTTGATTCCTTATAAATCTCATGGTGATGCCTGACAGGGAATAAAGTATGCTGTGAATCCTTAAGTGAGAATGATGCGAGAATGTGTGTGGTCGTGTTGTGGACCTCCTTCCTTCTGCTTTACTCCAGGGAAAGCCCTGTATTCACTCAGAATCCCAGGAGGGTGATGGGATAGGTGTGGGAAAGACCTTGCTCTAACTCCTTGGAAGCCCACAGTTATGCCAACTCTGAAGGGGTAAAGAACTCTCTTGGTGAAAGCACGGGCTTCTGGAGACAGTGAGATGGGGAGCAGGGTACTAATGACTCTCCTCTATGGTCTTATAAAAGAAGTGAAGAAAGTGGATCTCCTCATTCAGCTGTGCAGACCGACTGCTGCGTTGTCCTGGACTTCAATGATGGTTCAAGTCCAACAAGCAAAAACCACTGACAAAAATTTTAAAAATCAGTATTAAAAAAAGGATTTCAAAATATCACATCTTAAAAAATTAACATTTATAGGTGCATGGCTAATCCTTATAGCCTTTAAAAACAGTGACAACTCATATCGCCCAAATGTTATGTGTTCATGGAGGACCACTTTGCCCCAGCAAATTTCTGAGATGGAAGACCCTGGAAGACACATGCCCTAGGTCAGGTTTTTTAGGTGCACAGCCTGAGGCAGAAATTTCAGTACAAAACATTTTGGGGGTCGGGGGAAGTGTTCTCAGGAGAAATGGACTGAATGAAGCAGGATAAATGGAGAAAGATGGTAAACAAGGGTATGGTCTCAGCTGAAGTTTAACCTCCTCCACCTGACCCCATGGGGAGTTCTGAATCCTTAATGGCACTCCTGGGTTGGAGCCATGGGGCGGGGAGGGGAGGGGCAAGGGGTTGGTCTTTTGTGCCATTGGCTATCGGCTGTTGGGCTGGGGTGGGAGTGTGGAATCTCCTGAGTCAAGAAGTTCAGCCAAGGATGATTCTCCCCAGAAGGAGGCAGCTGTGAGCCCTTAGGCAAGACTCACAGCAGTTGAGGTCTAGCTGCACCAGCCTGGTGAAGGGGATCTTGGTGGGGCACCAACAGTATCCACCATAGTCTATCCAGTCCTCAAAGACTCCCATTGTCAAGTCTCACATAACTATAGTAGCATGTATTACATCAGAGCTGCTAATGGTAGAAATAGGGCCAGTTTTTTATTATCTTCTTTTCTCTGCCCACTGTTATGGATACGTTATTGAGTAGGGAAGAAATCCAAGTCCAGACCATAAGAATGAAAAGACAGATCAAGGGACTCAGACTATCCTTTAAAATAATACAGGACTGCCTGTATACAGCAGAGAAGGCTGCAAACTAAGAGAAGGACAGCAGACGGTGCTAACTCTTGACAGTTGTTGGGACCCAGGAAAGTGCCCCATTACCTGTAAGGATGAGCAATCCCCTTTCTTGCATAGGTGCTACTTTTCTAAAGTGGTGGTGGGGTGGGTGGTGGGAGCAGGCTGGCACTTTAGATGTGGGAATTTAAGTTTCTGTTTGAGATAGTGCTCATGTTTTTGTTTTTGTTTTTTAAAATTTTTCTAACCATGAAAAATGTCATTTTTTACTTAAGTTTTCCCACTTTTGCAGCTTAGGCAGAATAATCATAGCTGAGATTTGTGTCTCACAATTTTCACAGCTAAATTCATGTCCTATCATACTGTCAACAGTTACAAGAGTTGTTTTCTTTGGGAAGTCTTGGGGACACAGTGAGCGATATGTTGAGTGGTGGGTGTAATATATCACTCTGGTAATCTCCTACCCTCAGTTTCCACCTATGCTGAGCACCTTGAAATGATTTAAGGCTGCAGGAAGTGTGCCTGAGTATGTGATGAAGCAGGCTGTGTCCTGGGAACAAAGGAGGTTTGCTGATAGGACACAACCAAGGGAAATGGTATTATTATTTAAAAATGTCACTGAAACAGAAAGTAGCCTTCCACAGCTGTGTGGCTGCACCTGTTAGTCTAAAGATTTATTACTCAAACAAATATACATGAGTAAGAATATAACTCCCCCCACCATGAATGTTATTGAGGTTCAGGAAAATCTTACCGTTAGGATGTCATAACTCCCTGCTGTAAACTGCTTTCTGGAAGAAACCATGCCAGTTTTAGGGTCAATAAAAAACTTTCCATCATCATTCCCATCCACGATACTGTAGGAGATTTCTGCATTGGGGCCTTCATCTCTGTCAAACGCAAAAGCCCTATAAATGGGTTCTCCTCTCTTTTTTCGGTCACGTTCTGGCAGCTTGATCTGGTAAACCTTCTCAGGGAACTGGGGCTTATTGTCATTTTCATCCAAAACCTGAACCACCACCCAAATGGTGGATTGTTTGGGAGAGGAGCCGCCATCCGTCACAGTCACCTAGTTGTGAAAGAGAAAGGATTTTCCAATCAGAATGTAGAAAAACTTTCCTTGCCACTCCTCCCTCTGCCTGCCCAACCAAAGGCCTGTTCTGTGCCCTAGGGCATCTCAACTTCTCTTATTCCTGTAGTACTTGGTCAGTGCATGACTTTTCATAGTTCATCTGTAAGAGCAGGGAATGCCCTACACCCAGGAATGGAAACCATTGCTAAAAGGGTAGGAGGGAGGCAGAGCTCTCGTCGTGCTGTGGAGTGGAGAAGGGGAGAAAAGAGGACTGACTTTCCAAAAGTACCAGATTATATAAACTTAGTGGATGTTAAATGTGCCCCTCAGCAGACACCCCCCCCAATATAATCATTATTAAATGTTAACCAATGGGTATATCTTCTAATTCTTGGACAATGATGTCACCATCTAAATTCTTTCAGTATTCATTTTCTTTTCCATTTTCGTGTAAAATTTGTGAGTTTTACACTGCCACTGTACAGAAGGAAAACTGAGATATATGCTTTATAATTTTGATGGCTCATTGTAAGTACATTTGACAGTTATAATACATTTTTAACAGCAACAAAATATTTTTTTTTCCTCTCTGGAAAACTTTAGGGGCGGGGGGGATGGACACTTCTTCCTGTGTGTCTGAGGTGCTATTCTTATGAGTGTCTGGGAAAACTGAGGAAGAGGACAGAAATGAAGAAGAAGTCTCTAAAGAATTTGCATGGCAGACACAAAGTCTTTGAGTCTTAGTGTGCATAATCTTCTTGGTCATAGTGATAATAATTACTATCATAGTAATACTTGTACACACAGATGGCGACACAGTTTATAAAGCACTCTTCCATCCGTTGTATCATTCATTTTCCAAAACACTCTCTTTAGTATTTGGAGGTTTATTTGTTCCCATCTTAGAGATGAGTAAACAGAGGCTCAGAGGACCCCTTGTTACTAAGTGCTAAAGCCAGGTATTATTAAGTTTTTGGCAATTTTAATTTTCTGTGTGACCACAAACCTGGAAGAACCTATATTTCATCTTTAAATCATTACCTGGAATAAGACAGCTTATTACTACAAAATATGTGTTTGGAGGCTAGAAGGAACATAAAGACTTACTCGGCATCAATGGGAAAAAAACAACAGTGAATTACAGCACCTGGTCATCCAGTTTTTCACCTAATAAAGCAACCAGACAGGCATCATGGAAACAAAGGCCAAAAATGTAGGACAACAAATTAAAGGCTTTTTGCAAAATGGAACTGCAATGTAGCTTAGTTTCTCTTAAAAGCTGCCTAGGAGAATGGCTTTAATAGACTTGAGATACATTTTCATAGGAGTTCTTGCTTTCTTTGAGAAATCAATCAAGTTTCCTTCTAAAGTTATTTTCCCAATTGGTTTGTTACATTTCACAAAAGAAACACGTCGGAACCAGTATGTGCCAGGCCTGGGTTTTGACTCTTGAGATTTTCCCGGACATGCTGAGCTCTAAAGAGGCACGTTCTGCTGTTGCTGCCGAAGTAAAATGTTATACTCCCAGGTGAGTTGTGTTGACCAAAACACATTGATTTCTGGGCTGCTCCATTTCCCTGCCTCTCTTTTCTCCTTGAACAGCCTCTTTCTGAATCCAGACAACTCTCACTGTCTTCACTGTGAACATCACCTCCTCATCACTTCTCAATAAATGCCCTGTGGTGGGCTCTGAGATGGGGCTCTGGGGCTCCTTCTGGGCCAGGTGGATGCCAAAGAAAGGAGAAACTCTCTTGCCTGAGGTTCACCATTCACTAGAGGATCCTGCTGCTGTCAAAATGCTTTCTTTTGGAGTAGAACTGGATTTACACACCAGTTCCTCCAGGTGTTCTGCTTACAGGCAGGGAGAGGTGGCAGCTGCACAGCCGCATGCCGCAGCCTCCAGGTGTGCTATGGGGAGCTGGGTCCCGCATGGCCTTACCTTACCCCAAGCACCCAGCTGTCTCTCTTTCTCAGGCCCCACGGGCATCCTCAGGTCCTCAAGCAAAAACTCTGCCATCTAGAGCTTTTGCATATCCCACCCTCTCTCCCTGGAGTGCCTTCCTGATCCCTTCACTTGGGTCTTGCTTACTCACCCTTTAAGTCCAAGTGAAATGTCATTTATTCGGGGATGCTGCTCTAAACCCACAGACCGAGTGCCAGCCTCTGCATCATACCCCTCCTGAAGCACATACTTTAAATTACCCTATACTTTTCTTTCGCAGCACTTACTCTTGTGGAGATTAACTAAATACGTGATTCTTCATCTAAGCTGATAAGCTTGAAGGGCAAAAACAGACTTTGCCTGGTTTGTTCACTGCTCTCTCTCCCGCGTCAAGCCATGCAATAGAATATGCTCCACAAATGCTTGTTTAATGAATTAGACTCTAATTCAGTTCTTACTTAGGCAACCTCTTTAACCAAAGCAGCCTTACCTTATAAAACCTGCATTGACCATTCGATGTCCTTTTTTACAAGAGCCCCACACTGCTTTTCCTGCCTTCTGGCCTGTGACTCCTCTGTCTTTTCCGTGGCTTCCAGCACCACCTACAGCTGATCGTTCCCCAATGTGTACTCTTCTGCCCAAGCCTCGTTCTCTTTACCAAACCAGTACCTTCAACTATTTACCAGGAATCTATTCTCTGGACCTCTCATGACACAGACTGAAATCCTTACCTTCAAAACTCCCCCTTCTTCTATTTTGATTCCCTATGAAAGACATCCCCACCTACTCACACACTGGTCAGTTCCAGAACCCTTGGCATCCACCTAGAGTCTCTGCTCTAACTATGCACATCTGACCAAATTTGGGGACCAGCATGTGCACCTTCTCTGTCACACTGGCCCAGGACAGGCCTCCTCTGCATCTTGTTTGTTGCTATAACAGCCTCCTGGTCTCCCTGCTTCTGGCCTTCATCTGTGTTGTAAAGTGTTCTTTCTTCTGATCATGGCACTGACCTTGTATAACACCCTTCTGGGGATCCTTGAGGACAAGAATCTGGCCAGACTTCTTTATCACTGTGTGTTATCCACCCCTTTCCAGCCTTTCCGCCCCGTTACACTGGGAGCCTCGGAGGTTCTGAGTATGTCACGTTCTTATACCTCCATTCCACCATACAGCTGTTGTCTCCAAGGAAGATCTTCTCTTGAGAATACACCTGACTCATTCTAGAAGCTTCCATTCAAACACTCCTTCTGCAAAGTCATTCCTGCCTCCTGCTGATAGAAGAAGGCACCCTCACCACGTTCCCATTCCACTGTGTGCATAACTACAGAACATGAATTATCTGTGTTTTTAAGTGTCTGTGTGGTTTCTTAGTCTCCACTCACTCCTTCCAGGACAACCCTGGAGCAGGGATTGTCTCTTACTCATTATTGTGTTCTGGTACCTGGTACAGCCCTAAGTGTCAAATAAATGTTGTTAAATGAAATCAAGAATTAATTTACCCAAAACTGTTCCCTATGATAATAAGTGGAGAGAATGTTCAGACCCTGAAAATCTCTGTTTCTTCATCTGTGAGAAATTAAGAGACTGATAACATACAATCCCCAAGTGCTTCTTCCTTTATGAATCTATTCATGAGGGTTAGGCAGAGCTAGTACAATTTTAACCCTGCACTACGGGGTTCTTACCCACCTTACATCACAGAGAACACTATCAATCCCACGATTACTCATAATGATTTTCTAGCCACTTTCAAAATTGCTACAATCTACTGAAGTGATCAATTCATGCGTTTGGCCCTTTCAATACACTGTGAGCTACTAAGAAGTGGGGACCTCGACTTTTTGCTTTGCTGGAACCTAGTGTACTCTCAATAAATGTTTGCTGAACTGAACTACGTCATTTCTGACCTCAAAGTCTCAATTTCCATTTTTATTGCTCTAGACCCACTCATGTGTCCAGCTATGTTTGTATCTGGAATATCAATCATTAATGATTCTATCAGATTTTTAGACTTCATACTTCATGTTGCCTTAGGCCTCAACCCATCAGCTGGAATTATCTATGGAAAAGGAGAAGCAGCCCTGGAGATCGAAGCAAAACTGACTGAGATAAATCCCCACTATCTCCTCCTCTGTATCATTTTTCATTAACGATGAATTAGATGTTGTGTAGAAACTATTCCTTCTTGCTGTGCCACAGTGTGACAAGCGAATACCGAGCTATTCTAACCTGGATTTTCTGTTTTCATCAATGATCAATAATCAGTGCTTTGGCAATTAATCAAAGGCCTGAAAGATTAATTTCTTTAGGTGCTAAGGCCAGCACCAAACAAAAGGACCCACAACTAGAGCAGTACCACTGAGAGTACAGTATAGCCCATTTCATTTTTCTGTGGTGCCTTTGGGGTCTGTGACTATCAGACAGAACCAGAGGAAATCTATATAACCCAGTGGATTATAAAGATGGAAACACAAAGAAGAAAATGTTTGTAAGTCTATTCCTGTAAGATGCAAAACATTTATAAGAAAAAAATGGATGGACACTGAGAATTCTGGAGTTATGGCAGCTGGTAGAGGCCGTGCTTCTCACTCACAGCAATTTCCTGATGTATTTACATTTGGGGTCTCTCTCCCTGGAGTAGAATATAAGCATGGAGGCTGCCTGAGTGTGGAGACCTTGTGTCCTATACACAGTGATTATTAAGAATATCTGAAAATATATTAAATATTTCTAAAATGGAGAGTTCAATCTGGCATGCTCCTTAACCATTAACTCATCATAAATGGCAATTTCCAGGCCATTCCACTTGGCGTTGTAAACCTCTCTTCAGGGATTACATATCCCCCTTCCTATACTTTATATTTATCCTTGACATTTGTATCATTATCAGACATATATTTAACTCATAATCTTATTTATTGTGTGCCTTCCCATTAGAATATAAGCTCCATAAAGCATTGGTTTTCATCTATTTTGTTCACAGATGTATTCCTGGCACCTACCACTGGAGATGCAGTAAGCATTCAACAAATGTTTGTTAAATAAATGAAATATTCATCCAGTGCCTTGTAGTTACAAAAGTCTTTTCAAGGCAAATTGGGAGATAAACCAACCAACTAACCAACAAAAAACCTGGATTCATACTAAATTCACCCTCCCTTCTCCCCCACCCCCCGCCACCCCAAATCTTCTGTGATGTTCTGGACCTGCAGTCATCTGGCCTCAGTTTAGATACTTTCAATAAGACACACTCACTGCCTTAGGAAACAGCCCATTTTCTGTTTGAGGGGTTCAATTTTTTCAAAACTCTTTTTAATACTGAACCTGAATCTTCCTGCCTGTCATTAGCCCAGACTGCCTGTCCACTTCCCATAGCCTGGTTTTACTTTTTGTGACTATAGAGAAAAAGTCAAATTCCTCTTGCACATTGTGCCAGTTAACTACTGCTGTGTGACCCAAAACTAAGTGGCTTAAATAACCCATAATGCTTTTATTATCTCTCCTGGTTTTAGGGTAGAAGTTCTTATTTCGATCTCTCATACAATTTGCAGTCCCAGGTAGCTGGGTCTGCAGTCACTGGACATGTCTGTTGGTTGACAGTTGGGACTGAGCCTTGCAGCATGGTGGCTAGGTTCTAAGAGCAAGCAGACTAAAGGACACAAAGTGGGAAGTGCCAGTTTCCTAAGGCCTGGGCCCAGAAATTGGCACAGCATCACTTGATCCAGATTCTGTTGGCCCACAGTCCCAGAGTCCCAGATTTAAGCAGAGGGCTCATGAACCTCACCGCTAGCTGAAAGGAGGGTTAAGTAATTTGGTGGGTCATATTTTAAAACTGCTATACTCATAAAATCCTCCGGCTATTTCAGAATCCTCATTCCAGATTGAAAAACTAATTCATATAATCATCTCTCAGGTCATTTATTAATTACATATAACAGATTGCCATTCATAATACTGGTTGCCTCTTTCATGATGTTTTCTTTTATATATAAGCTTCCTTCTTAAAATACAATGGCTAGGACAAAACAATAAAACCACAGCATTTCAGACTTACTTAGGCCCCTGTGCAAACTACCTCCACTGTTCAAGACAATCTCACTCTATTCAGTCTGTGCTCATGCGCAGTTGGGGTGGTAGCCCTGCCACACAACTCTGTGAATGAATGAACTAAATCATTTCAGCCTTTTTCCTATGAAAAACAATAAAGTGTGTGGTTTCTTTTTGGGGACCGAAGAGCAGGATTTTATACTTGTTCCCATTACATTTTATCTTATTGGCTACCTATTCTAAGCTAGTGGATTAATCATAACGATGCCAGGTAACAGGTATCACCAGCTTACCCCATATCAATGACTCACTGTGAGAGGCACACCTCTTGCTGCTTCAATTCTTTCCTTTATTTCCTTTAATTGTTCAAACAATCTCATGAGATAGGTACTACTATGACACCACTTTGATAAAGAAATTGCATTTAAGAACTCGTCCTAGGTCACAGTGCTCATAAAATGGAAGAGCTTGTTGTAATCCTGTCAGGTTGGTCTAAACCAGGGATGGGCAAACTAACCCATGAGACAAACCTGGCCACTGGCTTTTGTAAAGTTTTATTGGATGCAGCCACGCCCACACATTAATGTATTACCTAGAGCTGCTTTCCTGCTCTAAAGACACAGTCCAATGGTAGAGGCAGAGACTGTATGGGTCACAAAGCCTAAAATACTTACTACTTGGTTCTCTGCATAAAAAATTTGCTGACCTCTGCTGTAAACCTACGTTCTGCTTCGTCTTTTGTTACAATGTTACCATGTACAGCACAACTGCTTTGCTCGGTCCTTTGTGTGGTGATTTACATTGTCACTATTTTTCACAGGAACCTGGTAGACATTGTCACTTCTATTCTACAGCTAGAGAGAGGCAGTGGGGCTCTTAAGTTAAGCAAGAAATTTTTGCAAGGCCACTCAGCCAGTAAGTGACAAAACACAGGTTCGCACCCAAGTCAATTTGGCGTCACAGCTCATGCTCTTTTCCCCACCCTGCACAGCCTATGTAGAAGCATCTGTTAACCATCTGTTCAAAACTCCCTCCCCAAACGTGGCTCTGGATCATCATCAAGCTTGGAGCGGTGTTTCTAGAATCAAGCTTTTCCCGTCCTTTGAAAATTGGGACCATCTTTGATGATCTCTACTCTTTTGCACCTTTCCTGTTCTCAGTTGCTTAAAAACTGCCACCAGGTCTTGGGTGGCAGCTGTGACTTCTTTCAGTTCTCTATCTTGAGACCCAACTTCTTTAGCACAGCTATATCTTCTGCTATTTCCTTACACTTCTATATCGACAGTTCCTGCTCAAAATCTACTCCCCACTTCTCTCTGATAAGGGAGCTGAGAGGCAGGAGGCAGGAGCTTCAGTTTCCTTGTTATCTCTTGTTTATCAGGTGCTCAGTGATTACTCCGTGCAGGCTCTCTTCCAAGTACTTAACAGATACTAACCCATTTGTCCTCACATCAGTCCTGGGGGAGGGAAGACAGGGTGATTATCCCCATACTACAGGTTAGAAACAGGCAAGGAAAGGTGAAGTAAAGTGGGTTCGACCTGGTCCAGAGTCTGTGCCCCCAACCACCACCCTCTGCTGCCTGTCACCTAAGTGCTTGCCCCAACTAGTGGGTGTGACCACATTCTCCTTCCTCTGAACATCATTTGAACGTATCCTTCCACTAGCCTCTGCACATCCCAGCAAGGCATCAACAGTTTACTCTTTACACTGCAGGTGGGACATGGCCTCAGCACTTCTGAGATGGAGAGCTTTTACTACCAATCCATATGCCACTGTCGAGGCTGATCGCACTCTAAATACCACGTATCTCTGCATTCACACATGGCTGCCACATATTTCCTCCCTATCCTGGCAATGCCCCTTCTTCTTCCCAAGAACTCTGTGTCCTTACTCTGAGTCTCCCGATTTCTAGGAGCTATTTTTTGCATCTGATACTCTTCTAAGGCAGAAGACAAAGCTCAAAAGAGATTTCTTTTTTCTCTCCTCCATCTCATAATCAAAAAGTCTCAGGAACCAGCTAATAGATTTGTGCAAGGAAGAAATTTAAAGATAAAGCCATTTAAACTAAGGCAGAGCTTCCAACCACAAGTGACAAGTAAGTTTCAGATATCCTGTGATACTGAACCTCTGAACTCTTGGGTAGATGAGTGTGACCTCATATAGCTGGACCCCCAGGGCTGGTCATCTCTGGTTGGGGTTAGCTTTTCTCTTTAACTAAAAGTACTGTATAAATATTATCATCTTCTGTGTGTACCATAATGGGGCAAAGGTTGTGAAGCCCTGTAATAAATTACTAATAATGTTACCCTTCTCTTGGCTCTGATTACATTCTAAAGCAATATGCCTCAGAAGGTCACTGGATCCAAAGGATACACTCTCTACTTGTCGGATTTTAGATGCTGTGGCTGCTGATAATTCATTCCAGTGAAGATGTCTATCTATTTTCACTCTTTTCTCATGAGCCCAGTTGTGGATAGCGATGCTCTTATCATTTATGTCTTTATTCTTGGTCACCACACAGGTAGGCAAACAGATGAAGGGGACCCACTCTTGAGTATTTTCTTATCCCTATGACATTTTCATATGCCCTGAAGAACCTCAAAGTAAAGAAAAACTCCATTTCTTTACCCTTATACTCAGGAAAGCACAGAGTCACTAGGTATTGAGCTAACTCACAAGTAAGTGGGAATTTAGACATCATTCATGTTCATTCCATCTGCTTTACAGATGATGAAACAGGTCTAGACAGATGAGCTTCTCAGACCAACATCATATTACTGGCAATAATCTTAATCTTTCCAAGACATTGGCTCCAAAGCTCCAAGCTGCCTTTTGAGCTTCAAATGATGCCTAGTGTTCATGACTTCTCAGCTGTGTGATTTCAATACTGCGGAGGTTTTAATTTCAGTATTTTTCAGAATGCTAAACACTTTTAAAAATGAATAAATGTGTTTAGAGTAGATGTTATGTTTACTTTTTATCCTCAAATGTTTCAGAAACATTAAAAACTGAATCCTCTCAAGATAGCAAAGAAGTTGAAAACAATTTTATTTCCTCTTCACAAGTGGAGAAATGGAGAAATGACCTTCTCAAAGTATACTCAGGGGCTGATATTAACATGGGGGCTGGAATTCAGATCTGTCTGCTTGTGGGCTTGGACTGTACCATTGGGAAGACAAGTGCTTCCTGCCATTTCTAGAGATAAAACTATGTACAAACACTAAATTAAAGGGTAGGTCTCAAAAGTGGAACAAGATAAAACGTAAAAGCACTGAGCTAAAATTAACCTGTACTATCACCCATATTGCCCCCATGGAGGGAAAGGAATAAAAAGCAAGCTTTAAACCACCTGCTCTTGGTTTTACTACACGTGATTTCTCTGATTTGACCTATCAGTTGGCATTAAGAAATAACTTGGGGATGGGTAGGTGTTCCAGTCACTTTCCATCATGCCTTGCCCATCCAGTCCTACTGTCTCTTAGGTACAGTCTAGGGGCATATTCTCTGGACTGTGGAAGATTCATGTCCCTGCTCTTCCCAGCTTTCAGTAAGGTAGTTCAATGTTTTAGGAGGTATATACTTACTGGGTTGAATACCTTTGTGATATGGTTTGTTTTAGATGGGAAAAGTCTTCATTTGAAACAAGGAAAAGGAGGTAATGGGGAATGAAAGGAAACAAGGGAAGAAGGAAGAGAGAAAGAAACAGGAAAGGAGATAAAAGGAAGTACAGAGTGAGGTAGGTAAGAAAAGAAAGGGAGGACATAGGAAAGGCATGCACATAGGTAACGTTTTGGGAAGAGGTGAATCTAGGAGGCATGGGGCAGCCTTCTGAAGAGAATGGGAAGTATTCCCTTCCATATAAGGAAGGCCATTCACAAAGGCATGGAAACAAGAAAATCTATTCACTAAGTGTCAGAATTAGCAATCTTTGGGGGAACATATGATATTAATCTGATGAGAGTTTCCTTTAAACTATCTCCCAGAAAATTCATTTGTCCTGAAACATTAAAAGCACAAACCAGAGGGGTGCCGTGATCCATGGAAGCAAGGAGCCTATGTCTTTGGGCCACTGAATCATGCCTTTCGTTTTTGGAGTCTTTGCCCAAAGATGTTACATTACTGGGGAGCCCTAAGATAAAAATATGCTCACAATCCACCCAGGGACCCCTTGTGAGCACTCATGGTCTGTCTTCTGCAGGGTGTGGATTCCCACAAGCCTGTGAGCCACTGTAGGTGCTAGCCCACATTAGCACATAGTTGGTCCTCAATAAATATCTGCTGGTTGGAGGCATGTGGGAAGCTTGCATCTCAGGACAATGAAGGTACCTTTTCATTCCATGTTTAGACTTAGCAGTTTCTAAGTGGCAGCTTTTGAAGAAGGATCCTTGACCAACTCACTTTGGCAGTGGCTGCTAAGATTATAGCTTTGTCCAAATCTCTTCTTTGCACTTCAGGAAATAAAGTATTTCCCAGCCTGACATCTCTTAGAGCTTTTTTTCCCTGCAGAGAGGTACACATCAGCTACTAATCTCATCACATTTCCATTTCCTTCCAGGCTCATCTGCTCATCATTTTCTATTCATAAGACTGGCTTGATTCTAATCTTACCGATCAGCAGGAACTAAACACCTCCTCAAAGTTTCTTTAGAATGATGGTGATTACCACACATGTGCTAGCTCCCCCTTTCAAACAGATGGGTCCAATCTATGTGCTCACATGTGGGCCATTAAGAAAGTTCTGCTATGAACTAAGATATGACATCATATGAGCCCTAGGACTAAATCCCTCTGTACTATTTCATAATTCCCCTGACATCAAGGCCTCAGTCCATATACTATTCCATATTCCCCTCTCTGTCAAATAGAATCCACCAGGTATGAATTACAACATGAGGTGGATATTGGTAGCCTCCCCTCATTTCCCAGCACTGGACCTCACACTTTCCATCACTTTTATCCCGGCAGACTCTCGTGCCTTTAGCTCCATTGGTAATTCAACATGGGTTTGTATGGCAACTCAGCAGGTCATATAACACCTTATCTACCTAAAAATATGAATTTGAAATCTTTCAACTGAAAAAAAATTAGGCCCGGGGTATGGATGATAGCACAGACAGACTAAGGTAGACTTCATGAAAAAATTGGTGGCCCAGAGATAGGCTTTTCCTAGGCTCATGCAGTGTAGTATAAAAATTTCTGCCAACATTTATAACTAGAAGGGTTTCATATAAAAATTCAAATTCCCAAATTCTCCTGAAGAATAAGAAGGACTGGCCCACCCCTGTCTATTGTGTTCATGATGCTTCAGCCATGTCAGTTGTCATTCATCAACAATATTGTGCAAAAGTTTTTCTTGGAATGGAGAAATACTTCTTGCCATCCATATTCTTATCAAAAATAGTTATAAAAGATAGCTGGAGAAGTCTTCATTTTCAAAGACAAATGGAAGAGAATATATTTCTTTTTGTAAGTGAAGTACATTCCTGTAAGCTTCATATGTAAACACTTTGCCCGCTATAGCTCAGTCATTTATGATGCCAGAGTGTGCTCTGCAGTCTTTTGAGCTTGTAACCCTTGGTTCAAGGTCTTGGTAAAAATCTCTCTGTAATAATCAGAGATAAAACTGTAGCTTTTGGCAGAGACTGCTCAGGGCAAGCAGAGTTGCACATATATCATTCCTACTCCGGGTACTATGATTTTATAAGAATCAAAATAAGTTTCAAAAAAAATTAAGGTATCTTTAGCCCTACGATCATCAAAACAACAAACAAATTTTCTTGAACAATTCTCTGGTTTTCCTCCCACATCTCATCAGTCATTAACGACACTGTTAGTTGTGAATCAGAAATATCAGGATGGAGGCAGCTCTGTGCCGGGATGTGCAGCTTGGTTACAAAGATTGTGAGCCCGATCCACTGCTCTGTGACCTCCCCAGCCAGGTGTCCCTGAGCAGGGCACAACCTGTATAATTCTAATGGCAGCCCCGACAAGTCTACCTCTGAAGTGTCCGTTGTAGCTCTCAGTTCTTTCTTCTCTCTTCTTGGGGTCAAGCTCTCATTATCTCCTGCCCCCACTGTTGTACGCATCTTCAACCTGGATCCCTGCCTCTGGTCTTGTCTTATCTCAGTCCATTCTTCACAAGACCAGAGAATCTTCTAATATGAAATTCAGATGATGGCAATCCCCTGCTGAGAGGACTTCAGTGGTTGCCTAAAGTAAATCTTGTGAAATGTGTCATGGAGAACATCAACCCTGCAACATGTCTGCCTTAAAAGAGAGGGTTCAGGATCCCAGAAGTCTGAAGAACACTGTAGTTAGATTTTTCTTGGAGTTTTACAATGCACATAAATCAGGGTAAAGCAAAAGCAAAGAAGCTGGTTTAACTTTGTTTAAATCAATATTTCCCAAGCTTATCTGACAACAAGACTCTTTTGTTGAGTGATGCTTATTAACATCCTTCAGATGTGATATTTTAGGGAACATACTTTGGGAAGTGCTAAATTACAAGACAAAGCCCACACCCTTCAGTATTAACCTGCAAGATTTTTTAGTATTGATAAGCCTGTTCACTGGGCTTCTCTCAGCTTCTAGTTTCTATCCAGTCTATACCCGAAGTCCTAATCACAATCAGGTCACTTAATTCAACACACATATACCACTGCTGTATAGTGTGCAGGGTTTTAGACATTGGGTATGCGGTGGCAGGCAAGTTGGGCTACCTTCTCTAGGAAAGCTCACTTATTCTTCCAACATAGGACATGTACTTCAATGCCCTTTCACCTTTGATGGGGTTTCTTACTGCATAGAAGCTTCTTTACTCCCTTATTCTTATAGTTCTTATAAAATCCTCTAATGCCAGATGCAAATGTCTGTTACTTTATGACAGCTTCTCAGACACCACCACGTTCAGAATCCTTCCTTTTTATGCTTCACTTGTCTTTATTCATATACTAACATCTCACTGATTACATACCTAATTATTATGTCTGTCCTCTTTAACATCCTTGCCTTGAACTAGCTTTAAGCTCCCTGGGGGTGAAGACAATGCCACATCAATCACTATATTGGCAGCACCAGGCACGATGTCCTGATACACAATAAATGCTAACCTAACATCAGTTCCCTTAGGTTTTCACAAGAGGCATCAGGAATCCAGCTCTGAATTGGTGAAGGGATTATTTATCCTGCTTTGTTTTCGTGCTTCTAACAGCATGTTATTTTAATTTTGAGTCATAGTAAGGATCTTAGATTGCTAATAAATTAGGGTAAATTAGGTAGATATCCTGTTGGTTAGAAACAAACATTATTCATTATCCCATTAACAGAGCTATTAAAAATCCGGTGTACTCTTGTATTAATCACACAACAGGTAGGGTTTGTTCTTTGCACATAATAAAATTAAAATCCCTGGGGAAACATGTCTTAGGATACAGCTACTAAAAGAGAAAGATGGGTCATCTTGGATACTTAAAGTATCTTAATTACTTTCACAAGACAAAAGGGAGTATATGTAAGTTTTAAATAAAGATCAATTCAATAGACTTACATGGATTCAGAAAGGCAAACTTGAGGATGAACATAATGGTCAATATGCAATATTTAGGAAGTGTTTATGACGCATCCATATTCAGGACATTTATCAGATATGTATTTATATTCATCCAGTTCTTGCCTTCCAGGAGAATGTAAACACATCCACTCAGTCTCAGATCTAACCTAGATTCCTCCTCAGAATTTATGCTCATTCCTATCAAACCCCCTGAAAACTATTAGTGAGTTCTCTGAGGGCAGGAACTTTCTTTCCATTCTCAGGACCTACAACAGGATGAATGAAAGCAATGTAGGGAAAAGTAAACTGCCAAAGACACGAAAACTCGGATACGACAAACATTAGCAATGGAATAATTCCATACTGTATCCAGAAAAGGAAATGTATTATCACAAATATAAAATATAGATCCTGCTCATTAGATGAAAAACCTGGAACTGTTAACAATTTAGCAAGGAATTTAAAAAAACAAGGACATGGATGCTCTGGGAACCCCTTTTGTTTATAAATTCTTGAATATTTGGATGACTGGTACGAAATAAAAAAAGCTGAGTTTCCTTTTTAAGCATTTACGTGTTTTGTGTTTTCTTTTTTTTCTTAAAACCCTTCTCCTAGAGATAAGGGGAGAAAAAAAAGCCAAATTATCTTTTGACCCTGAAATCAAATAGACTCAGAAATCCAATAACTTAAGACAATGAATAATCACCTGAAAGAATAATCAGAAAAAATAAAAGCCTAAAACTTGCACTCTGCTCCCAGTCAACACTCATCTATTTAAATTCCATTTAAAATGATTCTTCACTTTTTACTTTTTCAACATTGGAGGCAGAGGGCTCGGCAAGAACATTCTCATCATCATGCCCCAGAGGCAGCCCTCACCACCAAGCCTAACTAATGTAAAAACAGTGGCTGGTGAACTTTCTGCCCACGTCAAAAGCAAAATAGATTAAATGTGTTAAATCATGGAAGATAAATGAGAGTCACACTGCCCCAGGAGTCAATTAAAAATGTATAACTCAAGTTGTGCATCTGTAAACTCTAGAAATAGTCGTTTTGCCCAGGCAAAAATATTGAAAAGTCATTTGAAATGAAAGACCTTCCATAAGTACTCAGTTTCTCTGCTGGGTGAAAATATAATGCAGCCGTTTTTACAGATGACACTCTAGAATCTTGAATTTTTATTCTCAGAGTGTTATTATGATGACCAAACAGGACTCCCTACTATGTGTTACATTCACATAGGCCAGAGTCATGTCTGTATTTAACAGATATGCCCTCTCTGTTCATTTTATGGATCACGGCCTAACACTGCCAGGACAATTCTTCTCTCCTGTCTCCATCCCTCCCTTCTCTCTCTCTTTTCTTTCAAAACTTTCTTCTTAGAATATCAGGCCCACAAGTACCTATGTATGAAAGAGATTCCTGGCGGGCAGCACTGGAAAAAAGCGAGTAATGAATAATGAATATCTTTTTGTAAGACTCTACTTAGTGGGCAGCTGAACTATTTTGACTTTATGGCAAAAGCTCTTGGATAGAAATATTCCCAAACCATGTTTCAGAATGTGTGAGAAGCAGCAGAGATTGCCAAGCTCTTGGCAAGATTTATCACCATAACGCGCACTCACTGAAGGTTGAGTTATTTGCTCCAATCGTCCTGAAAAATTTCATTCCAGACTTTAACATGTAACTTTGTGAATGAGAATCTTTCTTTTCCTTCTGGCTTTGTCAAATATTACAATATTCAACCAATGTAAGAAACAATAATTCACTAAAATATATGGAGAATATCCTAAGAAGCCTTCTCTGACAGTAAAAGGGATCAGCTTAAGCTTCCAGAGTAGATTTTTACCAGAATGAAAAACTCTGCAGAAAGCTTATGATAAAAATGACTTTTGAATAGACTTAAAGGAGGTGAGGATTTCTATTGATCATAAAGAGTTATTGGTTTCCATGCTCCAATGAACAGGCCCATTACCAAAACATATAGGCTCCCAGTCCTCCCCAGAAATCTCTAGAAATGATATAAACAAAAGATCACATGAGGCATCGTTGGCAGCAGCTGAAGGCTACCTGGCAATGAAGTATGGCTGTTAAGAGGGAACAGATTCTGATCCTTTGGTTCTGAAATCCAATGGCCAGAGGCCCAGGACACACCACTGCACTCAGGTCAGCCTGAGTGTGGATGACCCATGCCCTCTTATGGCTAGCCCTGGCACACTTTGGATCTTCAGGCCAGCTCAAGTCTAAGTGCTCTTTTTCAGTGCTTTTGAGATTGTGGGTCTGCCATCAGGGTGATTTATTATTGAAAACTACAGGGTGACAGGGACCTCTCATATTCTGGGCCCCTAACCCATTTCAATAATAATATTGAGGCCATCTCATTCATGCCACGCCTTCAGAGCACTTTCATATCTGAGATCTCATTTGATTCTCCCAACAAATTGATGAGGGAAGTTGGTCAAGCAGAATTAATCCCATTTAATAGCTTATGTGAGATCCAGCAAGGTCAAAAGCTTTTCTTAAAGTCACTCAGCTCGTGGGTGACTTTTGAGACCACGAAAGATGTAGCACTTTGTAAAATCCAGGCTAATGCTACCATGCCCTCAGAGACTCAGAGGGCATGAGTTCAAATTCACAGACACTTCTTGGAAAAATCAGCTAACAGTGAGGGAGTATCATGTCTTCATATAGAAAGTATTATATTGCTTATATCAGAGTACTTTGAATTCACTAGTCTCAATCTGAAATACATATTTTATGTTCAATAATTAATTTTTGGAGACCTGCAATGTGAAAGCACTGTGGGGGAGAGAGAGATGAACATGAGCAAAAACATGGTCTCTGCCCCTGCATGAGCTTGCCACCTAGAAGAGGTAACAGGCATGTTTACAAATAAGGAAGGGATAATGGAAGTGGGAAAAGCTCTGTATGTGGGCTGCGTACAAAAGTTCTCAGTCTAAAGATTCCTAATGGTATCATTGATGCAATGGTGCCTTGTTAAATGCTACCCAAGGGTCCTGGGGGACCCGGTGTTTTAAAGGAACGTCCTTTCCTTTTGGAAAATCAAAGTCCTGGTAAAGGAATTTGTATCATTGATTTCTCTTTTTAAAAGGTGATTATGAAATTCATCCTCAGAAAATGAAATGTTTTAAAAATCTATCTGGAGTGATGTATTTATGTTGTTTTGGAGGGCTGCCCAAAGGATTTCTAAAGGTTTTGCTTATCCTTAAGACCCATATTTCTCACAAAATGCCATACAAGAAAAGAACACATCTTTTTTTTTTATGGGTTTATAGGACACCAGGTTTATTTGCCACTTATTCTTAGCATCCCTGCCTCCTCCTACATCCCTGGTCGATGTGAACAAGGGAATGCGTAGTTCTAGTTGTTTTTCTCAGCCTTCCTTAGAACCAAGGTAGATGCCTGCTTCTGGGTGACCTGACTCAGATGACAGCTGGACAGAAGAACGAGGCATTGTTCCACAGCTGAGCAATTCCTAACCCTGCCTGGCTCCTGGACGTCAGCTATGTGACTTATGTGAGTAATGCATATTCTGACTTTGAGTTTATTCTACCAAACTTCAGTAACTAATTCCACGAAATTTTAAAAAGCTGACTGAAATATACTGGGAATTCTGACTGCTTATGTTTAGTAATTCTGTGTAAAAATTAAACTCACCAGGTAAATTCTTACCTAATGGCTAGGTCATCAACTTCTGTTATTCACATGACTATCTCTGCGTCCCTTTATGAATAAACCTTCATACACACATAGTGATGTAGATGTACATATCCTTTCTCGGGGGTTTAGGAAGAGACTTCGGATGAGGTCTTTAACCTGCCTTTGGATTGCTGTAGGTAGAAATCAGGATCAAATTCCTTGCCTCTGACATCACCATGTTTTAAAAGAACAAAATGCTCTTTGCTATTCTTTAGACCACCAGTACTGTGGCTACCCAGAGAGAAACCCTGTTTGGTATGAAAGGACCCCAGCTGAATGGAAATCAGAGACTAAAATCACAGGCTGGTATATCGCCTTTGTTACAGAGTGCAATCAGTAGACCTCGAGGATTACTTGAAATTCCAATTTCTCCCCCCTCTGCTGACAGTACACTTCATCTTCTGCTTTTCCAAACATTTTGAATCGTGACTGAGAATCCGGTGAGGTATTACTGTTTCATTCTTCTGAAAGTTGCAATTAAATACCCTGTGAGGGGATGTCACTTTGCCATCTTTTTGGAAAGGTATAAGAGGAAAAAAATTAGCCATCAGAGGAAAAGAATTCATAGTTAAGGCTCTTTCTTCTTCCTTAACCACATTTTGTTGTCTCTTTATGGCAACAAAGGTCTGTAATCAGTGCCTGGTTCCAGCTTTCTAAAGACAGCAATGAGATGGGCAGGGGTGGGAGGATCATATCTCCATTTTACATGTAGGGAAGGAGGAAAAACTAAAAGACCACCCTAGAAGTGACTGAAATTGCATCTGAGTGACAGATCCTCTATATAGATGGGGCTCTATAGCTCAAATACTAGGAATCTTTCCTTTTCAAAAGGGTATGGTGTTGCCATAGTTATGACTTTCTTCAGAAAGACAAAATTTTCTACAATATCAGTAGATATGAGGCCTGGGCACTTTCTGGAGAGGCCACTTTGTGTTTCGGCAGGACAATGCTAATAACCTCTGGCAGTGATTTGGAGACAAAGGTGAGAGTCTCTGAAAGTGGACTGTTCTTTTAGCAGTCTTATGTGAGTCTGGCCAAACACCTAAAGGGTCAATTGGCATTATTTATTTTCTATGACTTAACAATTCTGCCTCGAAACGCCATTCTTCTCCTCCCCTTCACTCTTCCACAGTGTAAAGGGGTTCTACTGAATCAATGGGAGTCACTTTCATGGCTATCTAACCGTGGTCTGGTGGTCCCTGGGTGAGGAATTATGGTGTGCTCTGTGGTGAATGCATGTGTGGGCATGGTGAGCACCTTGCCAGGCTGGGGTCATGAACATCCCTATCTTGTTCATTTTCTGAAGGTGGAGGGCTGGGACCACCTTAGCTCAGGCTCTCTGCTGTTTGTAGAAGTTTTGTTCTATTATTATTTATAATAGTTGCTTCTCTTTATTCCTTTTGTCTCCCAATTTTCTCCCATTTTTCTTTCTCAGAATTGTGTAGTGAATTTAGATGTTCTGGATCTATATTCTATATGTTTTTTTTTCTTATTCTCTGTTATGCTTCTCAAACAGTGGCTCCAGATGGAGACATGAAACATGGGAGCCACTACAGACAAGTCAGCGGCCAAAAATGATGAGGCTTCTCTCTGACCTGAAAGAGTAACTCGGTCCCTAGCTAGAGAACTGTGCAGAAGCTTAAGTGGGGATCACTCAGTACCTTCAAAGAGCCATGTCCATGACAGGGTAGAGAAAGGAGGACAATGCTTCTGGGTCATGTAGGCTTATGTTCCATTGCAAATTTTCCCACTATGTCCAAGCTGCACCAACCTTCAGCAAATTATTTCAATTAAGCCTCAATATTCATAGTTGTTAAATGGGAATAGCAACATCACCTCCCAGAGAGTTTACTAGGATTAATGAAATATTATGTTCATTATTCAGCAAGCAGTTTTTAGAGTACCAACTACCTTCCTGGTAGGTACTGGAGACCCAAAGGAACAAAAGCCTCCATCTCTGCTCCCAGGAGCTTCCCTGCCCCTTGCTAAATGACTACTACCACGGCTTAATCCCACCCCTCCTCACCACATCACATAATTACCATTTCCTTTTGGTGGTGAGAACATTTAAGATTTAGTCTCTCAGCAACTTTCAAGTATATACACTGTTTCCAAAGAAGACACCCAAATAGCCAACAGGTGCATGGAAAGGTGTTCATAATCAAGAAAATGCAAATCAGAACCAGAATGAGTTATCATCCCACACCTGTTGGAATGGCTACCCTCAAAAAGACAAGAGATAACAAGTGTTGGCAAGGGTATGGAGACAAAGGAATGCTTATACATTGCTGGTGGGAATGTAAATTGATGCAGCCAAGAACTGTGAGTCTAGTAGTTTATTTAAGTGTCTAAAACAGTATCTTGCATGTAGCTGATGTTTAATATAAATGTAAGTTCACCTATTTATAAATAATAAATATAGGGGCACCCAGGTGGCTCAGTCAGTTAAGCGTCTGACTATGCCTCAGGTCATGATCTCAAGGTCCTGGGATCAAGCCTGGCCTGGGGCTCCCCAATAGATGGGGAGTCCACTTCTCCTCCTTCTGCCCATCCCCTTGCTCTTGCTCACTCTCTCTCTCAAGTAAATAAATAAAATCTTTTTGAAACTTAATGTAAGTTTACTTTTTACTAATTTTCCTTTAAAAACATTCTAAAATTGTTTTAAAATTTTATTAATTATTTTTATAATTTCACTTTAAAATTGTTAACATGTCTATGGAAACAGAGCATTAACTACTATTATTAATTTCTCTATCTATCTATCTATCTATCTATCTATCTATCTATCATCTACATGCCTCCATCCATATATCCTTCTAATCATTCATTTATGTGTCCACCAGCTTAACACATAACCTCTGGAATGAACAGGGGATTTAGTATTCAGTGGACCTCTAAGTTGGGTGGCTAAGAATTTGAGAGCAAAAGCTGTATATATAATGTTTTTGATGATACTGGCCTCATGGAATGGTCTTAATGCAAATGGCTTTGTCCTTATAAGATAGTGAAATCCTCTTCCAAGAAAGAACCTTGTGTGAACTGCAGTGATTGTTCTCAGAACTGCAATTCAATTTTACAATCATAAAAATGGCTATGATTAGCCCCCTAGTGACCTTAAAGTGTTAATACTACTTCGCAAAGTGTCAAGAAAACAATCTAGAGCATTGTGCTGGAAAAATCAGGCAGGTCTTTCAGGAGTAGGTGGGGTCAGACATGCATGCCTCGAGTCAGACATGACTTGCTCAGGCTCCATGGGGATTCCCTAAATTATAGCATTCTAGAATCTTTGCCTGTTTATTCACACATTCCATCAATCACCAAGGTCTTTTAATTCCACCATCAAAATCTATCTCAAAGGTACCTCCACTTCCCTATTCTTCCCTTAGTTCAGATCCCATTCACTCTCTTCTCGACCAGGGGAATAGCCTCCTGACTTGTCTCTTTTAATTTGGTCTTGCTCCGGCTGTAATCCATATAGTCCCCACTGCAGGCTCAGGGATCATTTTGTAAAGCAAATGTGATCGTTCGCTTGCCAACATTTTCAGCATGATTGCCCAGCAAACCTGCACACCATGCCCACTCTTCCTCTGTGTTTTTGTACACATAGCTTATTCCTTCTTTCTGAACCTTATTCTTTTTTTCTCCTTGCCTACCTGGCAAACATTTTTTATCTCACTTTTGAGTACTTATAATATTTCAAGGAAACAAGTGTGTTGCTTTAAAAAAAATAGTAGCCCTCATTTTTTTTCCTATAGTAATGTTAAGTTTACAGAAAAGTTGAGAAATATACAATTTTCACATATTCCCCCTCCCAGTTTCTCCAATTATTTGTATCTTTTACTAATGTACGGCATTTGTTAAATATGATGCAGCAATATTGGTATATTACTATTAACTAAGTCCGTAATTTCCATTAGAGTTCACATTTTGTGTTGTATATTTTATGGTTTGACAAATGAATAATGACATGTGTCCACTGTTACAGTATTATATAGATTAGTCTCACTGACCTAAAAATTTCCTATGCTTTACCTACCCAACCCTCTTTTCCTCCCTGTGAGGGAGACAAGGGTTCTACTGTCTGCAAAGCTTTGCCTTTTCTAGAATGTCATATAGTCGGAATCATACAGTGTATAGCCTCTTCAGATTGGCTCCTTTCACTTAGCAATGTACTTTCAAGTTTCCTCCATCTGTTTTTGTGAATTGATAGCTCATTTCTTTTTATAATATTCCATTGTCTGGATGTACTACAGTTTGTTTATCCATTCACCTATTGAAGGACATATTGATTGCTTCAAAGTTGGGGTGATTATGAATAAAGCTGCTGTAAACATCCGTGTGCAGGTTTTTGTGTGGCCATAAATTTTCAATTCATTTGGGTAAATACTAAGAAGTAGGATCCTATGTTTAATTTTGTAAGAAACTTCCAATCTGTCTTCCCAAGTGGCTATACTATATTGCATTCCCACCAGCAATGAATGAGAGTTCCTGTTTCTCCACATCCTCACCAACAAACACTGGTGTCAATGTTCTGGATTTTGGTCATTCTGATAGGCATGTAGGGTGTATCCCATTGTTGTTTACCCTCCTCTTTTCCCTAGCTTCAGTGTTCTACCTTTGTGATGCCCTCAGAACTCTCTTATTATATCAAGTGTGGATGTTCCTGAACCATAACCAGAAAGACTACTATGGTTTTCAGAAATTTGTATGCAATGCAACGACCATTTCTGGGCTGAATGAATATTTTGTTAATCATAACATTGTCAACCAAGTTAGAAAATAAGTTTATGATATAAACTTAGATACAGCCTAGATGTTATTTTTGATAGGTAAATCCAGAGTGGACATCACTAATAACTACAACACCTCTGAATCTCAGTTTCAAACATAACTAACTGTCAACTCCTGTGTGATTATCACCTCCTCCTTAGATGACCTCCTGCATACTCTGGCTCAAACAGCCCTGTTACTTATGAGCCTACAACCACTGGTCCTCTGCACATGCTCCCTACCTGCCCTTCCTTACTCAGCTTGGATTCCCCTCCAACCCATTCAAAGGCTTTGCTCCTGTAATTTCCTCTTTCCCCTGAAGTACCATTAAGTCCTTCCATACTGGATCATTTACTTGGAAACAAAAATATGCCTTCATGGTAGGCACCTTAAAAAACCCAAAACAAACAGAAACCCTCCTTAACTCAAATTGTTTTGCTATTTTGTTGTCATTGCCTCATTTGCTCATTCTCCTTCAAAGCAAAACCCCCGAAAGAGTCAGTCTACCTGTTACCTCTACTTCCTAAGTCCCTTGCCCCTCCTCCTGCAATTTACCTGGGCTTTTGCCTCCACAGTTCCATGTTAAGAGATTTTATCAATGTCACCAATGCCCTACACTAGCCACAGTCAGAGGTCCATTCTGTCTTTATCTTTCTTGACTTCTCACCACTTCAGATACCTCCAACTACAGCTATTTTGAAACATTGTCTTCTCTAGGCTTCTAAGGCACCACTGCTTGGGTGTTCTCCTTCTGCTTTCACTACTTCCACCTCTGCAGTCTTATTGAGTTGTTGGACTGCCCAGGGGTGCCTGGGTGGCCCAGTCTGACTTCAGCTCTGGTCATGAACTCAGGGTCCTGAGACTGAGCCCTGCATTGGGCTCCTTGCTCAGCAGGGAGTCTGCTTGTCCCTCCCCCTGCTCATGCTCTCTCTTTCTCTTTCTCTGTGTCTCTCTCTCAAATGAATAAATAAAATCTTAAAAAAAAATGTTGGACCGCCCAAAGTTTTTAGCTTTTTCCTCTATTCTATCTATATACTTTGTCTCATGGCTTCAAAACTTATCCATGGAGTAATGACTTCCAGCTTTAGATTTCCAGCCTGGGATCCTTCTATAGAGTGCCAATTCCCAGTGTAAAATCCTTTAATGCCTTCCTATTACATTTGGAGTAAAATACAGAGTTTTTATAAACCATGTCTTATAAGGCCCCTACATAAGTTGCCAGTCCTCTACCATTTCCCCAACTCCACATTTGCTGATATCGTACCCATTTACTTGGTTCTGGCCACTCACAGTGGCTGTCTTCCTTCTCTGTCCCCTGAAACATACCAAGTTCAGTCTTGGTTGGGCTTTTGTACTTATCATTGCTGCAGCTTGTAAATATCCCCTATCTGCCTTCTTCTCATTTAGGTCTTAACTCAGGACCTCCATAGAGGGGCCATTTGCTAAAACAATTCCCCTGGTCACTCCACTACATTGTTGTTGTTGTTATTGTTCTTCTTCTTTTTTTTTTAAATTTTATTTACTTATTTGAGACAGAGAGAGAGAGAGAGAAAGAGAGAGAGAGAGAGAGCATGAGCAGGAGGAGAGGCAGAGAGACAAGCAGACTTCCCACTTAGTGGGAAGCCCAACATAGGACTCTATCCCAGAACCCTGAGATCATGACCTGAGCCAAAGCCAAGTGCTTAACTGACTGAGCTACTCAGGGGCTCCTCCATTGTTCTACTTCTTAACATGTGTCCTGTTCATCTTATCCTTCTTCAACCCAAGCAACATGAAGATAGGCACTATGAGTCTCTCATCTCTGCTACACCCTCAGTGCCCAAAGAGTCCCTGGCATAGACTAAATGCACAAGCATATATATTCTGTACCAGCTGACAGTATCTCATTTAACTGTTAAAGCACATTACTCAGCCTTCAGGGCTCAGTTCAAATGATTGATTTTTCTACCTTACTTCCCCAGAAAAGGTCAGCCTCTGCTTCCTCTGGTGCTTTTACAGCATTTGGTGCAGACCTCTCTTTGAGCCCTCACATGCCCACTGTGATTTCTTGCTTGACTTGGCCCCATAGGAACTTGCTGCATCCCCAGGGTTTAATCCAGTGTCTAATACATAGGAGGCTGTCAAATATGTGAAGGTTCCACTGATACGGTGACACCAAAGGGAACCTCAGGGTGTTTCTCTCTCCCCACCAGAGATTGTCCTTTTTCCAGAAGAGGCATGTCGACTCCCCTACACAGGGTCCAGTTACTAAGAGCCCTCACCACAATTAAACTAGTGACGTTTCACCATGCATGAAAACATCAAATACTCATGGAGGGTTTGGAGGCTTGAAAATTTCACGCAGCTTCCCAAGGTGTCAATTTATCAGGAGGGGGTTACAGAATATGCTGGCTTATAAAGTAGTATGGCTTATGAAACAGAAAAGAAAAGGACACTTACAAGTGTTACTCTGTTAATCAAATGCCAGCCTAAAGCAGCTATTGGACACTGGAAAAACTTTCAAAAACTGACATAAAGAACATGGAGAAGCATTTACTTACTCTTAACCATCTATGATTTGATTATTCCTAATTTGTACCTCCTGCTTCAATTTCTTTTTTTTTTTTTTAAGATTTTAAAAAATATATTTATTTGAGAGAGACAGAGATGAGGGAGTATGAGCAGAGAGAGGGAGAAGCAGACTCCCTGCTGGTCAGGGAGCCTGATGTGGGGCTCGACTTCGGGACCCTGAGATCATGACCCGAGCCAAAGGCATAGGCCCAACTGACTGAGCCACCCAGGTGCCCTTAGCTTCAATTTCTTGCACATATTTCCCCTACATACATTCAAGGACCAAATAGGAAGTTTCACTTTTTTGGTTCCCTTGCCTCTAAAACGTAATGCATCAAACTCAACTCACTGGCCTGTGTCTCAAATCAAAACATGTGTTCTTAGTTCACCCAGGAGCCACCAGGCTCTTGTTCGCCTAAGCTGATAGCAGTTGGTCGGTTCTCCGTTCTCCCTCTCATTCTGTCAGTTTTCCCTTCCAGGGAAGACTGCTATCCAGCCCTTCATTTGTTTCTGTGGCTCTCCCCTACACCTGGTCTATGGTTTGATAAGTAAATAACAATCACCTATTTGGTGTTCAAGCTTCACATCTGGTCTTCACCTAGGATATCGCACACATGCTGCTAAAATGCTCTATCATTTTGCAGCTAAGAAGCCATCACAACTACCACATTACATTATAGTCTTATCTCTGCTCCTTATTCAAATTGATTTCCTGAACTTTCAAACATGAGCCTGGGGCCAATAACCCCAGAATATGCCAAGTTCCCTTGAGTCTTCTTCCTGAACTTTCCAGAATACAATCATTTATCCATCTACTACTATCAAGCAGTCCGCTTCTTCCAGTGACTCCAGGTCATATTCTAGTTCTGTCATTTGCACACAAAGCCTGTTGACATACAGCTTTGCTCCTTTTTTCGCGACTCTTACATTCCCACTGTCCCTGTCCTTTTCTGCACCTTTTGTCTCTCCTTCCTCTAGGCTCCAGCCCACTACCTACCCCTCCACAAATCTGCTGTTTTTTATATGTGGAACACTGCTCAGTTTCTCCCTGGGACTGACTTCCAACCATTTTAAATAATAAATTCAGTGGTTTTCTCCTCTGGGAAGCTGTCCTTCATCACCTTTCCACCAGTCAAGCAAATCTGCTCTCTTTAATCTCTTGGATGGAACCTATTAAACTATCCTGGGAGGTTTATTTACTGTCCCTTTTTCCCTCACTAAATCATGAGCTGCTTTATTCCTCTTTGTATTTCTAGACACATGGTCGACACTCAAAATCTGCTTACCGAGTGAGTGAGTGAGTGAGTGAGTGAATGATGGACAAAAAGATACCTGTTCCAATCCCACCCTCCTTTCAGGAGTGTAGATTGAGTCATTTCACTTCTACAAACTCCTTCTCTGTGATTCAAATTCTATTCCAGTCTTTCAATAAATAGATTCCTATAGCATCCAGACATTCTCTGTGTAATTGAATTATATATTGTCTTTACTCGAATCTTGTTTCCACATTCCTGAAAGGCAGGTCTCTTGCACCTTTCTGGCAATGCTGCCAGCACCTATCACAAGAAATAATTAGTAAATTGATGAATGGACTAACTGGGTGAAAAATAGATCCCTGGATGACAAAAATAAAACCAATGGAAAAAGTAAAATTGAATTCAGAAGACAGAATAATTCTGTGGAAGGTGACAGGAAAGTATAGGCAACTAGAATTTATGATCTATAACTTGTATACAAAACTCTGAACAATACAATTAAAGTCAACCATTCAACAAACATTAATTACGTGATTTTTATGTGCTGTCATTATGATAGGTACTGGCATCATGCCCTAATTTAATTTACTGAGGAGACAAAAATGCCACCCTTAAATTATATATATATATATATATATATATATATATATATATATATATATAAAAGTAAACCCCTATTCAACTCGAGATATAAAAAGAAGATATAGACAAAGGAGCAACCAACTGGACTCTTGGAGGTCTTCTTACTGTCTTTAAAGCTTTGTTCCCCTCAGAAGACTGAAGCTAAGGGCTCACAGAAATCCTTGAGCCACCTGAGAGAGAGCAAGCCACTTTTGTTATACTAGATTGGAGATGATATGAAAGCCATTTGCTATGTGAAGGTTGCCAAGAAGTACGAGTGAATTTGGATCGCTGGAATAATGCGGGACCTCCTGTTCTAAATGCACATATTGTAAAGCCAGCATCTTTGTGCTCTTTACTGACAAAAGAGCTTGGAACATCTGCAAGATAGACGTGAAAGATGGGTACTGCTGACCTATGCTTGAGTTTATTAATGTGGGCAGTACTGACATCTGAGCTCCATTAACTCTTCGTTATGGGGGGGGCTGTTCTTGCATTTGGGGATGTTTAGCAGCACTCCTAGCATCTAACTTCTAGATATCCATCCCCTCCATGTTCCCCCCACCCTTCAGTATGGTGACAGCCAAAAAATGTCTCCTGACATTATCAAATGTCAGGGGGGCAACACTGACTCTGGTTGAGAACCAGTGATCTATGCCATACTTTGAAAATATTTCTAGGCTTGAGAACAACTGGAAAGCAAACTGTAAACCATCAATTAGTTTTCTCATACACATTTCCATATTCAATAAAAATATTTTGCCTCCCAATGACTTTGACTAGTAGTTTTATTTTTTTAACATGGCTATTTATAGATAGATATGTCTTTTTCTTTTTAGATAGATAAATCTTAATCACATTGTATATATGATTTTATCTCTGGTCTTTCATTTATCTTTTCTCCCAATAAATCCTCAATATTCAAAACTTCTCTTTTTTAAAGATTTTATTTATTTATTTTTAGAGAGGGAGAGTGCAAGTGGGGGAAGAGTAGAGTGGGAGGGGGCAGAGTCTCCAGCAGGCTTTGTGCTGAGTGCAGAGCCCTATGCAGGCTTAATCCCAGGACCCCAAGATCATGACTGAGCTGAAATCAAGAGTTGGTCGCCCAACCAAGCGAGCCACCCAGGAACCCCAAGACATCTCTTGATAATATGGATAACTTGTCTTCTAGTATTAGTTAAGGTCAAACTTTGGTGTCCTCAAATCTAGACTCTGACAATCCCTAGCTTTCTAAAAAAGATTACCTGGGAATAAAAACTCTAGAACAGTGTAGTAACACAAACACACTCCCTGGAAAGTATCAGAGATCAAAAGGCTACTTCTTCTTCTTTTTAAAGATTCTATTTATTTATTTATTTGAGAGAGAGAGGGAGAGAGAGAGAGAGAGAGAGAGAGAGAGAGAGAGACAGTGGGAGACAGCACAAGCCGGGGGTAGAGGGAGAAGCAGGCTCCTGGCTGAGCAGGGAGCCCCACGCGGGGCTTGATCCCAGTACCCAGAATCATGGCCCAAGCCAAAGGCAAACGCTTTACCAGCTGAGTCACCCAGGCACCCCACAAAGGCTACTTCTAATGAATTTTAGGGGTTCGATGTTCCTGTATAGTGGCATGGCAATGCTGTGACTAGGCATCATGTTGTCTCAAAGGCTGAGAACTCTGAGAGACACAATAGATAACAGACAGACAGTGCAAGAATAAACACAGGAAGGACAAGGAAAAGGGCAGTGGGAGCAGCCTAAGTAAGGGTGATGGCGAGTGGCCACAAAACAGCAACAGGAGGCAGAGAGAAGCTAGAAGCTACAAGTGAGGCCAAAGACAGAAACATATAGGAAGTCTAGGATGTCACTTTAAAGACAAAAAGATCATCTCTTGGGTTGTGAGAAGACCAGAAAGAGCCCTTACACAAGGTGTACACTAGAGATTTTATTTTTTATTTTTATTTTTTTAAAAGATTTTATTTATTCTTTCATGAGAGAGAAAGAGGCAGAGACACAAGCAGAGGGAGAAGCACGCTCCATGCAGGGAGCCCAACGTGGGACTCGATCCCAGGACCCCAGGATCACACCCTGGGCTGAAGGTGGTACCAAACCACTGAGCCACCTGGGCTGCCCTCACTAGATATTTTAAAGTCAGTCCCTGCTCCTCTGTCAGTGCCCTCTTGGCCCTTGGGCTGTGCTGGCCTCCTGCCCAACCCACCACCTATAACACCTGACATGGTGATGACACTTAATTCTAGGCCTCTGGTCTGTTTCACCAGGCAGAGACCGCATTTCCCATTTTCAGAATTTCCAGTTGCAAACCAATTAAAAATGAAGAGTTCTAGCTACCAGGGCTTCCTCTATAATCCACACCAGGCCTTTAAAAAACAACAACAACAACACTTAATACAACTCTAGCTAAATAATTATTTGTGGGGATCCCTGGGTGGCGCAGCGGTTTGGCGCCTGCCTTTGGCCCAGGGCGCGATCCTGGAGACCCAGGATCAAATCCCACATCAGGCTCCCGGTGCATGGAGCCTGCTTCTCCCTCTGCCTATGTCTCTGCGCCTCTCTCTCTCTCTCCCTCTGTGACTATCATAAATAAATAAATAAATAAAAATTAAAAAAAATATTTCTTTAAAAAAATAATTATTTGTGTAACATTTATCTGATGACTATTATTAACATTTTGAGTTGAGCAGAATTTTAGTGAATGATTTATTTATTTATTTATTTATTTATTTATTTATTTATTTATTTATGAGACATAGAGAACATGAGTAGGGGGAGGGGCAGAGGCAAAGCAGGTTCTCCACTGAGTAAGGAGCCTGATATAGGGCTCAATCCCAGGACCCTGAGATCATGACCTGAGCTAAAGTCAGACATTTAACCACTGAGCCACCCAGGAGCCCCTAGTGAGTATTATTGAGAGTTTAGAACCAGAGTGATTTAGACTTCCACTGAACAGATTTACTATTAAGATAAATTTGATAGTGTCCTGATATTTTAATCCCATCCTTATTTCTTTTATACTATATTGGACAGTTTTTACTTTTCATGTTGAATCTGTCTGCCCACTGCTACCAAGTTGACATATTCCATTTATTATATATCCCAGTTGCTACATAATAACAAATGAGCTTATCATTTGAGAGGAAATGGCTTTAGACATTCTAGATTTCTTTAGTTGTTTTTGAATGTCATTTTCTATTATTTCAGAGTTTAACGATTCTTCTATTTTCAACCAGAATGACTTATCAGCTCTAATTTGGTGCTTCTGGCAACTCACTTGTTAAATTTTATCATATCATGTGTCAAGAGGTTGTTCTGGGCATCTGAGTATATCCTTTCCACTGTCATTAAAAATATTTCAAATGTTAGGCATTTTGTCATTCTTTTACTAATTATTCAAAGGGTAAATCAGCTGAAGATTTGTATTTCTAACAATAAGTAACCCAAATGTCACCATTTCCTATTGATATAATTGCTCTGGATCTTTCCTCAGCAAATTCATATTTATGATGATTATATGGGAAACTAGTATCGTCTTCAAATTGTGGTTGTTGACTATAAAATATGTTTCTAAGGAATAAACATACTGATAAGAAAATTAAACCACTTGTAACCCCTAATTTTTAGAAGTTAGATACCCTTAAAATCCTGGATATAGAAAAAAGAACTCTGAACTAGAACTTCCTACAATTTGTCAGAGCCTTTACGACAATTCCTTCCAATGTCAAGTTCTATAAACTTAATAGTAAGTTTGGTGAAGTGATTTAAAGCTCTAGATAGCAGAATTATTTTGGTAATTGTTAATTTAAAAATTTTTAAAAAGAGAAATTTTTAAAAATTAAAAAAAAAACAAACAAAAAAACAAACTGTCTACTTGTAGAGGGATAATGAAGAGATGGCAAATTTCTCCAGCGTGGCAAGATGTTTGTCACTATTGCAGTCTTGACTCAAGAGACAAATATGTTGAAAAGGAGTCTATATAAATCTATTACCCTAAAGATTAGAGCACAGAAAAGGAATAACTGTTTTGAAGAAAAAAAGAAAAGCTTTTTATAATCCTATATTAACATGCTACTTAGAAACCTCCCTACTACTTTTATTAGAAAAATAACAACCGTATCTGAGGTAACAGATTGTAAAAAGAAAATGGCCTTTAAGATACCTTTTACAACACTAGACTTCTATAGTTGTAGAATCACTTAAAAAATTCTTTTTTTTCCCTCCCTTTATCAGATAGCTTCAAAGTAGGCATTTAATTTGACACCATCACACTGGGAGCTATGTTTATAAAAAATGGATGCCTAGTGATAGGAAATCAAATTGAACACTATAATGGGGAACCTGGGTGGCTCAGTCAGTTAAGTATCTGATCAAGATTTCAGCTCAGGTCATGATCTTGGGGTCCTGGGATTGAGCCCTGCATAGGGCTCTGAGCTCAGTGGGGAGTCTGCTTGTTTCCCTCTCTTTCTGCCCCTCCACCCACTCCAGTGCATGTGCTCTCTCTTTTTCTCTAAAATAAATAAATAAATCTTTAAAAAAATTGAAAACTAGACTTTAAGTAATTGGAGGATGGATTTTTCTGAGACTCAAATTTCAATGAAGAATATTTTCAGAGTTCGACTGTAGAACATTTTTTTAAAAGATTTTACTTATTTATTCATGAGACACACACACATGCAGAGGGAGGGAGGGAGAGAGAGAGAGAGAGAGAGAGAGAGAGAGAGAGAGACAGGCAGAGGGAGAAGCAGGCTCTATGTAGGCAGGGAGCCTGACATGGGACTCGATCCAAGGTCTCTAGGGTCAGGCTAAACTGCTGAGCCACCCAGGCTGCCCGACTGTAGAACATGTTAATGGTTATGGACACAGGTGTTTGGTTCAGATGTAAGCTAATGTCAAATGTCTGTGGAGTTGAGTGGTTTTTCTGGCTAGACCTAGGCACTCTACTCTCCACCAATAGATTGTCCTCTCTCAGGGACAACAGGCAGTGGGATGATGATCTCATAACTTTAACAAGGTTGTGAGATTGTATTTGACAATTTCCTATTTCCTGCTGATTTGCCTTATGATGGGATTTTATTAATTTCTTTTCTGATATTAGTCAATAGTGCTTAGGGTGTTATTTCCCACTCTTGTGTTTCTTCTTGTATTCATGTGAATGCTTTAGAACTACTCTTTAACTTTTTCCATTGCTGGGAGAAATGTTCTAGCTGGCAAATGATCAGAATTGGAACATAAATCATAATGCAGTCAATCCTCAGTAACCCAAAGTGTACTAACCACAGCATAATTTTAATCACATCTTGAATTCCCCTTGCTCCTCTGGCTTTAGGCTCCTATTTAATGATGTGCAATTTAGGAACACAAAAAACCTTGCTAGATAAATCGGTGGCAAAACTCAAAGGCAAAATGTAAACAATGTTAGCAACAGCTGCTGTTATTTCTGCCACTTCCAGTGGGGTGATTAATCAAAAACTTAATACATATGTAATATTATGACTGTATTTTAACAATACTCAGGGCCAAATAATCTTTATCTTGAGACCACTTTAATTAAAATGGATCATATAAACTGGATAGCACCAAACTAGATTCAGCTAGATTGCTTGTCACAGTGGATTGTAAAAATGGCCCCAAAACTTTGTAGCTCTTTGTATTAAGAGATGAGTCCTATTTCCCAACCTTTTGCACTTGGGCTGGCTCGGTGTTCTACACTGAACGTTTGTGTCCTCCCAAATCCATATGTTAAAATCTAACCCCCATGATGGTATTAGGAGGTGGGGCCTTTGGGAGGTATTTAGGGCAGAGAGCTCATAAATGGGATTAGGGCCCTTATAAGAGCCCAGAGAACTAGTTGGCTCTATTGTGAAGGTACAAGGAGAAGTTGGCAGTCTGAAACCTGGAAGACGGCTCTCAGCAGACCCCAACCATGCTGGCACCCTGATCTTGAACTTTATAACCAGTCTATGACACTTTGTTATAGCAGTTCAAACTAAGACATTTGGTGACTTGATTTAACCAATATAACGCAGTGGCAGTGACACTGTAGGTTATGATCCTGAGCCTCAAGATGCTTTGTGTTTTCTGTCCTTGCTACATTTAAATCCTGAGCTTAGTATGTGACCAAGCTCAAGGATGAAAGGCTATGTGGAAGAGAACTGAGCACTGAGCATCAAGCACCTCAGAAGCCTGTCAACTGCTAGACATGCCAGTGAATCCATCCTAGCTCAACCAGCCTTCTCATCAGCTGGCCACTATCTGTGGAAAAAACTCAGTGGAGATCAAATGAAACAGCCCAGACAAGTAGAACAACCAAGGAATGCAAAACATCAGGAGCCAAGTTAACTTAGCCAAGCTAAGTTGGTTATTGTTCTAAGTCACTAAGTTTTGTTATAGGGAAATAGGTAATGGATGCAATTCTGTTTTACATTTTAAACCTTTGGTTCTCCGGGAGGAGCTCCTATCACAGTGGCTCTTAATAAACATTTGCCATTGCCATGAGTATCCATTTGTATGTCAAAAGACACAGCTGAGGCCAAAGACAAAACAGAACTTTAGGGAAATTATTTGGGCAGTTGAGGTTTATACCTTTAATGTTGCAATTAATAGTTGTTTCAACTGAAAGTTTATTGGGTTCACTGATGACTTTATAAGTATATGTAAGTTAAAGTATTATTTCAGGGTCATGGGGTGGCTCACGTGTATTAAGTAGCTGACTCTTGATTTCAGGCTCAGATTATGATCTCAGGGGTCCTCGGATCAAGCTCCATGCTTCAGGATTCTCTCTCTCTCTATATATATATATATCCCTTCCTTCCCAAAAAAACAAATCTTTTTAAAAAAGCATTATTTCATTCCTTTACTGGGACATAGTTTTTTAAAAAAAATCAGATTTACTGAGATATAATTTATATGCTATTGAGGTCACCTATTTCAAGGATGCAATGGAATGGTTTTTAGTATATTTACAGAGTTGTGTAATCATCAGAATTTAATTTTGAAAATTTTCATCCCCCAAAAGGGACTTAGCTTTTTACTTCATATTTTCCTGTAATTAATAGCTGATAAGATACTTTAATATCCCACTTCATATGTGATGATGTATTTCTTGTATTAGCAAAATAAGCCCATATTGCAACACATACAAGGTCTCGTTATAAGTAATGCCATGGCATTTAGAATCTTGGACTTTCACACAGAAATCCTAAGAGGACAACAAATGCAGAGTTTAAATATTTTCCCTGAAGAACTTATTTAGCAGATTTTGAGTTTGAAACCCTGGTAGAGTTGAATAATAATTCATTTTTATTCGACCCAAAAAAATTTAAGCAGATTTAGATGTCGATCAAGAGATCCTTTAAATTGCTATTAAAGTGAAGAAGAGTTAAGCTCCAGAAGCTGGGGTGTGGAATCTAGAAATGGGAATGAAGAAAAAGGAGTACAGGAGCAGAATGGGGAAAGTGCTGCAGATCGTAAGAGTGTCTGGGACACTTCTGCTCCCCCCACTGCAGGCTGCAACCCTGCCAAACCACATGTCCTTCTTCACCAAATGTTTCACAGTCCAGCACCTTAAGACATGTTTTTAATGAAAATATATCTCCCAACTATATGGTAAGAAATAACAGGCAAATATATTCATTTTATGGACACTATCTCTATATAGTTCCCTGTGTACCCACTATTTCCTAGAGAAAAGGTTAATTGGAATACATTTTTCACACATTTTAAAATGTAGGTTAAAACAACTACATTAGGGGCACCTGGGTGGCTCAGTCAGTTAAGCACCTGCCTTTGGCTCAGGTCATGATCCAGTTCTAAGATTGAGCCCCACATCATGCTCCCTGCTCAGAGGGGCATCTGCTTCTCCCTTTCTCTCTCCTCTCTTGCCACCCTTGCTTGTGTGTACCTGCGTGCCCCCTCTCTCTCAAATAAATAAATAAAATATTTATAAACAACAACTACATTAGCAGTAAACTCTTGTTTCATATTCAAGTTGTGAATCAAAAGAAGAGAACCAATCCTAAGGTTTCAAAGATATTAAAGTGCTCCTGGATCGATAAAAATGACTCCACCACAGCTTTTAGGGCCTAAGAGTCAGGCACTATGGTCAGTAGTAAGAGGATACAGATGAAAACCAACCTCTATTCTACTCAAAAGATAGCCTCTGAAAGATCTCTGGAACATGGATGTACTTTACATTCTAGATGCCTACATTCTATGTAAGTTCGGCCACAAATGACATTAAGCCCCATGGGATTAAAAACTCAAGGGAGAGTAGTGCAGCAAGCAGTTATTGGCCACTTAAAATGTGCTACGGGAGACCTAAGGGTGAATCCCACTTCCACCACGATGGAATGACCTGACAGCATCGCACTCAGCTTTTCCCTAAAGAGCTTTCCCTGAAACAGAGGGAGGGTGATGGAAAGTAAAGTCTTCCTTGGATTTTTTTTTCCAGTCTGTCTGAAGCATCTGGAGATACATATATTATATAGACTATATACATAATGATAGAAAGGTATGGAGACAAGAGCTGAGGGTATGAGCGTGCTAGGGATAATACTATGAGGAAATCTAGGTTAAGGGAAGCTACTGACACTTAGCACAGCAGTGAGTTTTAGAACAGATGGCTAAACTCCTCATGTAATAGAGGTAGTTGCAATGTAAACTCTGAGATCCTGCTGCAAGAGTCTTTCCTAGGAAATAGTAAATAACTTGGAGGGCAATGTTCTGAGAAGCACTTTTACAAAATATTCAGTGACAGGTGGATATGGCTGTGTAATAGGACAACTTCAATAAAAACCAAGAATGTAATGCTGTAAAAATATTTTCATGGGAAGCTGGAGTAACCTGATCCAGGTAAATGGTGTTCTGGCAATCTGACTCGATCCAAGGATATAGCTCAAAGCACAGAGAAGAACCAAAGGCTAACGTTTCTTAACCATTCCTTTGGGAGTATCAACTTACCAGAGACACAGAGCAGGATATTCAAATTTAAGATGATTAGAATTACCTGCAGTACAACGGTTCTCTGACAAGACTCTAAGCATCAGGATTGGATACAGAGAAACTAATGTTCACTTAGAGAAGTTCATTCAGACACAAATATTTATTGAGCATCTACTATATATCAAACAGTAATCCAGAGGCTGTAAGATTCAGTAGAGAACAAATACAGACTTGGTTTCAGCCATTATTCAATTTATAATCTCTTGAGGATAGATATAGGAATAATACAAGTAAATTAAAAAGAAAAGATAATTTCAGGTGTGAAGTGTTATGAAGACACTTCCACTAAAGGGAATAAAGAATGTGATTGCATTTTCAAGAGTGATTGCTGACAGCTTTCAGGCCCCACCATACTTTCTCCCCTCTTCTGTTCCACATCCAGGCAGGATGATAAGGAAGCTCAGTACTTCTGCCTTTGGTGCTGGCAAGAAGTTCAAATCTTGTTTGCCTGGCTGTGGGGCAGAAGAGGTCACTGCAGCTCCAACCACCCTCTAACTCCAAACCAGTCTACTTTTCTACTTTCTCCAGACACTTTTGAACCAGGTTATAAGCTTATCCTGCTCTCTCCAGAAAGTGCATTACTGGAGTAACAAACCCTTGGTAATATACCCTCTTGGTGTGTGTGTGGCATCAAGAGTCGACACTCAAACCGAAGTTTAGATGGAAGGTCCAACTTGCCTCTGAGGAGTGATCACATTGCTAAAACAGGGCACAGTTTCAGGATATACAAACAGCAAGATTCTCTCTCTCTCAAATCCATCAATCAATCTTAAAAAAAAAAAAACATAGTAAGAACAGAAGCAAGGTCTGGCTGGGCTGGATGCTTGTGGTCACAGAAAGTCACCAAGCCAAGCCTCCACATCTTGATAAAGAGGAAATGCAAAATAAATAAATAAATAAATAAATAAATAAATAAATAAATAAATAAAAAATAAAGAGGAAATGCAAAACTCTGTGGCCAGTTTGACAATCCACCAGGGCTCTCTAGCTGAATCCATTTTGGCACTTCCTAGTTTACCCCTTTCATTATAATATGAGTAAAAATATTTTGATGAATGTCATGACTGGAAATTTTGTCCTGATGGAGGGCTCTCCTCGCCTGTAAGAGGTGAGAGCTGGGGGTCCCAGTGGGCCAAGTCTTGCTCACCTTCTGTCCCTATCACACAGGGCACAGAACCTGTCTATCCTCAGCACTGAAGGAATTACTGTAGAAGTGAACTAAAACCAATTTTAAGTTAAGAACAATGTAATAGCTAAAGCACAGGAGTAGAAGAAAAAGGTCTGTCATAAAACAGCTTGAAAACAAATCTTCCATATATGTTCATACATCACCTCATACATCATTCACATTTTCCAGGCATTTTGAACATAGCGGCCTCAAACTTCGTTCTCTTGGTAGGTGGGTGACAGAGCCATTCCAGATAATTCTGACATTCTAATAACATAATCAGCCCCCTGATCTGTAGGAGGGTGAGTCATCAAGAGCTCCTGACAGACCTGTGAGATGAGATCAGACGCTCACCTTTAGAAGTGCAGTGCATACACCCACAATTATATGGATGTGCATTAGCTGAAGTGCTGAACTAGGTTTCCTTGTTGGAAGGCAAATAGGTACATTTGACTATGGATACTGCTGCTCTTCCTAGTCCTCAAAACGCCCTTCTGCTTTTGCAAACTTTGAGCAAAAACACTTATTGACTATCCTAGGACTGTGCTACGTATGAGGGACAATGAAATATGCAGGGATTTTCGACTTTAAAAAAAAAAAGATTTTATGTACTTCCGAGAGAGAGAGAGAGCTCAAGCATGAGTGGGGGTAAGGGTAGAGTAGGAGCAGACCCCCCGCCTCCCCGAGCAAGGAGCTCGATGCGATGCAGGGCTCCATCCCAGGATGCCAGGATCATGACCTGAGTTGAAGGCAGATGCTCCACCCACTGAGCCACCTGGGCGCCCCAGGATTTTTGCCTTAAAGAAGGAAACTAATAATAGTTGATATATTGCTATATGCGAGGCATTTTCTATTCTCTCTACACATGCTTTCCACACAGCACTTACAACAAGCCAATGAGGTGGCTGTTATAATCCTCCGCTTTACAGTTGAGGATACAGAAACTATCACATAGAATATGAATTTGCTCTAGATCATTCAGCAAATATACAGCAGAATCTCGACTCAAACCCTAGTCAGCTTGAACTTATATCCAGGCTCTTTCCAGCTATAGCAATGGGCTTCTTCCAGTTAAGCAAATGTACCATCAGTTTCTCTTCTCTGTTAAAACATTAGACCACTGCTACAGTTACAAAAGGGAAACTTTTCTCTCTTCCCTCAATGAACCTCTCTTCAGATTCCATCTCTACATGACTGCGACTCAGTTGGGATGATGAGTTCTTCAGAAAAAGTGGCTGTGGTGAGTGAACTGTCTATATCTCAGGATCAAATCCCAAGTACACATGCAGTGAAGAAGAAAATTAAACCACTTGGACCCCAAGTCAAACTCATCTGTGCTCAAAATACTGCAGTTGCCAGGGTGGTCACAACGTGCACAGTCAAGAACTTTATGGAAATGCGTAAAGCTAAAATACATGTAAATTTACAATAAAAAAGAAGGAAATCATCTCCTATATTTCTTTTCAGAAAATATTTATGAAAGTCTTGTTTTTGCACAAGGCAAGAGTAGGTCAACCCTGAGGTCATATTTGATGGTGAACGAGAAGGGGCTAAACAAGCAAGTAGCAGCTGGCATGATGGCCCATCACTCCATCTAAAAGGAAGAAACATGATGAAATCAACCACACTTATGGTATCTCTCTAGGTCTGCTACTGAATACCAACTTTTGACAACTGTGGGAAATAGCTACCCTTGTTTCTTCCCAAGGAACAAGTCTTCCCAAGTTCTGACCATGTTCCCATGTCTCTTTTATCTTAACTGAACTCCCACCTCTGATTGGGTAGAATTCCCTTATGCCTGGATCTGCCTCCCAACAGGCTGGCCCGATCCATCTCTTTCTTATTTCAAAGACCCCTTCTACCAGATCAATTATCTTTGTATACAACTTGTATCATGTCATCACTCTGCTCAGAAACCATTCATTGCTCTGTACTTCCTCATGTGTCTAGTCAAAACTACTACACCTCAGTCTCCCCCTCCAATGCTCCAAATCCTACATCCCTTGGTAGGTAGGCTGCTTTTGTGATAATTGGCCAAGGGTACCATATCCATCCCTCTCTATGTCTGCAAATGGATCATGCATGTTCTCTTCTTTTACATTGCTCCGCCTCTTATCCAAAGCCTAGGCCAAGTCTCCTGTCTTCCATGAAGTCCTCCCTGAGAAATCCAGCCCTTAACTCTTATAGGACACACATATTGTTCCTCACAATTGACATATAATTTTATGTACTACCCTACAGTTAATGACTGCTTCATGTATTGTTCTGGTGTGCCCCAACTGCTTTAGAGTAACCTTGAGTGTCATTACCATGTTTTATAAGTTGTAAGCACTCGTGTGTGTGTGTGTGTGTGTGTATGTATGCATGGGCACGTATGTATCTATAGTTATTTATTTATTGTATTAACCATGGGTTGTTAAACAAATCTCACACTAAATATTTGCACATTCTCACAAATGATGATTTACATAGATTCATAATCAATTTAGATATTCTCAGAGCATTTTATTGCATTTATTGATAAAGTAGATTTCTAAAAAGTAGGCACTAAACCTCAAATGAGATACAAGAAAAAGTTAAGGGTTTTGTCAGGAAATTCCAGAAGTTTTCTACTTTTAAAGAAGCAATAAAATAACCAAGGCCAAGGTTTCTAGAACAATTGGGAATTTCCCTTTATGGATGAATCATTCATTCATTCACTCATTCATTCAACTAAAGAGTTTCAGAATGCCTATGAGATACCAACTACTTTGTCAGGTATCAAGGATATTACT
Source organism: Nyctereutes procyonoides (assembly GCF_905146905.1). NCBI lineage: Eukaryota > Metazoa > Chordata > Mammalia > Carnivora > Canidae > Nyctereutes > Nyctereutes procyonoides. The sequence continues at coordinate 19,434,885 of NW_026575041.1, read as the reverse complement.
GGTATCAAAACTATCTGTGGACAGTTTCTATTAAGCCTAAAGGAAATGCAGTGTCATAGGAAAAAATATGGAGAAACTCTCAGATATTCCAAAGGCTGGTAATAGCCAGATTAGGCTGAGGGACAGACGTGGTTGTCCTGATAAAATATAAACTCATTCTAGCTCCATTTGACTTTGATTTAAACCTCTACCATGGGCACAACTTGATTGAAGTTGGTCAGAGCTATTTAACTAATTGTCATAGATATATTTTCTCTATTTCTCTCTCTCTCTTTCTTTCTTTCTTTTTTTTTTTTTTTTTTTGGTCTGTCAGGAAATTACAATGTGGATGGCTTGGAAGGTAGAGATTGGAAAAGCCAGTACATTGAGCCCCTGAATTTTAGTGTGGGAAGTAAGATTTCTCTGCTTTTTAATGAATTCTTGGACAACCCAATGGCTTTGCTCCAAAACTGTCCTGCTGGAATGGAGGATTATCTCACATGGGTCATTACACTTCCAAGCTTTAAGCCTCAGAATGAGCATTAAATTAAAATTCCCTGCACCTAGTAGGCAGAACATTGTGACACTTAAAAGATGTGAAAGCGCTAAATGAATTCTGAGCAATAATATTATCACCACCGCATATTTATTGAGTTCAACAGGGTGCTAAGTACTGTAGGGACAGATAATACAAGTGGCTGATACAAAAAAGCAACAGCAATACTCTTATAAGAACTCTCCCATTCATCTGCTTGAGGAACAGACAGTGTTACTAGACTTGTTAGAAATAGTCTCCTCTTTTCAAAAGTATCTTCAAGGTTCTCTATGCTTTTGTTTGATTTGAAAGTGGCCGATTTTCTACAGTTACCATTTATGAATGTGGCCAAGTCTCCCAATTTCAAAATTACCATAAGAATGCTGCAGGCATTATACACTGAAGAACTTCATCCCCTTGCAACTGGAAATTACAAGTGGAGTTTTCTGAGAAATCTTAGGTAAATTGGTTGTAAAATATGATATACATACCATTATGTTTTTTATTCATCGGGGGAATATGCAATTTCAAAATTAATAATACTACTCTTTTTAACTAGTCTTCTATTTTTCTGGGGGAAAAAATGCACACATTTGAATGCCAAAAGAATATTTAAATGATTTAGTTTAAAATTAAAGAGTGCAACTACTCAAAGTTGAGGCATGAAGCAAATTTCCCATTTTTAATGACTCTAGACCCAAATGGAGGAAGAGGTGAAGTACAATATATTCAGAACGTATGTGCAAGAACAAGTGTGCGTGTGGGTGAGCACAAGGAACAACGTGGCATACACAAAAACTAATTGAATTTCAGAATCCTGACTTACTTCATTTAGATGCCAGCCGATCGGGGTTATAAGAAAAAATTAAGCACTTTAGAGAAAATGGGTTATAAACTGTCATTGTTGAGTTTTAGTGTTCTGACAACTTTGAAAGTAACTGTAACGTAATTTCCCAAGTTGGTAGCTAAAATAATGGAACATCTGGATGTCATTGAAATGTATGACAATCAAGGAGAGAACAGAAAAGCAGTGGAACAATGCTTTCCCTTCGCTTCTAATTCTTTGTGGTTTTGAACTCTTGCTTTGAACCTCAATTGTGGCAATCAGGGCAGCTCCCTTCTCAAAGATTCACCTTTCAATCCGGATCCTAGGAGTCCATCTCTTGTCCTACTTATCGCTTCTGGCAGCTGCACTTTTCACTGACTTGCCTTCTTTATCTGCTGTTGGACCTTATGCCTGAACACCTGTGTGAAGTAAGCAGCCCGCAATGTCATGTAAAATGGTCAGAGTGCTGATGGCAACCTCATATGCTGTGTCTGGCCTTTGGAAATGTAGGCATCTCCAGATAATGTCATTTATTAAGCAACCAGAGTCTAACGCATTCTGTCCTTCTGGGGACAAGTGACCCTATCATGGACAACATAATGAAGCTGAACTATATAGACAAATGAGCAAGATATATTTGTCTTCCCAACTGGCTGCCTCATATACAGTACCTCCCTGTACAGTTTCTGGACTAGTCTTGCCATTTGTCAGATGTCTAATGTTACATATTATGTAGCTGGAAATAGCTAGACATGAACCTTGTATTATAACTAAAGCTCCACCTGGATAAGAACTCACTGCAACTGAGTTAAGATTCACTTCCTGCCTCCTCTGTCTAACCACAACAAAGGAAGGGGGCAGGAATATTAGCCTGGATTAACTGAGAGTCTAATAAGTATCACCTCAGTGTCAGGAGGGAACCAAGAACAGTCACTAAGGACCATGTAATCTATGGTCTCACAACAGAGGCATATTCATTAATTATATATTTATTTGCATTTTTACCCTCAAAATGGGATATTTTGGTGAAGCACGTTAGTTTTTCCTGCCCCCTCTTACCAAGTACTACATTTCAAAGTCGTCTGAAAGTGAAGTCTCCCTGAGTCCAGAGATGCCTTACCGTTGGTGTGCACATGAGTCTTTCCAGAGTCCCTTTTATTGAACGGCTCCAAGTTTGGAACTGATGTGGTATGCCTAAGGGGCTGCCCTTCTTTCCACCAGGTCTGCAGACACATCTGATGGAAGTCAGCTTTTCAACATGGGATGGCATATGTGCCCTCTCAAAGACCTGTCAAGCCTTAGCTAGTTTGTTTTGGATACATGCCCTCTTTTTATACCGCACTTTGTCACCAGTGGAGAATGCAGACAGCTATGCCAAATGTGAATTTTGCTTGTGCGCCCACATTTGGCAAATGTTTGCCCAGATCTTTAATTTGGGATCTAAACAGTCCATCATCCAGTAGATGATTTCCAAGGTACTATTTAATGCTGAAATGTCATGATTCTGGGGGATTTACTTGGACTTTGGTGAAAAGATGCTTACAATGTTATCATCTTGCTTTCAAATAGGAAAATGTAAAGGTAGGATGTTAATCTGTAGTGGAAGAGAAGGAAGTGGTTCATATGTGTGGGTAAAGTGTTCACATGTCTACTATTCTATAATATTTAGGTTTCATGATGAAGCTTCTAATTTTCTAAATGACACATATTAATACACAGTAGTCTTTTTTTCAAGCATTTCAGAGATATTTATGTGAAGATTTTCTTACTTTGTATAATTTTTCCTTCAATAAGTGAATGCTCTGAGGTAGAACAGCACAACTCCAGCCAAAGGAAGGATTTCTGCTCATATTTCTGTGTAGTCTGGTCAAGTGCATGAAATAATCCGCTAAGTGACATTACAGTGTTTTCTTCTTCAGTTGATCTACAGGCAGAGGAAGGTAAGTGAATGCCTTCCTGAAAATGGACACCAAATCAACTTATAGAAATATGAATAGGGAAGCTAGGGGGCTGGGCTGTAGCTACACAGTCTTCCAGAAAAAGTGATGGACAGTTCATTACTTAAGGTCATTAAAAACCAACCACAGACTGCTGTTTAATGTGATCTCATGTGAGCAAAAATGGAAATTGATAATAACACATGGAATACAGAAAAATGCCCACAATAAATTGAAAAGTGCAAAAAGGAGACTACAAAATAATACAGTGCTGTACCAATATTTCTGACAGATTTTATACATGATCATATGATATCCAGGATCATATACATACGTCCAAAAAGTGCTCTGGAAGTTTGTATTCCAAAATGTAAAAAGGGACCATCATGGCATGAGTAAATTATGAGTGTGAAATTCTTATTTTGCATATCTTTATGTCTCCCTATCTCTCTCTTTCTTCCTCTTTCTTAATTTTACAGTGAATATGTATTATACATTACATGTTTCTGGTACATCATAGTTACATATTTGTAATTATTTTATCATGAGAAATAATTATATTTAAAAAATTCTACTATAGGCTCTATTTAATTTCTAAAAGAAGAGTTTTAAATAGACCCAATTTTCTTCCTTTCACTGAGATGTATATACACATGCTTTAAACCATTAGACATTGAGTTCATTCTTCCTTACATACCGATGTCCTTGTGAAATGACAGGAACTTTTAAATGAGTTGCTCCTGGAAGCATCATTTTTATAGATGGGTAAATGGTTTTGTGTATGTATCAAAGCACACATCATGGGTCTGTCATGGCCTTGCACAGAGATTTGTAATTCTTCACTCCAAAGTGGGGCAAGCACATGCTGGCACTGCTGATAGAGATGGAACAACATCTCCTGCTGTCAAAACACTAAATAAAAATCCCATCCTATTCTCTAGCTGAAACCAATTGAGCACATCTCTAATTCCTGCATTCCACAAGAGTATCTGCTGTGGTCCTGTCCCTCTGCTGGAAAGATTACAATGTCGCCTTAAATTTAACTGCAGACTTTCTGACTTCACCTCCACCTGATGAGAAGAGGTCTATGGCCCTTGAATGGTAACGATGGGGAATGTAAAGGCGAGACTTTGCCAAACTTACCCTCAAGCGGCAGAAAGGCCATCCCCACACCAAGAAGAGAAAAATTCAGCCATTTATTTGGTAAGCCAAGGGATATCAGAAGTTGCTTTCACAGCATTCAGTTTAAAAATAAGACAAGAACAAAGGAAGCCCCTCTGTATATGGAGAAAGTTAGAAGACTTTCTGCTTTTCCAGCACACAGGGCTTGATAGGTCAGAAGCCCCTTGCTCTGTGTGAACTAGTTGCCTATTTTAGAATGTCTTCATAAAGCCTAAAAGGGATATTAATGAGCGGTCATACATTTTTAAAGATATTGAACTTTTAAAATTTTATTTGAAAGCAATATCCTAGAAATAGGGTTTATCTCAATAACATAACAGCAAAGTATACATTAGCACAGAGCTTAGCCCCACGCCCAATTTTAAGATTTATCAGCATCTTTAAAAGTGCATGCCAGGAATTATAACAGGGTAACTTATGAAAAATCTATGATCTTCCTTCTGAATTATATATTTATGGCTTACAGAGGATGATCGATTTCAGGTAGGTAAATGTGATTTAGGAACTTCTTTTAGGCTCAAGCACACAGCGGTTGGTGGGTGGGGCCTCTGTAGGGACTGGAATGCAGTGGGGTGAAGCCCTTCCCCTTCCTGCATTCCAGATGGCACCCCTGGAGGCCTGCCAACCTCTTGCCTAGGCTTGGACTTTCTGTGAATTTCTGGGTGGTACAGATCACTATTACCTGGCAAGCATGGATGATCTAATTTGTGGGTTACCCATAGTCTTCATTTGGAAGTTCAACCCATTCCCAGAGAGGCTATGATGTCCAGGTATTGTTCTAGGCACTCGTTGTACAAAGAGCAGTACTCCTCAGCTGCGGCCCTCCAGCCTATGATGGACCTTTACCTGAGGTAGGGCCAGGCAGGGAGGTGTGGAATTTCTGGAGAGCTCATCCTCAGTTTGCTAAGAGTTGAGGATGGCCTGAAGGAGGGGCAGGGCTTGAAATAACTAAGGGCAATGCATTTTGCTTATGGTATCTATCACTGTGTATTTTCTGGACTACTCATACCAGTATACTATTTCCTACACTAAAGGTGTTGACATTTGAATAAAACAGAAAAAGAAAAAATCCCAATTTGTGTTTAAATATTAAACACACTCTGTTAACAGCTAAAGACTATTTAAAACCTGAAAATGGTTATAATTCTGGGGAAAATTTGGGAGTTAGTGACAACACTGCGTGGGCCTAGAGATAGCTAACTGGAAAAAATCAGCTACCTGTCCCACGCTCATCTCAAGGATAATTACTTTATCAAGTCCTCGGGTCCTTGGGAATGATACAACTCTCCCAGATGAGCTTGGATGCCTCAGTGTCCTCTCCGATTCTGACTCAGAAAGCCAAGGGCGACTGCAGATCCTGCAGGAGAGACTCAATGACCTCTTCACAGATGGGCCAGACCCATGGCTGACTCCTCATTCAACCTATCTTAGGAGAATTGAGCCAGTCCAACTTACTTGGTCACAATACATTTATTTATTTATTTATTTTTAAGATCTTATTTACTTATTCATGAGAGACACAGAGAGAGTCAGAGACATAGGCAGAAGGAGAAGCAGGACCCTGAACCCAGGACCCCAGGATCACACCCTGAACCAAAGGCAGACACTCAACCACTGAGCCACCCAGGTGCTCTGGAAGGAAGGAATTAATGCTCTTTTGAAAGCTATGCTAGGTACATTTACAGATGCCATCTCTTTACAGAACCATAAGTATATTCAACAACTCTGAGACAAATTCAAAATACAATGCATTATATAATGCACTAGGGTTCTGAATTCTGCCATAAGAAGACCGCTTCAGGAATCACAAGGAAAAATGATAAGCTTCTAATCACAATAGCATACATTGAACACTTAACATGTGTAATACATATGCAACCCGCATATATGAGCCTGGATAAAGAACGGTGACACAGCTGGTGAGTGGAGGGGTCTGTCTCCAGATCCTATGCTTTAACTATCTCTATCTCTATTTGTGGTACAAAGGACATTGTTTTATAAGAGATGTTTTATTTCTAAGTCGGATTGAGTATGTATGTAAGAATACATACAGCACTATAGCCCCAAACATGAAATAACCAAATTTATGGCAGGTTTTCTCAATTTCAAAGGAATTGATGTTATTTGCCCTAACATACCAACCTATTTTCCTTGGTTCTGACATCCAGGACTGCCCTGACTTACCTTCCCTACAGTGACCTGCATCCTGCTGCCAACACCTCTCAGCATTTCACTGAAACAGTCTTGCCACAAAATAGATGAGGTTGGTAGCCTCTGATCTGCCACACAAGCAAGTCACTTAGAAGGTCTTGAAACAACAGCTCACTCGAACAAAGCTATCTGCAGCAAGCAGGAAGCAAACCAAAGTAGTTTTTCCTTTTTATTAATAGACGCACTTGAGTTGGAATCTCATGTTCTGAACCTGCTGTCATTATATTTTTATTTTCCCACAGACAGACTTAACGTGCTGAACTGGCTCATATACATCTGGCATTAGGCATGAGTCTGGATGATTTCTGAAGGGCCCCAATGAAATCAGACTGGACAGATCATTCTGTGGCTCAGAGAGCGCACTACACAATATAAACTAGGAAAGCAACACAAGGGGAAAAGAGAGAAAAGCAGCTTCAGAAGCCCAAGGCAGAGGGTCAATTTATCATCACTGCACTAGGCGGGGGATGGGGGGGAGTCAGCCTAGGCTCCTGGGATGTGTGACTCACAGTGGGGAGTCCTCATGATTTTCAGAGCCCTGCAAGGAATCTGGACCTCTTATTTGAGAAGGGATAAGCCATGGATGTGACACCAGATCTGTGGGGTGAGACCTTCTCCTCAACCCCTTGCCCCTCCTCCCCCAAGACCCAATCAGCGCTTGCCCAGGAAGGAAGCAGCAGCATAGCACCATGTGCAAGGAACCATTCACAAGTGAAAACAAAAGCAGAGCCTCAGCTCCCTGCAGCCTGTGTGCCCAGCTCAACAAGCTGTGACCTGCCTGGAGCAGTGATCTGCCCGCCAGCACCACCAGCAAACAGACAGCAAAAGCCTGCTCATTTCCATTTCCAGGCGGGGTCACTGGATGGAAGGACCTTTCCAGGTCCAAGGGAACAGGTTTCATTTACTGTTGCTCTACTAATTAGTGTTCAGATTTAAGGAGGAAGAAAACAAACACAATCTTTCACAAACAAATAAATTAGAGGTGGCTATTTATAGAACCAAGAATTCATTCCAGACAACTCTCCCAGCGCATTTAAGTGACTGCAGATTATTAACTGGGAGGCTAACCAGGGACAAGCCAAGCTAGGAAGTAAAAAACTGCCAGGGGCAAACAAAGCAGGCATGACGCCCTCGAGACTCTATGTAATCCAAGGAGCCAAAGCAACACTTCCCTTCTTTGGTTTGGATGGAGACAGGGCGGCGGGAAGGTGGCCCTCAGCTGAGAGCCCAACCAAGTCCTCACATGCTGTCATTTCCAACCTCAATGGAGTCTCTTCCAGACACAGTCCTGGGCTCATTTCTTGTATTTCTACAGGTTCAAAAGGGCACAGTGTGAAAAAAAAATGTGGGACAAAGAGATGATGAGAAACAAAATGCATTTTACAATATATGTGAGAAGATTACAAATTATGAGGCAGTAAGAAACAAAATCTTCCCTCATATCAAATGTTGTAAAACAGGAGCTCATTGGCTTATTAATTTATTTTTAAAAGTGAAGGTGTCAACTTTAGTATAGGGAGATTTGATTTTGGGTTTTTTTGAAAAAAATAAAGACTTTCTGATGAAACTGGGTCCACCTACTGCCACATTTGCTACTGGCTGAGCCCCTTTGGAAGGGACAGGTGAGAGTGAGACCTGCCATATTTCCCCTTTCCACACCCAATATCCACGCTGTTCCTCTGAGTTACCAGCCTTGAGGCTATCTTGCAATTTCTGTTTTGAGCAACCTATCCCTGAGAATTAATATTTGCTTTGAAAAATTTGTGCGTGTCTGATTCAATATTTACTGATTGGTCAATTGGGAGAATAAAAGTGGTATATATGCAATTCACACTGCTGGAAAGAGCTCACAAAAGATCATTCTCAAGAGCTCACATAGGGCCCCCTGGTGGCTCAACGGTTGAACATCTGTCTTTGGCTCAGGTCGTGATCTCAGGGTCCTGGGATCAAGTCCCGAGTCGGCTCCCTGCAGGGAACCTGCTTCTCCCTCTGCCTATGTCTCTGTCTCTCTCTCTGTGTTTCTCATGAAGAAAAAAAAATTGAAAAAAAAAAAAAAGAGCTCACACCAACCTGGACTGTCCTGCAGGACCTAGAATGGGATTCTTGCTCCTACCTCATATGCACATGTTCCCACACACAAGTACTCATGCATACACACCACTACCACCACCATTACAATTACCACCACTACCATCATGATCACCTCGATCACCATCACCACCAATACTCCTTAATAAACTGAAGTTGGAGTGCCAAAGGCCACCCCTGACTGACCTGCTTATGCCCTCTTGGGGCATTATCTGAAACATGAGAATGACACTGATTTAGAAAAATCTAAAGGGAAAGGCTTGTTCCTGAGCCAAGGGACAGGATTTCTGGGAAAGATGGGTTGGAAAATCCTCACTGCAGAGAGTGGAGGCAGCAGGCCCTCGGGAAAGTAGGCACTTGAGGGGGTGTGGGAAGCAGTTGAAAATCAGTGTCCACCATGAGAGAGCCTTCTGTGAAGACTTTTAACTTGGGGAGACTTATACTTGTAGTTATGGAGTGTGGAACATGGAAATAACCATATTTAGGTGGAGGCTTTTTTTCCTGCTCTACTGTATTTGTAGTGCCCCATCTCTCAGTATATAAAGTTGGATGTGTTTATATAGCCTTGTGAGGTGGCGGTATGAGGAGAAAGGGGCAAGGGTGGGCCAGTGAATGAAGTCTGCCTACTGCAGCAATGTGCTTAGGAGGCCATAACAAACGACAACAGGCTGGATGGCTTACGCAATGGAAATTTATTTTCTCACAATTCTGGAAACTAGAAATCTGAGGTCAAGGTGTTGACAGGGTTGGTTTCTTATGAGGCCTCTCCCCTTAGCTTGTCTTCTTTCTGTGTCTTCACATGATTTTCCCTCTGAATGGGTCTGCATCCAAATTTCCTTCTCTTACAAGGACACTAATCCCACTGGCTTAGGGCCCACCCTAATGGCCTCACTTTAAATTAATTACCTCTTTTTTTTTTTTAAAGTTGCTATTTATTTATTTATGAGAGACACAGAAAGAGAGGCAGAGACATAGACAGAAGGAGAAGCAGGCTCCCTGTAGGGAGCCCAATGTGGGACTCAATCCCAGGACCCCGGAATCACGACCTGGGCCGAAGGCAGATGCTCAACCACTGAGCCACCCAGGCATCCCTAAATTATTTACCTCTTTAAAGATTCCAACTACAGTCACATCCTGCAGTCCTGGGGTTTAGGACTTTAACATATGACTTTCAACACATGCGATGCAGCCTGTAACACCTGGTCTTTTTTCCTGCTGGTGTTCAAGCTGGTGCACCCAATGAGGACACAGCATCCTCTCAGATGGACTCTGTCTTGGAGCATGGGGCGGTCAGTGCCGAGTGGGGCAAGCCCCTGTCCAGAGGAGTGGGCACTGAAGAGAAGCTGAGGGAGTAGTAAATGGATAATCAATGATGGATTCTAAAAGAAAACTTCCTCTCTTCATACACAAATATGCTGATGCTTGAGGGTGGGCTGATCTGACACCGGGGTACATCTGCTGTGAAACAAGAGTGGGAAAAGATGATTACATTGGCCACATTTCAATGTGCTAATGGATGTGTAGGACCGTCCCATCCTATGAGGAGAGGAAGACGGATACTGGACATGACTGTGAAGTGATTGTGTGACCTTGGATCTCTCTTATCTCTTCTAAGTCTCAGTTTCTACATCTGTATAATGCGGGAGAAGTGTCTGGATGATATGAATGAAAAGCAGCCCCTTGATAACAAGACAGCAGCTAACTACAATAGCTCACAAATAAACAGCAGGTTAGACTCCAATGACCTCATTCTGAAGGGTGGAGAAAAAAAATATTCAGTGGACAAAACACACTAGCTCCGGTAACAGAAGCTTGGTGCCTCGCCCAATGCCAGGCCCAGAATCACCATGCTATAAAGTGTTTAAGACAGGAAGAAAAATAATAGTGAATTTCCATTAACTTTGTCAAAGTTGGTACAACACAGGAAGAAACAGAAGTGAGGACCCACTCTTCATCCAAGGCCAGTGTCTGCTACAAGTGCTGTTTGGGGGCATGGACCTACCATCTTTTTTGAAGGCCTTTTGGTACTTTCTGCAAAGTTTCTTAAAGGTGTCAGAGAGAAGAACCTAATGAGAAAAACCTCCACTTCTCTTGTAGTTAAATCATCAAACTACAGACTGCTTAATAGGTTGAAATAGGCCTGCAATTCTTCACCACCAGAAATTACCATCATTTCAAGAGCAGAGGCTTACCAAAGGAAGAAACTACTAAAGATGTGCACTCAACTGAAGAAATCAATTTGCATCCTAAGGCAAGAGGAAATGTTACAAAAACTTACCGAAGAACAGTTATTTTTTTTTTCTTAGAAAATAAGACTATAAAAAGGGATGAGAATTTCAAACAGGAAGAAAAAATTGTCACATGAGGTATACCTTATGGAGGACAATGGATGATATGCTAAAGGGAGGGACAGGGAGTAAGTAATTTAAATCCCTGTAGATCCAGTGTATCCCTCTGTAATGTATTTTGTTATTTATACCAACTGCACTCTAAATTCTCGCCACTTTCTCTAGGATACTTCAAATTACACACACACACACACACACACACATTTTACTATCCTCTGTCTTTATGCTGGTTACTGGGCCTTGTCATCTTTTTTTTTTTTTTTTTTTTTGATAACGCTCTTTGTTCTCTTTGGAAGACTTATCAGAACCATCCAGCCTCGAACAGAGAAGCATTTCAAGATCAAAAGGGAGGCAAATAATACTCTTTCAGCACATGAGATAAAGATTCACACATAATTAAGCTGGAACTACAGGATTATTTAAGTGGATATATCTTTTGAGAATAACTGAACTGCTATAAGCTATTCAAAATACAAGGGCCAGGACTCAGAAAGAGGGAACTGACAAAGTGTTTGTTGCGGACAAGTGGGGAACGGAGGGGATGGAAAAGTGGGAGGGATAGACAAGGGTTGAGGGGTGTCTATGTGTGCCTGGCCTTCTGCACAGTTCATCAATGAGGCAGGGATCAATGACCCCTGTTTTATGGATAAGGAAAAGGGGGATCACTGTTAACTTGGCAAGGCAGATGGAAAGAGGCAGTGTGTCCCACTGTTTTGGTCTCCATGCCCAAGCATTTCATGGTGTGCTCAACTGCCATCCATCATCTCATCTTGGGGGGAAAAAGGCCTCTTAGAGTAGTCATTCATTCATGGGACACTTATTGAATGCCCCCTGTTTACCAGGTACTAGAGTAGACACTGAATACAGAGAGAAGTGCGACACAGAGAACCGACAAAGGCCGCCAGCATTCACGGAACACTTGCTGTCTGACAGTGTCCCGAGCACTGTTCACCTGTCATCTCATAACTCTTCACACCAAGCTTGTGTCAGGGATTGTTATTCCTCACCTTGCACATGTGGGAAACAGATCTAAGCCTTGTGGGCAACCCCAAAATATAATCTCAGGCCTGCCTGAATGTAACATCCCAGCTTTTCCTATGCGGCTTCTAGTCACTGTCTGGGTAAATCAAGCTTCAGGCCCACGAGACATTTAGATCTAGCAGGTGAGAAAACAATCGATACAAGTGAGTATAACGTTAGAAAGAATTAGTGCATTTATTCCCTTTTCACAGCACTCTTACTCTGATAGTGAGGTCATCAAGGCTAAAGTCATAACCGCAAAGCTAAAGCATTAATTTGCTATTTAGTTTATGCGTCCGTTATCAATGTCCTGCATCTGTTTGCCGGAATTAGGCTTTTACCTCTGCTACGATCATAAAAAGCTATCAAGGAATGTATATAACTTTGAAGAAGTAGCTAAAAAGCCCATATTTTTGCATTTTATGGTAACCGAAAAGAGGACCATTCCAATGTTTACACATAACAAACTTCAAATTAGGCCAGAGTTAGCACTTAGAATTGACCAGAGAAGAATACATTGTCCTTGTGACTCTTTCCACAGTTTTTTGCTGCTCTTCTTTCTTCAGCAAATCCCTTAGATTCTGATCATGACAACTGTTCTCTTACAGTCAGAGATGGAAGGTGAACGCTTACAGACTGAAAACCCTTATATCCCTTACATGGTCAAGCTAAATATCTTAATTCACTGTACAGAGCACCAGCAGTATACAATTACAGTGCCTTCTATCATGAGGAGAGCAAACTAGAAACACATCATTAATGGCCTCCTTCCTGGTTACCAATTCGGAAGTGTACCTGCCAGGTCAGCCTCTAAATGGGTCCTTTCAAGAAGAGTCAATTTTGTTTTATTGGGAAGGAGAGATATGAAATAGAGTCAGAAGGTTAATATGAGTTTAAGAAGAGCATAGGGTTATCTTGGCAATTAAAGGCTCTCCAGGAGGTTAATTACCAACACCCCCACTTAAAACTCACACAATGTATCAGCAGTTTCAAAAATCTGTGTACAGCAGAGCTCTCTCTTCTGTACTGAGTGATACTATTTTACTCAGTTTTTGGAGGACTGAGTTAAAGCACTATCCTTCCCAATAGCCATTAAGAAGAAAAGAAATGAATGTCCTTAAAACTGTCACAGAAAAATTTTGTAGAAAAGAGTACAGTGTAGAAAGTGAGAGCCAGAGAGAAAAAGGGAGATGGAGAGAAAGGGAGATTGAGATAAGCTGGTGCCTGAAAACTCAGCCAAAGGGCGACTAAAAGAGAGTCCAAATCATGGGGATCCTGGGAGATGGGCAGAGCAAGGCTGGGCACTTGAGGGTGAGTCGGTACAGTTCTGCTGACCCTTGGTATTTAAAATCTCCACTCTGGAACCCCAGAAAAGTCAGCATGCTGCCTGTCAGCCAGAATCATGATGGGGCTTGTATGAGACCATTCTCTTTGACCCACTGCTTTCACCCTGGTTGAAAGAAGTTTCAGGCCCAAGATGAGATCACTGCTGTCCGAGGTGCTAAGTCAGAAAACCAAAACTTGGATCGCTTTTGTGTTTCTGTAAATGGTCTATGTGACCAGAACTGAAGGCTATCTGGTCAGTCAATCCCCAAACGCCAAAGCCGACTCTGGGCTCTTTACTCTGTCATTTCTCACAAGGCTGGCTACGCAGCCCCAGCCAGGCAAGATAATTTAAAATTTTTCTCCTCTTTGTTCTTTACTCTCCACCCTGTGAAAACTTCCTGCTTTCCACCCCATTTTGCAGCTACTGAGTGGAGACAGTCAGCTTCGTGAAGTTTGTTTCTATAATCTTAAGTGTCTTCTCTAGTTATTTATTTATTTAGTTAGTTAGTTTTTATTTATTTATGATAGTCACACACACACACACACACAGAGAGAGAGAGAGAGAGAGAGAGAGAGAGAGAGAGAGAGGCAAAGACACAGGCAGAGGGAGAAGCAGGCTCCATGCACCGGGAGCCCGATGTGGGATTCGATCCCGGGTCTCCAGGATCGCGCCCGGGGCCAAAGGCAGGCGCCAAACCGCTGTGCCACTCAGGGATCCCCTATTTATTTATTTTTTAACAACCTTTGTCCAAACCCATCATCATGTCCACGTGGATGCCTCTAAAAGCCCCCTGGAGTCTCCCCACTTCCTGTGCCCTGCCTCAGCCACTTCTGCTCAGCTGAGTAGCTTACACTGGGAAGCATGTCATGTCACCTTGGCTTAATGGCTTTCCATAGCACTCACGAAAAAATGTGTCACTGTCATTATGGCCCTGTTTGCCTTCTGCAACTTCATTTCCTATCACCCTTACCAACCTCCACCTTTCAACCCTTCATCACCCTGGCCTGAGTAATCACACTAGCCTTGAGCAGAATCTTGACTTCATGTCACCCAATGTCACCTACTCAAAGATGCCTTCCTGACCAGTCTATAGGATGTTGCCTACCACCCCCATTTTGGGGCACTTAAAAGGGAAACTTATTTGAGTAGCCTCAGAGAGCTGGTATCTGGACTTATATCCTTTATTCATTTACTATGTGACCCCTGTCACTTCCTGTTTATACTGTATCTTGAGCACACAGGGTAGAACCTGGGATTCAGGCCCAGTCCAGTGGCTGCTGTCTGGGGCTTCTTTCTGCACGTCAGTTTGGAGCTTCTCTCTCTGGTGTGTGGAGATCAAGTTGAATGTTTAGGAGGCTTAGGTATTATAACACTATACAATTATAATTAAAACCACAGCAGCTACACTTTACTGAGCACTTGCTTAGTGCCAGGTACCAGACTGGAGGTCATACACATATTTCTCCCCACAACTCTAAGAGGTTGCTAGCAGCTGTGCTATACTACTTCCTTAGGCAGATTAATACCAGGTACTGAGAAATGCTGTTCCAGATCCATCTGTGTTAAAAGGATAAAAGTATTCGGTCAGTATTTATACAAGTCTGTAAAGGATGCAAAACTGTTAAGGATTCTTCTGGGAAGCAAATTCAAATGCCTGGAAAACATGCTTCCCTATAGTCATATTCTGCATCAAACCCCCGCCACCACCCTTTCCAGAGACAGGGCAGTAAGTGATTTCAGGCGGATTCCTCAGCTAATGAGACACCCTCCTTTCTCCCTGCTGGCAGGTAGCGGGTTCAACCATCTGAGAACACCACCTCCCTGGGAGTCCTGGACTCTGTTGCAAAGAAAAGGAGCACATAAATATAATATAAGGTGTTATTATTCTGGCAAATGTACTCTAATTCTGGACCAGATACAAACTGCAGCCCAATAGTATGATTTTGAAAAAAGAATTATAATAATTATTTTTTGGCAGCCTGGAGTCTTTCATCTTTATGAGATGATAGCAATGTTTTAAAAGGGTTATCACAGTGCTGCATGATAATAATAATAATCTTTTATTACATATAATGCTTTAAGAGTTTTAAAAGTACTTTGATATAAAATACAAGGATCGATCCTAATAGCAATCCTTTGAGGTATATGGAGTAGTAATTATTTGCCACATTTCACAGTAGGGGAAACTGAGGCCCAGAGAAATTAAACAGCTTTTATCCATTCAAGACAATCATGGCAGGGTGACTCCAGGATCTATAAGCACCATTTCCTAGTCCTGTACTTGTTAAATAAATCGTTGTGAATTGATTCAAAGGAAAATACCAGGAGAGATTCGAAGTGTGAGTGTGTGTGTGGAGGACCTGTGGATTCCAGTTAGTGATTCTTAGGGACTAACAGGCCATTTTAGAAGAGTGGATGTGTGATAAAACCTTAACAAAGCCCTAACTTCCATCGTCATCTGTTCTGTATCAGACTGTCACACTTAAATCACAGTGCCATACATACTACCCAGACTTCAAGCTTCCCAATAAAGATACTGGTTATGTATAGAAAGAATGTTCCATGAAGCTCTTTCATATCTATTTTTTCATCTCTTGCCTTATGGTGTTTTTTTTTTCCTCCAGAAATAACACTCTTACAGTTTATGTTGCTGCTGTTTCTGTCCTAATGAATTATAGGAGTACATTTTATGGTTTCAGAAACAGTCCTCTCAGGCAGTGAATCAACTAGCAGGCTTCTCTTCCTCAACCCTCTCCTCAGAAAAGAAATGAGAAGCAAGGCAACACACGTCTTCACAAATGATGTACTTTGCTCTGATCACAGCACTTTTGCTCTTTCTCTCTTCACATCGGAGGCCCTGGAGGTTCACAGGGCTCTGCTCCTGAACTTTCTTTTCTGATGATTGACAAAGGGGCCTGAAGTCCAGGCAGGGATATTGAAGCACCCTGCTTATTTTCAGAGGGAGGCAAAGGCGGCTCTGCTACCTCTGGTCGGCACACAGGAGTGTGTTGGAGGAATGCGCCAGAAGTCTCTACATTCAGAACCAATCAGCCCCAGAGAGATATCTTCATTTTGGAATCCACTGTTCGAAGACATATAAGTCCCATTTTACGCTGAAGGTGAAAGGAGTTCAGTGAAATCAGCTTTAATGAGTGCCAGTTCCCTCTGCGCACTTACCTCTAGAAAATGTTCTGCCTGCTGTTCTCGATCCAATTTCCTTGAAGTTGTTGTGATCAAACCTGCGTAGAAATGAGAATAGTTGACTTTTGAATATCTGGGCAAGTAGCTTACTGAGCACGGAAGCAAATCCAGTTAAAGGAAGAGCAAAAACGATAGGGAACAGTAACAGTAACTCTCCGATTCCCAGTGACAATCAAGATGGTCTTGAATCATTCTTAAGACCAAATTCACAAAGAAAACCTGAAAAACTTGTTCCGGTTCTGCTTACCTCTGTGAGGTGCTATGATCACTCTGGGGATGTGAAAATTCACTAAAGGACCCTTGTTTTCCTGGTACTAAGGACTTCCAATGATTCATTTGCATGTGACTGAAATGCTACAGTGAGAACTTCATTGAGGATTTCAGGTTGTTGGTGCCGATCAGAATCAGGCTATGAAACAGCACTTTCTTATTTAACTTTTTAATGCTGCTATAATTTTTTGTTAGCCTTGACAAAAAAGGTTACTTCTGTAATAGCTACTCATCTGCATAATTATTTCAAACTTAGTAACTTATATACCGAAGACTTCACATTGTGACTTTATCATTTTGTTTTATGGGTTTACATCTTTACACAAAATAAGTTCCACATGGGAAATATCTCTGTATCTTTCCTTCGAATGGTGTTTTCCATAAATGAATCACCCCTTTGAGTATAAAGACAAAGACAATGAGAAGACACAACCTTCAAGGCTGCTCAGCTTATTATTTTTTTAAGATTTTATTTATTTATTTGTGAGAGAGAGAGATAGAGAGATAGAGATAGAGATAGAGAGAGAGAGAGAGAGAGAGAGAGAGAGAAAGAGGCAGGCTCCACACAGGGAGCCCAATGTGGGACTTGATCCCGGGATTCCAGGATCATGCCCTGGGCTGAAGGCAGGCGCTAAACTGCTGAGCCACCCAGGGATCCCCAGCTGCCCAGCTTATTGCACCAGTTTGTCTTTTGTAGGTTTTATTATTATTGTTGCTGTCAAATGGCAATTAGGAGGTCAAATTTATATTCCATTTCTTGATGCTACACTGTCCCTGAAGACAAGGGACTATGGATTGGGCTGGTATTGAGACCTGGGCTGATGGATAGAAAAGGGCAGAGAAAATCACACGAATAGCTCACTCTCGATACTAGTGAGCTTATGTGAAGTATGGAAAAGGCATTTTACCAAGACCTGCCGAGGAACTCATGAGCTCCAGGTTTTGTTTTTAATATATGTGGTGGGTGGGAACAAGTGGATTTTGGAGAAAGCCAGAAGAGGCCACAGGAGGTTAAATGGCCTTCAAAATAAAATCCTACTGGGGGTAATATGCTCTTTACTAAATGGCCCCACTCCCATTCACTCTCATCTGTCCACATTCCCCCTGGGAGGGAAATCTTTGTTCCCACTGCACAAATGATATTCCTCTCCATGGATTCTTCCTGGGACATGCCCCACACCCCACTGCTTCACATGTAGATGGTTCAAATTTAGATCTGATGTTAGAGAGGTGACCTGTCTTGCAGGGTTAGGTGCTCATCTGGTATGTCCCAACACAACCAGTATTGTTCTTTGCTCTATGCTATCATTCATTGTTCACAAGTTTGTATTTTCCTGCTAGACAAGTTGACAGAGTTCCTCCATTGGAAGGGATCTGCCTTTTCATTCTGAAGCCCTGTTGCCCACCTGGCCATTGGCCTAAAACAAAGAATAGGAACTTCATGGCCTAAAACAAAGAATAGGAACTTCACTAATGCTCAGTTGATAAACGTTGCTGTAGAAGAGATTATATATTCTAATCATCATTTTTACAGCAGACTTTGAATATGTTTGTTCAGGCACGTATTGTTTGTGTGCCAGGAGAGTATTTTTAGGTGGACCAGGGGTGCATGCTTTTAGTATTACCTGGAAACCACTCACTGAGTTCTTCCATGTGAACGACACATAGCTAAGCACTCTTGGGATACAAAGATGAGCCATTGTCAGAGATTATGGAGAAAAAAACCGATAATCAAGAGTTTCAAGTGGGAGAATCAGTAACTTCTCTTCTCTAGCTGCCCATCAGAACTCCCCAGGATCTCAAAAACTCAGATTCTGTGCCCCACTCCATCCCTCATTTACTGCATCCAAGTCTCTTGGGATGATGCCTGAATCAGTTCTCCCTAAAATTCTAAGGAAGGCTCTACACAATTTCACTACCCTTAGTTGAATCTCACTATGAATTTTTATTGACATTAACTTTTCTGTCCAGCCATATCCAAGAAGGAAACACTTCCAGCTGCTTTAGCATCTGGATCAGTGTGTACAGAGGGTAGGGGGTGAATGAGGGGGAGATAGAGATGGTGTGTGTGCACTGGTGGCTGAGGTGATAAAGGAGGAATAAAGGGGGCACAGCTCCCTTTTTGTATTGAGTAAGGGTTGTTGTGGTCTCACCAGTGGGCGTCTAACACACAAATCCGATGCTTCATTTTCAGCTATTCTATCCGACAAGGTCACATGTCACGAAGGCACTTTCCCAATGAGAAATAACTGTCTTCTCAGAAAGGGAAAGGGGGCTTTCATGAACCTCACCACCTCTTCAGGGGGGCACCCTCTGTTAGAGGTCACGATAGGAATGAGAAACACTTGTTATATGGAGGCTATAAATGGATGAAAGGACTGTCAGCCTTCACTCTGCGGGTTGCCTGCTGCTCTTCAAGGCACAAAAGATCAGGAGCCCTTGCCTTCTGTTTCCCTGAGGACACTTGTGTCATTTCGGGTCCTCCTCACTGGGTCATGCATCCATGGCCCATTGTGATGTGCTGTGCAAAGAGAAGAAGTCAGCTTCCTCTTCTGATCATTCTTAGGGTGATTTTGTTTTGTTTTGTTTTAAGGAAAGTTACTTATTTGCACAATGCTTACATGGAACTGAGACAGCAGTGTGGCTACCCTGACATCTGCATCATCTGCATACCACCACCAGGATGTGTTTTTCACGTATTTATCAGCCAACAGAGAAAGAGACAGCCTTCGTGAAAAGCCTAAAACATACACAACAGCGAACCTAGAGCTGCGAGAAAGCCAAACAGTTTCTGTTCCTGGAAGAAAGGCAGGAAAACCTCTGTAGGTTTTAGTTCTCTATGTTTCCATTATCTTTATTTTAGATTAAAAAACAATCTAAGTCAAAAGTGAAAATTGGCAGGAAATCAGATGAGGTAAGGTGGAGGACAGGGAATGCTGTTAGTTGTTAGTGGGTACAAGGTTTCTTCTGGGGTGATGAAAATGCTCTAGAATTACAGATTGTAGTGATGGTTGCACATTTCCATACGTATTCTGAAAACCACTGAATTGTATACTTTAAATGGGTGAATGTCATTGCATATAAATTACATGTCAGTAAAGCTGTTTAAAAATCAGGAAGAGATCACAAACTCTGCCTTTTAGAGTGTAACAAGCCCCTCATGTTTGGAGAAGACAGACATTTAAAAATAAATGAATGGAATGGATGGATAAGTTAGCATAGGAATCAGGCATGAAGAGGGGTTGGGATGAATAGCATAATCAGGTTTGTCCATGGGGAGTCAGGGACATAAAAATAATGAACGGAATGTTTGAGGGTTAAAGCCACAACTGGTAGTTATTTGTACTAAGAAATAATCCTTGTTATCAAGACAAGACCAAGAAAGGGGCCAAAGCTCTCTTCTCCTAAAGAGATGCACTTGGATGAGCTCTGGTACTTAGCAGCGCTGTTTTTCAGTTATCCTCACAGTCCAGAGGAATTCATCAAAGCGGTCAATGCTGCATCTTCGTTTTTAACATCTCTGTTGTAGCTGAATGTGCCTGGGCCTTAGAAGAGGGGAGAAGATAAAACAGAGCACTCTCTCTCTCTCCTCAGCTCTTCTGATTCATCACCATGGAAGGCAACCCCATTGTGTAATCTCTGCAGGAGAGAGGCATGTACATCACACATGTAACTGTAGACCCACTGGGCACAGTAAATTGGGGACTGACATGATGAAATTGAATTTCAAAGATAAATCCTAGGCAAGCTTTTGAATGTGGTTTGGAGATATAAACAAACACATCATTTGATATAATTACATATGCAAACCTCCAATTTAGGAGGAGAATTATGCCAGTCCTAAGTGAATGATACTCGCTAAAGTGAGGGGGAGACCATGTGGCTGGAACCATGCAATTACTTTAAAAACAACTAGTTTTGATTTTTTGTTGTGGAGATAGAGGACTCTCACAATCTCTCTGAGAAACAGCCCCAGCACAAAAATGTCACTGCCTGTTCCAAAGAGAACTCGGAGTGTTCTAAGTAGTTATGGTCAGAGAAGCCATACTTGTGAGATGACATCGTTCCCCGGCTCTTTCTCCCTGTGGGTGTCCTGGGTCGCAGCTGTGTAATCTAACTGCCATGACATTCACATTTTCTTTAAGTGCTACTTGAAGCAATGCAGGTCTTAGCCGCTTCCATGTAATTTTCCAGGACTGTTGGAAGCTGAGTTTAGTATTAAAAATGCAACTAGAATTATCAGCCCCGTGAGCTACAATTAGTACTTAGGCTGTCTTTCTCGTCTTCATTTCCTCTGCTCTTCAGTTCTCCACGCCTACCCCCAGCTATCTGCTAGACCTCTCACTGTCCTTCCATATAGTTCACACATTGCTGCTCGGTGAAGCCTTCTCTGACTTTTCCAGCATGTTTGGTATAATCCATCTGAGGCTGGGATCCCCCTCTAGACCATAGTTTCAAGAAGGCAGAGATTTGGGATAGTTCGTTAGTTGACCTCAGGAATCTAGAATAGTACCTGTCATAGTTGTTAAACATAAATACTACCATCACTGCACCCAATAAATGGCTCTGATTGCTAGTGAATTGTCCCTAATATGACACAAGTAAAAGGGTAAAAAGCAGATCTTATTCACCTCCTGTTCTTGATACTCAATGTAGAAGCTAGCACATTATAAGCAAAACTTGTTTGAATGAACCTTCTAGAACTCTCCATGCTGTTTTATACAGAGTGGCCATTATGGTCCCAAACCATGGGAGTTAAAGTTACCTGAATGCTCTCTTTCATTCTTTGAATAATTTCAAGGTTTCCCAATTTTTGGGATCCTCTTTCCTGCTGAAAGTTGGAAGTCTTTAGGACAATTCGCGATAGCCTTTTATTTTATTTTTTATTTTTTTAGCTGCTGATTAAAAATTGTAAATCTTTAATGCTACACACAGGGGCTTCGTGTCTATTTCCATGGTCTTCCATATCCTGGTTTCTATCTCATTTGTAGATAAAGGTAGGCAAATGATCATATTATAGTATCCCACATTGGTTCAGTCCTATGTGCTAGCCACTGTACTAAATAGTTCACATACATGCTCTCATTTAATCTCACAGTTATGAGAAAAAAGAACTATTCTGACTCCATTTATAGGAGCAAATTTAGTTTAATAACTTGTCCAAGGTCACCAACGACTGAATCACCATTCTTCCCAGGAACACTAACTTGGAAGCCTCTTCACTGTCTCCCTAGCAGGTGAGTATGTGCAGTGGTGACAAAGCCACCTGCCTGGGAGCCAGGAGGCCAAGGTGCCAGTCTCAGCCCTCTTAGTCATTGGGTATGAGATTCTAGGCAATCACATATTTTCTCTAGGCTCCTGGTTCCTTACCTGGGAATGTCCTAAGACTCTTTTCAGTATAAGGCATCTATAGTAATACAAAAACATTAAAAGGAGATCATTCTCTGATCTCTTTCTGAATCCACTTTCTTCTTGATGGACCTGAACCCAGCTGATCAGGATGTGAGTGAGTCACCCAGGCAGGAACAAGAGGTTTATATTTACCCGCAAAATATGTATGTATTTTGTTCTTTTGTTTTTGTTTTTTAAGATTTATTTATTTATTTATTCATAGACACATACACACACACACACACACAGAGAGAGAGAGAGAGAGAGAGGCAGAGACACAGGCAGAGGGAGAAGCAGGCTCCAATCAGGGAGCCCAATGTGGGACTTGATCCCAGGTCTCCGGGATCACGCCCTGGACTGAAGGCGGCGCTAAACTGCTGAGCCACCAGGGCTGCCCCTGTATGTATTTTGAATATTATCCCCTTATTGTATATATAATTTGCAAATATCTTCTCTCATTTAGTAGATTGCTTTTTTGTTTTGTTGACGTTTTTCCTTCGCTGCTCAAAATCAATACTTCAGCATAAACGTATCTCGCAAAAGGAGGAAAAATAAAAACATAAAAACACCAGTTAACTATAAGCATGTGTTTTTAGGTGAAAACCCTCAGTTATTCTCATGTTTATTGTCTCTTCCCTAAGATTCCAACTTCTAGAACTTCTGTTTCCACCTTTTAATTCAAGCCCAGCAGGAAGCCTTGCAATGTTGCTTGTGTATTTACATGTGGACATAAGCTGTGCGCTGAATTTGGAGAATGAAAGGGACACACAATAAGTACAAATTTCAGTGAAAATGCAAATTCAAATGCAAAGATTTTTGTAGGAAAAATTAAAGTTGGAGTGAAAACATCTATTAAGTTTGTTTTAAAGAAACAACCAGATGTGTTCTTAGACTAAACGATATTTCTTTTTTTAAAAAAAAGTTTATTTATTTGAGAGAGAGAGAGAGAGAGAGAGAGAGAGAGAGAGAGAGAGAGAGAGATTGGTGGGGAGAGGTAGAGGGAGAGCAAAAGAGAGCTCTCAAGCAGACTCCCAGCTGAGCCCAGAGTCCAATGTGAGGCTCAGTCTCATGACCCTGAGATCACGATTTGAGCTGAAATCAAGAGTTGGGCACTTAAATGACTGAGCCACCCAGGCTTCCCTAAACAACATTTCCTTAAAAAGAAAAGAATCACCAAAAATAAAAAATACACAAGAGCTAAAGCATCAGTCATAAAAAGGTTAATAAAAAAAGGGTTTGGAAATAGGCTTCCGCAGACAAGCTTTTTAAGTAAGAGCTGCTTGATGAGGTGTAAAGATTTGGAGTTGCTTCACTGAGTATACAGTGCTACTGTTAAATTTTCTTAAGAAAATCTGACAGGGAAATCTCTGATGGAGCTTTCATTTGCAACTCGAACTTTTCTTTATAAACAGTAACTTCTAAGATACCAATAGAAGCTTTAAAACTATGTAAGTAAGGATGCATCCTGAACCAAGTATGAAGACCCTGTGGGTCAAATGTGGTTCATAGCTGTTGGTTTTCTGTAACAGATAAGTTTCATTTTCTTTCTTTGCAAGCCAGTGGATGGCATTTCTCAATTCTGTCTGAGCATAGGGGAAATCACAGGCAGGATTCTTCTCCCAGAAACACTTCCCCCTTGGATACAGGATGCTGTAGCTGCTACAGGTAGCACAGGGGGGAAAGCCAGCTAGTGCAGGAAGTGTCGATGCTGACACACACCCTTGTACCTTCACTTCAGGCCCTGTTGGCAGATGGAGTTGCCCACAGTCCGAAGGGAGAGTTCTGAGGCTCAGGCAAGCCCTGCCCCCTTGCTGTATCACTCATTACAGAGAAGATTGATTAGGGCATCTGGGTCAAGGCAACTTGTCATCAAGGTGAAGAATAAGACAGTGGCCAACAAGGGAAGAATAATGAAGAAGATGTATGGTGGAGAATATTCCAAAGGACTCTTCTCTGAACAATTCTCTCCTATACCATGTGTTCGTACCTACACACCCACATATGCATGCACATGCATACACACATGCACACATGTACACACACACATGCTTAGAACTAGAGATGCTGTGTATGAGTCTAATTTTGCCAGAATACCTGGATACTTACCAGTCCCATCTGTGCTTCCCTGAGTTTCCTCATCACCAATTCTCATGGCTCTCCCTCCTAATCTCACATAGCCCTCTGCCTTCCGGTTTGGCCTAGATGAAGAAGGATTTATGCACCTGAAGAAGCCTCTAGGGGAGTTAGCTAAACCTTGAATGCCATATTGGATTTCTTCAGAGAAATTAAGCTACAGATGGTGAACCAATATTAAGGATGTTGTATGAAATGATGCCATCTTTAGGTGCCATTAACATACCATTGATGTGTGTGCTCAGATGTGCAATATGGTGCACATCTCCCCCTTTCTCTTTCTGCCAAGATTTTTCTTTGCATAATTCTGAGTATTAGATGATTAAAATAAGGAAGAAGTAGTGGCTGGAAATCTAAATTACATTATATAGATGGGTCTTAGTGATGACCTAGTCTGGGAAGCATCGTGGTGTACTCATTAGCAGTGCACAAACCAGCACTCAGGCTTTGGCATTAGACTGTCTGGCTTTGGCTCTCAGCCCTGCCCCCAGGCAATTGCATGGTATTCAGTGAGTTACTCAGCGTCACTAAACATCAGCTTCCTTATTGGTAAAATGAGGCTTATTAAACAATTGATTTAAAATGCTTAGTTTGATTCCTGGCTCAATATTACATGCTCAAATAATGTTATTCCATTTTGGAGCTCAAGTAATGAGCTCCAAAAATCATGCCTGTTGTATCGCATGTGCTCAAAAGTCTAATTGTGTTTCCTTCCCATCTTAATATTTCTCCTCAAGTGTGTCTAAACATTTAGGCCACAAAAATTGTGAAATGTCTACGACTCTACCTGTCACCTGACAGACAAGGAAACTGATGCCGACAGTTTAAGTAACTTGTGCAAAGACTTAATCAGAAATCTTTCATCCTCTCATTGCTACATTTTATTGAGAAGATACTATATATATTTGCTGTTCAAAGTGTGGCATGGAGTGGCAGCATCGGGTTTACCTAAGAGCTACTTGGAAGTACAAAACTGCAAGCTCCTCGCAGACCCAGGTATCTGTATGGACACTGAGTTTTGAGAAGCCTGGCTCTAGACCATGGCTGGTTTTCACATTGGCTGTGCTTTGGAATCACGAGAGAAGCATTAACTTCTGCTGTTGCCAGGGTCTCACATCCAGTTCTGAATTACTTGGGACGGGCAGAGGTCAGAACACAGTGATTTTTAAAAAGCTCCAGGTGATTCCAATCTTTAGCCAAGGGTGGGAATCACTATATAGACAGACGTTATCGCTGGGTGATGGGGCTAAGGTAATTGATTTTTTTTTTTGGCTTATTCAAATTGTTCTAGTTTTTCCACAGTGAAAAATACTCCATTTTAAAATACAAAGAATTTAAAGGCCAATGAAATGGGGCCCCTGGTACACAGTCACCTGTGTGTCCTCCATTAAATTCTACAAAGTTCTTTTTACAAAATATTTTACTTATTTATTTGAGAGAGAGAGAGAGAGAGAAGGTGCACATGAGTGGGGGAGGGTGGAGGGAGAAGGAGAAGCAGATTCCCCGCTGAGCAGGGAGCCAGATGCAGGACTTGATTCCAGGACCCAGAGATCATGACCTGAGCTGAAGACAGATGCTTAACCGACTGAGCCACCCAGGAGCCCCTGAGTTCTACAAAGTTCTATTCTGAATCCACCCAGCAAAGGACTACACCCCATGGTTGCCAGGTTTATTCTGATTTTTAGATTGGACATATGCCTTGTATCTACCCCTAATATAATGGTTTATCTCAGCTACTGTCTGACTTCTTAGTTCTGGCAACTTTCTTGTACTGCATTATGCCTCTCTTGGCTCCATTGGCCCTCAGGTAGCAGAGTTAACACCCACTCTGTGGTGATGCTATCTCTTTACCACAAAAGCATATCTGGACACAGGGCACATTGGTAAGAGACAAGAGGATACAACAATAAGCCTTCATGTTGGTCCCCACCGCATCCAGTGAGGGAGACAGATACATATGCACATAGTAATGATACATGGTATGATCTAATATATACCCTAGACAAGTCCAGGTGCCCCAACGAAGGAAAGATTAATGCTGACTCATGCAACTGGAAAATTTAAGGGAATAAATTGGATGTTGAATTTGTACTGGGCCCTAGATGGTGAATAAGATTCCAACAAACAGAGAAGATGGAAAAAGTTAAAGTAGAAAATCTGTAGCTGGCATGAGACAGATTGAGAAAGGTAAACCTGGTTTTAAATCCTGGCTCTCTTATTTCTTAGCTGTGTGACCAAGTACAAGTCATACAACTTCTCTGATCTAAGTTTCGTGGTCTCTGGAATGGGGACAGATCTAACTCCATCACAGGCTCTGGGTAGCAAACAGTACAGATGAAGTGCTTGCTTGGCATGTGCCTTGAACTCAGCAGGGCTCTTTAAAAAATAGAGGTACCATCTATAAAAAGCATTATCTTTTATTTTTATAAAAGTCCTAACAGCACGGGGATGCTATTTATAATTACATTCAAGAGGGACACCTTATTGTTTTTAGATGGGTCACCTTCGACAATGTCTGAAAATTTAATAACCAAGTCCGTGAAAGTGGAAGTTTCCTTTTACTTATTCAAATGAACATGAAGTTCTTTAATTCCTACACACTCTAGAGGTGTGAAAACCACCACTGCATTCCCCTTAGAAATGATTTCACTGCAAATAATTTGTTTCTACATCTGTTTTCATGTGACAGATAAAATCAGAAGGTTGGAGAAAGTGCAAATTACTCAGAGGATGTGCAAAGTCTTGAAAACACATTTGTGCTTTGTAGGCATGCCATTCTCTAAGATCATCTTTGCTGTGTGATCTATACAAGGTCTTGAGTAGGAGCAATGTTTTGAAACTCAATTTTTAAAAGTCTGGGGAAAAATATCGCTTGTTATGGAGAGCTTTGAATGTTATCAGAAGACTGACAAACCTCCCCCCTTTTTATATCACATGTTTTCCAGTTAATTTCCACATAATTCAATCCTTCCCTTTTGTCCTACATTTATATATACACTGTAAAACCTCATTATTTTTCATTCCACCTATCTGAGAATTTGTAATAGTTCTGGGGCTGGTTGAAGTTTACCTTTGTACTACCTAGGTAAATTAATAGGGCGGAAAGGTCCCAGGGGAATATTTAATGTACTTGAGACAAACCATTTGCAAAGCACTTTAATTTTAACAACCTCCATTTTGATGTTCTAATTGCAAATAGCCTATGTAACTATTCATTAGAGTCCGTCCAACCAGGTCTTTTGTCTGGCAACACTTTAATAGTTGCATTAACCTTATGTGTTTACTTGAAAGCAGTAAACGTGTGTTTCCTGAAATATTCTAGAATCTGCATTTTCAACTGCTGTAAAATCCTCCTCCACAAACGTCTGAATTAATGGAATTTCATGGTCTTTCTTTGGGAAGAAGTACCACCTCTTGCAAGAATGCTGAAATTTGTGCTTAATCATTTATGAACGCAGCAACTTTGTGCAAGTCTCTAAAAATGCATGTCTCCCTTTCTTCCTCTGAAACACAGCAATGATTTAATGGGGGGAGCAATCACCCTTTCCTCCCTGGGAGTAACACAATATTTCCCCCCCTTTATAAATATAAGTGGAAATAAAGGAGGGGTTAGAATCTTTTAGAACTCCTTGGGAAAAACTGCTGTATCAAATCAGTGAAGAGTTGTATATTCATTACGGTCTTTAATAGAGGACTTTATAAAAAATTGCATTATAGCTTTATCGCTTTGTATGTTGTTTGCATGTTTGTCTCTTTCCATAGACTGTGACTCTCCAAGGCAACTACATTTGTATTCATTTAATGTTCATTTAAAAGAATATAGGAATCTAGGCTAATCTTTGTGTCTTTCATGCCTAGCAAAGTGCCCGGCATATGGATGGTGGTCAATATTAGTCTACTGGGTGAACAAAGTATACTATTGAAAATGTGTATGAAAGCGTTGTGAGTGCATACACACATACCGCCACCCAAAGCAGGTGATGGTCCATATGTATGGCAATGATCACTCAGCATTTATATTATAGCTTATAAAAGCTCCCATGTCTTTTGGAAAAAGCTTCCAAATAAATTCAAAATGGAATTATGTGCTGTGATAATTATTATTTTGGGTTTTTAACACAAAATGTTACAAGTTCATAAAGCCATATTTTTTTGTATCATATGTCAGAGTCTGCAGTCTGTGTGGTTAATTGAGGTTAATGGGGGGAAATGGCAGTTTGCCAATACTAATGAGTTTTTCTTGACTCCTTCTAATATGTATTTTATTTCTCTTTTGCCTTTACTTTTTTGTTTAACTAAATTATCTTATTTATCCAAGAACTTGTCATGTATAAGTAACTGCCCGTCGGAGAGGGCTCAGCCCATGTTTCGCTCCCCAAAGAACATTAAAATTGTGTATGTAGGGGTGAAAAACAGAAAGCAGGAGGTGCACAGAACAGCCATCCTCTGACTTCTCTAGGTCCACAAGGCACTCCACAGTCAATATCAAAATGCAGGACAAGTGAAAGGGCCTTGTAGGATCACACTTCTGGCTAGAGTATGTGCTGCCAAAGTGAGCACACACACTTCCAGCTAGAATCTGATGAATTGGGATGCTCAGCGGTTGAGCGTCTGCCTTTGGCTCAGGATGTGATCCTGGGATCGGGGATCAAGTACCACACTGGGCTCCTACTTGGGAGCCTTCTTCTCCTCCCTCTGCTTGTGTCTCTGTCTCTATCTGTGTCTCTCATGAATAAATATATAAAATCTTAAAAAAAAAGAATCTAATGAATTCATTCTTCCAAAATGCAACCAGTAATGTAGCAAGGAGTGTGCTAAGAGGGTACATCAGCTGTGTCTTATCAAAAGGGTGACTTAGGTGACAATTTTAGCTTCTTTTTTCAGAAAGAATCATGTAAAGACAAAGGTTGGGGGGAAAAATCACAGAACAGAAAATACTGGCTCTGTGGGATGGGGGTTGGTGTAGCTGGGGGGGAACAGGGACAGCCTTGAAGACCATCACAGGGATGCCTGGGTGGCTCAGTGGTTGAGCATCTGCCCTTGGCTCAGGTTGTGATCCCAGGTCCTGGGATGGGGTCCCACATCAGGCTCCCTGAAGGGAGCCTGCTTCTCCCTCTGCCTCTGTCTCTGCCTCTCTGTGTCTCTAATGAATAAATAAATAAAATCTTTATGAAAAAAAAAAAGACCATCACAGAATCTATCTCTAGATCCTGTTTATTCCATATGTATCCAGGGAAGTCAACATAAATACGTATCATTTATTGACAGCTGCATTACCAACTGGCCAGCTCTGTGGGACTCCTAAATTTGTGCCCTTAACTAGCATATTTTAAGTATTGGCTAGGTTTTCCTTTACTGGTTCCCTTAGCAGCGGTGGCAGAAGCTTGTTGAAGTTTTCTTCCTATTTCAGGGATGAGAAAGACACGGCTGACCCTGACTAACTGAAAATTAGGAACTGCAGCTGCTGGTGGGTATGCTGGGCACTTATATTCAGGTTCCTCTGTCTTTCCCTCCTCCTTTTCTTGTCATCCCAAAGTTGACCTCCAAGCCCTTCCACGAAGTCAGCAGAGGGGCCAGAAGCACGTTTGCAAATGTTTCTTCTACATTTTTAGCAGTGTAGCATTGCCTCTTTGGGGCTAACAGTTTGTAATGGGCCGATACACAAGAGGGACCCACTTAAAAACCCATTGGTCAAATAAACATGCCACTCGGATCAAAAGAAAATGTCATCTTCTTTGTTGGCATTCTGAGAAATTCAGGATCTTCTGAACAAATGGCTGGGCATACAGAGTCTGAGAGCAGATTTTTAAACCATTCACAACACTGTGTCAGTTCTTTCTCAGTGAAAATGAGCTCAATTCTACTGTGGTTGTAATTAGTGGATAATTAGTACTTGTACATTTTGATGCTACATGTCATGGAACTGGTGCCTGGTTTAGCATCCATTCCACAACGTTATTTAATTTTGCTGCAATTTTAATTCTTTTGCATCACATTGGTGCCCTGACACTAGAAAACCTGGGGCTCAAGGTAGAGAGACTAGGTTTGAAATTACATTAATGGGTTTCATTTTTCCCGTGGAAAAAAAAAAATGTTGAAAGGCTTTGCATTAACGAGCCAGAGCAGTGGACAGGAGAGAGTGCAAGATGCATTCCACAGCCTCAACAGCCATTCTGGGCTCTGGGCTTTTAATATGACGTGAAGCACATACAGTCTATTCCCACTGTTGACTTGGCACCGAGGTAAGTGCCTTCAGAGGAAGCTGGGAGTAACGGGGAGCAGGTAGTGAGTCTGTAGCTATAGCCAAGCCATTAAGGACTCAGGTAGAATCATGCAACAGGGTAACATGGAACCCAGAGAGGTCTGCTTGGACTCCTCCTGGGAGTACAAGGAGAGCCTCCCAAAGATGGGGTCTCCTGGGCTGGAAAGAGAAGTCTGTCAGGTAGACAAGGAGGAGTAGGGCCTTCCACCGTATTCTGGTGGGACAGGGCACACAAACAGGCAAGAAGGACTACAGTGCTGTCCCAGAGTTACTTCAAGAGGCCTTAGGGGCAACTCTGAATTTTGTATTACTTACATCTTACCCCTAGGGACACGGCACTGCAAGGTGCTCTCTCATTAACATGGCAGTGGTTTTCATTTCTACACGTCATATGACGGCACTGCAGATGCCAATGGCAAGAGTCTCCTTCCATTCCTGCAAGGCTCACGATACAGACACCAGCACTGCATTATAAGCAAGTACCTGAGCCTAACAAAGAGAAGGGGATGCAAGGAGAATGCCAGTCAGGTACCTCTGAACCAGAGCCTTTCCTCACCACTCCCTTCACTTCCTCTTGGGAACAACACTTTTGTATGGTGAGTACCATCCCAGTTTGCCAGAGTTTGTCCCGTTGTAGCACTGAAATCCTAGTTCTACATGTCACAGAAATCCTCAGTGTTGGGAAAAACAGGAAACTTGGTCACCCTTGTTTTAGATCGCAGCTGAATGCCACGTCTCTGGGACTAACTTATCAAACACATCTTCAAGGATGGATGCAAGTGAAAACATTTGCTATCTTGCATCCACTTCCACTGGCAGATGGGTAAACTAAGGCACAGAGAGGGGCAGCGCCTTGTAAGATTCCACAGTGCTTAGCTCTGACTAGGTAATACCCCTGCTCAGAAACACTTAGAACTGCTTTATGATTTCTTTTTGTCTTCCTCATGTAATCACACATTTCTGAACATTCCCCTCTGCTTCTTCCTGATGTAGCTAACAACTGATACCATTTTCTGATTATTCTCTATGTGGCCAAGGGTATGCTGAGCCCGTGACAGGCAACACTTCATTTAATCCTCCTCCAAATTATAAATTTCTGTTACTAGCTTGCTAAATACTATTGTCACTCCCATTTTTTCGGATGGAAAAGATTGAGTCTTAGCAAGACCAGGAGAATCTGCTAAAGGTTATACAGTTAGTGAGAAAGATTTGAAACTCCATCAAGCTGATTCCAGAATCCTTATTCTTAATCACAAGAAGACTAGACTCCTCTTCTTATTCAATTTGATCTTCTATTTCATTTAAAATTACTCCATCATTTAACCAAAATATTTGAAAAAGCACGGGAATGGTTTTCTCATTCTCCACATTTTATTCTATTTCTCATTGATTCTTTCATTCACCAGAAAAGTGTCTTCAGATAAGAGTCTTCACTTGCTTTCAGTTCCCAGTGGGTCTGGGGCTGCATCAAATCTTCCCACTAGAGAACTGCTTCAGAAAAATGCAAATTCATTGTGTGGACAGTGTTTTTGTCTTAAGCCCTTGAGCTATTGTGGGATCAATCCAATTAAATGTCCATGACCCACCATCGACTGAAAGAGATCCTAAAGGAATCCAAATGCCATGCTTCTCTTAAAAGGTCTGCCAAGACCTTCACCATTTGGATTTACTAGTACTTCTCTGAGCTCTTCTGTTTTTGGTTATATCCTCCTCCAGCTGCCCTCTTGCTAATCTTTCTTTTGAAAATCTTCGTACTTAACAAATTCAATTTAATTCACCAAAGTATTGATATTTATCACCAGGTTCCAGCTACTCCACAATTTTTTCTGTTCCCTGAGCATGTAAAGATTACTTCTGCTTTAGACCTCTTTGTTCTCAGCCTTCTTTTGGCAGCATCCTTCTCCATGCACTCCACTTCCATATCTGTATGCCTGCTCCCTTCTTTATCATATAAAGCTTGGTTCAAATATCCCCTCTTGAGGAGGAATCCACCCTGTTGGCAGGAAATTCCAGGAAGATAGATATCACTTCTACCATTCTTTATCATATAAACCTCGGTTCAGATATTCCCCTCTCTGGTCACCCTACTGAAAGTCTCTCCTTCCTGGTTTTTCTTCTGACCCTCTGTCTAAAATTGTCCTGCTTGCATACCTGTTCTCTTATCTATCATCTATCTCTTTCTGTAGAATGTAAGCCTTACAAATATAGGAGTGTCATATGCACTGCCCTACCCGCAGTACCTAGGAGCGTGCCCAGCACACAGTAGGTCATGTGCCTACTATGGAATGGAAGGAATGACTTTATGCAAAATACTTATAAACATTGTCAAAGTCCTTCTGTCCTTGCATTTAAATATTTAGCTTGCTTTCGGTTCTTTTATATTTTTCACAATGAATGTTTTCAGTATTGCTTTTGACTTGGCGACTAAAAGTCCCTCCATCTGGGAACCAGTCTAGAGGACA
Organism: Nyctereutes procyonoides; assembly: GCF_905146905.1. Classification (NCBI taxonomy): domain Eukaryota; kingdom Metazoa; phylum Chordata; class Mammalia; order Carnivora; family Canidae; genus Nyctereutes; species Nyctereutes procyonoides. The sequence goes on along the minus strand of NW_026575041.1, from coordinate 19,401,713 downwards.
GTGGACAGAAGTCGAGGAAGATTCAGGTTTGTTTCTAAGCTTTCCTGCTTCCCATCTAAATGATCTTGAAAAGGTGACTCAAACTTCCTTGCCCATAAATTAGGAATACTCCTATCTGTCTCATAGGACCACTGTGCATATAAAATGATATACACACAAAGGCACCTGCCATGCAACAAGTATCCTCTCATGTCATTTTGAAGTATATTTCACTTTTATAATTTCACCTAATTACCTGTAACTGTTAAAAATTAATTTGTTAATTTGAAAACAGAAACCTTGGAATACATGGAAGTTCGGGAAAGTCTTATAATTCTCTATGCTTTTTCTAAAACCCTGGAGCCTTTAAGGACAGGGGAGGTCAGAAATTTGCTTGCATGGTAATGAACAGAGGTCAGCACCCTGCTGGCAGGAAATTCCAGGGAGATGGATGTCACTTCTACCATCAGACCAAAGAGGTTAGCATGAAGGTTAAGAGATCTAATCTTATTTGAGTCAACGGACTGAATTCAAATCTCAGAGTAGATTTCAATCTCTTGCAAATGGGATAATCAGAACAGCTCTTGGCTCCTCAGGGCAAGCATCTCTTGCCTCTGTATCTTTTCTGCTCAGTTGTATTCTTCCACACGTGGACAAATGAGGCTCTTTCTTGGCAAGTCAACTGGCAGAAGTTTCCAGCTATCTCTTTTCTTTTACCCCGTCCCTGTTTTGTGATAAGGCATTTGTGCCATTTGCTAAGAAAGATGACATTTGAAGGTAGTGGAGAAAGCTCCAGAGTCCAGAGAATGAGGCTCTATGTCAGTCTGTCCCCTGAGATACTCTGTGGTCTTATGCAAGCCACACGACTACTCTGTGACTCAATGTCTGCCTCTGCAACAGGGATGGTAATACCTATCCAACCACATCGCCCATCCATTTATCATCGTCCATGGTTGCTCTACCACCATATCTTAGTAGCCTATTGAGTAAAACCCCAGTTTAACCTGATGTTCAGGGACTTTTGTGTCAGGCCTCAGACTTTTTCTAGCCTTACCTCTACTGTGCCCTGTGCCTGGACATACTGCTTTCACAGATACCAGCTGAGAGAATGAATGAAAATGAGGGCATCCAAGTAAGACAATTTTAAAAGAGCTATTTCCAATAAAAAGTAGTATTTTAACAAATATAGGATAATGATTAGAGTCTCTCATATTTCAGGTCTCAGTACAGAGATGTGAATAAAAAAGGATGTGTAATGATAAACTCTCCAACTATTCCACAATCAGTCATGATTTGACTGGCATCTGCTTCTCAACCTTACCCATTTCAAAACCCGGTTTAAATTTCATCCCGTTTATTGATTCACTTGACAAAAAAGTATTGAATGCTTTCAGGCTGTGCACCAGGGATCATTACCTTCAGGAATTTTTCATGTGCAACCCTTTGGGTGTAATGCCCGCTGTTTTATGTGCCTGAGCGTGAAATGTCATCATGGCAATCATGTTGACCTCAGCCAGCTCTACATTAAGATGACCAGAATAAAATAGACTGGATTCCAGCCCAAGCTTTGCTATTTTCTTTCTTTCTTTCTTTCTTTCTTTCTTTCTTCTTTCTTTCTTTCTTTCTTCTTCTTTCTTTCTCTTTCTTTTTTTAAAGATTTATTTCTTTATTCATGAGAGACACAGAGAGAGAGGCAGAGACACAGGCAGAGGGAGAAGCAGGCTCCATGCAGGGAGCCCGATGTGGGACTCAATCCTGGATACCGGGATCACACCCTGAGCCAAAGGCAGATGCTTAATGGCTGAGCACCTAGGCGTCCGTGCTGTTTGCTTTCCATGTGACATTAGACAGATTCTCTTTTCTCATCTCTTAGGTGGGGAAGAATACCAACCTTGCATAATCATTAGTAATATAAATTATGATCATGCATACAAAAGCATGTAGCATGAGGGTTGAAGCATCATAGAGGATGAGCCCTTGTGAATACCTCCCTTATCCTGGCCTTGGCTGGACCAAAACCAAACCAATCCTAGTTGTAGTAGAGTCTTTATCTTGGTGAAATGCATTGTATTACAGCAAAGATAACAGCTATTGTAAGCCAGTACATGTATTTGCTGCTCACTGCTATACTGGCATTCCATATTTCTTTCTTTCTGGCCCCTGTGGCCTCAATCTCAACCCTTATTGCCCCCTCTCCCTCTTTATTATACCCTGTAAGGAAACTCACAAAACTTTCTTCCTGTCAAGTGGTCTCAGGATGAAAACAGAAAAGATCAGAACATCCAGACAGAGCATCCTCTACAGCTTTCTCACCAGTGAAAGTGAGAGGATGAAGGCATCCTCCCAAAATGCCCAATCAACCTAAAGGGAGAGATCATCTGTTTTCCTCCTGCAAAAACTTTAAATAAGGAATAATATGAGAGAAATGAATCTTGCTTTACTCCTCTAGGAATGGTTCTTAGCAGAGAACAATCAAATGAAATTTAAGTTCAATTTGACCCAAGTTCTTGTAACATAAACACACCTCAAATGGAGGGTGATGGGAACCTCATTACTTAGAATTGGACAAATAACCCAAGGCAGTATGATTATAACCTGGCAGCAGTAATGGTTTGTTCAGCAAACTGCCTGAACCTCTACTGGGAACATTTAACACCACTTGTATTTTGAAATCACAGGCTACATCTACAGGCAATAAAGACTGTTATCTCTCCGATTCATTGCAGTTGCACAAACACCCAGTTAATTCAGCTATAACACATCTGCCCAGAGAAATATTTACTTTTGGAGCCTCCCAGGTATGCTTTAAATTTCTCCTAATTGCTACCCATTGAGTTCCAAGTTTAAGTGCTGTTGAGTTGGACTCCAGGTCCTTATTCTGTACTGAGAAGTTCACCACTATACAAACGCAAAGACCACATTCTCGAATGACCTCACTGTGCTTCCTTTCTCTAACTGAACAGATGAGGTTCTCTCTGAACCTAAGAAGATGAGTTTTTCTCACTGCTTCTTGGTATAGCAAATGGATGATAAGTGTTTCTCAAGGATCACAAAGAGAGTAACATTCATGCTTCCTGCTTGAGAATTATACTTCTTGACTACTCAAGCTGTAGGAAATAAATTCTCAGGTCACCTCTTTACATTGTGAGGGTAACAAGCATTCTTATACTATTAAAATGATAAGAAAACTTGAGTCAGAAGAAGACTAGTTTCAGAGGAGGAAAAAGGAATAAAACCCACCAGATCTCATTCCCAGCGGGAAATTATAAAGACATCTCAATGAACATAACTTATTTATCTTTTCCTTCCCAAACCCTTAATTATATATTTTTTTCAGATTCTTTTGTGCATTCAAGAAGCAAGGTAAAGTAACACAATTCAGAACCAAGAGGCAGGGTTGAGGTGCGTAGGGGAGAAATTAGAGAGTAGTCACATATTGACTCTAGGCTCACAATGTTTTTGCCTAAGATACACACTTCCCTGTGCACCACAGCACACACCAATAAATCTCTTCCTTTCTTTCCTCGTTCTAAATCTCAGAAGCTCACAGTTCTTAGGAGCACTGCTGTCAAGTGCTTTCTCCTTTACATCTCCAAGTTCCTCTCCAATTCTTTCGTCATAGGCCATATCCTGTCTGGACAACAAGAAGTGTTTCTATTGGTAAATGTGGAAGAGTCCAGGAGAAGTCAAGGGGTACCCTTAAGCCCCCTGGTTTCATAGCAATCTTCAGATTTGGGGCTACACCCATCCCAGATTCCTAAGAATTTTTTTTATCACAAGACTGGAGTCCAGATTAGGTTGAAAGATAATATATAGTGATCACATCATAGCTAAGAAAGTAAGGTGACAGTCCCAACACAAAGGACTAACATTACACCTTGGGAACATTTAGGCATCTTCTGGACAAAATACCAATTTAATTGAAACCTTGTGGAGAGGAAAAAACATGTCTCATCCTTCTTTTCATCTGGATACTTAGCAGTTCACGAACCTCTACTTGCAAACTTCCCTAACGCCATATTCTCACACAGAGTGGTTTCTATACTGTTCTTTTCATGCACAAAGTGCCGTAGGCAAATGTCTATCGTAGCACTTACCACAGGGATTGTTACTGCTGACATACTTGTATGAACTTGACCATGAGTTCCTAATGACAAGGTCTATGTTCTCACTGTCTAATACAGTCTGGCCCATAGTCATATGCAGTAGAAGTTTGTAGGATGAATGCAAATAGTAGGTATTCATTAGTGTTTGCTTAACTGAACATAACTGAATACTCAACAGTAAAGATACAGATAAAAATGACACTTGGGAAAAGCTTTTCACGTTATGACTTGTTTGCTATTTACATAAAACTAAAGAAATAATCTAAAGCTGTTTACATAAAACTAAAGAAATAATCTAATTTCAGTTCAAGTCCTCTTTTAAATTAGTTTAGAAAATTAGCCTGACCTTCTGATCCTAAGGCCTAAATTAATCTAAAACCAAAGCAAAATCAAAGTAACGAATAGTTTTTAATAATAACCCCAGGCAAAATAAAAATTACTAACTCCTAGAGATGGAAAGACCTCTAGAGCTCATCTCAGAATCAATATGAATACTTTTTGCTATATCCCTACCAGACAGTCAACCAATCTCTACCTGAATTATTCCCACAGCTTCATGACAAGTCATCTTCACTTCTGAATCTACAAAGGGACCATGCCTTCCTCTTTGTAGTGATTGAACTGCATATCCTTATAATGTTCTCTTCATTGGACCCTCCAGCAAAACACAAGAAAATTTTCCCCTGTTCTACATACATCTCTTTGAATACTTAATGACAAACACTGGACCTCTCCTTTGTCTTTCAAGAATAATCCTTGTTCCAGTTCCTCACCTTGATTCAAGCATTTCAGACCATGTTCCATGGTCATCCTATTCTTTTTTTTTTTTAAATGATTTTATTTATTTATTCATAGAGACACACAAACAGAGAGAGAGAGAGGCAGAGGCAGAGGCACAGGCAGAGGGAGAAGCAAGCTCCATGCAGGGAGCCCGATGTGGGACTCAATCTAGGGTCCCCAGGATCAAACCCCGGGCTGCAGGCAGCGCTAAACCGCTGCGCCACCAGGGCTGCCCCGGTCATCCTATTCTTAACAAGCTCCCCAGTCTGTTTATCTGGTAGATCACAAAAAGGCAAAAATATAGGAAAACTGTGCTGGATGGCATTTCCTGTTTGTCTTTTAGGAATTTTAATTAGTATTGAGACCTGTCCTCATTCTTCTAGGTATGTCAGTCACTGGGGGCTAAACAACAATATGGTTGCCAGAGAATTTCCATCCATCATAAATCACAGCTATTTAAAACAAAGGGCAATCTTAGCAGTATTTACTTGCTTCAAGGTCTCCAATGTTTGGAAACATTGCAAGATCCATTTCTGCTACAAAGATGCTTCTGTTAGATTTTCCATCCACACTGGGCAGGTTGTATGTAGAACACGTGGATGGGGAGCCTAAAAGGGTCTCTCAAATATAATAATGACACCAGGTCAGGTCAACAACCATGATTAGATGGATGATAAGTCTGGGCATAAGAGGACACCCCTATATATTTTGTCCTGTTTGCTTTACAGTTAACCCTGCCAAACACCTCATTCATTAACTAATTCATTCCAAGAGTTACTAATAAGCCACTATTGCTATAAGCACTCTACTCAGATACAAAGGAATATAATGAGGAGCAAAACCAATACAATGCCTGCCCTCACAGGAAATGAAATCTAAATTTTTGTTTAATTTTTTATTTTTTTTACTTATGATAGAGAGCGAGAGAGAGAGGCAGAAACATAGGCAGAGGGAGAAGCAGGCTCCATGCACCGGGAGCCTGACGTGGGATTCGATCCCGGGTCTCCATGATTGCGCCCTGGGCCAAAGGCAGGCGCCAAACCGCTGCGCCACCCAGGGATCCCAGGAAATGAAATCTAGTAGGAAAGACACATATTAACCACATTAGCACACAAATACAGGATTGGAAACTAGTCAGTGCTTTGAAGGAAAACCAGTGAATGCATTAAGATGGATAAAAGAAGACCAAATTCCAGTTGGAGTGTACAAGGAAGGAAGGCCAGTTTGAGTAAGAGCCCTTAGAGGTGAGGTCTGGAATATGGGTGCAGTTTAGTTAACCTGAGTAGGGAGGAAACATCAGAGCCAGTAACCAGCATGTGGTGACAAGCTGGGGTGAGGTGGGGGTGGGGAGAGTTTGCTGAATCAGTGGAAATTAAAGGCCAGTGTGGCTTCAGAAGAGTGAGCCAATGACTAATGGGTTGGGATGAAGCTGGACAGGTAGGCAGGGGCTTTGAATGCTGAGTTTAGGATTTTTTTTAAAACTTTACTTTTATAGCAATGGAAAGCTACTTAAGAGTTTTTGAGAAAGAGAGTGGTGTGATTGATTATCAGCATGGGATCTGGAGGTTTCCTGATCCTTCCTGTCGTCTTATGAGTAAGCTCCGACTAGAAACAGAGTGTTTCTGTGTCCAGACACTTTGTCCACCCTCACCTGTCTCACTTTCCTGCCACAGGTGTGACCCATTTATAAAATGCTTTTTCTCTTTTGAAATTCAAGCCATTTCTTCTGCAGATGTTATCATGGTGTAAATAATCTAGTTCCCACTTTGCTACAGAAACTTCCAGGCGATGGAATTCAGGAAACTTGTGTCATGAAACACTGACTGGCCCCAATTCCCAGGCACTCGGGCACGCTGGCTCAAAAGGATATCTGATATGTCAACACAACTCATCCTCCTGAGCAAGGCAGTTCGGCTCATTAACAAAGCACTTCCTCCCAGAGGTAATTCGAGTATCCTCTAAAAGGATGTGATTTGCCATGTTTCATTAATAAAGAAACATGTAAGGCGTTTGCAGATCCATATCTAGAAAAGGTTGCACCGAGTTTTTGTCTAATAGCACAGGGAGAGGCGCTAGTTTTGGTGGTGATCAGCACCGAATCAAAAGAAATTTGTGAATGGGAAGTCTGCTTTTAAGGAATGGTTGCAGGATGGAAATCAATTATCTTAACCAAAAATGACTGAAACATCCCTATCACAAACATTTTCACTGAAGATAAACTGGAGACTGCCCATGCCTCAAAAGCATATTGATTAAATAGCAGATGCCAGGTCATTAAGAACAAAAGCCACCTCTAGGCAGTGCCAAAAATAATAATTAGAGTATTAATAAGAATACTGACACGATTTCTGTGTTATTTCCTTGTAACCAGAAAACACCACTATGGTACCCATATGAAAAGAATTACGCCTTTTGCCAGCTGAGAGAACAGATACAGGAGGGTTAAATGGCTCCTCTATAGTCATGTGGCCAGATGGTGGTAAAACCAAGTCTGACTTCTGATCCATTTTCCATCTCTAGCCCAGGCTGCCTTTTTGAACGACAGTGATACCAGCTGCCTTGCAATTCATTTACATGTTCTTATATAATCTCTGAAATCACATTGCAAGGCTGGCATGATTATTCCCATTTTATGGTCCAGGAACAGAGTTAAATGGTTTGCCCCAAGGCCGGTAGCCAGTAAGTGACAGATCTTGCTTGTCTCCAAAGGACATCCTCTTAACATTGTCATATTGCCGCCCAGCCTCTCTATAAGAGGGCTAACCAACTTATCCTCACCCAGAATGGGCAAATGGGTTATGTACTCATGGGGGACATTAACGAAGACAGGTTAAGTACTGAGGAACTGGTGATCAATGGATCTAAAGTGTAAATTCTGTGTAAGATAGACTAGGTCTGGGAACAACAGGCACAAGAAGGGATGTGGTCAAAACTTGTCTATTCACAATAAACACTGAGCTTGTCTATATAGTTAAGAAGGGGACTACTGTGTGCTGAGCTCCCTGACACAATGTGCTTGCAGACGACAGGACACAAATGTTTCATTTAATTTACACAACTGAACCATGTAGACTTTGTGGTCACCCATTCTAGAGGCTCAGCGACTATGCGAGATCACAAAGCCAGAATGCTTTGGAGCTGGGATCTGTCTGTCTGAAATCGAACTCAAGCTCTGAAAGATGAAAGGCGTTCGACAATAAGTCAAAGAAAGTATTACTTGAGATGGCAAGAGTCAACTTAGACTCTTTATCCCAGGGCACAGAATAGAATGAAACCATAAAAAAGCTGAAAAAGGATCTAGATTAATCATGGTTGTTGGTACTGTAAAAGGTGTCTTGGAAAGCAAAGGATGTTTTACAGGACCCCCATAATCTTATAAATCAAAGTCCCTGAAGACAATTATGTTGGCATGTAGATAGCCTTTGGTGCAGATGTCTCATTGCCCTATCTGGTTTCCATCTTTCACATTTCACTCTTGCCAAGGGGACTCCTTCCCAAGCTGGGGAACACTTCAGGCTCCTTGGACACAACCTCCTCTGAAAGTTGACACTAGTGCCAGAGTAGTACTATGGAATGTAAAGTTAGGAGGTGCTTTGAAGTCATGTGATCCAACCCTCACATCTATAGATAAGAGATTTAAAAAATAGGCCTCGTGTAAAGAAACCTACTTACTAATAAGCAATTTACACCACATCAGGTACAGGGCTACGAGCTCAACACACATATATTGTCAACCTCCCAATGATCCTTGAGGAAAGGACTTATTTTCCTTGTTGGAAAGCCATGTTCAGGAAAGTCAGATGACTTGATATTGTCACACAGCTTTTGCAGGCAGCAGAGTCCAGATTCAGACCCTCATCGTGTGAGTCCAAAGCCCCTGGTATTTTCCATCCTGACTGCAATCTCTGTTTCGACCCAGGAGGCCCAGACCACTTCCCGAGGCCAGTGTGAATGAGAACCACCTGGGTCACTATAAATATAGAGATTCCCAGGCCTGCACACAAAATCCCTGACATACCCAATCTTCTATGGGCAAGGACCATGTCTTTTTCTTCCTTCTGTCTTCCTGAGTATGTGGAAGGTACTAAGGATGTGCATTTGTAAAAGGCTTTGGTGTAACGGGCTTGAGAGCAATTCATTTAGGTCATGTTCAGCCAACCCCAATCTTAATACAGGTTACTATGAGGAAGTCCCAATTGGCAACTTTCTATAAGAACTCCAAGGGAGTTCTTTTAACTCTGTTGTCCTGCCACCCAGTCATGAAGACAAGCTGTGTTCCCAAACCAGAAGAGACAAAAAGGCAAAATACCAACCTAGCAATCAATGCAGGTCTCATGCTGCCCTGATGATCTTTCCTAATGGGGAGCCCGAGGCAGGCTCACGTCCCACTTCCCTTCCCAGAGGCGGGTTCACTTCTATTTGCACAAGGAAAGCACACACATAACTACGCCACTATTGAAAAGGCCTTGGTGGCGAAAGTTGCTCATGATCCACTTTTATATGAGTGTCTGACATTTGGGCAGTAGAAAAAAAGAAATCAGTTCAAGCCAATGACATTTCTATGGGAAAGGCCCCAGCTCCACAAAAGAGCAAGTGAAAGTGGCAGTTAACCCTGTGGTCGCCTTATTGTTCCTTATTCATGACTGGGAACAGTAGGACCTTCTCAAGGAGCGCTCAGAGAAAGAGGGCTGCCACCTGTTGCTAGGGATGACATCACCGCCCTAGCAAGAGCCAACATTCTTTGGGCAGCTTGTGTGTATGTCGTTAATCAGCACTGGCTCCTCTGCAGGGCCCATTCACCAAGGTCTCAACTGTCAGCACTCCCGCTTCAAAATTCCAAAGGGATCTGCCAAAATGCCTGGCCTCCATCCTAAAGGGAGTTGGCCCACATTCAAATTTACCTTGGAGGGGAGGGGTGAGGGTGATGTGCTAATGTCCTCTTGGTTTTCTGTTTCCCTTGTGTTTGTTTACAAGGCTACTGGAGTTAAGTAGAGGAGGGGAAAGGGCAGAAGGGGTTGGAGGGAAGAGCAAGAAAAGCCCACCTCACCCCACGTGTTGGGAATAGGAAAGAGGTCAGATGGAACACTTCCTATTAACACAAGTGCTGGAGCCTGCTTCTCTCCACTTCTTCTTCTTATTTTTTTTAAATTTAGATGTTGGAAAATTCCTCTAAGAATTAACTGCAAATAGCATAGCTGATTCAGATTTGCCACTGAGTGGAATCATAGATGTTAGGGGTTATAAACAGAATCTTAGACATCACCCCCTCATCTTATAGGTGAGTGAGCTGAAGCCCAGAGATGTGTCTCGGTCCTGGTCCCATGTTGACAATAGCTAGCTGCTCACCATAGCTGGTCTCCTCTTCTTCCTGGGTACGGAGCTGGGCTAGCCGTCTCAGCTTCCCTTGTAGCTGAGTATGGTCATGGAATATGTGCACGTGGGATGTGTGCCACTTTCAGGCTGACCCTGCATAACCTCTGTGCCCTGGCTTCAGGCTCCTTCCCCTTCTGCAAACTTACTGCAGTCAATGATAAGGCTAGACTACTGCTCAGCTCTCCACCCCCCTCCCCTGCCCACCTCAGTGCTATGTCATGCTGCAATCTCTCACTTTAGCAGAACGGTTTACACCAGCAACCTGCCCCTTAAGGATGTATTTTGAATGGCCTGCAGATTCATCTTTAACTCTGGATTAGAAGTTAGAAGTAATATACAGATAAATTAATCCACCAAGCCTTTTCTATTTCTTGCCAAATTAACATGTTTATCCATTACATCATCACTCACAGATGTTTTAGCCAGACCCCTCTCAATCTTGATGTTCCTGGCTCACTCTTTTCACTATTTTCACAATTCACCCTTTTTTGGAGCCTCTTTTCAGCAGCTAGTTGCCAATAGGCAATGTCATAAAACTTGCACCAAATGAGGCAGAGAAGGTGTTTTTTTTTTTAAAGATATTATTTATTTATTCACGAGAGATACAGAGAGAACGAGAAGCAGAGACACAGGCAGAGGGAGAAGCAGGCTCCATGCAGGGAGCCCGACGTGGGACTTGATCCCGGGTCTCCAGGATCACACCCTCAGCTGAAGGTGGTGCTAAACTACTGAGCTACCAGGCCCAAAAGATGTTTTAGAATATAGTGCTAAAAGGCCAAAGATAAGCTTGGAGTGCAAGTGATTTTGAAGGGGAAGGAAAGGAAGACCCAATTAGGGCAACCTGCATCCTCCCACCACACAAAATGCAGGCATCCTCATGAGATCGGGGCTATATAAGAGCACTAATGGGAGGTTCTCAGGGCAGTGTGGTGGAGAAGAACAGGAGGGAGGGCCATAATGAGTCAGTAAGGAGAATATGTGCACACAGATCATCCCCCCAAGAGTGTGGAGCTCACACCAGGACGTGGGGACAACAGAGCTCATGCTTGAGTGATCCTTGGTCTTTTTTCCATTTTTAGGGTTTTAGGGACCAACAACTGAGATGACACCACTCTTGCTACAATTCTGTTCAGGCTAGTTACCGAAACCCTTGAGTTCTCTCAGAGGTTCTTTAAGAAACACATCTAATGCTAACACTAGCCTTCCCTATTTGGGGTATTTTCTTTCCTCTTTTTATTAATTAAAAAGAGAAACCTTGCTGTCAGTAGAACCTGATGAACATAACTACAGCTGGTACTTGTTAAATTTTCAAAAATCTGTTATTTTTACCGGAGTCATTCTTCTGTACTTGACAGCATCACGTTGTGAGATGCATCTGGTCAACCATTCCTCTCTGGCAATAGCACAACGGCGATGATGTGAGGTCAGGTATGGTGGGGCCATGGCATTCAAACCAAATGCCAACATGCATTCGTGGGAGGTTTAGAGGGAATCTTAATTTATTTCTGAGGCAAACAGAGACTCTTTAAAGCTCTTCTGTGTCACAGTATTAAAATGATTTTGACTGTAGAACATAATTGGATAAAAACGACCTAACAAGCTCTTGGAGGAGTTTGAGCACAAATCAGCATGGCAACTGTCATGGATGACAAATGAGACAAATGCGATTCCTTGCTGGGGATTTTTAGGGTAGAAATTTCAGATAAAAAATACGACCAAATGCAAACTGTTTCTTCTGCATTAAATCTAATACTGCAAACAAGATTCAAAACAAATTATCAGTCCACCCCTGTTGGGGGTGAAGGTGGTAGGAGGAAAGATTGGGGAAAGAACACGAACTAGAGGAACAGGAATTAATAAAAATGCCCACTTCAAATGGCAAGAAATTGAGTAAACATTCAAATATTTGAATATTTTATGTAAGAAAGATATTTTCCTAAAGGCCCAAAAGTCAATCTCATGTTTAAAATTCTGGGATGGAAATATATATCAAATTGATTACATAGTTTATGTTCTCTTTCATAAGCTACCTCGGTCAATTGTCATTCCTTAGAGAAATAGAAATTATCTCTGAAAAACACATGCATGCATGTACATGTTGGTGGGAATGACACATTCATCAAGTGCAGAGAATGTATGAGATTTTTTTTTAAGATTTTATTTTTTATTTGAGAGAGAGAGAGAGAGAGAGTGGGAGGGGCACAGAAAGAGGAAGAGAAAATCTCCAGCAGACTTCAGGCTGAGTGAGGAACCTGATTGGGGGCTTGATCCCACCACCTGAGACCACGACCTGAGCCAAAATCAAGAGTCATATGCCCAAATGATGTGCAAGATGTTTTATTCTAATTCATTTTACAGAAAAATTTAAAAAATAAATTTAAAAGAGACTGGAGACCCTAGTTAAGAAACAGGATGTCAATAACCAATCACATACGAAGATTCTGATTATGGTTGTCCGTGTCCTTCATCCATTTCACATACACTCAGTAATGTCTCAAGAGGAAACAAAGGGAGGAATCCAGTTGGGTTTTGAAGGATGGTAAAGAGTTTGCCAAGCAGGAAAGGATATGCCCTGCTGAGCATGCATTTTATATAAAAGCCTAAAGATGAGAAAACAAGCATGTGCATATGGAAAACACAAGGCCAGACGTGTGTGTGTGTGTGTGTGTGTGTGTGTGTGTGTGTGTGCTGATGAGGGGTGGGTTGATTAGAGGTATCAGGCTTGAAAGGAGAAAAGGTAGAGGAGGGCACATTGGGATGGCTTTTTTTTTTTTTTTTTTGATACCCTAAGAAGTGTGATTTTGCCCTTTGGTAATGGAGAGACAAAGGTGATTTTAGAATCTGCAAGACATATGAGCTTATATCTGTTTTCAAACAATAATTAGCAGCCACACAAAGCCTGGACTGAAGAGTTGAAAAAAAAAGTATAACTGAATTGGTCAATGTGGGCCTGCTTTAAGGCAGTGAGATGGCAATGAGTAAGGGAAAATAAACAGATGCATGAAGTGGGAGTGAGCATCTAACAGATGTAATGACTGGTTTGATGTGGGAAGTGGAAGACAGGACACTTGAGAAGGAGGAGATTTTTTTCTTTTAGTTTGACCAACTGAGTGGGTAGACGTGCTGTTTCTTAAAAAAGACTATTGAGTTTATATTGGTAAAAACTTTTGGATATGATGGATGTAAGATCTTACATGAAAAATCCAGAGGCAGTTAGATATTTTGGTCTCAAGCTCAGGAGAGAAGGCAGGGGTGATGGCGGTATATCTGGGAGTCCGTCAGACTACTCTCTTTGCAAGCTGCAGGTCTGTCACTTGTCGGCACTAACTCCTTTCATCTCATCCACTGCCCATAGAATCTGGTGCAGATTCCTTATCCAGGCCTTCAAAGGCCACTGCGGTCTAGTCTCAACCTCTTTTTCCAGTCTAACACCCCTCAACCTGAATCCTCAAGGCAAGTAAAGCTCTCATCGCTTCCTGAACACATCCTTAAGTACTGACTGCCACTTCCTCAGCTTAGCATTCCCTCCACTGGTTGAAATCTGACCCATTAAAGGTTTCATCCCAAATTCCATCTTGGCCTTAAGTGTTCCTCCAAAAGCACCCCTCAATGATAAACAACCTCCTCCTCTGGGTTCCTGGGACATGGAGCTTACACCTCCAATGTCTTACCACTTCCAGCATGTCCCATCACCATCTTCATAAGTTACTGTCCTGTGCTGCACTGGGAGTTTATCTGGAGCAGGACCATCCTATAGGACATGCTCAACAAAGGCAGGCTGAGTGGAAATGGCTCTCTCCTTGGGCTTAGAGCATCTAATATCCTTGCTCCCATCCTGGGTACACAGTCTTGTCATCACCTCGGAAGCTAAAAGCTTCAGGGCTGAACATTTGGGCCTGGTGCAGAACAGAGAACTCAGGGTGATGTGATGAAACATGACAAATGACTTAGTGAACTGACAAAATTGCACAGATTAGACTTTCCTTCTTTTCTGTGTTATCCGGCTTTTCTACTAGTCATGACCCCTCCTGCCAAGCCCGAGGATCAAGACTTTCTGAGGGCAGAGCACATGAAGAGAGGACATGTGTTTTATTTGGCAACTTAATTGCCCTATTTTTGTGTTTCTGTATTCATTACACTTTAAAAAGATTATTGCTACTTGCATGAAAACACAAGCATCTGCCACCATGACTATGGCTAAATTCAGGCTGCAACCCCAGCTGTCAACAGTTGATGATCTTTCCAGAACAACACAGCTCGACCTCTAATTATCAAGGAATTACCCTAGAAAGGAATCAGGTTAAACAGGAGTGGATGTCAAAGTAGAAGTAGCTTCTTTTTTGTGACTTCTCTCACCACCTGGGAGTTAGGGATGCAGAAACAAGTAGGGAGATGCACTCTATCCCCCTGACCGCTTGCCTGTAGTTTCTGCTGTTTGCAAAGCTGATACCACACTTGTCCCTGCTCCTGATAATGGCTTCTGGCGTAAGATGCCCTTCTCACTCCACGTTAGTTGACAAGACTCTAGCAACTTGGATTCAAAACGTCAACGTGAATAGATAGGTCCTTAGATTATGCTCATAAAGCATAGTTCCTTCTATATTTATACTGGTCAGGCATGTTAATGTCATTCTAAAAAATTACAGTAGCATCACTAATAGCATCAATACAGGGGCAAGAGAAACACAGATCATCTGCCTGGCTACCAAGGGAGCCACTTGTTTGTATAATAATCACCCACGTTCACAGATGTGTGAAGCATGCAACTTACATCTGCTTGAAGATCTTTCGGCTGTCAAACAAAATACAAAGATTCTTTGTATATATCCATCTTATAATTCCTTTCTCACAATCTCCCACTGGATTATATGAATAGCCAGGCCTTATTTTAGTAAAAAATTAGATGCTGATTTATTGATCATTTATAAAAACGCCTCTCCCCCCTCTCTCCAGTTCTTTCTGAGACATTCGCTTTTTCAATTTCTAAAGACAAATGAGCTCCCTCCCCCCACCTGAATTTCTCGATGCTTCCAAACAGATCAGTGGAGATGGGAATATTTATTTATTTGAGTGGACATGTGTCAACATGCTCTAAAAGCAAAAAGCAAAAAGAAAAAAAAAAGACACCAGTGCATCACAGGAGCATTGCCAACATACACTTTAATGCCCATCCATTATGCATTGGAATCCATGTGTGAAACTGTCTTCATGACTCAAGGGGGTCCTTGGAGGCAGGATGTGGATGTTGGAATTGCATTCATTTCAAAGCTTCACCACATATGGTAGCAGCATTTCCCCTCAGAGCTGTGGGGCAGTTCTGGTCACATTATGGACCAGGACTAAGGTTCAAAGGACCTCACACCCATCTGTACCCTTAATGTAACATTTCATCAGATTTATTCCATGGATATTGCTTCGTACCCTTGACTCAGATGTAATTGTGTACTGAATGTGAACTTGGACAAGCTGTGTCTGAAAAGCTTACCATGTAGGCCTTCCCTGGAGAGCTACCCTCCTTCCCCTTATTCACCTCTGCCTCTTGTCCGAACTACAACCAGCTCCTCTTGGGTTCTCAGGCACTTCCAACACCACTCACTCAACACGCTTTTTTTTTTTTTGGCTCAATCTCATGACTATTTCTGCTTCATTATCAAGTACACACATAATGAAAGGTCCAGATTAAAAAACATATGTGGCGATACAGAATTAGAATAACATTTTTGAAAAGATTAGCTTTTACCAGGTCTGTTCTTGCTACTCTTATTGCCACTGGACCTAAATGTGAAAGAAGCCCCATTGTGAAGACAGCTGTTGCTGTTTAAGACATAATCTAGAACAAGATGTATTTTATGTGCTTATGATTTTGGAGCAAATTTTAGGTGAAAGCTGTATGATGCAAGCTTTTCCCCCCAGGAGGTCAGTGATAGCTGACTTTATTTACCTTTGTCTCAATGCTGTGGAACACAGAGCAAGAAAGGGCTAAGACCACAGTTTAAGATTACAGTTTAAATCACAGCATGAGAGACCCAAACTTCGCATCCCCTATTCTTCTCTTGCATAACAGTAACTCAGTAATTACCATGACTCTCAAAAAATGTCCATGGGACACTTCTCTGTCACACTTAAAACAAGGGTTCATTAGCAAGTGGGATGCAGTCTGGGGCAAGCATGAGTATTCTTGGCTGTAGGACCAGCTACCACTTTTGGACATCTTAGTGGACAGACCTCTGCTCTGAACCTCAAAAGGGTAAGTTTTGATAATCTCATCACCCATTCCTACTGGCTACTTACACTGCTGCTCTGGCCCCTACCACCTGTAAGATGTCAAAGAAAATGAAATGCTCTGGGTATCTTTATTCGTTCAGGGTTCTAATGTTAATTTAGGGGATCATCTCTTTCATGGATTTAAAAACACCTTTATAAACCCTGCCTCCCACCCCCACCCCAGCACCAATATTCATCTATTTCAAATCAGCAATTTACTCTTAGGTTGGATGCTAAAACACATTGTAAAAATAAATAAAATAAATAAATAGCAGTAGAAATCCAATGAGTTATTTGGGTTTCTTATTACAGTATGCTATTCCTATGTGGAGCTCCCTACAGTTTGTCAGACAGAACAACAACAACAACAACAACAAAACCCCAAGAAACAAACAAACCAAAAACATCTTAAGTGGTGCACATCACTGCTACAAAATCTTGCCTTATTTTCTGTTATATTTTTTCTGTATGCCGCCTGGAAAGTATGACCATTCTCTCAACGTGTGGCTGAGTGAAATCCCCCCCCCCCAAAAAAAGGGCTCTATATCTTGGCAGCTACCTCTGACGTTTTTCCCACTAGTACGTTCCAGTTCCTCAGTTACTATGTAAGAGCAGCATATGTACAGGGCTGGTGTCCACACACCCAGGAGGTCCAGTGTGAGATTTCTGAGTGTTCTTGGCAGGTACTCCATCATCTCTCCTGCTTGGCTACTCCCTGCAGTGTGTCTTCATCACTGTCAATCAGCAGTCGTCACTCATATTTAGGGAACAAGGCCATCTTCTACCATTAGCTTCACACTTTTTTTCTGTTATGCTCCTGACTTTACAATAGGGAGTCTGAACAGAGGCATCAAGCAGCCCTCCTGAGGTAGTATTTCTTCAGAATCCAATGTCCCCACTCTAACACTTGACTATTTGTCCTCTCAGAAACTTCCTGAATTTTTCATCAGCAAATTGGGGTAATTATGAGGAAACAATGAGGATAACCATGAGATAATATTTGTGAGCATTCTTAGGAAGAGAAAGCAAAAGCAGAATCCTTATTTGAAGCTCAAGGGTATGACTTTATAACAAAGAGTTGGGAAGGTTTTGCCATCAGCTATGTTGTCCAATGACCACACGCTCATTTGGCAGTAGAAACTCAACGTGCAACACAATTGTGTGACAATGACAACTGGATGTATTCCCTGAGAGCTATTTTCCAATAGGGGTGGATAGCAGAAATGGACGGATTTGGGAGTCAGGCCCCACTTGGAGTTAATCTGAGCCCCTATCATGTGATCTTGGGTGAGCTAGTTCACCTTTGTGAATTTCAGTTTTCTCAACTGTTCTAAACAAGGGAGGGGTAAGCTAACCAGCCTTTCCTCCGTGAGGGTTATGTAAGAATGCCTAGTACATTTTAGTTTCTTCTTTCCATCAACTCCATCGTTGGATAGGTGGTATGAGAATCTCATTTCCTCTACCTCAGAACAGGAGTTCCAGTTGTATAGTGAAGGCGTGACAGGGAGAAAGGGAAGATGGCAGCATTGATGATGAACAGAAAGAAGAGAAGGATTATGACAATAGCTAAGACAATGAAGACAACAGCTACTTTTAGCCCCTTTACCTACAAGGTGCTCACAGCTCATTTAACAAGCTATAGACTCAGCTGAAGGAACAGGTCTAGCTAGCTGTCTCTCCAAAAGAGGGTTTATCTAATTCAGAAAATACAATGGGTCCTTGAGGAGTAACAATCATGTCTACTTTTAGAGAAGAACTTGAGAAAACATGTGGCACTGTGAAATTCTCAGGCCCTGTTTTACTTAGCACCAAGGCAATGCCTCTGGGAAGGCAGCAAGTCAAGACCACAAGATAGGGGAGCTACCGAACTGGATAAATGTGGGGCTAGGCAGCGGTCATTCAATTCAGTTTCCTTCCACTGTGTCTCTCTGACGAATGCCAGACAACATCTTCTGCTCTGCCTTTTGTTCCTGATTACAACCTTGTCTCATCCTGATGTCCATGCTGGAAATGATTATAAATCTAGCCTTCGCTGTCCAGTATGCTGGCCACTATCCTCACGTGGCTACTGAGCATGCGACATGTGGACAGTACAGTTGAGGAGTGGATTATTTATTTATTTATTATTTATTTATTTATTTATTTATTTATTTATTTATATTTAAAGATTTTATTTATTTATTTAAAGATTTTATTTATTTATTTATTTATATTCAAAGATTTTATTTATTTATTTATAAAGATTTTATTCATTTATTCATGAGAGAGACACACACACAGAGAGGCGGAGACACAAGTAGAGGGAGAAGCAGGCTCCATGCAGGGAGCCTGACACGGGACTCGATCTGGGGTCTCCAGGATAGCGCCCTGGGCCGAAGGCAGGCACTAAACCACTGAGCCACCCATGCTGCCCTAAAGATTTTATTTATTTGAGAGAAAGTGAGTAAGAGAGAACACAAGCAGGGACAGAGAGAGAGGGAGAAGCCAATTCCCCACTGATCAGGGAACTCAACGTGGGGCTCCATCCCAGGACTCAGAGATCATGACCTGCGTCAAAGGCTGAGCCACATAACAGAGTGAGTCACCCAGAAGTCCTGAGGAGTGGACTTTTAAATTCCACTCAATTTTAAATAGTTTCAACTTAAATTTAAAAACTGCCACTTAATTCTGTTTTGGGTAAAACTTTTAAATACCTTTGGAACAACTTGGATACATGAATCTATTTTTCTTGACTATAAATTTTATGAAATCTAAGTAGAGAGCAAGTACTTCTAATGAAAATAGCACTGAAATTGAGATGTGCCGTTAGTGTAAAATGCACATTGAATTTTGAAGATTTAGCATGAAAAATAACATAAAAGAACTCATTAGTATTTTTATATACATTACATATCAAAATTATGTTTTAATACATATTAAGTTTAAAAAAATAATTAATTTATTATTATTATTAATTTTGTCTGTTTACTTCTACATTTTAATGTAATTACTACAAAATTTTAAATTATATATACAGCTCATATTACATTTCTATTTGATAGCACTCGTCTATACACTCCAGAAATGGATATAAAATTTCAGATGTTGTCTGACTGCTAAAAATGTGCTGGGGAATATCATATTGTTTATGATGGATTTCTCAGGTCTAACAGCATACAAGCTTTGGAGCTAAGAGCTGAATTTGAATCTGCCTTCTACTAATTTAGATATCATCAGCCTATTCTTGCTGTCCGAGGTCTCCCTGAGCCCTGACGTAATATTTAAAAGTATTTGCTTTCCCTTTTATCCTTATACCGTCTGAAACTTTGATAAATAGCTCCTCTACTATTTGATTCAATAACAAAATGCTATGAAATTTATCTGGGAAGGCTTCAAAGAAGACATGCGAATTCCACAGCACATTCCAACTTCCCGCTATCATTTTTAACAGTGAAGACGTCTCTTCTCACAGTCACATTAAAAGGGCCTTTCTGTACTACGGATGTTGATTTCACAGCCCTCAATATAAGCCTCAAAGTCCAGAGCCTTTCTATGTGCCCACAGGGCATATAATAGCAATGCTGCCTACTGAACTTTTACCATCAAGATTATTACTCAAAAACATTAAATGAATAAATTTACCCTGTCATGATTATCTTTATTCTGCAAAATTTATCAGGCATATAACTGGAGGCACTACAGAAGATGTATCTGGGGGATGGCCAAGAAGGATCAGCCCAATTCAATCCTGGGGGTGGTAGTGGGTCTTCTAGGGATGCCACTGGAAAACAGACATGCCTCATACAAAGATATCTGAAAAAGGCTTAACAATGTGACTTCCCTACAGAAATATAAGCTCTTGTTTCAACCCATCTTCTTTCCTATGGCATGGTCTTCTCTAACTTTATTCTTGGTGGTAGTCATCAAGCTTCCTTTTGTGCCATAGTTACTCTGTACCTTTCTCCCTGTCCCACTACACACAGACACACACATAAACTGCAATCTGTAAGCCAGGTGTTTAGGAGGAGGGAACATGTGGTAAAATAAGCAGTGAAGGAGGGGGCAGAGAAATAAATGGTAAATGATGGAACTCCAAGGGGCGAGTCTGAGTCAATCTGTTTTAGTTCCTCCATCTATAAAATGGAATCCAGGCTGATAAAGTCTTCCACCCAGGGATGCTGTTATTAATTGGCTAATTAATGACTGTAACTCACTCTTAAAAATCCAAAGAATGCCATTAATGCTAAGTATTTCTTACACAGAAACCATTTAAAGTAATTAGCAAAACTATGATTGCTCTGAATTAGAAAGTAAATTTAAACTTGAGAATCCATTATCAGGATGGCAAGAAAAGCAGAACTAATGGTGGTCTAAGCCATCATAGTGGGAATTTTATGTCAGTATCCGGTGGTTTGGTTGTGTCATTACATCAAAAAGATGGGCTATATGCAATGAGCACATGGCTTGGGTTATAAAGACAAATATGTAGGAAAAAATGCATGCATGCAAGGTGCAAAGAATAAAGTGAAAAAGAAGTCATCTGTATGTTAGAGGCTGATGGACCTAGCTCAGGGCAAGGAATACTTCTGAGGCATCAAGTCACTAGATCAGCAAAAGACTGGATTTTAATGGAACAAAGGAAAATCATCAGCAGTTGGTTTTCTGTATATTACAGTTGAGACAAAGGGAAATTTGACACCCAAGCTCCATCTTCATACCACTGAATACTATAATTTTGTTTCTATACTGAAGATGATCTAGCAATCATAGCTCCCAGTAGAAACGTTTGTCAAAGGAAGCAGAGTAAATGGCTTGAATCAAATGTGAGATCAAGCAACTGAATTCCAGGGGCTCATAAAATCAAAATTCAGAGGTTTGTGGGCCTTTGTGGGCAAAGATATCAAGCACATCCCAGTCCCTCCTGAGCCCCCAAGAAATTCATTGATGGGCAGGACAGAATAGACTTAGTTCATCTAGTTTCTTAAGATTCTGTTAAGATGATTCACTCATGCATCTATTGATTCAATATATATGAAATGATAACTAAGTGCGAGGTGTAATGCTGGGCAAAGTGAGGCTACCGTGCTGAATCTGATCTACTTTCAGGAAGTGTCCAGTCAAGCTTCAGAAAGGAAGTAAAAAAAAATAAAGACATACAAACATAAATACTTTTGCACCCAGGACAATGTTCAATATCTTGTGGGCATTAAAAGAATGCTGAATAGCTGAATGTAAGGCAGAGAGAGGTAAATGCCATGTTCAAGGTAAACACTCTGGGAAGTCAGAGTCCAGAGAAGGCATTTCCCACCTAACATGTCAGGTGAGCCTGAATGAGCTAGAGTGGACAGGTTGAATGATGAGGGGAAAAAAATGCTTAGAGAAACAACAACAGAAATAACAACATTTATCATTGCTTATTTTGCTAAGAGGTTTGTACAACTATTATACTTTATCCTGACAACAACCCCATTTATAGATAAAGAAACAAATGCAGCAGAATTAAGCAATATATGCATGGGCACCAAGTGATAGAACTAATACTCCTTCATTGATCCCTTCCTTCATTGTTACTGAGTGTCTACAAAGTACTAGAAGTTGTTCTAGGTGGTGGATATAAATAGCTTAATGAAACCAATACTCTTGCTGCCCTTCCTCTGGACTGGAATTCTGAAGGAAATATATGATGAGTTCATTCTTTATCAGTATATCTCCTGAATTCTACGGAGGGTGTAACACCTGGAGTTCCCTAAGTAAGTGGATTTCTGCCATCATTGGTAAAGAAAGATATCCAAACTAATTTGAAAATATGCCACAGGAAAAGAAAGAAACAATGGCTTAAAATGGAATAATTTAGTAATTTATAAGCAATTTTAAACACAAAATATGAAAAGGCTTAGAAATATTGCAATATCTCCATGAGATTTATGGAAAGCTTTGAGAAGTTGGTGGGCAATATGTGTGGGAGTTATTTTTCTACAGCCACGAAAGGCCTGTTTTAGAGACAGCACAAATAGTCTATTTCAGTGAAAAATAAAAAAGGAAAGTGGATATATTTAAAATTCACTGAAGACTTAATGCTAATTAGGCCCATACTTTGGCAGCCAAGAAGAGGATATGTAATTCGTTAGATTTGTTCACAGCAAGAAGGAATAACAAGGAAGTGGACTTTCCAACCACTATATATAGAAACAGTGACCAATGTAATGATTTAAGATCTATTGTGAACCAGACCCCATCGCTTCTTAATATTGCCAGAGGCTGCCAATGGCTTTAGGAGAGGAGTTCTGGGTGTTCCCCAACACATTTATACTTTAGTGCATTTTTGGAAAGCAGAGATCTGATCTGATAGCTTTACTGAGCACTGATATATACAAAGCATCAATGGGTGGGAAGGTGAGCTGCATAGGTGGCTTGGGACTCCTGCCTCATAGGAGCTTACCCATCAGCTTAGAGTGGTATTTAGGAAGTCAGCTACACCCCCACCTGCAATACCACAAGGCAGCAGATGAAGGCCACTGGAATGGCAGACGGGGCCATTGGGACACAGAAGCAGGTTCAATAAATTCTGGCTTGGGGATGAGAATAAGTTTCATGAAGGAGGAACAACTTAATAGGATCCTGAGAGACATACTCACACACCTACACCTTATTACAAATAGAGAAGGAGATTTTAAGTGGTCTTTGAGCCCAAATGTAGAATATAGCACAGGAAATCATGTAGGAGCCAGGGCCAGAAAAGGTCGTAGCACTTAAGAGAGAATTTCCTAACTCTTATATTTATTTATTTATTTATTTATTTATTTATTTATTTATTTATTTATTTATTTTTTACTTTTTTTTTAAGTTTTATTTATTTATGATAGTCACAGAGAGAGAAAGAGAGAGAGGCAGAGACATAGGCAGAGGGAGAAGCAGGCTCCATGTACCGGGAGCCCGATGTGGGATTCGATCCCGGGTCTCCAGGATCGCACCCTGGGCCAAAGGCAGGCGCCAAACCGCTGCGCCACCCAGGGATCCCATCCTAGCTCTTATATTTAAATGGGAGATTCAAAGCCCTTATACTAATACACATACACACGAGAGAAGAGCTATCACTTCCCAGCCAAGTGCCTTCAGATCCCCACCTGCATTTTTTTCTTTTCTGTTTCTGAGGAGCAATGAAAGTGAAGGGAAACTTTCATATGAAGAAGACAGGCTTTTGGGGAACCAAGAGAGAACAGGAGAAGCATGGTATTTGGAGGTTCTTTATTCCAGGTAAGCTACTCGTTTCTGAGTTTTAATCAAAACCTTGTTCATAGCTCTGAGGGAATATAATGGGTTTTATTGGAAAAGGTGGGTCAGAGTTTCACATAAGTTTTTTTCTTCAAAGTGCCTTAGTAAATTCTTGAAAGCAAAATCAGCTTGATACCCTTACAAGCAGAGTGAAATTAAATATCTAAAAATTAAGTTAATTTGAATATCTGACCCCCTTAAGTAGATAGGTAAGTGTCTGTGTACGGATTACAGCTTTGATGAGAACCAATCTCCTTTTGGCCTGGACCTGAGCATCCAGAGGTGGTGCCTGCTGCCCAGAGACAGAGTAGCCTTGGGAGCAGGGCTTTGCCATCAGGCCACACTGTCTTTGCCCTACAGGAACTTTGGAAATGTGGAGCATCAGGGAGGATAGAGAGCCTATGTTTAGTTGGTATGTGAGAGGGGTCACAACGCCACAGGACTGTTACAGTGGCCACAGGGAGTCCACATGTTCAACAATGGGGGGTGGCCAGATAAGAGTGAGCTCCCTTACTCTCACAGTGTTTACAGTCCAGATAAGAAGAGAGACCACTAAAATGAATAGATTATGCAAATTATCACTTTCCATTTCTTTAAACCAAAGCATCCCCGGAATGTCTCATACGACATCTGTTCTCTCAGAAATGTAAGACTTCGATAGGAAAAAGCTGACAAGAACAGGTTGGGCATGGCCCAAGGGAGACAAATGCTGACCTGCTAGATGTTCTTTTCCCACACAACACAGATGAGGTGAACAGACCAGAAGAGAGCCTGGGAGAGTGGGAGGTGTGCAGGGAGCCACCTATTCTCTCTGCAGAGGCATCTGCTCTGATCGTGGACATCATTTCAGAGTATTTAGTGTGCATCTTTTGACTTCAATGGCAGGGGTGGAACTCTGTGGAGTCGGGGGCACGTGGTTTGATTCTGAATGAAAACAACTGTCTCCCACTCACATTAAAAGACACCATCCAGGGGTTCCTGGGTAGCTCAGCTGGCTAAACATCTGCCTTCAGCATTGGTCATGATCCCAGGGTCTGCTCAGCAGGGAGTCTGCTTCTATCTCTCCTCACTTGTGTTTTCTCTCATTCTCATTCTCTCTCTCACAAATAATAAAATAAAATAAAATAAAATAAAATAATAAAATAAAAATAAAAGACACCACTGAGTTTCTAGTCTAAAGCAATACACATCCCTGGATTAGAAGAGCAGTGGGCCTTTTTCACTCCACACTGAGGTGGGGCTCACACACCAGCAAAGCATATTCCACATTTTGCCTGTCTCTGAAGATGGGTGTGTTCACCATGCCCGGCAGTTCTCTTGGGAGGAATCATCCTGCAGCACCAAGAACACTGTCCTGATTTACTTCAGCACAGCTGGTTTCCCAATTCTGGGTTACTTGTACATGTGTCCCCACCTCCACGAGGCTATAAACTATTTTAGCAAGGTCTAGACCTGCTCAGGTTATTTCTCCTCACATTATCTAGCATGATGTACTTTCTTATGAAGATCAATCATAAGATTGATAATAATAAACTATTGGTTATTAAACAAGATGATGGAGCTATAGGAGATAAGTAGGGCTGCCAGCCCAACTTGCTAAGCATCTCCCCTAAGCCAAGGGAGGTCAGTCCAGGTCAGTCCCTTTCCTTAGCTGAAACCAACATCATGAACTGGGTTGGTTTATACTGGAAAGTTCCACAAAAAGAATGCCTATTCCAGGGACAGAGTTGGATTACTGATGAGGATAAGGTACCTGGTGTACCTAACTGACTAGGTATCCCTCACTGGATGGTTAGGATTTTCCCCTGCTAAGTTAGGTTCTATATATGAATTATTATCAAGTCTCACAATAGCACTTTAGGGTAATTATTTTCATACCACTTCCATGTCATATATGAGGAAGCTCAGAGTTCGAGAGGACAAGTAATGTTTCCTGGGCTCAGTCCTAGGGCTGATGAGCTGATGATGTCTGCTACCAGCTCATGAGAAACAACTGCTCTCATCTTTTCCCAGCTCCATGTTCAGTGATTTCCCTTTGGTAGCCTGAATGTGGCCATGGTGGGAGTATTTACACCATGGAAATCAGCAAGCACTACAAATCAGGGTTTTGAGTGTGTGTGTGTGTGTGTGTGTGTGTGTGTGTGAGAGAGAGAGAGGAGGGAGAGAGAGAGAGAGAGAGAGAGAGAGAGAGAGAGAGAGCCAGTTCTTAGCAGTGCACATACTACCTAGGGCTATCTGATTTTTAAGTCTCTCTGCTAGTGAACCACTATTCCACACAATCGATAAAGTAATAGTACATGGCCTTAGCAATAGCTCTCCATTGAAACAAGGACAATTGTGTAATGAGTACAAACAGAAGGACAGAGGTATGTGGGGAGCCCAGAAGAAAGAGCACTGATTATTAACTCTTGTCAGGAAGTTTTGGGCACACAGCACACAAACAGGTTATCTGGAAGACCCAAGCCAAAAGAAACTAGGCTCTCCTCTGGGCTGTTCGCAGAGCAGAAGGAATAGTTCATTAGTTTTCACCAGAGGCTAGAACAAATACCTTTCAAAATCACTCAGTGCCCCTTCTCTGTTTCCTAGCAGCCTTCTGATACCTGGGAGGAAGGACACCAGCTTCCTGCTCATTAGAAAGGTATATACTCGATTGTAATGACAGAAAATGACTTTTATCAGCTCTTTGTGCACCTGATCTCTCTCCAATGAACTAATAAAACTGCTCTTCTCCAAAAACAAAGATAATAATCTAGCAGTCGCCTTGGAAGGGCCTGACTTCCTCCTCATTTATGTGCTGCGGAAATGAAGGAAGAAGAGAGAAAGAAGAGGGAAAGCAAAGGAAAGGAGGAACATATATACAATGATACAAAGTGGGCGTTCAACAAATGCTTGCTGAATAAATGCAGTAAGATAATAAAGAACCCGTGATTTTAATTTGATCTCTAACCATCTAATATCTAGATCTCTGACATCAAGATGTATCTAAGACAGACCAACCTGGCTTTATTGGGACATTCCAAGGCCCATTCTCCATTTTTGGATATCCCTTGCATTATACAGCAATCTGGGTAGCCCTCTGAGATGAGCGTCTAGCAAAGCACTCAGCCAAAATGCCAATGCCTACCTTGTGGCTTTGGAGAGGATCTTTCCAAAAGACGGGTAATGGGTGTCCAAACTGGGAAGCTCCTGGCAACATGGCAAGGAGATAATTCTTCAACAACAGGTAAAATAAAAGGGAAGTAAAGGAAGAAAATAGCCAATTTAAGAAGAGTTCTAGAACTCTGCATTAAACTTAGTAGTAGTTTCTGCCTCAATCAGGACGGTATTGCAAAGTATGACCGGGGAACATTTGCAGAGAAAGCACAAGCAATTCTTTAAACCATAAACCCTCAGATGAGCATCAAAAGCTGATTTTTATGGCACTCTCTAGAGTCTTGCTTGCTATAAAACACTATCCTAAGGTATCTATAACTGTGCACTTCCATTTTAAGATTCACAACTTCACACAAGTTAATGAAAATCAATAGATCAAGCGATCCTATACTCTTTCTAATTAGTGAGAAATGCTGGTCTTCATCACAATCCAGAGTGAGACCTGTTTCATCATGTGTCCAGGCACTTTTCCACACACTGGATACGAAAGACAAATATCACCATTTATGCCTCACTGGGCAGGTACATGAAGCTGAATTATAAAGACAAATAGAGATGGAGAGACTCAGAACAGGACTGCCAAGTAAAGGGATGGGAGACAAAAGGGAGGAGAGCCATCATTCATTTCCAGAGGAAGTCATCCAGTGATGCTCACAGCATTCCTGGCAGATTCCTGTTGCTTCCCGACAGCTTCAGACAGTGGAGTTGCCATAGGTCTCATTTAAATGTGTATCTCCATACCTGCCATGAATCCCTGGCAGAAAGCATAGGATTTACCATTATTTGATGGGTCCTGGTTGTGGGATACCAGACAGCTCCCCCAGGAAGCAGATCAAGATAAAGAGCGGTGTGTAGGAGGTTCCCTGGGGACCATGGTGGGATTAATAGTCATCGGGCTGTGACAGGAGTGGGATTAGGCAGATGGAGGAACAGAAATGCGACAGGAGCCTCTGCTGATCCAGTGAGTGCTCTGGAGCTAAGATGACCCTGCAGAGTTGTTTGTTCTTGAGAGGAGTAAGCCTTTATATACCTTTGGATGGGGACCGTCCCTGGGGACGATGAGGTGGCTCTCTTCAGCTAAAACTATTCCCAGGGCTGGAATCAATTGAGAGTCATCAGCTGCCAGCATTCCCAGAAGCAGGAGGAATGCTGTCTCAACCCTGAAGGGGAGGCACAGCGCACCACAGCATCGGCCAGAGGCTGTACTTAAGAGGGATCAAAGATGTCACCCATGTGCCTTTTCTGGTTTTCAGTGGTGTCACTGACTAGTTACCCTTCAAGTAGCCATCTTCATGTATCTTCTTTGCAGAAAGTCACATTTCTCCAAACTAATATATGTCTGCTTGATTTATCTGCTGTTTGTGACTCAGAAAGAATTCTCCTACCGCTTTATTGCTCCACTCACCAGAATCTAATATGGCAGACCAAACCATCAGAATGAAGATAGAAATGCCTTCTCTGCCTCTAATACCCCCCCGCCCCCGGTCTCTTGACCACTTTCCTCCTCCTGGGACATGGCCAGGTGAATTCTACTGTAATCTCAGATCAGGCCATTCCACACCTGGGAGGTGAAAGTAATCTCCTGAAATTCAGGTGTACTGGTGAAGTAAAGAGTGGGCACACTGTGTCCCAGGGAGAATGTATAGCATGGGAAATCAGTACATTATCATTTCATTTAGTAATTTCCTGTTCTGTACATTTAACAATAAGAAACCCTGTTCATGCTGGAGCGGTCTATTTCCCCCACCAAACCTAAGACAAATGTCTATTTCCGGTGTTCCTTGTTTAGAAAGCCAGAGGAATTAGATCCAGAAATAGGATCGGGGAAATATAGCTCAATTGGCTGCTGGATGCTAATAAACTAAAGGGTTGTCTCCCCAACTCTATGATAAGCTTGCCAGAAGTACAAAGTGTATTTTGCTGCTCCTGATGTCTCCAGACTCCCTAAGCAGAAGTTGCTCTTTATGCTGGACCCTCAATGTTGATGAACTGAAAAATGTTATAAGAATTTTGACCTCCTCTCTGAATGAGGAAACAATTTAGAAGAAAATATCCATGAAAAATTCAACTCCTTAGAAAAGCATATGTTGTATAAGTTTGAAATACTTTGTCATATTGATGTCAAGGCATTTTCAATTTCCCAAGTAAGACAGGCTCTTTAGTCTAGCATGCAAGAACTCAGATGACCACAATTCACCCCGTTCATCTTATTTTAAGAAATGACCTCTTTGGAAGTCCATTCCTCAAATCTGCTATTGCTCTTAACATTCTCCTGGGTCCTGAGTTAAATTACATAACTACGTGATTCTTTTTAAATAAGATCTGTCATTTGTTCATAATTATTTACATATATTTTTTCTAACTCTAACAATTAGCATAAGCGCTCAGTAAATGTTTGCTGAATTTATTCTGTGGACAGTTTTTGAGGTAGATTAAAGCAAAAACTTCAGACAATGAACTAGAAAACCAGAAGGAGAATTAAAACATTAGGATCAAAGATAAGGAGATGCTGCAAAAATGCTAAATGGATGGTTCGACATAATTGCCTGAGTTTCAATTCTGGATCTAAGGCTCCCAGAAGCCAATAGGAAAAAGAAAATAGAAATTGTCCTAGTTCTTATCAGAAGGAAGAAAGCACAACAGATCTAACAAAGCCTATTCTTAGCATAATTCTGAAAGATAACTTTCAACAAGGGATTCTATAAGGAGAAATGCAATCAGCATTTCACAGGAACTACAATTGGAAATTGTATACACTGCTTCCAACAGTGCCTTTCAAAAAATGGTGATGGTCATGTTTTTTTTTTTTTTTTTATCTCTAATTTAATGCAAACCAACAGCTGGCAGATCAACAAATGTCATCAGTGTTGACAATCCTGGTTCTATACCCATATTTAAGTAAAAAATCCTTTTCTGAGATTATCCCCTTCCACTATCTTCAGGTCTTGAAATCTTATCCTTTCTTTCAGGCTCAGTTCAAAACTCATGCATGACTTCCACAAAACCTTCCCTCAGCATGCAGATTTTCGTACCCTGCATCCATGTGATGGTTACCTATAAGAGACTTGCCATTCTTGTCTAAATATTGCTTTTCGGTTGTTCCGTGTACTTTTCTCTTCAATTAGATGGTATATTAAGTATATATATTTAATATAACATACTAAAGATGGCTGTGATTATTTTTGCTACATTCCCCATTGGGAGGAGGAGCTATATTGTCCTCTCACTGAGTCTGAGCTGGCTTTAGTGATGCACTTACATGAAAACATACAGTGAAAATGACATTATGCCTGTTCCAGGCCTGATCTCTCAGACAACTGGCAACTTCTGTCTCGCCCTCTTGGAACTCAGGATTGCCATTCCGTGGGCAGCCTAAGCCACAGGAAAGGTCAAGTCAATAGTCTCAATTGACCCCAGGCTTCTACCCATCTCAGTCAAGGACTAGGCATATGGTGAACATGTCCTGGCCTCTCTAGATCAGTTTATCAGCTGAACACCTAAGTGAGCTCCATCAACACTCATTCCCAGGTAAGTCCTGCCCAGATTCCTCACCAACAAAATTCTGATATTTAATGAAGTGTTAGTTGTTTTAAGCCACTTCATTTCAGGGTGGTTTATTATGTAACAATTGATAGCAAATCATAATCATCCTGAGGCTGAAATCATGTATTCTACTTCATTCACTTCAATAAATCACCTTGGAGTCTCTACCATGTACCAGGCACTGTTGCAGAAGCTGGAAGTACAATAAAATGAATAAGAGAAGAATCTCTGCCCTTTTGAAGCTAACATTCCATTCTAGTGAGGAAGAAAATTGCTGAATCTGAAAGCAGATAACATTACTTTTGTAAAACCCAAATGACCAGGAAGAGTGCTAACTACAGAAAGTGACTAATGAATGTTGCACTTCTGGGCTCATACAACACAGCAAACTGTGTCATTCTCAATTTTACCTAAAACAAAACAACAACAAAAAACTTAACTGAATCCATGTATGTGGAAGACTAAGTTACTAACAAGACAAGTCAGATAAGCCAGAGAAGTTTATAAACAACACATTTCTGGAACAATGGGTATAATGAAAGGATGTTTACCTGTTTCTCAATAGCAGTGTCTCTTTCCTGTGGAGTTCTAAAACTTTTATTAGGAAAAAGGGGGCAAAGCCCCAGGTTTTCAGAAATGTAGGTTATTCTCTAACCAGGGTAGAACGTATTGCTCCATAAAATGTCAACATCAAAACAATATAGAAAAAATAATTACAGACAGTGTTAGTGTTGTAAGCTGATAAGGACCAGATGGTCTTTTGTATTTATGGTTTTCCTTGTGCATACAAATGCTTTGGGGATCTAATTAGCCTTCTACAAAACTCAAACTGGGTAATTACTATCATTATCCCCTTTTCAAATAAATCTGAAGTCTAAACTGCAATTACGTTTTTTATCTTACATTTGGTATTCACACATTTTAAGAATTGTTCTTTGCCATCTCCTCAGAAAACTTCTTCACATGGACTGAAGTAAATAAAGTGCAGGAGGGTTATAAAAAAACATTTTAAAAAAATGGATCGCTCTGTTTGAGGAAAAGTCCTGACACCCACTGACGCGCTTTCTCAGGGAGAGTCCCGTTTCTGTCACATTTTCACTCCAATCAAGGATAAAGTCCTTGTTCCCGAGACTTTATATTTGCACTTATGCTTTGCGCAGCAAAAGAGAAGAACTTCTACACGGAGGCATAGCCAGTCACACACATTAGAGAGAGGATTCTCTGCAAGATGCAATGTGGCAGTCATCTCAATTAATTTCCGACTCTGCCCCCAAAGCGCACTACCTGGGCTGGCGACGAGCTACAGAAAAGTAGCAGTGCACATAACAAGGCTGGTGTGTCACCTTTATTGGATTTTTGGCCTCGGGACAGTCAAGTCACATGGTAACAACATCTCCGTACTGGAAGGTGAGGAGATGTAATCGTGTGCCAGTGAACTCATAACAGAGAATTCATCAAAATCTATCTCCAGTGAGAGGGCCGCGAGAAGGGGTGTTAGGAAGCAGTTGTTTTTATTTCAGGTGCAAGGCCAAGGATTAGAGGTGATCGAGGGATACGTGTGTCTTCCTTGACAGGACCAAACACGGACAGTGACAGGTGTCAGGAATCACCTCTTCTGCAACAGCTCCCAGTGAGGAGGGTCAAGAGCGCTCAGAATGTCTGGCTGATATCTCAAAACGTAGCATCACGATTACTGGTCCAGAGGGCAAAATCCAAAAATAGTTGGCAGAGGGAAGAATCCAGATGATAAACTGAGGGTGAGGTGGGGTGCTTGGCACTGGGGAGGCACTTTACTATAGAGGGATAAATGTCAACGCAGGCTTCAGAGGTGGCCCCCCTCGGCTTCCTGACAGAAGGGTGGCTCTGAGGCTGCCACCTCCACCCTCCAGCCCAGAGACTGCCCTGGGCTCACCTGGCAGGCAGTAGCTCAGGCGCCCAGGCACTGACGAGGATGGCTGCAAGGTCAGCATTTTATCCTCCCTGATAGGATCACCATAACCTCACAGCTCACTGTAAAGAATCTCAGAGGCTTGCATTTATTCTTCCACTCATTCAACAAATATTTCCTGGGTATTGACTCGGTGCTATGCACTGTGTACGGTGATTTATGCAAGCTTGAGTGTCAATAAAACACTGGCCTTACAAACAGCATCATCTGGTTCCCACTGTAAAAGGCATTAGAGATCTGGTCCAGCACTGTGCCAGAGTCAGAGTGTACAGAGCGGTGCTGATGGCCTGGAAGGTGTGTGCACAGCAGTGATGTGGTCTTGGCCTCTGGGGCTCCTGTGCCAGCCTGGCATGCTCACAACTGTGATCCTGGCTGGGATATTTGTAATGCACAAGACTGTGAGTTCAAGCAACTGCTTATAATAGCACTTTCACATTTGTACAGCAATGTTTACATTGTATCTACACCACCATCATCTCTCCTGTTGGAAGCATGGCAGGTATTGTCATTCTAATTTTACAGATGCACAAGACCAATCAGAGGCATTGAGGAACTTGCCCAAAGCCGTACAGCAAGTAAGAAGCCTAAGTAGGACGCACACACAGGTCTTTGCAGTCTAAACTAGACTTTCCAGACACTGCACTGTCTCATGGGGGCTTTTGCTGAAGCCTCTGAATAGAAGGGTACCAAGAACAGAAGTTTGGGTGCCAAGGCAGCTTGCTGCAGGGTTTTTTGGCTGACTTAGGCTGCTTGACATCTCGAAAATCCCTCCTGCTCTCAAGGTTGAAGGTCCAGAGCCCAGGAATCTGAGTCAAGGCCGGCCCAAACTATCTGCATTAATTAACCTGCAACCTGATACAGCAGAAAGAACAAAGAATTTCAGCTGGCAAGCATAGGTTCCAGGCTCAGCCTGGCCCAGAAAAGCTTCACCAAGTACCTCTTAACTTCTCTGAGACTTGGCTTCCTCACAGGTAATCATACCTGAGGCTATGTAGCAATTGGTAGTAAATCATAAGCAACCTGCCACTGACATCATGTATTCTACTGCACTCACTGATTCCTACACCACCTCACTGGGCCACCATGAGATTGGAATCGATAATACACAGGTGCAAAGCCTGGCACAAAGTAAGGGTTGGTTTTGTTCCTCACTCTATCAGACTCTCTGGTGGGTTTTGTTCTCCTCTGTAAAGGAAGAGGAGAGTGTTCCCACCATGAAAATTTCCCTGAAACTCTAGGCATCCAGAGAAAGCCTTGCTGTGGCTCACTGGCAGGGAAAAATCCAGAAGGAAGTGCCAGGCATGACATAGTCTGCTGCCTCCCCAGGAATGAGGTGAGAGAAGCCATGGCCTGGTGCTTTCCAGACATGGTCAGCCAATTCTCAAAGAGACAGTATGGCTTCATTGTGTGCCCCTTGTTTAAAGATGTGGATCAAAGGAGGAAAATACTAGCAACTATCTCTGCAATATGATCAGTATTTCTTGTTGATTTAAATATAGTCTCAGTTCTCTGGTTAGAATGAAATCCAAATAACCTTCTAACATCTGCTTGGGAGAGTGGGCTTCCTGCCTGCCAGGTGGTTGTGTGGGGCCCAGACAATAATTGAGATGACAGTCGGTTTTGCACCGGAGGTTTAAGTATCAAATTCTATCAGCTCTGTGTCCTGATGTGATGTACCCTGTCAACATGCTGGGCTTTGCTGATAACAACTAAAGGAGCAGGCTGGCCTTGCTCCTGCATGAGGGCATCTTTGAGTCGGGGTCCTCAGGAACCCAAAGGAAATCATGGTGCATGGTGAAGATGGGAAAGAGGATGAGGTCTATGGCCTGGGCAGATCTGGCAGGAACATTTTCTCTACCAGCATCTATGGCTGCCTCAGATCAGTTTCTGAGGTTTCACAAGGGCAGATCACAAAGGAAGACTCACAGGCCCCTGTGTCATATCTATGCATCTCCTGACTTTCTATAGCTGTTCCAATTTGGGAAGACAGACATGTGGTCCCAGCTAGACCAGTGCCTTTCATAAGAATTCAGTCTTCCTCCAAGGACTCAGAGTGTGCTTTGTGATCTTCTTCAATCCAATGTACTTTAGATCTCAGTATCTTAGTAGTAATCAGTATGTTGGAACACTTTTTCAGCCAATTTAACAGCTACCATCTTGTTTGTGCTTTAAAGTCGTATTAATACACTTCACTGCCAAAATTAATATAAATGATAGAGTAACCAAATAGTTCTAACTGGTATACAGAATGGTTAGAATGTGAAGGCTGGCTCCCCAAAAGTTATGTACAAATTCTACCTCTCAGAACCTGTCCAGGGGACCTTATTTGGGAAAAGAATCTTTGCAACTATAATCAAGTTAAGGATCTTGAGATGTGATCATCCTGGCTTATCTGGACCCTAAATCCAATGACCAGTGTCCTTATAAAGAAAAGGTAGAGGGAGATGTGAACCACAGAAGGAAAGGTCATCTGAGAATGGAGGCAGAGATCAGAGTGACACAGCCACAAGTCAAGGAGCTCTGGCAACCACCAGAAGTTGAAGGAAGCAGGGGAGAATTCTCTGCTAGAGCCTTCAGAGAGAACTGGTCTTACTGCACCTTGATTTTAGACCTCTGGCCTTTAGAAGTGAATAAATTTCTGGTGCTTTAAGCTATCAGATGTGTGATAATTTGTTATAGCAGTCCTTGAAAACTAATATAGTATGTTTATAACCTGCACATGTTTAATCTACATTTATGTCTCTATTTTCATCTATCTGTCTGTCTAGTATATGCATGTATTACGTGATGAATGTGTTGGTTTATCATATAGGATATCATATAGGATATCACCCTGGCTTGCATGAGGAGTAGAAAATGAGAGGTTGTGCCCCTCTGGCCAACCACATTCTACAGCTGTGGCTTACATGGGAGAAAGAACTAATTACATTGAGCCCTTAAAAGAGGAACTTAGTAGAAAGAAAATAATATATGGCTATCTTTCATTTGGAAAGAATCCTTAAATACTAAACTAGCTGAGGCTACCTAAAAGAATTTGAACTAGCTATATTAATAAAATATACATTCAAATGCAAAGGTTCAGTATGCTCAATATTTAAAAAGAGATGTGGCATGAAACATAGAGTAATGGTTCATATAATCTATTTTCCAATTCCATGTCCTTATTTTATAGCAGAATGAATTTAGAGTAAAACTTTCTTATATATTTCTAACCTATTCTATAAATAAAAATAAAACAGTCATATGGTTATAATTAATAATCACTGAGCATTTACTATGATTCTGGTTTCAGGAGAAACCATTTATGTATATATCTTGTTTACCAGTCCACTCTAGAAAACACACTTGTAAAGTGGTGAAGTGTGAGTAAAACCCACATAGCTCATAAGACAGAATGGTATTTCTCAACAGCAACAGAATCTACCTGTAAATAAGCACCACTACTGGCTGGTAAAGAACTGAAGAGTATAATATATTCGGACACAGAAGTCCCCCCCCCCACCTCTAAGAGTTCACAACCCTCCACCTCTAAGGCCCTCAAACTCATGCTCCTTTCTGGTAGAGTAGATTCACACAACTCTTAGACGTTTCTGTTGCAGAGTTGCTTCTATACTCAGGTATATCATCAGGTACCATTTGTTGACATCAAATGGCTTCCAGCAGAGTGGGGAGACCAGGTGGATTAGGGAGGGAGAGGGAAAAGAAAGGGGAGCAGGAGGGGGAAAAAGAGAGAAGTGATACTGATTTAAAATTGTTTTAAATTCCAGTTAATTAACATGGAGTTTTATATTTGTCTCAGGTGTACAATATAGTGTTAAACCTTCCCATACATCACTTGGTGCTCATCAAGCAAGTGTGTTCCTTAGTCCCTATCCCCTATCTGTCCCATTCTCCACCCACCTCCCCTCTGGTCACCATCAGTTTGTTCTCTATAGTTAAGAGTCTGTTTCTTGGCTTGCCTCCCTCTCTCTTTTTTGTCCCTTTTCTTGTTTGTTTTGTTTCTTATATTCTACATATGACTGAAATCATATAGTATTTGTCTTCCTCTGACTTATTTTGCTTAGCATTATACTCTAACTCCATCTGTGTCATTGCAAATGGCAAGCTTTAATTCTGTTTTATGGCTGAATAATATTCTGTTGTATGTGTGTGTATATATGTGTATATATATATACACACATGTACACACACATTTGTATGTATATATACATATGTGTGTGTATTTTTGAGTGTGTGTGTGTATATACACCAAATATATATTATATATATATATATATATATATATATTTGTTCATTCATCAGTTGATAAACGCTTGGGCTGCTTCCATATCTTGGCTATTGTAAATAATGCAGCTATAAACATAGGGTTGCATATATTCCTTTGAATACTGTTTATGTACTCTATGGGTAAGTGGTAGCATGATTGCTGGTTCATAGGGTAGCTCTATTTTTTTTTTTAAGATTTTCTTTATTCATGAGAGACACGCAGAGAGAGGCAGAGACACAGGCAGAGGGAGAAGCAGGCTCCATGCCCGGAGCCTGACTTGGGACTCGATCCTGGGTCACCAGGATCATGCCCTGGGCTGAAGGTGGCGCTAAACCGCTGAGCCATCCAGGCTGCCCAGGTGGGTCTATTTTTACCTTTTTGAGGAACCTCCATACTGTTTTCCACAGTGGCTGTACAAGTTTGCATCCCCACAAACAGTGCACGAGTGTTCCTTTTTCTCCACATCCTCACCAACTCTTGGTGTTTGTTGTATTTTTAAAGATTTTAGCTATTCTGACAGGTGTGAGGTGATATCTCATTGTAGTTTTGATTTGTATCTCCCTGATGACAGGTGAAGTTGAGCATCTTTTCATGTGTCTTTTGGCCTTCTGTATGGCTTCTTTGGAGAAATATCTGTTCAGGTCTTCTACCCATTTTTAATTGGATTATTTGCTTTTTGGATGTTGAGTTTTATAACTGGTTTATATATTTTGGATACTAACCCTCTATTGGATATGTCATCCGCAAATATCTTCTCCCATTTCATAGGCTGCCTTTTAGTTTTGTTGATCATTTGCTTCGATCTACAGAAGCTTTTTTTTTTTTTAATTTTTATTTATTTATGATAGTGAGAGAGAGAGAGAGAGAGAGAGAGAGAGAGAGAGAGAGGCAGAGACACAGGCAGAGGGAGAAGCAGGCTCCATGCACCGGGAGCCCGACGTGGGATTCGATCCTGGGTCTCCAGGATCGCGCCCTGGGCCAAAGGCAGGCGCCAAACCGCTGCGCCACCCAGGGATCCCCTACAGAAGCTTTTTATTTTGATATAGTCCCAAGAGTTTATTTTTGCTTTTATTTTCCTTGCCTCAGGAGATATAACTAGAGAAAAGCTGCTATGGCCAATGTCAAAAAGGTTACTGCCTAAGTTCTCTATGGTTTCAAGTTTCACATTTAGGTTTTTAATTCATTTTTAATTAAACCAAGAAGTGATACTGTTTTTTTCACAACCACACTGCAGAGCTATTTGCTGATAAGTACAGGATGCTGTGGTGCTCTCTGTACTGTAGGAAGAGGCATCCATCATTCTTTGTATTCATGATCCTTAGGAGTAGAATTTATTAGATCAGAGCAATTAGGTTCATTTGTTCCCGAACACAAGGACAATGGGGGAAACATTAAAGACAATGTCAGAGAATTTCACTCTAGAGTAGCAGATACTAAATCTGAAGCTGTGATGGCATTGCTGTTATCTCTCCCCCTTACATGCATATGCTGATTCACATATTAGGAAAGGGCGAGAGGGTTGATTCCTTGTTTCTTTTTTTTTTTTAATAAATTAATTTTTATTGGTGTTCAATTTACCAACATACAGAATAACACCCAGTGTTCATCCCGTCAAGTGTCCCCTCAGTGCCCGTCACCCATTCACCCCCACCCCCCGCCCTCCTCCCCTTCCCCCACCCCTAGTTCGTTTCCCAGAGTTAGGAGTCTTCATGTTCTGTCTCCCTTTCTGATATTTCCCACACATTTCTTCTCCCTTCCCTTATATTCCCTTTCACTATTATTCATATTCCCCAAATGAATGAGAACATACACTGTTTGTCCTTCTCCGATTGACTTACTTCACTCAGCATAATACCCTCCAGTTCCATCCACGTTGAAGCAAATGGTGGGTATTTGTCGTTTCTAATGGCTGAGTAATATTCCATTGTATACATAAACCACATCTTCTTTATCCATTCATCAAAGATTCAGATGCAATGAAACGCCGGGACACCTGCACCCCGATGTTTCTAGCAGCAATGTCCACAATAGCCAAACTATGGAAGGAGCCTCGGTGTCCATCGAGAGGGTTGATTCCAAAAGAAAAGGGGACTTGATCAGGAAGGCACTCTGTGCCTCAAGCAATTCGCATAAATATACTTATCATATTATAAAAACTAATTAATGAGATAATCTGAAGAAATATAGGCACATTGGGAACAAAATATTGTGCTTGGGAGTACGAGATCTGCACCTTCTCAGCTAGATATGGCTCTAAGAAATTAATAATGAATCATTGAGGGAAACCTGGGTGGCTCAGTGGTTGAGCGTCTGCCTTTAGCTCAGGGTGTGATCCTGGAGACCCAGGATCGAGTCCCACGTCGGGCTCCCTGCATGGAGCCTGCTTCTCTCTATGCCTGTGTCTCTGCCTCTCTCTCTCTCTGTGTCTCTCATGAATAAATAAAATCTTAAAAAAATGAATCAATGAGCAAGTATCATAGTTTGAAACATAGTAATGTCACTACCAGACCAATCATCATGGAGTTGCTTTATTATATCAGGTTGAACTTCTGGATGAAGGATTAAGGAGTATTGGAAACCAGGTATGCTGTACATAATTGGTTAAGTTTTCACTTATTCTTTCATGAATATAATCCAGAAGGCAAAATTCACAGCAGAATGTCTTCATGACTTCTGAAAACTGTTACTGACACTGACATTTGCTGTGATGCATGCTCACAGGTTTCCAATTCACCTGCAAAGTCAATAGTGGGTCCAGGTGTGTACAAAGAGGTGGAAAAGCCAAACTTCAGAATTCACATTCACTAAGATTTACATACCA
This sequence comes from Nyctereutes procyonoides, assembly GCF_905146905.1. Lineage (NCBI taxonomy): Eukaryota > Metazoa > Chordata > Mammalia > Carnivora > Canidae > Nyctereutes > Nyctereutes procyonoides. The sequence continues at coordinate 19,362,228 of NW_026575041.1, read as the reverse complement.
CAGTGCAGAATATTGCCTTCCCTATTCATAAAATATGAACTCCACGAAGTCCAAACTTAGGACAAAGCAAAGTAAGTTTACTCAGTTCAATTAGAGGTAAAGGGAGAATCACAGAGATGTTATCAAGGCTCACAGTCACAATGGGGCATACTTGAGATCTTAGCACAGGCAAACTGACATGGAAACAAGAGTAAAGAATGCTCAAGAACAAAAGTTCTAAGTTAGGATTCTGATTATTTTATCACATTTAGGTCAAGGTCATGTTCAATAGATCATGAAAAGACACAAGAGTTCAGGGTTATGTATATACTTGCAATATTCATGCATATTTATTGTTCGTAGGATTTAATGTAGCTTAAATAATATGCAAATAGTCACCCTATCACCCAATCAGATGAGTACCTCTCACCCTTTCAGAAAAGCATTTTAGTGATATCTGTTGCCAACTGAAGTCAAAGAAATATGATGAGATTCGTATTTTCACATGACTGTGATCTGTGCCACCAGATGTGCTAAACATAACATGGACTACATGGGTTTCCCAAACCTCAACCCTACCTGCCACCTGAAGGAGGAATGTGCAATATATTAAAGTAAAAAAGGTAAATACTCCAACAACAATGCAGCTTTTTCTTTCCAACATGCAGCTTTTGCTCAGAGTAACATTTATTTCTAGTTGCTTCATATACCTGACATGCTAGTTCATTTACATTAAAAACAAAAGCTCCTTGTACAATAAGGAGATATCATTATCCACACACATAATAGAGTCTGAATTATTTCCACACTACAGAAAATATTTGGAAGCTCAGCAAGGTAAGATAAACTCCATTATTCACAGTTACCTTGCTCTTGTTTTCTTGGGAGATTTTCATAACCACATGGAGGTGAACACTCACAAAATGCCTATAGCTCTTATAGCACTTAACAACATATGCTGATACCAGACTGTAAGTTACTTGGCTGCCCAGTGAAAATGAAAATTGTGTTGTTATTTGTCAAGCCCTGCTGAGAGGAAAGCATTGGTGGCTCCAGTGCCAATAATGACAGACATATCATCTAGTTATTATTCTTTGCAATGATTCATTGCAAAAGTGAGAGAAAGTAACAATCTTTCTAGCAAGATATGAGGCAGGGTAGATGGCCTTTATTTTGTTGTTAGTAAAATGAATGTCTTTACTCTCTTCTCAGATGACAAGACAATAGATTTGGATGGGGCTTTAAGAAGAAAGGATACTCAAGAAATTTGGCATTTTGTCTTAAACCGGTATTTCAGTGGAACATTGGTTGTTCAATCATTCATTCAATGCCTCACACCACCTACTCAACAGGCTGTCGGTTCCACCGGAGCAGAGCCTATCTTTTCCTTTTCATGTATCTTGGTGCCCTATCTCTTTCTCACTTTGGTCCTGACTCTCCCGACATAACACCTGGCACTGAGTAAGGGTCTGCTGCAGTTGAACGAGAGATCCTTTGAATCTTGACAAAAATGGCCGGGCTGGAAAAATTGCTCTGAGAAGAAAATGGGAATGGCTTGGCACATGTTGAGTTTGCTGAGACAGCCAGATGTCCAAGTAGAGAGCCTAGATGGGACTGGCACTGAAGTCCCAGATGATACTGATATTTATAGCCAGATAACTTAATTTTACTCAGGAATGCTTATTAGGTCCTTTGAAGAATGAAAAGGATACAGCTGGACTGTCATCGTGGTTCTTTCCGATAGCAATAGGCTTATGAGCAACCCAGTTTGCACCCTTCACCTAAACAAAAGGAAGAGTTTCGAAGCCTGAAGTCCATCGGGTTCAAGCAGAGTCTTCAGTGAATTCCAAATTGTGCTATCAATAGAAAGCCCAAGAGCTGTGTGAATCTTGCTGACTTTATTCTTTTTTAATAAGTCATTGATTTCACCTTTATTGTTGGATCTTTGTTTCTCAGAAACTAGTAAATGCCCAAGGATGTTTCTGAGAGCTGCTAAGACTCACTGCCCAATACTTAGGATGATCTAATTGTCTAAATTCTACCTGAACGTCTCAAGCCATAGTTGTCTGTGATGCAATAAGTGCTTCAAGAAGATGTGATGACTGAAAGGAATGGTAATTTCTGAAGAACTCTGACAGGAATATGGATTATGGATAAGGTAATGACAAGCCTCTGATTTATAAAAAGAAGAGTCTCTGGTTATAACTTAGCTTCACCTTCTTCTGCTCAATCATGTATTATGACCAAAGTCAAAGGACGCCTTTGCATCTTTTAAGAACAAAGAGCCCTGTAAGAACCGCTTAACATCTGTCTCTTAGGCATTGTTTCTGAACACCCAATGACCCAATACACTTTTCCTAACGAAATTATAGCCACTTCATACTGAAATATTTATTTTGAGCTGTAAGACGGAACACTTTTCTCCAATGCTTTAATCTTCCTTTAACACAAAAGACTGTAAGTATTTAAGTCACTCCAGTTACATCAAAAGAGAATAATCAGTTTCTGTTCAGTACTAGCTGAGTTAAATAGCAGCTCTGTTTCCAGAAAGATAATAATGTCAAAAATTAGAGTGAAAACAGCAGGCATTCTGGGAATTTAACTGTTGAACAAATGGCTGGAAGGTGCTTCAAAGTCAATTTAAATAAATTTTTAAAATTACACCCTGACTCTTTTTCTCTATATATAATTAAAACATAATGCTGAAGACTCATCAGTGATTCCTGATATTTTAATAATAAAGTAGAATGCCCTCATCATATGGCTTACTATGAAATACATGTAAAGCTCCTACAGACTAAACCAATTCCAGTAGAGAAATAATGGCAACATCCAGTAAAAGCCTAGTCCAATGAACTCTTCCATATGATAGGTTCCTCAATAGCAATGACATGAAAATGTCCTGCTGAAGGTTTTGTGCTAAACAGTCTCCTGGAGAAGTGAGTCTGAATGACAGGGAGAAGTCTAAGCATCACGGTAGGCTCACTCATGAGCAAACTTTGTGAGGGTCGAGGCTGTGGTACAAGGACTGCCCTTCTTGGGCTTGTGCTTGCATTTGCTTGCTCACGCTGCCATAAAAGGACCACAGACTGGATGGCTTAAACAACAGAAACTTATTTTCTCACAGTTCTGGAGGCTGGAGGTCAAAGTGCTGCCATGGTCATTTTCTGGTGAGGACTCTCATCTTGACTTGCAGATGGCCATCTTCTTGCTGTGTCCTCATAGGGCCTTTCTTTAGTGCAAGCTCTCAGGGGCCTCCTCTTATAAGGGTATTAATCCTAGTACATCAAGGCTCTACCTTATGACCTCACTTAACCCAATTACCTTCTTAGAGGCCCCACCTCCACATTCTGTCACGTTGAAGAGGAGGGCATCAACATGATTTTTGGAAGGGCACAAGTCCATAATATCTAGTCCATAATGCTGCTCATCTCATCCCTGTTCTGTGTGGGGTGCCAGGTCCTCAGAGTGTGCATGACTGGCCCTGGCTGATGAGGGCCTGGGAAAGATCTCACCTGGCTTTCTGAGGTCCTGGAAAGCCCCGCACTCTACTCCCTGGAGGTGAGTAGGACACAATTCAAGGATTAGAAAAAGAAACGTATGAGGAAAGATCAAAGGAACGTGAATTGTGTAGCTGACAGAAGATGGAGATGACTGCTAATTTTCATTACAGGAAGAGACACCTTGCACAAAATTCTGACCAGAAATTCTCTATGGCTATGGGGGACCAGCCAGAGGAAAACAGGAGTAAGCTACAAGACTGGTAGAGATTTAAATGAGATCTATTGGTTAGACTCCTTGACAGTACAACTTTGTTGCCTATCTGTGAGGATTACAAAGTAGGAAAATAGATCATAAAGGGGCACTTGAGTTCTCAGGAGGTATAAGAAATAGACATGGGAGATATCTGAGTGGCTCAGTGGTTGAGTTGCCTTTGGCTCAGGTCGTGATCCTGGGGTCCTGGGATGGAGTCCCACATCGGGCTCCCTGCAGGGAGCCTGCTTGTCCTCTGCCTCTCTCTCATGAATAAATAAATAAAATCTTAAAAAAAAAAAGAAATAGACAGGAGTCCAAAATGACAGGAAGAAATATTGGTAGGTCAGGAGCAAGACAGAGTCCGTTATGTCAGCTCTTATCTAGGACTCTGTTGTTTTGAAATGCTGCCCATTTAAGACTTTACTTTTAAGATCTCTGCATTTCCAAATCTGTCCCAGGCTGGGCAGGGCTTCCATGGTCAAGAAGATGGCTGTTTATAACATTGTATTCTAGCAAGCAGGGGACAGAGGGGCCTCAATTCCTTGGTAGAAGGAATAAAATGTTATGGGTATATCCTGATCATTACATGCTCTTGTACCCATCCTCGTTTCAGTCCAAGCTCCTTGAGAGAAGGAAGTCTGTTTAATGCCTATATTTACAGCACTCAGCACAGGACTCCATATATACAGACAAAGAAAAATTTATCTTAACGTCTGGGAGTAAAAATAGTGACCCCTACAGGCAGAGGATGAACCCCACTGAACCCTGACATGTTCCATTTTACTCCATTTTTAACCTCGTACTTTGAAGGTCTCTTTGGAAAAACACCATTGGAAAGGAGATCAGCAGATCAAACTCATATTTATCTAGTGCTATATTTCCTCTTTTACCCCCAAAGCTAACTAATAAACAGCAGGATGAGCAAAAAGCCTGATAGAACATGGTTTGCTGACAAATGTTTTCTTTAAAACGGGACGCTGTTCATTGCCTTTCATCCTCGTGCCTAAATGAAACCTTTTGTTCTCCTCTCCCTATGTCAGTCTCCCGAATTTGAGCACACAGAGAGTGAATGACACCCTGTGGAATCTTTCAATGTTCTATAGACGACGTTGGCCCTCCACTCAATCATTGACACTTATAGAATTCACAGAGGCATTATTCCAATTTTCAGGATGCTGGAAAATGAAGAATGCATTTTAAAGTCACTCTCTGAAAACATATTTGGCTTATCTTGGCTTGGAAAATATAACCATCACACTGATGGTTAGTCATCAGACATAAGTCATAAGACAGAAAATGGCTGTCTGAGACCACATGGAGCCATGATTCCCTCATATCCAACCTGGGAAAACTCTCTTTCACATTAAAAACTATTGACCCACAAGGGATTAAAAACCCCTCAATCGAAGTTGTCTTGTGAGTAAAAAGTTCCTTTTGTTTGTGAAGCTACTTACATATAGAGCTGGAGACACTGAGTAAACCCATGAATGTGCCATAAAGTATCAGAGAAAGAAAGAAAATGAGCAGGAACATAAACAACTAATTTATCAAGTATACCCAGTAAATTGTAAAACAAAGGTTTCAGTTCATCACTATCAGTGAGTGAAGGCAGCAGGAGCAAAATAAAAACGCGGAGAAGATGAGCCAGTAAATGTATCATAAAACATGAGCCACTTGTTCAGGGGCAGTGAAAGTAACTGTACCTACTTACCAGGCCAGTGCTGCTATGTGCTCTAAGACACGTGTTTCTCCAAAGACTGGGGGATAAGAGAGGCACTTGCTTTCTGACCTTAGGCCCTGAATAGGAATTAACCTCTGATTACACATCCACAGTGAAATTTGAAAGAATAAATTCACAGCCCAGAAGGTGAAATCCTGTCAATGCTTCTTTGCCTCCTGCCTCTGAACTTGTAGCACACGGAGGAGCTTCCCTCATGATACCGATCGGGGGTTGTGTTCTATTATAGCAATTTGTGTACAGTTTTGTGTATGTCTTGTTTACCTTCTCAACTTCTCCTCTCCTGTGTGCCCCTGCATGGAACCTGGCTCCGAGGAGGTCTCAGTTAATGCCTTGCAGAACAGAAGTGACTGCCTGACTTTCAGGAGCAGTCAAGAGGAGTTTAGTAATGCTTTTTGAAGCTGATTTTCAGAAGCTGATTATCTAGTTGTTGCCTCAGCTCATCCCCCAGCTACAGCTCCTTCTCCAGTAACTGGCCTGCCTCTTGGCCATTTTGCCTCTCATTAGCGCCTTTCATGAAAGTGTACTGGGAAGGAATAGAATGTGAAATTCAAATGACTGCCGATTTGACAGCAGGAAAAGGTAGATAATATGGAGTGACTCAAGATTTTTATATTATCTGTAGGTTTAAATTATCCATACCATGCCTAGTCCTCATTAGCATGGATAGTCAAGGTCTTGCTAGAATGGTTATATTTACTACATGGTAGGTAATGCAGCAAACTATCCTACAAGTTTTCACAGATGTTCCATGTTGATGATCTTTCATAGGGAGTGGCTGAAGCAAAGGAAAATAGTGCAAATAGAATCCTAAAAACAGTAGCAGTAAATATAGACTTTCAAATGTCACCTATCACCCATAGCTATGCTAATCACCACTTATTCTGATTGATATATTTCCTCCCAAGAAACTACAAATGCTTTTATACATAATGCAGCTATCCAGTGAAGGGTCAGAAAATCCAGCAGATTTTACTGATGGTGACACAGAGTCACAGGAAATCTGAATGGCTTCCGTAATGTCAAAAAAGAAGATGGAAGCTCCTGGTGCTCCCAAGTCATCAGCTGATTCGATAAGTGCCTACTGCCCCGAGCTCTGCTTTCTGCCTGTGTGTGATGTACTGCAGCAAAATACAATGGCAGGTTTTAAATTTTCAATGATATTTTATTACAGCAAGTATTCCTATTTTGTGAAAGATCCAACGGGGGATTCAGAGATCCACTGAGGAGACTACCATAGTGACTCTGTGACAGAGAAGACCCAAGCCACACTGGCCATGCCTGTAATTCACAGCTAATCTGAATAGATCAGGAGAGAATATACAAAACTGAGTGACTCACTGTACGGTTGAGAGTGGTGGCAATGAATCCATACTTTCTGTAAAGTGAACTTTGTCACTTTTAGAGGAAATAGCTGGCTCCTTCAGTGTGAGGGAAAGACTCCAGCTGACCTAGTTTGGTGCTGAAGACCTGAAGGAGGGAAATAAATTGCAAAATTCTCCACTTAATACCAATACCAGCCAGGTTGCTGGCAATTTGGTGTTTAAACACTCTAGCCCTCAAGCTCATTGCTTTATATATGTGATCTGTAAGTAAGAATTACCAAAGAAGCTATGTGCTGGAAGGCTCATGCTTTCATTTATCTAACTCTATTGATCACCTGCCAGGCATTCAGCTAGATGCTGAGAATAGAGCATGAAGAAGCCGTATTTTCTAACTTCATGGAGCTAACCATCCAACAGGGAGAGCAAGAACATAAATTCCTCCTAGCAATCTGGGAGAACCTATTAGAAGACTATCCAAGGGGTAATAAGGGGCTGAAGTCTGGAGGAAACACACACATGCACACACACACACACACACACACACGGAGAAAAATCGCAAGAATTTGGTAATGTTTAACGTTGAGGGTAAGAAAAATTACATAAGGTGAGTTCAAGTTTTTGGCTCGATTGACAAAGGGATCTTTCCTGGGAGAAAACATGCTGTGGAAGGTTTAGTGAGGAAGATAACGGTTTCAGGTGTGGACAAACTGAATATAAGGAGCTTACAGGACCTTGGGACATACGTGTCCAGGACACAAAGGGATCTGTGGTTCTGAAAGCTTAGTTAAGAGACGGTCGGTTTGGAAGTACATGTGGGTGTCATCAACACATCTGATACTTAAGCCATAAGAATGGATGCAACTGCTCAGCATCCGTAGGGAAATAAGATTAGAAGGGTGAGCATAATATCCTGGGAAAAACAACAGCAACGACATTTAAGAATAGGATGAGGAATTAGAACCCATGAAGGATACCAAGAAGGAGCTTCCAAAGAGGTGGGAGGGATGATTGGGCACCAAATGGGGAGAGAGTTCCAAAGTGGGAGTGGCCCACCATGCCCAGTGCTCCAGGGCGGGCCACCATGCCACTGCACTCAGCAGGTGGGAAGGACCATGGTGACCCTAGCCATAATATGAGAGGGATGAAAGCTGAACAGAGGAGAGCTGATGAGTGAATAGGAAGAGAAGGGATAAGAGGCAATGAGAAAAGATTAGTGTTCCAATACCTGACAGCACAACAGAATTACTCAGGGAGCTTGTTAAAAAATAAACCAGATATCTGAGCCACACTTCGAATCTTCTGAATCGAAACCTCCGAAGGGGAACCTAGGAATCCATATTTTATCAGGCTCCTCTGGTGATTCTGATGCGAAGGTTGGTTGGGAATAGACTATGCTTTTAAGACATAAACAGAATGAGCGAGATGGAGTCTGAGTCTGATATAGGACAGGAGTGAGAAGCAGAGATCAGCACGGGAAACACAGGAGCTTATTGATAGGCTGGTGTTGGGTTAGAGGAAGGAGAGGTCATGCAGCCAGGAGGGAAGAGACAGATGATCCTGGGCATGTTAACCGCTTATCACATAGTAAGAACTCAATAAAATGCTAGTCCTTTCTCCTTTCATTTTCCCTTTAGGAGAATGAAATTTCCAGCACAGTTATGAGTAACTGAATTCTCTCACTGCTACCACATCTGGATTCCTTTCCAGTTACACTGATTAATAAAGAATGACCAGCTTGTAGGGAAAGGTCTGTGTGCATGCTACAGATTAATTGGGTTTGCTATAGAGTGCTGCAGTTTTAGTTGTATCTTATGTAAGGAAAGTTGTACATCCTTTCTCTTGTCACTAGTTAAGTCCTGAATGATTGAGAAGCCAAGCTGAGAGCAGTCTAAGTTTGACTAAATTATGAAAAGGAAACCTAATACACTTTTCTTTTCAAAAAGCCTCTGACAGGATCATTTCAAGGAAGACCTCTGCAGTGCAGTGTGTGTGTGTGTGTGTGTGTGTGTGTACACGCACGTGCGTGCATTCGCCCTTCCTTTTAAAAAAAATTTTTTTTTTAAAGATACACTCATTTATGATAGACAGGGAGAGAGGCAGAAACACAGGAGGAGGGAGAAGCAGGCTCCATGCCGGGAGCCCGACGCAGGACTCGATCCCGGGACTCCAGGATCACGCCCCGGGCCAAAGGCAGGCGCCAAACCGCTGAGCCACCCAGGGATCCCCCTGCATTCGCCCTTCTTATTTCAGAAGATCTGGCTGCTAAGTCACCACTTTAAATAATAGCTCCACATATATGACATCATAATAGTCTCCACAGCAACCATGCATGATCCTACAAACCTGTCTGGGATTAAATGGAAAAGATAAGCAAGAACACAAGAGTGGACAATCTCCTAAGCAACAAATGCTCTTTTTCCATGGAAACACCGCCTTGTGGAAAAGAGATGGAAACACAGACAATAGACGTAGGTACACAATAGTTCCTAAATATAGCATTTCACTAAGCACTCTGTCAATTGCAATTTAAAGAACATTCAACCTGTGAGAATCATTGCAGGAAGAAAAGCTTCCCCTGGTTTAATGTTTCAAGAGAGGAGGGCAGAGGCATTTTTCTTGAAGTCAGTCATCACACATCATCATGGCTGCTCACAAAAGAGGGCAAATGTGAATGAAGCAAGATATTAGGAAGCTTTTGGGTTTGCCTCACTTTAAGAAACTACCAAAGAACAGGAGCCAAACTTAATAAGCCAGATAAATTACGAATAGGTAATGAGCATTATAAAACTCCCTTTCTGAAGAGAACTGAGCTTGATTCCTTTGAAACAGTAAGCTCCCTAGTGAGCATATGGTAAAATTTACAATCTCAGAGTTATTTAAACCACAGTTTTAGGGACTGTTTGCTAACCATGCCAATGACCCAGGTCACATACACATCACTCAGAGAAGTCAAAGGCCCCACTGCTGATGGCCCACTACGTGCAGACGCTATGCTGTGCCCTGGCCATCCAGCATCTGAACTATCTCAGTCAACGACCAGATGAGGAAGAGCATATGGTCCTGGGGGTCAAATGAAGAAATGGGGGCTGCAAAAAGAACCTTCCCCAGGACACAGTAGGTGTAGGCTATGATTCAGACCCATTTCCTGACACCATAGCCCCTCACTCACTCTCTTCACTGGGCTCTGTCACCCTCCTGCACTTACAAAGCTATCCATAGTGCACCTCTTCCTATAATCCTTTCACAATTAATGTCAACTCATCCTTATAATGCCATCACCATATTTATCAGTGCCATGCACATTTGGCTCTCAACATTATAATCACTGACTGATGCAGGAAGGGGAGACTGCAGGAGAACCTGTCCAGATAACTCATTTTACCGCTGAGGACACCAAAAGCCAAAGAGGATAAATTCTGTGCACAGAAATGAGACTTGAGTCGCAGGCTGGTCTGGCTCTCAAACCACAGCTTCTCCTCAGCCTGCACCCTCTGTGACCTAATCCTTGTTATTTATTGTAGATAAATTATTTTGCTAAGTGGGCATTTCTATTCCTTCTGCCTTCCTCACTCTTAGCCCCTTTCAACTATTAAGTTCCTAGATATTTAAGAGCCATTTTCTATAATAAAAGTTTAAATCCCAGGGAACGGTTTCACAAAGGACTCCCTTCCACCCTGTTAACTGCTATCCAGGAGAGCTTCAGAGGAGGCAGCTGCCTCTTATCACCCCCCCCCCCTCCCCATTCCTTGGTGATCTCAGAGTTGTACTTCTCAGGTCGTATTTTTCTTCTCTGCAACAGAATCCGAGAAGCCAGTCACTTTGTATTTGCTCATTGAGGGTCACTGAAATCACTGTGTGTCTTCCTTACTAATCTTTATTTTTTACAAAGATTTTACTTCCTTATTTATTTGTGAGATAGAGAGAGAGGGAGAGGGAGGGAGAGAGAGAGAAAGCATGATCATGGGATGCGGGGGACGTGGGGAGGAGCAGAGGGAGAAGCAGATTCTACACTGAGCCCAGAGCTAACAGGTGGCTCGATCCCACAACCCTGAGATCATGACCTGAGCCAATATCACAAGTTGGATGCTTAACCTACTGAGCGACCCAGGTGCCCTTCCTTACCAATCTTTATATATAAAGAGGTTTCTCTCATTAATTTGTGAGGAGCACTGATTAATGTGAACATGAGTTCCACGCATATCAAAGAAGACCCCAATGATTCAACAACATTAAATTTTTTCTGAAGGCCTTTAAAAAGTAAGACATCAGTGGATTATCTATCACTAATAAATGGGGATTTGTGGGCAGCCCTGGTGGCGCAGCGGTTTAGCGCCGCCTGCAGCTTGGGGTGTGATCCTGGAGACCGGGGATCCAGTCCCACGTCGGGCTTCCTGCATGGAGCCTGCTTCTCCCTCTGCCTGTGTCTCTGCTTCTCTCTCTCTCTCTCTCTCTCTCTCTCTGAATAAATAAGTAAATAAATCTTAAAAAAAATAAATAGGGATTTGTAAGCTGATTAAAATTTACAGGGTGCTTAAGTCTATGCCTATTTCAACAATGTTGCAGCTTCATTAGTAAAATTTACTCATTTTCTTCTTGAGTATATGTTACTGGCTGAATTAAAAAGTGTAGTTGTATCACATCCTCTTACTAGGATGGAGAGTATTAGTGATGGGGTGCCCTCCATACCAGAACAAGTACCATGCATAGTTCATGAGAAGTAAAATAAGCAGCCTTAATAGGTGGCAGAGCCAATGGAGCAGAGTAGATCTGCCTTGACAGCCCTGTGACAGCTATCCCATTTCCTCCACACTCTCCCTAACGCTTTGGAGGGCTGGGGAGAAAACCGAAACCTCTTCACAACCATCCCAGTTCCTTGTGAAAACTCACTTCATTTCTCCATCAAGAGAAAATTCCAGAACTCTTCCCCATTTGCAAAGCTGCCATGTATGTGAAATTTCAGTGTCTTCTGGGATGAAATAATCAGCCCAATAAAGGACCGAAGCAAGTATGAAAAACAGAAGTCATTTGGCAAATAAACTCATTAAGAAAAGCCTAAGGTTCCTTTTTTTGAAGAATCAAAAAATTGGGATATGCCATGACAATGTCAAATTCCCTTTTCCTTGATCTAAAAACTTTTTGCTTAGCCAAAAAAAAAAATGACACACATACATTCTTTTTTGGGGACCTCTCCAACCTAAAAATTCCCAGCATGTTATTTTTCTAAATTCCCTAATCAACTCAGGGAATTAAGTCAGGCTACCAGATTAAATCCCAACTTTTGCAACTACTATCTCAATTGTCTTTCTTTAAAATGAATTCTAAAAATAAAATAAAATAAAAATAAATAAAAATGAATTCTCAATAATAATAACTTAGGCACATATAGTTCCAGTGCCTTTTTTTCAGTTGTGGAGAACTACCTTAGATGAGTTCAATTCAGTCTTTGAAGCTGCTCCAGGGGCTATCATAAAAGGAGTTTTCCAGAGTAATACTTGACTGTTTTCCAAACCTCAGGCATCTTCCAGCTAATCCTCCATTAGGATTTCATTTGTTTGGTTTACTTCAAAGCTGACTACTTTTTTGCATTTTTCTGAAAACAAGGAGTTATCTGTGGAAATAATTTTGTCAGGTAATTTGGCAAGTCACTTACAATGCTCATCAATTTCCGTGCTTTAATTAAACCCAGGCAGTCCTTCTGCCCGATGTGATTCTCCTCTTTGGGTCACAATTCATCTCGGCCGTCAGCAGGACCCAATGTTTCAAAGTGACAGAGGAGAGGAATCACAGGCTTGTGGTTAGCTAAGAATGCTTCTGGATTTGGACAATACTGAGTATCCTGCTTTAAAACAAAACAAAACACCAAAAATAATTGAAGGACATAACTTGGTTTACTGGCTTAGGGGCTAACAATTTACCCACTCTACCTTGTCCCATAGAGCATCAAATGACCATAGCCAATGACAACACTGGGGAAAATAAAGAATCAGTATATTGTCTGAGTATATTTAGCTGCTAAATTTGACAGCAATATCTTTGCTCTCTGGACTATCGGTTTGCATTTTGTTGGGGGCTCCAGCTGACAATATGATTGTGGAGAGCTTCCAGAGGCTGGTTTTGCTGGCCTCAGGTGTCATTCTCAGCAATTACAGCCACTATCCTGAGGAGGGGGTAGTTGAAAACGTGGATTAATGTCATCCAAGAAGAATGTCTCCAATGCTATGGAATCTGACAGCCCATGTGTAAGCTGGACAGCCTGTGGTTTCTCCACAGTGCCACTCCCTAAGGCATTGTCAGAAGACTAAGCCAATAAAGCTAGATAAACCCAGAAATGAAGATGCTGCATAGGCATAAAGTAAAAGTCACAAAAGCAAGCAGCTTCTGTGACTATGATATTACAGTATATTTAAGCAAAATGTGGTATGGACAGCATAGCATGAAATCAATTTCATCCTCTTATCCTGGTGGCACCCACCAAATCTCCTTCTCCTGCATTCTCAGGGCATGGCCCCACATCCACTGTTATGGGTTAAATTCTGTCCAGACACACACAAAAAAGTTGGAGTTCCAACACCTAGTACTTTAAAATATGATCTTATTTAGAGGTAGGGTCTTTGCAGGGGTTATCTGGTTAAAATGAGGTCATCAGGTAATCCAATAAGACTGATGCTCTTCAAAAAGAGAGAAATTTGGATACAGAGACAGATATACATGGAGGAAAGACCATGCAAAGCAACAGAAAGGGAAGATGGCCAACTATACACCAAGGAGTGAGGCTTTGAACAGAGCCTTCCCTCTCAGCCTTGCTGACTCCTTAGTTTTAGATTTCTAGCCTCCAGAACTACCAGACAATAAATTTCTGTTTAAAGCATCCAGTTTGTGGTACTTTTTATAGCAATCTTAGCAAACTGAAACACCCACCAAGCCAGACATTGACATTTCCTCTCTCAAGCGCTCTCTCTCTTGCATGCACATGCTAACAAGGGGCTAATGATAAGGAGAGAATTGTTACTTACAACAGAGTACCTATGAGAGAGAGAGAGAGAGAGATTTTTCAGATTGCATTCACTTCTCTCTACGTCATTATCGGACTTCAGTTCAGACCACATCATCTTTTTTTTTTTTTTTTAAGATTTTATTTATTTATTTATTTGAGTGACAGTGAGCAAAAGAACACAAGCCAGGAGAGAGGCAGATGGAGAAGCAGACTCCTGGGAGCCCAATGTGGGGCTTGATCCCAGGACTCTGAGATTATGACCCAAGCCAAATCAGATGCTTAACAAACTGAGCCCCCCAGGAGCCCCCCACATCATCTTTCATGAGGATCACCACCACAGGCCAGCTGGTTGGCTGGCCTCAAATCTCAACATTTTCCAATTCTCCCTGTGGCCAAGGTGGTCTTTCTACAACCAAATCTGATTCTAAACCCTCAATGCATACCTCCTGGCATCAGGATTGAGAAAGTGTGCTTAGCTTATACTCTGCATGCCACATCTTTCAGGATCTGACTCAGACTACCTCTCCTAGATGTTCATCTGGTTAATTTTCTCTCCCTCAAATCCATGGTTCCAGCCTTACTGATTTCCTAAACCTGCCAGGCTCATCCATCTTCTTGCATTTGTTTATTTCCCTCTCTACAGGGGACATACATGTCCCTCCCTTCCCCTTGTTCTTTACCTAACAAAATCCTGCCCAACTCCACCCAGGTGTCATCACTTCTAAGGACCTCTTTGAAAGCTTTCTCTGACCCCAGTTGGGCTTACTTCCTACCTGAAACTGTTGCCTAGCACCTGTGCATGGCTCTGTCAAAAGACTTACCACATTGCACGGTAATAGGGTCATGCTTATGAATGATTTAGGAGTAGGGGGCATGTCTTGTTCACCTCTGTATCTCTGTTTATGTAGTAAAGTGCTGGGCACATAGTAAAAGCTTCATACGTATCTGTTCCATATGGTAGAAAGTTTCAATACTTAAAAGCAGCTGATATGAATTCTGTAACACTCTAAATGTTACAATTCAAAAATAATCACAGTATCTTCCCCCACCACAATTTCATATGCTTTATAAAGCAGTAAAAAGGTGATTTATTATTTTTCCCTCATACAATATTGATATGGCATAGCCCCATTCTCTTACAGTATATATAACAAAAAACCTGAGTTCACATGTTTTCTGCTAATTCATCTGACTTAAGACTAATTAAGACCAATCTGATTTAAGTCAACTCAGTGCAAATCTAACCGGCACATATGTACTGTGAGTCCTGCTGTATGTTGTAACACTGAGACATTGGAGGGGAGTGGGAGTGAGGTAGGCAGGTGGTATGGGGAAGATTAAAAATACTAAAATGAACAAGATAAGATCCTCATCTTTAGTAAGCACACAGATCACGGGGAAGGTGTACTTCCTTCTCTGCAATATTTAATTAGGCTGGTACATGGAACTATGGAGGGCCAGCATGCCAGAAATGAATTGTGTTTGGGTTCTTTTCTAAGTTTTTAAGATGATGTTAGAGATGAACACTGAGGCTTTCAACAGCGAGTAGTGAAAGATACTCAGACTTCCTGAGACAGCCTTGTTATGGGAGGTGCCTTGAATCCAAACTTGCTGGGGGGCCACTATTGGGGGGTGCTCAGTCAGTATCCCACAGATCACAGAACCATCCAGGAACATGGCCGTAATTCTTTTGGAGGAAGCTTGTTCATACAGCAGAGACAGATATGTTTTTGCAGCCAAGTTTCTTACAGGGAGTATTGGGAAAGAACAGCCTAATTTCAGGCACAGATTTAAACTCCTTTTTATTAACCTCTGTGGCTTCACTCTGAAACTACTGGGGCTCAGATGAGAACTCTATGTGAACCCGCACTTGGGAAGCCCTCCCTCCTCTTTTAGCTGATTGTTCACTGCTTCTTCCTAAATCTCATGAAAACAGGTCATGCATAACTTCTGATGTGTCATGCTTCCACTTGAAGGTTGAAATATAAATACACACAGCATGCATGTTTCTTATCACAAAGAAAAAACTCAGATGTTTCTAGGAGTCAAGACTGAGGAAGTAGCAAGATGGATTCACAATAAAATCTTACTCAACAATGATCTCACCTCTGTCTCTCTGCTTGTGTAAACACTTGGTGTATACACTTTACCACCTCCAAAGAACTGCTCAGAAAGGAAGTTTTGGGAATACTGTCTATGACCAATAAGCAATATTTAGTACAAAAGATAACTGTATTAACATGAGATACCAGAGATCCCTGAGTGGCTCAACGGGTTTAGCACCTGCTTTCTGCCTGGGGCATGATCCTGGAGTTCCAGGATCAGGTCCCACGTCGGGCTCCCTGCATGGAGCCTGCTTCTCCCTCTGCCTCTGTCTCCCTTTCTCTCTGTCTCTCATGAATAAATAAATAAATAAATAAAATCTTTTAAAAAAAAGTATGAGACACCAATATCTCAGGAACTCTTCATACTTATGTTCTACCAAATTTTTTAAGGTGCTGGGAGAAATTAACCAGGGGCTAATTAAGGACATAATTATTACTTACAATGGAATACCTACTCAACAAGCCCCTTAAAACCACTGTTCTAATATCTCAATACATTAGAATTATGTGGGTTGTTAAAATGCAGATTCCTGGGCTACACACAACCCAGAACTACTGAGCCCAAATCTGATTTTTAAACAAGCATCCCAGGGGCTTCTGATACAGGGTCTTTTCAGATCAAGCTGTGAAAAACAACACTGAATATTCATTCAGGTTGACTCTTATTTTATGCTCATACAAATTTAATGACATTCTTATCATATGAACTCAGCAAGTCAAAGAACAGACTTTCAGAGTCACAAGATTCACAGAACAGCATAGATTAGAAGGATACACCTTTACAGTAAACAAACAAACAAAACAAAACAAAACAAAACCAAGTAGAGGAACAATCCTAATCATTAATGGTAAAAGAAAGTAGATGGTCCCGAGCTAAATGTGCTGTAGAAACTGATGATGTTGTAGCGGCATCTGGAGGATTGAGCAGATCACACAGTGAAACTTTTGCCAGAAGTATTCGTGGGACACTTAATTTTCTCCATTTCCCCAAAATAATTTATCTGGTTGAATGAGCTTCAACATCTCAAGGAGGAGGATTTGGGAATGAAATACAACCCTCAAGGATAAGCAAGAAGTGCTGGTGACTTTATCCACTGGGAAATACTTGTTTTTCAAAGATCTTAACACTAATTTTTCTTTTCTTGTGATATCTTGCATAAGACAAAGAGTTTTTCTGCTCTTTCCATTTCTTTTTGTTTGGATCCAATGCTTCCCCGATGAACCTACAGCATATGTAAATGCATTCTCTGGTTGACTGGGAAGGAGGTGTTCGGATAGGGATAAAAGGCAAAGTTAAATTTTGGAACCAAATCCGGAAGTAGTTTTCAAGATAAAGCCTTGATTTAGGATGGTAATTGTTATCGACTGCATATTTATATTCATTCCCCCTAAAACTCATATGTGTAAACCCTAATGCCCAATGTGATATTTGGAGATGGGGCCTTTGGGGGGTGATGAGGTTATAAGCATAGAAACCTCATGATGGGATTAATGCCATTATAAAAAGAGACACAGGAGAGCCCATTTCCAATCTCTCTGTTGTCTACCTTGTGGGGGAAACAATGAGAAGATGGCTATCTGCAAACCAAAAGAGGGCTTTCACCACACACTGAATCTGTCAGTACCTTGATCTTGGAATTCCCAGCCTCCAGAACTGTGAGAAATAAGTGTTTGTTGTTTCAGCCACCCAGTTTATGGTACTGTTATAGCAGCCCAAAATGAGTAGGGCAGTGATGGGGGGGGGGGGGGGAAGTCAACTAAGAGAGCCTTTGATAGAAATAAAACCAGTAGACTTGATCTTTAATGAAAAATGTTAGTTGCAAAATTTTTTTTTAAATAATTGGGAATAAAGCCATATGAGGGTTTACTGAATTAAAGAAAATGACTAAATTTTCCTGATTACCTTAGGAGATGGTCTAATTGAAAATTGGTTTAAAAAATAAAAAGCTAGGAGTTTTATTACAGGAAGCTACTGGAGAAAAAGGTGAAAAAATTTTAAATGTAGGCCTTAAGTCATTATGAAATTTATATTATTGAGATTTCTATCTCAAAGTACATACTCCATAGAGCAACTAGGTAAAAAAAAAATCAACAAGGGAGCAGAAGATGTGAACACTATAAAGCAAGTAGGTCAAAGAGACACCTATATGATACTCGACAACAGATTACACAATCCTTTCCAGAACATATGGAACATTCTTTGGGATAGGCAATACAAAACTTGATAAATTTGAGTTCTCCCTTTGGCTCAGGGCATGACCCTGTGTCCAGGGATTGAGACCTACATCAGGCTCCCTGTGAGAAGCCTGCATTTCCTTCTGTCCCTCATGAATAAATAAATAAAATCTTAAAAAAAAGCTTGATAAATTTAAAGATATTAGAATATGCAAAATATTAGAAAACAATAATAAAAAATTTTGGAACTCTTTCTATATGTAGAAAATCGCAGGAGAGATTGGAAATACTTTGAAATAAATGAGAGCAAAAGCATAACATAGCAAAATGTGTGAGATGCTAAGGAGTACCTTAAAGGGGAGTTCATAGCTATATATATCAATAACCTAAACTTGCAACCTTAAGGAGCTGGAAAAAGAAGAGCAAACTAAACCTAAAACCAGAAGGAAGTAAACAACAGAGATGATAGTGGAAATTAATAAAATAGAAGAAAAAATAACAAAAACAAAAATTGTGTCTTTAAAAAGATCAACAAAATGGGCAAACCTTTAGCTAGAGTGACCAAGAACAAGAAGAAAGAAGACTCAAATTACAAAATTCAGGAATGAAATGGGGGAGCATATTACTATTAACCTTACAAAAACAAAAGGCATTATAAAGGAAATTACAGATTCACAAAAAATTTCCAAAATTTAAAAAAAAATTATCCAGAATAGATAACTTAGAATGAACAAACAAACAAAAATTCCTTGATGGAAACTACAAAAACCGACACAAGAATAAACAGGCAACCCAAACAAGCCTATAACAATTATAAAGATTGAATTAATAATAACTTTAAAAAGTTTCCAATAAATAAAAGCTCAAGTTCCAATTGCTCTACTGATAAATTCTATCAACATTTAAAAATGATTTAATAACATTTCTTCAAAAATTCTTCCAAAAAATATGGGAGAAGGGAACACTTCCCAATTCATTCTATGAGGGTAGTATTACCCTGATACCAGCCCATCATTAGGAAACTACTTATCCACCTCTTTTATGAATATATATGCAAAAATTCTCAACAAAATACTAGCAAATTGAATCCAGTTAAGTGTAAGCGGGACTATACAACATATTCTACTGAGATTTATCCCAGGAATACAAGGTTGGTTTTACATCTAATAATTAATTAATAAATACTTTATTTCAATAGATTAAAGAAAAAAATCACATGACCACACTAATAGACTAAAAATAAAGTTTGACAAAATCCAACAACACTTTCATAATTAAAACACTAAACAAATTAGGAATAGAAGACTTCTTCCATTTGATAAAAGGCACCCATAAAAATGCCCCACAAATAACATAATATTTAGTGGTGAAAGACTAGATGCTTTCTAAGCTCAGGAACAAAACAAGGACATATGCTTTAGCCACTTCAACTAAACTTTGTATTGGACATTCTAGCTGGAGCAATTAGCCAAGAAAAAGAAATAAAAGACATCAAGGTTGGAAAAGAAGAAGTAAAACTATCTCTATTTATAAGTGACATGATCTTGTATATAACCTTAAGGAATTCACAAAAAAATATTAGTGCTAATGAGCTCAGCAAGGTTACAGGGTATAAGATCGATATACCAAACAACAACAACAACAACAATTCTCTTTATATGCACTGCAAATGAACAATCCAACAATGAAATTAAGAAATAATTGCATCTACAGTAGAATCAAAAAGAGTGAAATATGTAGGAATGAATTTAACAAATAAATGTATGACTTGCTCTCTGAAAACTACAAAATATTGTTAAGGTATATTAAATATTGTTAAGGTATATTAAAGACAAATAAATAGAAAGATACAGAAATCAGAAGACTAAATATTGTTAAGATGGCAGTACTTCCCAAATTGATGTAAAGATTCAAATAATGTCTACCAAAATCCCATCTGGCTATTTTATTTTATTTTAATTATTTCATATTTTTTCAGAAATTAAAATGGAAACGCAAGGGACAAAAACTAATCCAATCTTGAAGAAGAGGAACAAAGTTGGATGAAGTTACTTGCTGATTTCAAAGCTTACTATATTTCCAAGTGTGCCCTTCCCGGGGGCTGGAACCGGAGTGGCCTGGGTGGCTCAGAAGACGTGGTGGTGGTGCCTGGGGCGGCCCCTAGTGATGCAGATGTCCCCGTCCCAGGGAAGAGGAGCAAAACATGACCAAGGCCGCACTTTGGCGCCTGTCCTGAGTCGGGAAACGCTACTGACCCAGGTGGATCTGGACCAGGCTGCATCCCAGCTGCCCTGCGATCCCATATTCCTCATACCTGGACTCCCCTGGTGAGCCAGTTTTCCGGCCCTCCTGCCTGCCTGCCTAGCTATAGTAATTTAAACAGTGTGGTACTAAAATTAGGATAGACTTACACTTCTATAGAATAGCACTGAGAGCCTAGAATTAAGCCCTTATATTTATGATCAATGATTTTCAGCAAAAGTGTCAAGACAAGAGGCCCCTAGGGAAGATGCTGGGTTAGAAGTATGCTAACTTCATCTCTTCCCACAGACACAACTACGGAACACTCACATCAGTGTGATAACCCAGAAAAAGATCTGAAGACTTACAAACAGACCCTACACCTACGTATAGAGGAGAGATGGCATAGAAGAAGGGACGAAGAATTGAGATGTGGTCTGGGGCTATATGGACCTACCAGACTGTCCAGGGGAGGGAAAGATACCTTGGGTGGGGAGAGGGGAGAGAAACAGCTTCTTACACTGGGGATGTTACACACAGGAAAAAGAAATTCCCATAACATTTGGCTTTGAAAACCAGACAGGCCAAATTTCAGGAGTTCTCATGACCAGCAAACTTAAAACCTGGAATTTTAAAAATCAGCAAGCTCAGCTCAAGAAGAGCCAAGAGGGCAATAGGAAATTGAGTCCCCACCCTTAAAAGAAGTACAACAAATAGCCCTGGGGAAATATAGGATAGAAGCTGCACTTTGGGGATCCCTGGGTGGCACAGCGGTTTAGTGCCTGCCTTTGGCCCAGGGCGCGATCCTGGAGACCCGGGATCGAGTCCCACGTCGGGCTCCTGGTGCATGGAGCCTGCTTCTCCCTCTGCCTGTGTGTCTGCCTCTCTCTCTCTCTCTCTCTCTCTCTCTCTCTGTGACTATCATAAATTAAAAAAGAAGCTGCACTTTGAAAAATGCCTGGGGCATACAGGAGGGAGATTTATTTACTAGCAAAGCCTGTGCTAGAGGGGCAGGGACTTCTATGAGACTTGTCCAAGAACAAAGTTGCTGGCAGCACTTTTTCTCTCCCCACTCCTCCAGCTTTGGTACATGGCCTGTGCTGATATCTTACTTACCTTGCTGAATCACAGCCCTGCCCTTGTATTCTCCTGTGCACACACCTCCTCCAACCAAGCCTCAATTCCAGGTCTCCTCCCACAGCAAATCAGCTCAACACTGCTAATACCCTGAGATCTCCCTATTCTGTGTGCTTCTGCAGATCCACCTCCTCCATGACACTGTTGTCCAGAGCCCATCCAAAGTGGTACCACAACCCTGGCAGTGTGCAAGCAACCCTGACAGTGGCCAGCACCACTCCAAAGTGATTCTCACCTCACAGAAAGGGAAAGATAACCATGCATACAAGTCAGACTTTGGCCCCAGCAGCAGGCTAGGGCCAGAAAGCTGTCTGATGGCAGGTCCCACACACCCATAAAAGCTTCTCAGGGGATAAAATAGGGAAAGCCCCCTGCATTCAGAATTACTGTCACTGGCAAATACCTGGTCTGACTCCACTCAAGCCTAAGGTGGTCTGAGACTGGCAAAGTAAGAGCACAGGGACAAAACCCTGCCCACAACAGGGAAGAAGAGTCACTACAGATGACTAGATTGAAGGCAAAAGAACTCAGCCACAAAAACAGGGTGCATGCAACACACATAGGCGATATCTCTGAAGTGCCAGGTTCTGGTGAACAGGGGATACTGCACTGCAGGACACCAAAGAACCTCTTTTTCGTAAGGATACTAATTTCAAGTACAGGAAACGTAGCAGACTTTCCTAACACACAGAAACACAGGGAGTTAACCCAAATGTGGAGATTGGGGATAAATTCCAAATGAAAGAATGGAACAAAATCACAGCAAGAGAGCTCAATGAAATACAGATAAGTAGATACCTGATAGAGAACTTAAAATAGTGGTCATAAAGATACTCACTGGACTTGAGAAAAGAGTAAGGTATGAGTGAGATCGTTAACAGAGATAAAACACAGATAAAAAAAGAACCAATCAGAGATGAAAACGCAATAAATGAAATTAAAAATGTCGTAGATGGGATTAATGGTAGACAGGAAGAAGCAAAATGGATCAGTGTTCTTGAGAAGAGAGTAATGGAAAGCAATCAAGATAACATGAGAGAAAAAAAATCGAAGAATGAAAAGAGACTTAGAGAACTCAGTGACTCCATCACTGATTTTACATTTACGTTTTATATTACATTTACATTATAGGGATCCCAGAAAGAGAAGAGAGAGAAAAGGGAGCAGAAATTTTATTTAAAGAAATAATAGCTGAAAACAACCTGAATCTGAGGAAGGAAACAAAGCCAGATGCAGGAGATATAAAGAATCCCCAATAAAATCAATCTAAGATCCACACCAAGACAAATAGTAACTAAAATGGGAAAAAGTAGTGATAAAGAGAGAAGTGTTTTTTTTTTTTTTTAGATTTTATTTATTTATTCATGACAGATACACAGAGACAGAGAGGCAGAGACATAGGCAGAGGGAGAAGCAGGCTCCCAGCAAGGAGCCCCATGTGGGACTCAAACCCAGGACCCCGGATCATGCCCTGAGCCAAAGGCAGATGCTCAACCACTGAGCCATGCCAAAGTTCCAAGAGAGAAGTTTTAAAAGCATCAAGAGAAACCAGTCACATACAAGAAAAAAACCTCATATGACCATCAGCTTATTTTTTAGCAGAAACTTTGCAGGCCAGAAGAAAGTGGCATGATATATTCAAAGTGCTGAAATGTTAAAACTGCAGCCAAGAATATTCTATCCAGCAAGACTATCATTCAGAATAGGAGAGAAAAAAAAGCTTTTCTGATAATCAAAAGTTAAAGGAGTTCATGATGATAAACCAGGCCTACAAAAAATATTAAAAGGGACTCTAAGTAGAAAGGAAAGACCATAAGTGGGAATAAGAAAAGTAGGAAACACAAAGGCAGTAAAAAAAGAAAAAAAAAAAGGCATATCTATAAATATCAATTAAAAGCTTCACAAAATAAAAGGACGTAAAGTATGACACCATACATCTGAGATGTGAGGAGGAAAGGAGTAAAAAATGGGTTCAAACTGAAGTGACAGTCATATAATATAGACTGCTATATGCTGAAGATGTAATACATAAACCGAATGATAAGCACAAATCAAAAATCAGTAATTGAGGCACCTGGGTGGCTCAGATGGTTAAGTGTCTGCCTTCAGCTCAGGTCATGATCCCAGGGTCCTGGGATCGAGCTCCACATTGGTCTCCCTGCTCAGTGGGGAGGCTGCTTCTCCCTCTTCTTCTGCTGCTCCCCATGCTTGTGCTCTCTCACTCTCTCTTTCTCAAATAAACAAAATCTCTGAAAAAAAATAATTGATATGCAAAAATGCAAGAAGCAATCTAAGTATATCACTAAACAAAATTAACTAATCTTGAGAGAAAAGAACAAGAGAAGAAAGGTCAGAGATGAACTACAAAAACAACCATAAAACAAGTAACATATGGCAGTAAATACAGACCTATCAACAATTATTTCAAATATAAAGAGATTAAATACTGCAATCAAAGACACAGGGTGACAGGAAACCTATCTATGTGCTGCCTATAAGACACTCATTTCAGACCTAAAGACACATGCAGATTGAAAGTGAAGGAATGGAAAAATATTTATCATGTAAATGAACATGAAAAGAAAGCTAAAGTAGCAATACTTCTATCAGATAAAATAGACTTTAAAACAAAAACCATAACAATACAAAGACAGACACTATATTATCATAAAGGGAAAGATCCAACAAAAAGATATATCAATTGAAGTATTTATGCAAACAACCTGGGAGCACCCAGATACATAAAATAATTAATAACATCACAAAGGAAGTAATTGATAGTAATATAATAATAGTAAGGGACTTTAACACCCCACTTACATCAATGGATAGATAATCCAAACAGACAATCAATAAGGAAACAGTGGCTTTGAATGATACACTGAACCAGATGGATCTAACAGATACATTCAGAATATTCCATCCTAAAACAGCAGAATACACACACATTCAAGTGCACATGGAACATTCTCCAGAAGAGATTACATACTAGGCCACAAATCGTTTCAGCAAATTCAAAGAGGTCAAAGTCATATGATAATCATTTCTGGCTACAGCACTATGACACTAGAAATAAGCCACAGGAAAAAATCTGGTGAAAACTCCACAAATACACAGAGGTTAAATAACATGCTACCAAATATTGAATGGATCAATCATGAAATCAAAGAGGAAATCACAAAATACATGGAGACAAATTAAAATGAAAACACAACATTTCAAAATCTTTGGAATGCAGCAAAAGTTCTAAGAGGGAAGTTTAAGGTAGTACAGATATACCTCAAGAAGGAAGAAAAATCTTAAATAAACAACCTAATCTTAAACCCAGAGGAGCTAGGATAAGAACAATAAACAAAACACAAAAGAAGTAGAAGGAAGAACATAATAAAGATTAGAGCAAAAATAAATGATACAAAAACAAAACAAAACAAAAAACAAAAAACAAAAAACAAACAACCCTCCCCCCAATAAAACCAATAAAACAGGAAATGGTTCTTCAAAAAGATCAACAAAATTGAAAAACCTTTACCCAGATTCATAATAGACAAAGAGAGAGACAGGGACAGAAGATTCATATAAAATCAGAAATAAAAGAGGAGAAATAACAACTGGTATCACAAATACAAAGGATTATAAGAGCATATTAGAAAAAAAATTATATGCCAGAACCCCTGGGTGGCTCAGTGTTGAGAGTCTGCCTTTGGTTCAGGGCATGATCCCTGGTGTGGGTAGGGAGTCCTGCTTTGGGCTTCCTATGGGAAGCCTACTTCTTCCTCTACCTATGTCTCTGCCTCTCTCTCTCTGAGTCTCTCATGAATAAATAAAACCTTTAAAAAATTATATGCCAACAAATTGTGCAATCTAGAAGAAATAGATAAATTCCTAGACACATATAAACTTCTAAAATTGAATCAGGAAGAAACAGAAAACTTGAATAGACTGATAACCAGCAATGAAATTGAATCAGTAATTAAAAAGCCTCTCAACAAAAGTCTAGTTGCCTTCACAGGAGAATTCTATCAAACATAATACTTATTCTTCTGAAACTATTTCAAAAAATTAGGAGAGGAAAAAAAGCTTCCAAATTCATTCTATGAGGCCAGCATTACCCTGATACCAAAACCAAAGACCCCACTATAAAGGAGAATTACAGACAAATATCTCTGGTGAACATAGATCCAAAAATCCTCAACAAAATATTAGCAAACTAGATCTAACTATACATTAAAAAAAAATCATTCGCCACTATCCAGGGGAATTCATTCCTGAGATGCAAGGATGGTTCAAAATTTGCAAATCAAGCAACACCATACATCACATCAATGTGAGAAAGAATAAAAACCACATGATCATTTTAATAGATGTAGAAAAAGTATTCAACAAAGTACAACATCCGGGATCCCTGGGTGGCGCAGTGGTTTAGCGCCTGCCTTTGGAGACCCGGGATCAAATCCCACATCGGGCTCCCTGCATGGAGCCTGCTTCTCCCTCTGCCTATGTCTCTCTCTCTCTCTCTGTGACTATCATAAATAAAATTTAAAAAAAAATCATTTTTCAAAGTACAACATCCATTCATGACAAAAACACTTAACAAAGTAGATTTAGAGAGAACATATCTCAACATAATAAAACCCATATATGAAAAACTCACATCTACTATCATACTCAATGGGGGAAAATCTAAGCGTTTTTCCTTTAAGATCAGGAACAAGACAAGGATGTCCACTTCCACCAGTTTTACTCAACATAGCATTGGAAATCCTAGCCATAGCAATCAGACAACAAAAAGAAATAAAAGGCACTCATATTGGTAAGGAAAAAGCAAAACATTCACTATTTGCAGTTGACATGATACTATATACAGAAAACCCTAATGACTTCACCAAAAACCGATTAGAACTGATAAGTGAATTCCATAAGGATGCAGGATACAAAAATTAACATACAGAAATCCATTGCATTTCTGTATACTAATAATGAAGTAGCTGAAAGAGAAATTAAGAAAACAACTCCATTTACATTGCACTAAAAAGAATACCTAGAAATAATCAATGTGGTGAAAGACTCATACTCTGAGAATGAGAAAACACTGAGGAAAGAAACTGAAGATGACAGAAACAAATGGAAGGATACTCCATGCTCATGCACTGGAAGAACAAATACTGTTAAAATGAGCATACTACCTAAAGCAATCTAAAGATTTAATGCAATCTCTATCAAAATGCCAACAACATATTTTACAAAACTAGAACAAACAATCCTAAAATTTGTATGGAACCACAAAATACTTTGAATAGCCAAAGCAAATCTTGAAAAAGAAAAATAGAACTGGAGGTATCACAATCCCCGATTTCAAGTTATATTACAAAGCTATAGTAATCAAAACAGGTTGGTGCTAACACAAAAATACACACATAGATTAATGGGACAGATTAGAGAGCCCAGACATAAATCCACAATTATATGGTCAATTAATCTTTGACAAAAGAGGCAAGAATATGCAATAGTTTATTCAATGAATGGTGTTGGAAAAATTGAATGGGTATATGCAAAAAAAAAATGAAACTTGACCACTTTCTTACACCATACACAAAGACAAACACAAAATGGACTAAGGTACTAAATGTGGGACTGGAAACCATAAAAATCCTAAAGACAGCACAGGCAGTATTATCTCTGACATTAGCCATAACAACATCTTTCTTTATATGTCTCCTGAGGCAAAGAAAACAAAGGCAAGAATAAACTACTGGCACTATATCAAAATAAAAGGCTGCTGCACAGCAAAAGAAACAGCTAACAAAACTAAAAGACAACTTAGTGTGTAAGAGAAGATATTTGCAAATGACATATCCAATAAGCTTAGTCTCCAAAATACATAAAAAAATATGTAACTCAACACCCAGAAAATAAATAATCCAATTAAAAATGGGTACAATACAAAAACAGACCATTTCTCTAAAGAAGAAATAAAGATAGGCAGCAGACACATAAAAAGGTTATCAACATCACTTGTCATCAGGGAAATGTACAATAAAACTACAATGAAATATAACCTCACATCTATTGCAATGGCTAAAATCAACAACACAAGAAACAAGTGTTGGTGAGGATACAGAGAAAACAGAACCTTTGTGCACTGATTGTGAGAATGCAAACTGGTATAGCCACTGTGGGAAACAGTATGGAAGTTCCTCAAAAAATTAAAAACACAACTACAATATGATTTAGTAATTCCACAACTGCATCTTTAGCCAAAGAACATGAAAACGCTAATTCAAAAACCCCTATGTTTATTGTAGCATTATTTACAATACCAAACAAATGGAAGCAGCCCAGGTGTCCATCAATTACATGACTAGATAAAGAAGTAGTATATATATTTTTACAATGGAATATTATTCAGCCATTAAAATGAATGAAATCTTGCCATTTGCAACAACATGAATGGATCTTGAGAGTATTATGTTATGTAAAATAATCAGAGAAAGACAAATACCATATAATTTCACTCATATGTGGTATTTAGAAAACAAAACAAAAAAAGAACCAAAAACAGAGACAAACGGAACTCTCTATAATTTAGAGACTCTTAACTATAGGGAACAAACTCATGGTTACCAGAGGGGAGGTGGGTGTGGGAATGAATGAGGTTGGTGAAGGGAATTAAGAGTACACTTGATGAGCACTGAGCAATGTATGGAATTCTTGATTCACTATATTGTACCCCGAGACTCCTATAACATTGTATGTTAACGACAATGGGTTTAAAATGAAAAACAAATAAGGAAATACAGTTAACCTCCATATCAGGGGGAAAAAGTGTCAAGACAATTTAGTGGGAACATAACAGTCTCTTTAACAAATGGTTCTGGGGCAATTGGATCTCCACATGCAAATGAGTAAAGTTGGATCTCTCCGCACACTATCTAAAAAAAAAAAAAAAACAAACAGAAAGACTCAAATGGAATTTTAGAATAAAATACAGGATTAAACCTTTGTGACCTTGGATGAGGTGAAGCCTCCTTACCTATGATACCAAAAGCACATGTGACAAAACAAAAAAGATGAATTGGAGATCACAACTCTTGTTCTTCAAAGAACACAATCAAGGAAGTGAAAATATAACCCAGTGATTAGGAGAAAACATCTGCAAATCATGTATCTGATAAAAAAAAAAAGCTTGTATGTGTGTATGTTTTATATTCTCTCTCCTTTTAAAAATATTTTATTTAAATTCAATTTGCGAACATATAGTATAACACCCAATATTCATCCCATCAAATGCCTTCCTTAGTGCCTGACACCCAGTTACCCCATCCTCTCACCCTTCCCCACTTCTGCAACCCTTTGTTTCCCAGAGTTAGGAGTCTCTTATGGTTTGTCTTCCTCTCTAATTTTTCCCTACTTAGTTCCCCTCCTTTCCCTTATACTCCTTTTCACTACTTCTTATATTCCACATATGAGTGAAACCATATGATAATTATCTTTCTGACTGTATCCAGAATATCCAAAGAGCTCTTATAATTCAATGATAAAATAACAAACAATGCAATTTAAAATGGCAAAGAATCTAAATTGACATATTTCTCAGAAAGAAATACATATGGTCAATGAGCACACCAAAGATCCTTCACATCATTAGCTATTAGGGAAAGGTAGATGAAAACCACAATGACATACCACTTCAAATTCAGTATGGCTAGAATCAAAATAAACTGATAATGACCAGTGTTGGTGACGATGTGGGGAAACTGGAACTTTCCTCATACCCTTATTACAGGAATGTAAAATGGCATAGCACCTTTGGAAAACAGGGTAGCAATTACTCAAAATGTGTGAACACAGAGTAACCAGATGACCTCATCTACTCCTAGGAATATTCCTAAGAGATGTGAGAATACATGTTCACACAAAAAGTTGTACATGGACTACTCATTATAACAAAAATGAAGAAACAACCCAAATGTCCATCTACTGATGAATGGATAAATACAGTATTCCATACAATGAAGTATTATTCTGCAATAAAAAGAAATTAAGGGCCCTTAAAAACATTTTGCTAACTGAGAAAAGCCAGTCATAGAAACCATATACTGCATGGTTCCATTGATATGAACTGTTCAGAGCAGGTCAAAGGAGAAAGGTTTAGAAAGCAGATGCGTGGTTGCTGAAGACTAAGGGAATTTGAAGGAGATGGGGAAGGTTTATTTTAGGGGTGATGAAAATATTTTAAAACTGGTTGTGGTGACAGATGCACAACTCTGTGAGTACACTAAAAGTGATCAAATTGTACAATTTAAAAAACAAACAAGGCACATACTCCATCACTCATTTTATGCCCAAAGTAGCAATTATCAACTTCTCAGTAAAGGTGTCTGACTCTTCAATGATAAAGTTCTCAGGCAATCAGCTGCCTCATTTTTCTTGGCCACTTCCCAACTAGAGGCTGAAAGCCGGGTTTGAAGAGTAATCCCAAAGACTAAAGAGAGAGAGAATTGGTGCATAATTAAATGTGTGTGTGTGTGTGTGTGTGTGTGTGTGTGTATGCACATGCACGCTCGTTGGGTTTTAAAAAATGAATGCTGAAAAACAGTGATTAAAAGAAAAGTTGCAAGCATTTTTTTCTCATTGCTTTTAAAATCAATCCAAAGTTGGTTTAGAAGTTAACTGCAATATTTGTAAACTCAGTTCAATTTTTTACAGTTCATTTCTTTTGGACTCCATGTTTTCATCCTCAACAAAAGAATTTTGAAATGAACTCTTAGGTTTTCTTAATGCCTGAACCTGATAGCTGGAAGGATTCCTGAATTCCACAAATTAGGATAACTGAATAGGTCAGAAGTAACATGTGACAATGACCTCGTCTCGTGAGTCCAGTCTTTTTTGCCCAAAGAAAGCCAGGAAACATTACTTAAAAACAAACAAAAAAACAAACAAACAACCCTACACAACAAAAACCATTTAAGATGGATGGAGTAGAAAGGATGCACGCACAGACTCAGTTATATACTCCCAAAATGAGCTGGATTTGAAATGGTTTTAGGATTGAAGAAGGTGATAGACTATGACTTTCATTTAAAAAAATGACTTTAATGACTCCAGATTTAGGAGACGTATTCAATGTGGTGAGTAAGGATTCCTTGATGACCCCATCCTACCTCTTAAGCTTTATTACCTAGTCTCTTCCTCCCGACATCAGTATAGTAGATAGACATCCATGCTTAATGGGAATATCACTATCCCTCACACATCTTCTCAACTTGGTGCCCATGCTCATACTATCACTCTGTCTGTAGAACCCCCTTGACTTCATCTTTACCTGTCAAAACCGCATCCATCAGCCTAGGTCCATTTACAAAGCCATTACCTATCAGGAAGCATTTCCTGATTTCTCTAAGGACTGCCATCACTCCACCCTGGGAACTTCACACAGCACTTTCTTTGCACACCTCTTATTTAATTTTGCATTACAGAAAGTATGTACTTAAACTGTCCCTTCACTAGCCAGGAAGTTAGCGAGCAGTTTGGTTCAGAGCAGACTCTCAGACATTTGTGAAATGGGAAAGAAATGGGAAAGTGATGGCCTTATCACTTCTCCCGCATGATCTGTGTCATTTCTCTTCAATGAATCTTTATCAATTCAGCTCCTCACATTAAGGCAGGTCTTCTGACAGAATTGCATCTAAATGCTGACTTTATTCAGATGAGAGAAGGCCCTGATCTCATTTCTTCCTGTTTTTCTTATCCTGCTGTGTCCATATTCCTTAATTACCCAGCAGCACTCAAAGCCCTGGTAGTCTCCAACTTTTTCCCATTCCTCTAATTGAGCAAAAATTCCATTGGTAAGACTATAAAATCACTTCTTGCCATTGTCATTTTTTTTTTAGGTGTGGACCCAGAGTCAATTTGAAAAATGGGGGCTTTTGTGCGGCTGGAGCAGGGAGATAAGTAACCAGTTGTCATTTTTATGGTTATTCTGGGACAAAGAAAATTAATGTTTATTATAAGATTGAAATGGTTTTGAACAGAAAATGTAATAAGTTAAACAAGGAAAGAAAGATGTGGAGATGCTCTCACTCTGGGTGAACTCTAAATCGACAAAAACAATAACACAGCTAATATTTTTTGAGTGTTCCCAATGGGCCTAGTACTGTGTTAAGTACTTTGATATTATCTTTTTAAATCTTTTAACAACGCTATTAAGTAGGCCTTATTGTTTTCCCCCATTTTGGAGATAAGGAAACTGAGCCACAAGAAAGTTAAGAAATATGTTGAAGTTCATGCAATGAGAGCAAATGTGCTCATCAAACTTTTTTACAGTCTTAGCTAATTCCTCAACCCTTCTCTGTTATGAGGTGATAGATATTTGACTTTTGGGGCCCCTTCACAATATTTTCTGAATAACTTCTGTTGAGACCTTTGGAATGTAGTCCTCTCCCACTCCAAATTATTCCTACTCCAGGGGAATATATTAAAAAGCAGAAAGAAGGCAGTCCCTCAATCATCTTGTTTGGATGGTTACTACTTTTTCCTTGAATTAAGAAAAAAACCTATTAAAGATCAGAAGCAAAAAAAAAAAAAAAAAAAAAGAAAAAAGAAAAAAAAGGCCAGTAGAATAGGATATATTGGAGATTCAAAGTCAAAGAAAGGAAGTAAATGTGGTGTAATCCATTCTTAATTCTGGATTTTGAAATACTCTCCTGTTTCAATGTATTCAGACAAGAAGATCTCGTGTGAAGAAGGCAGAGAACTGAAGCCCGCAACTGTCTTTGCATATAATAAAAAAATAATATGATATATTATACTTATAAAATTATAATAATTTTATCATATGTTATAAAAATAATAAAAATAAAATAACATTTTATTTGCTTATTCCCCCTTAAATATCCATTAGGGGCCTACTGTAAGGCAGGCATTGGCAGTGAGCAAAATAAACATAGTCTGTCCTGTGCAGATTTTAGGATGGAGAAAACACTAAAGAAATACCTTTAATTATGTAATTTCCATTATGGTAAGTGCTCTAAAGAAATCTAGGATGCTTTGAGATGATGAAGAGGGAAATCCTTTTCACCTGAGATGCCAAAGAACACTTCCAAAGGCAAGATACTTCTACTGAGATTTCATGGATAAAAAAGACGAATATCTAAAGGCTGTACTTTAAAAGGAAAAAAAAATTTAAAGACACTAAATAGACTTAAAAAAGAGAAGTTGGACCTAAATCCTGGTCTGCAATACAGAAATGACTGGACTTTAGAATATTTTTAAAGGAGCACAGCTTAATACTTTTCAAACATATATTACAGCATAAGTGTTATGAGAGTATTTTCAGAGATAGCACAAACTTATTTTAAGGACTAGAGAGAACTCATTATAATTACTTTACAGAATCCCATTAGTATCTAAAACAAAATTTAAAAGGTAACATCCTCTGGAAAAATCTGTGTCTGACAAAAGGCTGTACACAGACTAGCTCCTCAATAAATACTTCCTGCAAGGGTGCCTGAAACACCCCTTCTTGTATGGTTTTCACTACTAACTTAGTGTAATAATTTAATTTAGTCAGCAAACTTTCATGCCAGTGTGTTCATAAATGACTGTTCAATCACAATTAAATCACCTCAAATTTTCACTTAACATTGACTTACTAGAGTTTATGTTACATGAAGAAAAGAAATTCAAAAGGAATCTGCTTTAAAATTCTTTGTGCACTATTAATATGGAAAAATCAGCCTGGAATTTATTTCTAGAATTATTGACAGTTTCAAACTTAATAAATATTTCTTTGTTTCACTTACTAACACGAAGAGACAACTTTAGTCTGCCAATTTTAAGTAGTTCAATGTCAATTATCCAACGTCTTAACCTATAAACTGATAAAGGAAACAGCTTCCAGGTCTCTTTGTATAGCACAACTGAAAACAGTCTCACTAGGAGACGATGTGCTTAAATTATAGACACACACTCACACTCTATCTTTCTGGTGTGTCTTTTATTCACAAGATGAATAATATTTTATTTGCAGCCCTGATAATTGTTGGTTTTCACTTATGCATCTGACGTCTAGTTTTTTTCTTTTTTTTTTTAATCCCCAAGCAAGCTTTGATATATTGTTTTGCCCACCACCTCATTCAGCTTTGACAGTACCTGAGCTATAATGAGCTTTTGGTACACTTGTTTTTCATGAATTCATAAAGCAAACCCAAATTTAGATTCAACCAGGGATTTGTGAAGTGCACATTTAAAACACAGTTTACAAACACATATGCATCACATCAAACATACACACACCCTCACTCACATAAAGCAAATACATACAGCTACCTGCAAGTTCCAAACAGGTTTTAACCCCCATTTACACTAATTATTAACTAGACACTCTCCCACTCCCATTTTGTGCCTCTGGAAGTGCTTTCCTATTATCAAGGAATTATTTAAAAGTTTATTTCTGCTCTGGAAGAGGCAGAGAGAGACACCAGAGAGCAAGAGGTGTACGCAGTGCATTGGAGTTCTGAGTGTGAATGACCCACAGTTAATTATTCAGCAATCATGAATAGATATCAGCGAGAAAGAAAGGACCTCTTTGCTCAGTTGGTGTTCAAGGATACATCATTCAAAATGTATGCAAAACAAAACAGCTGTGTTCATAAACGGTGGCATTCATAAACCCGTAGACACAAACATAAAAAAAAATCGGGAAGTATCTCTGGGAAAGGTTCCCATTTATCTTAATAGTCTCCCTTTCCTGCTCTGTGCCGTGAAGCCGGGGCCCTGGCAACAGTTGGCTTCCCATCTTCCCACCAGGCCCCTGAGAAGGGGAGGTTCGCAGTGTTGCCTGCCTGGCTGGCTCTCTAAAGTTACTTCCACCCTCCCTGGCAGAGATGCTGTTCCCTAGGCACTGACTGCTGCACTAAAACACTGCCGGGCTGGATATGAGGCCTTTTTAATTGCTGAACTCAGGACTGTATTTTTGCAGAGAACATTATCTCACTACCAGGTTCTTTTTAATTCTCTGATTGTTACAGGCATAATTACCTAGGAATACTAGCATGCAATCAGCGGGCCCATTCTAAAAGCTATATCCTGTTTCATTATGCTGTTGGAAGAGAGGGGATAGGCTGGAGAAGTTCTGAGGTATGATAAAAGGAGAAGAAACAGGCAGAAAATATGTAACCTGCAAATTCGCATATTTCACACCCAAGTGGAATTTTTCCATTTAGTTTTCTATTAAAAGCTGAGTAATTGCAATATGAAAGCGTGAACACAAGATTGAAAAGTAACAACTAACAGCATATCATTCCGTAAGGAGTAGAAAATGAAAAGTAAATTAACTGAGCGTTGGCAAGTATCAATATCCTGGTAATATAAAACCCATCAGAACCCATGTGTGTAATACTGCCTCACACAACTCACTGGAAATGGAAATAAAATGCATTAACTCAATGTTTGAAGATTTTAAGGTCAGGGAATTGGTATTTGTTCACAGCAAAAAGCCAGTCAAGATGACTCAGCTCTTTCAGATAGATGTAGAAACGTGTTACACTTATCACCCATGCATCATTATCTTGTGGTTCCTGCAGGGATCCCAGCTTTTAATTTCCTGAGCTCATCTTAAAACCTCAACCTCGACATTAGATGTCATGGTATTTCATTTTAGGGTGAAAAAAACAAGTGTTCAAAAATAGACCACACTCTGTTGACTTGACCAACATATCTAAGGAAATCTGGGTGGATATGAGAGATGTTGGTCCAAAGTCTTATCGGGACAAAGGAAATTGGACAGAGCTACAGAAAGTGAATGTATGAAGTCAAAGTATGAAGGGTGACCGAACACATACTCATGTTTAGGCATAGGTATAGAGAAAATTTGCCTCAAAAATGAATCAGCAACAGGGTAAACTGTTGCCTTTTCCACTTTCAAGGTAAATGAGAAACTGGTAATAACTTTTTTACTAAATAAAGTAACTCAACATGCAAAGACAAGATTATGATGATGTGCAGTACATAAACTACGAGGACAATTTTAATCACGTGGTATTCAAAAGGATTCTCGACATCTGAATTGTTGATCTTACAGCTAAATACATGTTTAAAGTATAGTTCTGCCTTGTTAATTTGTTTTCAGACTGAACAGCAAAGCAATAATTATCCCTTCATATATACAAGAAATTCCTAAACATTTGTTTCAAAGCCGGTTTGAAAATAGTCGGGGGGAAACAGATAAAGGTCCTGAAGGAGACAAAATATTCTGTTACTAAACAAATGTCATATTAAATTTTCTCTAGAAGTTAATCTTCAAAATTGATGTTAATTGCTGCCATGTTTCTTTGATCAAATGGATAACAAGTAAGTCAGTTGCATGAGCTGGGGCAAAGCATTGTCCCTGTCTTCCCAAGTCTCCCCTGGCAGCAGCCACCCTGCCCTGCTCACCAGGGCGGAGCACGAAGAGGTGAGAGAGTGCGAGGGAAAGAATGGGTTTCTGTGGGAAAAGATCTCGAGGCAAATTCCAGCGAGTACTTTCACTGATTACCAGTGAACAATCCCAACATCACAGAAAACTCACTTCTACCAAAAATATGAACGGGGTTCTCGACTGGAAATCTTTCCACCAAGAGATAAACAGAACATTATGACAGACTCTACAGGTGAAAATTAAGGACATCACTGGGATGTGATGGTTAGGAGTCACCTCTTCCCTGCTAATGGCGGAGTGGCTTGGAACAGAAAGGATGAAGACACAGGAAGCTGCTAGAGCCGCTCTGTTGTATCAGCATGGTGGGGTCATGCTTCCACTCTCCCTGCTTCACTGTCTAGCTGAGAAGGGGTGCCCACAGTGATCCAAATGATAAGAAATCACAGTGAGGTATGGATGGGTGCTCTCATCTCTGCTATTATCATCTTCAGCAAACGTTTGCTCATCGGTGAGCTGGAAAGAAGAGGTCAGAGGGCAGAAGCAGCCCAAAGCAGACCACCTCCCCTGCCTGCCAGAACTCCAAACAATGCTCAGCTCCTGGATGCCGGGTCTCTGACCTCAAGAAGTTTTCATTCTCCCGCAAGGACACGTGGGTCGCCCCCTGGTCCCTGGTAGGAGGCGGGATGATCGCACACTCCATGAGCTTGGAAAGCATGATATGGCTCCATCCCTGATGAGAACAGAATTTTCTGCTTGGTAATTTTTTTAAAAAATAAAACCTCATTAGGCAACTCCTGGGATGGAAGTAGGAGGCACCCACAGCACAATAACAGAAATTGTACAACTAGTTTGACGGTGAAAACACCATGATGCTTTCTGGTCTTTACAGAAGTCAGTAAACAGGACCGAGGGGAGGTCTGGGAATCAGTCACCAGTTGTTGACAGCCAAAAGAGGGGAGGAAGCAGAAGGCTCATCAGGTGACTAAACTCATTTGGCTTGTAAATGGGGAGAGAACGGGAGTTCTTGGTTAAAGGATGACACTCAGGGCTCACTGAATTTCCAGCCTGCCCCACTCCAGCAGGCTTCATTGGCTGGTCACCCATTCCAAAAGCTGACACTTGCAGGCAAGCTAGCGAAGGGGCCCTGGCAAGGAGCATTACACATTGATCACTGAACCAAGGGCCAGGACTGGGGACAGCCTTGGCCGCAGTCCAGGCCCTGTCACTTCACAGAGGTTGACTTTGGTAAGAATTATTCTTCCTAAATTTTTGTTTTTCTCATTTGCCAAAGGAGGACAACAGTAGTTATTTGGTTGCATTACTCTAAGGTTTAATTTTTGTGATGTGCACAGAGTACACAAGGTAACCTCTAAGTCATTTCAACTATCAGTGCACCATTTGTACCATTCAGAGGGGATGTGAATTGAATTCACATTTGAATTTGAATTTCCAAATCATATTCATCACCTCTCCCCTTATTCTTTGTCATGGCACCTTCTTTTCCTCAAATATATACATTAATGTGTGTACACTGAAGCACGTTTTTCCCAAATGATTACCTGTCCGTGCCTGTTCTGTTTCTTGCCTCTTTGCAGGGCCATGCTCACAACTGGTAAGAGTCAGTGGTTGGCAAATACCGTGGGATGACACCCAAGGACCCCAGTCACCACATAGCCTACCCCAGCGGTGACAGAAGCACGGTAATGGGTCCTCCAGAATGGCCTCCTTTGACGCACATGCTGCTGATTTATAACCCTGGCAGGAAGAGCTAGGATTGCTTTTGTCACTCAGATAAGAGTCAGTAAGTATTTGTCAAGTCCCTCTTGGCTATCAGACGAGGTGACATGTGGGAATTCAAAAGAAGACAAAATTCAGGCTTCTGCCTGTTATAAAGTCCATGACTCAGATTCTGAGTGTGGGAGGCAGTTGGAGGGAGAACATACTAACGATGCTGGAGGCACGGGGGAAGGCTTCACAAGTTAGAGCTTTACACACCAAGCATTTTTTTGGTGCTTTCCATACATATACTTAAACTCATTTCCCTCTTCATAAACATCTCTTGGGAGGCACTACATTTACAGATGAGGATAATCAAGTTCGTTGAAATGTCTAAATAACTTGTTCATGGGCACTCAGTAATAACAGTCCAGATGTGAACCCAGACCTGCCTAGCTCTGAATCCTCTGCTCCAACCAAACCTTGCACCTCAGCCTTTCCTCAGCATGTCTGGAGAATGGGGGTGCCTTACCAGTGAGGGGTGTAGGAATGCAGAGTGAGATGATGTAAGATGGGTATATACACAGGGGCCGATTACCACAGAGCAGCGAATGCCAAAATGTCTCTCTTGGCACAGTGATGTGGTTATGAAGTACAGCCTGGTCTGGGTTGGGGGTAAGACTGTGGGGCTGCAGGCCACCTAGAGAAGATTATATAAACTAACCACTTGCAAGAAGGACAATTCTTGTTTCATTGATTTCTTCATGATTCCCATCCCAGTGCAATAGATATAGAAGATATTGAAGTATAATTAAATATAATTAAGTTTAAAAGGTTTTTCTGTACTCAGGCACAAAGTCATAATAAAAATGAAGAAAATAATCCTTAACCAGCAAATTGGTCCATATATATTAACACTACTTTTTT
Source organism: Nyctereutes procyonoides (assembly GCF_905146905.1). Classification (NCBI taxonomy): domain Eukaryota; kingdom Metazoa; phylum Chordata; class Mammalia; order Carnivora; family Canidae; genus Nyctereutes; species Nyctereutes procyonoides. The sequence continues at coordinate 19,323,719 of NW_026575041.1, read as the reverse complement.
TTTAAAAAAAGATTTTATTTATTTATTCATGAGAGAGACAGAGACACAGGCAGAGGGAGAAGAAGTCTTCCCACAGGGAGCCTGATGTGGCACTCGATCTCAGGACCCTGGGATCACGACCTGAGCCAAAGGCAGATGCTTAACCACTGAGCCACTCAGGTGCCCCAACACAGCTTTTTTACACCGTATTTTTGTGAACATTTTACTATCTATTCAGCAGTGTTACTCTAGGAGATAGACTCTGGTGGGAATATTGAAGACCCAACATTACAACTAATAAAGAGCCCACTCGCAAGACAAAACAGAACCTCTGAGCATATACAAATACTGAGGGTCTTCAAGGAAATATGTATATGAAATCCATTTTATTGTCGATGACAATTGCACTGACCTCCTCCACATAGGAAAATTCTGATGCATATCACGGCGTTTTAAATTTAATAGTTGGGAGAGTACTTTAGACTGAGCATTAAGGAAGAAATGAAGTATGCATTTTAGTTTGTTTTTAGGAGGAATATGAGAATCTAGTCCATGTGAAAACAGAGACCTTGGAATAGCAAAAAGTCCAGAAGAAAAAATGTATGTTGAAAGTATGAACTATGCCTCTTTTTGGTATGATATGTCCAATGCCAGTCATCCAAGTGCAATCTGATGAACTGCTCAAAGGCATTCAATTTCACAAACACGTACTGTGTCCAAAGCCTGGTGTTAGTTGTGACAATCCAAAGATAAAGCAAGACCTGGGTGCTTGGAGAGATCAGTGAGACAGTAGCATACCCCAGTGAGGGCTCTGAGGGGAAAAATAAAGAGCTTTCAAACCAAATGTCTAATGATTTAAGTTCAGTCTATACCTCCAATAAGAAACGTGGAACTTCTGAAATTCCAACTCCTTGTTGAAATTGAGGCACAGGTTTATCTCATGGGACTCTAATAAAAAGCAAAAGCCTTTTACTGAAATGACCAAAGAATTAACCTTGAGAACAGCAGATGAACACAGTTCATTATTCTCCTGTCATTTAGAGTTTGATGAGTTGAGGGCTCTTGGCCTAATTCATTCATATGCAATCTAGTCATTTGGAAGGAGGCAGAGTTACTATGGAAGTGTCCAGTCCTGCAAACGTTTTCCCAGGGCAGCATGTGACAAGCATATCACTATGGCAGGGGCAGACTGGAGGCAGCAGCAGAACGCTGGAGAGAGCCAGAAATTCTCACTAATGCTTCGGAAGCACAGTGAAGCTTACCTTAACCTCGGGAATTACCGAGACAACACAAGCCACTGCAACATGGCTTGTGTACATTTAGTCTGATTAGCAATGTTTGGGTTAATGATTTATCACCCCATCTCACAGTATGCACACTGAAAGTAATGAAGTCTTTGCAATATGAACTTTCCTTAGAGCACAAGGCTATTAAATCTTTGTTGAAAAGCATGTAGAACCTGCCAGGCTGATTACTTTTATTTTTTGGCTGATACCTGGCAGTGCCAACAAAATAAATGAAATTAAAATTCCCCGACACGTGGGTCTACTGCATCTTTTGTTCAAGGGTTCAGAAAGCTGGCTCTATATTCTTCCTTTTTAAAAAATAAACCCAACAATAAACAGCCACCATATTTTTCTACTAAGAAGCCGCTTTGGGGCTGGAATGGATTACAGTAGCTGTTTATCAACGAGAAAAACTGCTTGTGCGCCATCTCTCCCTCTCTAAAATAAATACATCTTAAAAAAAAAAAAGAAAACAAAAACAAAAACAAAAACAAAAAACTAGTGTGGCTGGGTGGCACAATGGGTTAAGCCTCTAACTACTCTTCATTTCGGCCCAGGTTATGATCTCAGGGTCATGAATCAAGCCCTGCATTGGGGTCGTGCTCAGTGCAAAGTCTGCTTGAGATCCTCTTGTGGCACCCAGGAAATTTAACAAAAATCCCCTACCCCTGGACAAGCAGAGCAGGACTAACTCCATTTTGTGCTGCTCCCGCCACCTCCTGTGTGACCCCCACATGACCTGCTTATTGCTTAAGGCGCTCCCCACCCTAGTCCAGCCCCTGAGCACACCCTTATGGGAAACCCGCTCATAACAATGTAACCCCGCTTTGTGCCTGCCAAAACTGCACGAATTCCGGCCAGAGTGACAGGCTAGTTCAAATGGTCACTACAGGGTAAATTGTGATTCAACTGGCCACCTGCGTGTGGACCCACATGACTGTGCAACTTTCTATATGTGTTACAATCCCATTGGCCACTGGCCCCTATAAAGCTGCTACGCCCCTTAGCCTCGGGGTCCAAGTCCCTGCTCCGCTGTGTCGGGTGCACTTGGACCCAAGCTCGAGCTTATAAATAAACCCTCGTGTGTTTGCATCGGGGTCGGCTCCTTGGCGGTTTCTCGGATTCGCAATCTTGGGCACAACACTCTCTTCCTCTCCCTCTGCCCCTCTGTTCATGTGTTCATGCTCTCTCTTTCTTAAATAAATAAGTAAAACTTAAAAAAACAAGAGACAAACAGATGGAGGTTGAGCTCAATAGCAAGCCCTTTTCCAGAGCACTGAGTGGCAGCTCATCTGCATCTCTTTGATTTCCCACATGCTTTATCTACATTTGTATTCCTAAGTATTATCACAGAAACATGCCATCAGCCCATGAGGCCTGACGGAGGTAGAATGGTGAATAGCACAGACTCAGAAGTCAAGTTGGTTGGACTCAAATCCTGACACACCTCTCCTTTTCACCTCTTGTCACTTTGAACAAGTTAACTAGCTCACAGTGCCCATCTCATCTCATCTGCAAAACCAGGATAAGAGGGGAGGTGAGCATTAAATACAATAATACACATATGCACAAAGGACTGTGCCTCATACACAGCATGGACTCAGTAAATGTAAGCTACTACTCTTATTGAGGGAGTTGCAGAATCAAGTGTGTTCTAAACACCTGGCTGGAATCCTTTAGAAAAAAAACAGTTGGTTTGCGTCTCTCCCCACATAAAACCTTCCGGCTTCTTGCTGCACTTATAATAAAACCCAAACCCCAATGTGCTCTGGCCATCCTTCTCCTTCCCTCCTCGCCTCCTGTTTCAGCAGCTTGCATTCTGGTCCTTAACGTTGCTAGGTCTGCTCCACGCTCGGGGGCTTTGAATTTCTGTTCCCTCTACTGCAGTTCTGTGTTTCTGATCTTCCCATGACCTGTTCCTTCTGACCATTCACATTTCAGCTAAAACCTCACTTCTGCTGTGGCCTTTCTCAGCTGCCTTTCCTAAGGTAGCCCATGATGTCCTTACCCAGTCTATTGTTCTCTTTCCTTCCTGTCTATCCCATTTGTTTCCAGCACCTACGCCCCTCTGATATGCTCTCATTTTTTTTCTGTGTATTTGCCTATTGTCTTTCTATTCTTACATATATGTTCCATGAGGACAGAAACCTTGCTTGGCTTCCCTATTATGTCTTCTGCCCCTACAAGACCAGCTTGCTCCGTGGTTATTGAAGGCATGAATGAATGAGTAAGCACAAGAGTTAATAGACCTCTCTAAGTGGTTCTTTGGGGTCTGCCTTAGATTGCCCTTATTCTACAAAGCCTTCTCCAATGGATTCACTTAATCTGAACTCCTACTACACTCCCTATAAAAATATAAACATATTTGTGCAATTTCAGCTGTAGAAATAGGTCTTCTCCCTCCAGCTGGCTTTTACTCCCTTGAGAGAGGTAACCTTGACCACCCCAAATGCAGTGTAAGTCAGGAGGAATCAGAAGTTCATGCACTTAAGTTGGAAGAGAGGCTGCCTGGGCCTCACTAAGCGCCTACATTCTCTTATTTTAGGAATTATTCCAGTAACTCGGCAGATTCTGACAAGAAGAGATAGCTAAGAATAAGAGGTAAGGGAGACAGCAATAAAAAGAAAAGTGGGGCACCTGAGTGGCTCAGTTGGTTAAGCATCTAACTCTTAGATCTCGGCTTATGTCTTGATCTCAGGATAATAAATAAGTTCAAGCCTTGCTTTGGACTCCACACTGGGTGTGGAGCCTACTTGAGAAAAGAAAATAAAACAAAAAAGAAAAAAAAAAGAAGAGTAGGCATAAGAAGTTAAAGGTACAGGGACACCTGGGTGGTTGCGCATCTGCCTTTGACTCAGGGCATGATCCCAGGATCCTGGGATCGAGTGCCACATCAGGCTCCCTATGGGGAGCCTGCTTCTCCCTCTGCCTGTCTCTGTTTCTCTCTGTCTTTCATGAATAAATTAGTGAAATCTTAAAAAAAAACAAAAAAAAAAAAACACAAAGTAGTCAAAGGCACAGTCATGTGTAGGGGAACAGCATTTCATGGTGAGTGCCAACACCCTACCTATTAGCCTAAGGTGTCACGAAAGCTACTTCATTATAGCAAAGTGTGATCCTTGATGTGCTTGTTCATCAGGATTAGTTTTAAAAGGCCCAGGAAAATATCATATATCCTGGAAAAGTTTACAATCAAAGAAAGCTCTTTGAGGAATAAGCAATTAAAGGTACAGATTTCAGTTGTCCAGATATCCTCCCTTTGTGTGGGGCACCTCTTTCCTGGTGAGGCCAAATAAATAAGGCATTCTTATGTTGTATACTTAGCACAGAGCTGGATACATAATGTTTACTGAGAGAACTATTTATTTGGGAAACCAGCGTAGAATGTTAAACTTAATTTCTGCAATCAATAGTTCATGTTGCTAAGGGACAACAGTTTGGTCTAGTATTTACTACGATAGTGACGGGGTGATGCTTGGTGATTGGAACTTCTGAACTTTATACTAATGTTTCTTCCTGGGATGCTGAGATCATTCCCTGGATAGTAACATCAAGCAGGGAGGTGAGAAAGAGCCCAGGATCTATTCCCATCTCTAGATATGAAGCAGTCCAGAGGGGACATCTTATTCTTAGAAGGTTTTTTTTTTTTAATTAAGATAGATTTATTTATTTATTTGTTTGTTTATTTATGAGAGACACAGAGGGAGAAGCAGGCTCCTTGAGGGAAGCTTGATGCAGGACTCAATCCCAGGACCCTGGGCTCACGACCTGAGCCAAGGGCAGACACTCAACCACGGAGCCACCCAGGTGCTCCTTGAAAGCATCTTTTATGGCCAGCACATGCAGGATGGTATGGAGGAAAGAGCAGAGTTAGGAGTTCAAACCAGTGCAAGAGGAGTGACATTTGTTGTGTACTTTGTGCTAGGGACTGTGCTGAGGACTTTTTGATCCTTACCTCACCTAAAAATAGTTGTTAGGTCTTGTGTATCACCATCATCATCATTACCACACATAGAGGAAAAATGAGGATAGAGCCTAGTCTTGACTAAGGTTACCCAATGGTAAATATAGGAGCCAAGCTCTACTCTGACCGCCTAATTCCAAAGTCCCAGTACACCACAATACCTCATAAGGTCTGGCTTCTATTGGTCCTGCCTCTTTCTAGCTGGATGTCTTATGAATCACATAAACTTCCTGGGCCTCAGTGTTCTTAGCTGGAACGTGGAAATAAGTAGATCCATAGTCTCTCCTTCACAGAGATGTATGAAGCTCAAATGATGCCTTAAATCCCTGTGGAAACTTACACATGGTGCACAAAAGTAAGCTCTATAGATGTCATTATGCAGATAATTTTTTAAAAGATTTTATTTATTTATTCATGATAGACACACAGAGAAAGAGAGAGGCAGAGACACAGGCAGAGGGATAAGCAGGCTCCATGCTGGGAGCCCGACATGGGACTCGATCCCAGGACTCCAGGATCGTGCCCTGGGCCAAAGGCAGGCACCAAACATCTGAGCCACCCAGGGATCCCCTGCAGATGATTTTTAAAAAAGACTTACTTATTTATTTTAAGGAGGGTGCAAACGGGCTGGGCGTGAGGGCGGTGGTGTGTTGGGCAGAGAGAGAGGGGGTTGGATCTCACAACCCTGAGACTGTGACCTGGGCTGAAACCAAGAGTCAGATGCTAACCAACTGTGCTACCCAGATGTCCCATTATGCAGATGATTTCTATGTGAACACCTACACACCACGGAAAAAAACATGTTTTTCTGAAACGAAAGAAAACACATTTTAAAAAAGAAAATGCTATCTAGCTTTTATACCACAAGTTCACATGCTTGATTATTTCCCCCCGATTCTTCAATATGGGTTTTCAAAGTTTTCTTCAATATAAGCTTCTAAGAAAAAGTTTTCCTTCAGAGATTGTTCTTTTATGAAACTCCAAATAAAATACAAAATCTTTATTTATTTATTTATTTATTTAAAAGACTTGATTTATTTATTCATGAGAGACACAGAGAGGGAGAGAGAGAGAGAGAGAGAGAGAGAGAGAGAGAGAGAGAGAGGCAGAGACAGAGGGAGAAGCAGGCTCCATGCAGGCCTGATGTGGGATCTTCAGGATCAGGCCCTAGGTTGAAGGCAGCGCTATACTGCTGAGCCACCCGGGTTACCCAAAATACAAAATTTTAAAATGAATGAGCCCATTTTTATTCTCATGGGTTACTGACGCCTCCCCCCCTTTTTTTGCTCTACTATTTCAAACATTTTCCCAAAGGCCTTCCTCCATTTGATTCCTATCGGTCTGGCATGTTGGACCAAGTTATAAACTCAAGACTAGTCATGCAACCCTGGGTCATTTAGTTTTGGATCCTGTTATCAATAATATATAATAGGATCTACATCAGATGAAAAGCCTACATTTCTTTGAGTAAACGTTTTCAGCAATCTCCCAGGAGGCAAGGAATATGCCAAACTCTGTACTCTTCTTTTCCATCCATCTAAGCAAAAAAGGAAGATTGCTTGAGAAATAGTCTATGGGCTTCTAAGAACAAATAATCCATCCATGAAGGTGTCTCCAAAACACAAATGGTAGGGCTTGGCTAAAGCCATAAGGACCAGAATTTAAATCGTGGCACCGTTCCTTCAACACTAGTGCAAGTCTAGGATAAAGATTTAAACTCTGAGTCTCGGTTTCTTCAGCTGTAAAATGGAAATAATGATATCCTGTAAGTTTCCTGTTACTTGTAAGTGCTCAATAAAATGTTAACAAGAAAAAAGGGGGTATTTATTCACTTCAAAAAGATCTGATGGATCATCATGTAAAAGGCTATGGGTTAAGTTACAGCTCAAATTAGGTATACAACCCACCCCCAGAGTCTATTTCTAATCAGAGCACTACCCATAAATGACCCAGTTATATGTGACATCAGACTAGTCTTCAAAAATCGAGCTAATTTATGAAAACCCTCTGGAAACTGTCAGTATATCCAAGAGGATGCAATGAGACAGGTTCGAGGAGAAAGAATGTTGAGGAGGTTATAGGTGATAAGAGGGACAGAGAGAAGGAAGGAATAAAAAGTGAAGGGAACAAAATCCACACAAATGTCAAGGTTGGTCATTCAAGTGACAAAGGGGAGGAGTGGTGGGGAAAAAACCTCAAAACATCTTAATAATACAGGGTGGGTGCCTGAGGAGGGAACCACATGGTAACTGTGATCAGGCTGACGATAATTCAGCTGGTCTGACTCGGGGGAAACCGGGCACCAGCAGCCCATGGTATTGTGACAGGCTCGATGAGTCCTGAGGCCCAATGTGGGTTGCTTTGTCAAACCTGTTTGATAATTATGATCACTAAGAAATTGGGAGGAAAGCAAGTTTGTTGTTCTTATAATTGGATACCAAAGAGCATGGTCTCTGACTCCACAGAATAGAGAAAAGAAGGTACATTCATTCTCACTGTACCCAGAGCTCATTCTCTTGTACTGTTCATGAGAAGGTCAACAGCACAATGGTTGTCTCTCTCATCAGAGAGGAAATGGGTGGTGGCCTGGTATGCTGAAGCATGGTATCTGCACACTGGTCAGAAGAGTGCTTGGTCAGAAGAGCACTTCACCAAAGCATGGTGCCCACAACCTCCATCAGCCCCATGAGACACCTCCAAGATACTACAATCTGAACAGAATACTGTGTTGGTTTCTAAAACTATGTCCCAGAATTTAAATCGTGGCACTGTTCCTTCAACACTAGTGCAAGTCCCTGGAGTCCCTACTGATCTAACTGCACCCACAAATGCATCCTCTGTCAAAATTCTAGAGCTGCTGCTAGGGTTCCTTAGAAAGTCAGATTTGGTGGTGGAGGTGGGGGTGGGTTAGAGATGGAGTTAGGTTCTTTAGGTCACTCGAGGGGGAAGGCCTCACAAACCATGCACTGACCTAACATGGCCAAGCTTGCCCCATGAAGTTTGAAGGAAGAATATACTTGAAAACATAGTATATTTCTCATCAAAAAAGCGGTTGCTCTGTGGGAACTGTTATTGAGAAGGATGACCTGAGAAACGCCACTCTCATAAGCCTTCTCACACCAGCAAGTTCCCCACCACCCTGACCCCAGTTTTTCCTGGGCTGCAAACACAAACACTGCTCAATGCTCTCTCTTTTTCTAGGCTAATCAATAAAATGTGAGTGTCAATTCCCCCTCCAGGCCCCAGGAATGTGGATCTCATGATAGTGGTGTGAGAGTCTAGGGAGTCAGACCAGCGCTGTTACTATATATTATTAGCAGATTTGAAAATATGCCTGTATGTACATAAGGTGTCCGTCTCTGGGGTGAAGCTTCCTATGAATGAGGTCATATTTATTTATTCTTTCTAATGCCTGCTGCACTACCACTAAGTTCTTAAAATGTCCCCTAATGGGAAAGTATGTCCTGTACCTTGGAATCAGATGTGGGAATAAGCTTGCCTTTATAAAGGACTTAATTATAACTTCGTTATTTCAGTTACAAAGGTCTTGTTCTTTTCTTTCTTAGTTCACAAACCAACAAAAGAGAGACCAAATTCAACAACCATGGAAATCCTGGGCCAGGAAGTACTACTATAATGTTCGGGAAGAAAAGCAATTTGTGTTGTGGACAGAATGCATTTCTCTCCCATTATAACCACAGCCTGTAAAAAGTCTGTCAGGAAATAAATAAAACACTTTTTGTTCAGTTGCCCACATCCCTGTACTTAATTCAACAGATTCCAGCCTTCTCAGAAATTCAATCTAAGGTGAAGCCAAAGAGGACACACAGGCTGGGGAGTGGAAACTTCTCAGAGGAGCCCCACTGGGGATACTGGTTCATTACTTGCTTCACCAGAGACTCTGCCTCCACCACTCTCTTCTGAGCTCATGTGCTGTTAAAATCAGATTCAACCAAGAAGTTCATGTCCCTGTCAAGTACCATCCTTCCTGCCAAAGAGAAGCGTTCATCTTATAAGGGAATGAGGGAGTAAAATTAAAGAGCCCACATGGTTTATGCTGAGTACATGTGGACATTAAGATGATCCTTATTCCTAGCTCCAAAGAAATAATAAATATATGAATGGTACTTTAATATGGATGCTTTTTCTAAGGCCATACTCTCTCTCTCTCTCTCTCTCTCTCTCTCTCACACACACACACACACACACACACACACGTTTTTTTTTTTTTTTCTTCCTCTAAGCAATTCCCTTCACACCCGTTTAGAAGCACTACCAAAATAGAAAGCGTTCTGAAGCATACTGTGGATTTTGGCAGCAAATATCAAGGGTGGGGGAAGGGGGGGTGGGTTTTACAGTAAAGCAATCTGGGTACTACTGCAAAATGCATAGGCAGTCTTTCAACTCAGAGGCTTTTCCTTATGAATAATCCATAAACACCAGTACACCCTAAGAGCCATCATGAGTTCAGATACTGTTATCTTTTTCACAATCATATTGTCGGTGCTCAGCACAGTGCCTGACCCACACTAAGTATTGAAAAGATGTGTTCAGCACAAGCCTGGCACACTGACTGAGTGAAGGATGACTAAGGTGTAAGGGGAATTAGTACACAGGGTGAAAAATGGCCCTGGTTTCATGTTTTGAATGCCTAGGGAATAAGAAAAACTACTAAAGCATTCTCTTATGCAGATGTACAAGTGAAATGATTGGTTTCTAGAAGTTTCCACAGCGCACACCTACCCTCAGCTCCTTGACTCCTGCCTCTACACTCTTTCACTAGGACATATAGCACCGCTTAAAAGTAGGTGAAAGCAGAGGCAGGGAAAGGGACTTCTGCTCCTCTTGTTTTTGTTAGGGGGGGTGCGACATAGAGTAGGGACCATGTGTTTCTGACACCATAACCTGCAAGTGGGAACACACATGACTAAAACTATGCTTTATAAGAAAATCTGGTTATCATTTTCTGCTCCAGTAGGCTTTTCTGGTCAATCCAGGTAATCAAATCATATGCTATGTGTTCAAGGAGGAGATTAGTAAATACATTCTAAATATAATCTGCTCATAATCTTAGGACTCCTTTCTTTTTTTTTAAAGATATTATTTATTTATTCATGAGAGACACACACAGAGAGAGGTAAAGACATACATAGGCAGAGAGAGAAGTAGACTCCTCATGGGGATCCCAATGTGGGACTCAATCCCAGGACCCTGAGATCACAATCCGAGCAGAAGGCAACGCTCAACCAATGAGCCACCCAGGTGCCCCTTAGGACTCCTTTCAATGAAGTCTTGAGACCGGGTGTTAGTTCTTGCCATGGAGTCCTAAACCTTATGTTAGTTACCCTTCTAACATGTGGCAGGTACACAAGATCCCTGACTGGTGGCAGCTGCCACTAGGGAACTGGGAATCAGTGAACTGACTATGAAGCACTCTCAGAGCTCCAGACAACCTAGACCCAGGGTCTTTACCCAGTAGGCGCTCCATAAACATTTGCTAAATAGCAAATTAATCAGATTAGACCACCTCATACCCATGAGGATGGCCACTATAAACAAACAAACAAACACACAAACAAACAAACAAACAAACAAACAAAAACCCAGAAAATAATAACCTTTGGCAAGGATGTAAAGAAACAGGACCCCTTGTGTACTGTTGGTGGGAATAGAAAATGGTACAGCTGTTATAGAAAATAGTATGGTAGTTCTCAAAACAAAAAAAAAAAAAAAAGAAAAGAAAATAGAATTACCATATGATCCACAAGTCCCATTTCTGGGTATATACCTAAAATCACTGAAAGCAGAGTTTTGAAGAGATATTTGTTTATCCATGTTCATAGCAGCATTATTCCCGAGAGCTGAAGGATGGAAGGATGAAAGCAGCCCAAGTGTCGATACACACATGAATAGATAAAAAACACAATGTGGTATGCACATACAATGGAATATTATTCAGCCTTAAAAAGGAAGAAAATTCTGACTATGTTCTGACACTACAACATGGATAAATTTTGAGTACTCGATGTTATGTTAAATAAGCCTGTCATAAAAAGATGAATACTGTGTGATTCCATTTAAATGAGGTACCTAGAATAGTCAAATATATAGACAGAATGTAAAATAGTGGTTGCTGAGGACTGTGGGAGAAGGCAATCAAGACCTGCTTCGTGGGTATAAAGGCTCAGTTTTTCAAGATGAACAGAGTTCACTGGTGCCAAATGATGTGAATGCACTTAACACTACTGAGTTATACACTTAAAAATGTTTAAGATGGTGACATTTACATTCCTGTATGTTTCCACAACTAGAGAAAAGGAAGTCCATAGAAACAAAAAAGATACCAATAATCCCTACAGACATATAATTCCTTAACATCAAATATCCATCAGTAGCCAAATGTTTAATTGTCCCATAAATGCAACACACGTTTTAAATATTGCCACTATTAAAAATGAGAATGATAAGTTCCTGATCTGTTGCAGGCAATATTGTTGTCCACCAAAGAATCAGTAGCTAGACAAGTTTAAAAATGATACACGTTCCCTGACCGCAAGTCCATGAAGGATTTGAAGGCAGAGGCTGTGTCTTATTTACTCCGTGTCCCCAAAGCCTAAGAAACAATGCTGGATAAATGACCAGATGGTGCACTCTTCTTTGGTTTAACTACTGTTGAAACAAGACAAGTCCAAAGAAACAGAGAAAATGTTCATTTTCCTTTGCAACAATTCACAAGTCAGAAGCTAGAGGCCTGCTATTCTGCCTGCGGCTAAAATGATAAAATTCTATGCCTTTTTAGGAGTAAAAATATTTTAAGGCCCTGTCACGAACTTTGTAAAATAGCTGGTATGCTTATAGTGTGGCAAAAATTGACTTGGTGTTCCTTCCAGTCTCTGCAATAGCAAAGCTGCATTAGGCATTTACAAAAACTTTCTGAGAAGATAACATTATAGATGAAATAAGGAGATTAAGAGTGATGTCATTAGCTTGCTTACTGCCCTAGCCCCTCTGCTTCTGTCGTGGTGATGCAGTTGTTTATGTTAAGCTAATGGATTCTTTGGATGGATAGAAACATATGAATACGTTCCACGGTGTTCTTGAATATTTCTAAAACCACCTCTCCTGGAATGTTTCTCTCTGATAGTGCTCCATTTATGGAAGGTCTGCACTGCAGAAACCAACCCAAAGCAGAAGTCCATTTGTGCAAGCACAAGGGCCTCTGACGAACCATAAATTATTCTGGCACTCATTTCAGACATGAGGAATATTGAACTTCAGCCTAAGAGGATCTGAGGTCACCTCAACAACATTTTCAAAGCCAGCAGGCCATCTCAAGTACTTAAGTGAGTTTTATTGTTTTGTTCCTACTGGCAGGTAAATTTACATTTGGCTTGGTAATAGAATTCTTTCAAAGGGTCCTGAATTTGAATTAGCATTTTGGAGATGCCACCATAAAACAGCATTTTAGCTTCTCCTCTTTTGTACTTGATTTAGAACATAGACAAAGGTCAGCTCAGGTAGGCTTGTGGTTGAATTATTTGTCTAGTAGTGGAAATGGTGTGGTGTCACTTGGATGGGATGGGGGCCCCCAAATGTGGGGCATCAATCAGGTGGAAGCAGTGCAGGTGATCAAAAATTTCACCTGAGGCAGAACAAAGGAGATAGAAATTTATTGAATACACTATAAGGGGACAGGATGAGGGACAGCAAAGCAGAGACTGTCAGCAAGGAGGCTGTTTTTAGGAGGAAGATGAGGAGATATGGCCATGTATGGAATTTCCCCCTTTTTGGTACCTGTGCCTGGTATTAAGTAGCCCATTGGTCAGTTAGGGCCTCTGGATATTTTGAGGTGGGTGGCCTGATGGGCCTGTGTTCAGCCAGGGGTTCGCTGTGGACCTTCTCCACCTTCCATTGCTCAGGCCTGTTTCCCTAAAACAGGTTCTGTTGATTTATTCCCAATTTCTAGCTCATTCTCCCTTGTAACCAACTTACCACACTTAGGGTCTGGGTCAAAATTCTATCTCCTCTGACCATAGAAATGGAGATGGAGAGAAGGACTGTCATTAAAAAGATTAAGTAAAAGGGGCACCTGGGTGGTTCAGTCAGTGAAGCATCTGCCTTTGGTTCAGATAATGATCTCAATGTCCTGAGATCCAGCCCCACATTGGGCTTTCTGCTCAGTGGAGAGTCACTTTCTCCCTTTCCCTCTGCCCCTTCCACTGCTCATTCTCTCCAAATAAATAAATAAATAAATAAATAAATAAACAAACAATAAAATCTAAAAAAAAAAAAAAGATTTAGGAAAAGAAAGAACAAAGGGAAAAAGAAAAAAAATTAAAATCTCTCTCTTTTTTTTTAATCTCAACCTCAGCATATCATGCTCGGCATATACTGAATGCGAATAAGCTTACATTGAATGCTCAATAGGCAAGTGCTTTTGAAACATTTGTACCTGACCAAGCTAGAAAATGAAGGTACAACCCAGAGGACTATTCTATGGATAAATAAACATTTGTTTTCAAGCACTCTTTTCTCTAACCACTTTACATAGTCAGCTGTGTGTAGTGTATCAGAGAAATAGCGATGGCCAGTTAAAATCTGAATTGGATTTTAAGATGAGAAATTGTACTTTTAGGAGCCTGACCACTTTCTTTCATACAACTTGTCAGATACTTAGGCATTTACAATCTGGCCTCTACCTACTTACACAGTTTTTCTCACTGACCCTCAGCTGCCACTGAATACACTAGTGCACTGTCCCTCTGGACATTTGCATCTCTGTAGCTCAGCTCTTTGGCCAGGCCAGTCAGAGCCAATCTACTATATGTGCTCCTCTAAGGTTCACAGGTCAAGTTTAAACCTTCCTCCTAAGAAGCTTCTGCCACTTTCTCACTTTGAATTAGTCTGTCCCTCCTCCATACTCTTAAAGTATATTGTTTATATCCTGATTATATCACTAATGGGTAAGTTCCTTGGACTAAAAGCAAATTCTCTATGTGGCGTCCTTCATGTCTGAAGCACTGGAATCACACATAGCACCTAAATTACAGGAGCCGCTTTAAGAATATATATGGAAATGATATTAACTGGCACCAAAACACTACAATGAAGGAAAAAGTAAGGTTCCATAGGGAGAAAAGTTTGCTCCAACTTAAAAATCTCCTGGAATCTAGTTTGGAATAAACAGGAGCGTCAAGGCATCCATTTATATTGGTCTGATGTAGCAGGCTAGTATTCCGTGTGTTTGCTGAAGGTACAAGATTGATTTCCTGTATTTAAACATCCTTTTTATGACAAACGGTGCCTGATATAGAAGTAGACAGCAGCCTCACAATATGAATAGCCTCAATTAGGCCTCAGTTATACGTGTCACATCTTTGTTACTGAGATCTGAGGGGAAGGAACATGCACGGTTTATGTGACCAAAGAGAGAGAGAGAGCGCACCAAAAGTCATCTGAAAAGATAAGCTTACTTGAGTAAAGCAAATATGGTCTATCCACTTTGCTGCAAGTGAGCAGGTTTAGGTTTAAGTAAGCAATACAAATAAATTAGGAGAAAATTGTGCCCAGATGGTACATTTTTGCACATGAGGAGAGGGTCGGGACTTGGTATCTGTAGAGTGGAATGTGCCATAATTCTTCATACCTGAACCAACTCATTTGGTGAAAATATATTGAGTGCCTATAAGCACCAGCTATCTGATGTTTGACAAAACATTCAATAGTCAAGGAGGAGTGCTCTAAGAAATGAATCTGTGGTGGGGACTGCCACTCTCCATGACAATCTCTTCTCCTCTTCTGCAGTAACAGAAAATCATGGCCACTTAGCCAGAAACCACATATATTTCTTAATCTCCTTCACAGCTGGGTATGGCTAGTTCAGGCAGGTGGAATGAAAATTTCAGGTCATCTCTAATGAAAAAAAAAAAGTCAAGCCATATATCCTGGAATTCCTGTCTTTCCTTTTTCTGTGAGCTAGAAAATGGACATACATAAGACTTTACTTCAACCATGAAGATAAAGAATATACCCAAGGATATGGTGGGTCATAAGATTAGAGTTCCTAGTTCATGATTTATTATATGGAATAGAGCCATCCCATCTACCTGGACTGTCACCTCATACCTGTTACATTAAAGAGAGACAAATCCTCTGTCTTCCTTATGCCACCTCACTTGGGAGTTTCTTTGTTATGACAGCTTAATTTCTATCCTAATATAATTCCTCATTAACTCCCTACTATAAATTGCCCTAGAACTATTGGAGGGTGGCTGCATTTAGCCTCTCCATCTAGATTTAGAATGGGAACCCAGTTATGATCATATTTTATGGGAAATGTGCCACATACTATTTGCTCTTCTGTAGATCTTTGTCTACCTTCACCCAAACTCATCCGGCTGATGTCTAAAAAAAGAATAACTTATTTTTTCCCCATCCATCTGATGGGTACCAATGACTTGCTGAATGGTCTGAAATAAGTCTCTTAAACCTTTTCATCTGTGATGGAATATATATACCCATTTTCCTCAATGAAGTGCTTTGTTAATTAATGTTGGTAGAGCAGAAAGTGTTCCAAAACAGGACTATTACTGTAAGCCTGCTTTACTCCAACTGCATAAGGAACACTGGAACTAATCACTCAGGAAGTAAAATCAGTAGGAAGTTGTCAGGAGGGTCAGCCTGTAATTAATCAGTGAGGTCACTGCCAATAACAATAGTACATGTGTAACTGGACTTAATGGATGTACCACACTAGCAAGTTACTGGAAAAAGAAAACATTTCATCTCTGTCCTGGAACAGCATCTTGTTGCAAAAAGCAAATGAAAAATCTGTGAATCTTAATAACAGTTAAGACACTTCTTCTAAAATGACATAAAAAAATAGCAACAGAGGCCACCCTTAGAAACATTCTATTCTAAAAATGGACTCAGAGTAAATAGTGAACGAAGGAAACTACTGTGGAAAATATGCATGTTCTCTAAGCCTCAAGTAGAAATCTACTGGAAAATATAGGAACACAGAGATCCGTGGACCTAGATCGTCATCCTTTTGAGGATGAAGCAAAATGGGAAGCTGACTACGAAAAGTTCTAGAAGTCTTAGGTGACTCAGAGAAGTAGTGAGGGATTTTACAACAGACTCTGAGTAAGTGGAGGGTTGTTAGTCACTGCTGCTGGCCAACCTTACTCCAATTCCACTGTTGGGGAAAAAAATTGTCCCTTATTGAGATGTGGCTTTAGATAGAGTTAGGTAAAAGCTTAAAATGGAAAGGGGATATTTGGCCTCTAGTTTAGGCCTGTAAAAGAGCAAAAAGGCAAAGAAGTGGCAAGAAGTGCCAAGAGTTTCTTAAAGGAAGGAGAATCAAATCCACATTATCCCTCCTATGCCCTCTTCGGGGGTCAGAGCTTGCACTCCCAACTTCTCTGAAGCCTCCTCAGGAATGAGGAGTTCCTGTTCATCAGTACCATGATGTGATCTGGGTCAACAGAGTCACCATTCTAAAAACATAACAGAGTAGTCAAAATGAAGGTTTAATTTGGTAAGTTAAATATGCTACACTTTAGCATTTTTATTTTTTTAAGATTATTTATTTATTTATTAGAGACACACACACAGAGAGAGAGAGAGAGAGAGAGAGAGAGAGAGAGGCAGAGGGAGAAGCAGGCTCCATGCAGGGAGTCCAATGTGGGATTCAATCTCGGGTCTCCGGGATCACACCCTGGGCTAAAGGCAGCGCTAAACCGCTAAGCCACTGGGGCTGCCTTACTTTAGCATTTTTAATATTGAAAATAATATAAGTAGCTAACCTGAATGGGAGGTGTTTTATTTAGCTTGTGTGACTACAAATCATTTCGCAACATTTATCAAAAGTCTCAAAAATGTGCATTCTTTTTGACCTGCAAGTCTATTTCTGGAAATTTATTCTAAAGAGAAAATACAGATTAGTTTACAAAGATGATGATCACAGCATCTTTTTAATAATAGTAAGAAATTAGGGGTTTCTGGGTGGCTCAGTCGGTTAAGTGTCTGACTCTTTATTTCAGCTCAGGTCACAATCTCAGGGTTATGAGATTGAGCTCCGTGTTGGGCTTCATGCACTGGGCATGGAGCCTGCTAAAGATTCTCTTTCCCTCTGCCTTCCCTTGCTCTCTCTCTCTTTCCCTCTCTACTAAATAAATAAATAAATAAATAAATAAGAATAATAATAAAAAAATAAATTTAAAAAATAGTAAAAACTTAAAACCAAACAAAAACAAAAACAAAAAAGACACCCTGGTTCTTGTATACAACAAAAAAAGTGGTACTTCGGATCTACTATAATAAAATTATATGTATAACTAATTTAGTATAATTAAATATTTCACTCTCTGTGGATCAAGGTCTTGAGAATCCTAAATACAATTTAATGAATTCACTTGAATTTAAGAGGATTGTAAAAGTGAGCCTAATTTAACATCAAATAAAATGATACTTCGAAAATATCCTATTAGTATTTTCCCATCTCTGGAAGACAGTGAAGTAAAGAAAAGAAAACCGAATGTAAGATTCTTACAGCTACTAATCCAGGAAAACATACAATAATAGAAAATCAGTTGTCGCTTAATACAGTTCACTTCTGCTGTACCTCTTATATTTGAAATTATTCTAAGACAAGGAAAACACCTTTCCCTTAATTACCTGGAGTCTCTGTTCGAAAAAATTCTCCAGTTACTATCATTCAGAAACACATTTTTATAAAAGTGATTCAGGGAGAGAAGCTGCTGAAATGCAGCCCATTTTTTAAAAGCTTGGTATTTCAATGATTCAAAGTATGTTTCCAAAAGAAAGCATATAAAAATATTGCTATTTTCAGACCCATTATTTTTAATTAACAGAAACTCGTCTTAATGTACAATTAGTGGAGTTTAACAATCTCTGATTTGGGGACTTGGTTAAGTTCCAAAATTTTAAATTTACTGACAAAAAGAACTAGAAAGTAGTAACTATTATGCTGGTCATTATTCTTTCTTTCCTTTTTTCATTTTTTTAAAAATCATTTCTAATTTATAGAAAAACTATGAGAAGAATATGAAGAACTCTCATGTATCCTTCATTTAGAAACCCCATTCAAATTGGACTAGCTGTCCTAATTATTTCCTTTACAGTAAAAGGATCCAATCCAGAATCACATGTGGTACTTTGTGGTCAAGATTCCTTCATCTTCTTCCATCAGGAAGACATTCCTCAGTCCTCTTGACCTTTACAACCTTATCATTTTTGATGATGATGATTTTGATGATGCATGCTGGGCTTATTGCTACAGATATGTCCCTCCTCTCAAGTTTTTTTTTTTACTGGACAGAACTAAGAAATGTCTGGAGAGATATACATACACACATCCTGGCATCTGTATTTATTTCCATAACTAACTATATACCTTGGAAATGTACTGATACCTGTCATTGCAACCCCACATCATCATCAGTCTATACGCCTCTTCTTTTCTTATTTGCAACATCTTCTCCTCTGACAGTAAAAAAGCAAAAACAAAAGGAAACAAAACAAACAACAAAACAGTCTTCCATTATGCACTCACTTATTTGTTCCATAACCTAATACGTCACCAATTTCATCTACCAACTTAACCAACCACCAATTTTCTCAGCACCTTTCTCTTTCCATCTCTGATCCCCAAGGGTCATCTTGCTCAGGAACGTTCCTTGAGTGAGCTCAGCCCCATCCGGTCAGCTCACTTCACATGGGCCTACTTGTTTTCAACGTAAATAGAAAGGAGGAAAAGAGGAAAGGAAGGAGGAAGGAGAGAGGGAAGAAGGAAGTGAGTGAGTGAGGAAGGAAAGAAGGAGGGAGAGAAGGAAGGAAGGAAGGAAGGAAGGAAGGAAGGAAGGAAGGAAGGAAGGAAGGGAGGGAGGGAGGGAGGGAGGAAGGAAGGAGAAAAAATGTAGCAGCAGGAATGCTGCATTTAATGGGGGAAGGAAAAGAAAAGAGGCAGCAGAGAATAATGACTAAGAGCTTGAGCTCTGGAATCAACCTTCCTGGGCTTGACTCTTGAATCTGCTACTTTTGAGCTATAAAAATGTGGGCAATTGCCTTTGCCTCTTTGAGCCTCTGTTTTCCCTTATCCTTAAAACGCAAATCATGTACCTATTTTACAAGAATAATGTGTTATATATGTAAAGCACTTAGAACAGCATCTGGCACTTTTGTAAGAACGATTGAACACTAAATATTTTATTACTTATCTATAGAAGTTCATAATTTCTCTCCTTAAGGTAGTACTAAGAAAAGATGTCACTGTGAGACAACCATTTTTAGACACAAATCAGTTCGACCAAGCTTCCTACCCTAAGATGTCCTGGCAAGAGTGCTGCTGATGGGAACCACAGAGAGACAGTCCAAAAGTAAATTTTCAGTCACCAGAATTTGAAACACTGGAAATGAAACTCATTATCCTATCCATCCCTAACTCCTTGTTCTCCAGCCTCTCATCTCTAGAATGTCCACGCCTTAAGAATAGAGTCTGGGTTATCTTGGTTATCAAAGATTTGCAAATATTAATTACTCTCCCAATAACTCCCTGTCAATGACTGCTATTACCGTTTCCATCATTTTCTTTCCTATGGGATGTTAGATAAGGTATTCTTTCAGCAGTTGGCATTGCTAAGATGGAAAACCTCTACATAAATATGAAGGAGTATCATTTTAAATTATAAATCTCTAGCTCAAATAATCTAAGTAAATTCCACAGACTATTCACAACACAGCTCAAGGCAAAATACTGTCTTCCAGCTGAGATAATGACTTAATTTTCCAATCAGTCTTTTTTTTTGTCCTCCAATCTACTGAAACTATTTCTCAGCATGTTTAAAAACTGAAGTGGTCCCTAAAAAATATTCTAATTTATAAACAGTTACCACACAAAGCTTTGTGAGGCTCATGCTCTGTCAAAGAATCAAAATACCTGTGTTCCCACTCCTTGGTAACATTTCCCTTTTTAAAATTTTTTACCATCATCATCACCAAGCTGGCAGCCTATTGAAAATCTGGTTCAGCTTCTGTTTCATATTCCTGGACAAAGCTGTTTCATAAAGCAACGGCTCCAGCATGGCCCCAGGATGGAATACTAACTCAGCATATGCTCTTACCTTTTGCTCTACAAAGGCTCAGGGGCTGCTACTGAGTGAATGTTTGTGTGCCCCCCAAAATTCACATGTTGAAAGCTACTCCCTCAGTGTGTTGGTGTTTAGTTTGGTTGGTGATTAGTTCATGTGGGCAGTCTCATGAAAGGGATTGGTGACTGAACAGGAAGAGATACTGGAGACACCTTGCCCTTTCTGCCATGTGAGGTCACAGCAAGAAGATGGCTGTCTAAGAGGAAATGGACTCTCATCAGACACTGAATCCACCAGCACCATGATCTTGGAACTCCTATATATTTTTTCCTGCAAACGGTGAGAAATAAATATCTGTTATTTATAAGTCACCCAGTTCATGATATTCCATTACAGCAGCCTGAGCAGACTAAGACAAGTGCATTCAGGTGATAAAATGATGAGGCAAAGAAGCCCCTAAATGTATGGCTTAGCCTTCAGAAGCAGACTTAGCTACACATCAAGTGCAAAAGAGGCTTTCTGTATCATAAAAACCACATTAACAAATTCCACAAATCACAGTTGAACCAATTTTTAAAAATGATCAAAAAATACAAAGATTGGATCTTTGCAGAATCCAAAGATCACCACTATGATCATCAATGTCATGAAAATAACGTAGCTGTGTCCTGAGAGGGAGAGGATGAAGCTGTGGTTAAAAGGCTGCTAAGGTGAATGGCATCACACATGATAAATATAATAGTGATAGCTATTATTTATGGAGACACAAAACTAACCAAGCCATATAATTTCCTTTAATATTCTCAGAACTACAGAAAGGCAGCTGGATTGCATCACAATTTTTTAGACAAGGAAAGGGAGAATCAAAGACTTTATAAAAATTGCCTGAGGCCGCCCAGATAGCACAAGACAGAGCTGGAATTCAAACCCTTTTTTTTAATCTAAGGGTGATCCTAATAAGAATTGCATTTTTTTTTTTTTGGCCTGGTACCGGTAAGGACTTTGTCTAACCTCAATGTCTCCATTAAAATATTTCATCTACTGACTCTCTGGTTTTCAATATGTTGTTTGAAATCATATTCTGTAGGCAAGTAGTATCAGGGAAACCCAGTTCCAAAGTTCCTTCCAATGAAGGGAAGAAGGAGGGAGGGAGAAGGGAGACTCTTCAGATGCTGAACTGCCTGGGATTAAGATTTCCAACAAATGAGGCAGAGCATCGGCTTCAGATATGGCTGGTGACAGTGACAGTGAGGGTGTGGTCAGAGTTTGAACAGTACATGAGGTCCTTCTGGAGCTTTAGAGAATAGGACTGGGTAAACTGGGTAACTTTCCAAACCAAAGATCATCACCAGAGCTTCTGGCAAAAAGGGGTAAGGAAGGGAGAAAGACTCAGAAGAAGATGAAGACGGCCCAAAAGATGTATCATTTACATTACGCATTTTTGCTAAAGATCTTTTTTTTTTCTATTTTTTTTTTAAATTTTTATTTATTTATGATAGTCACACACAGAGAAAGAGAGAGAGAGAGAGGGGCAGAGACACAGGCAAAGGGAGAAGCAGGCCCCATGCACTGGGAGCCTGACGTGGGATTCGATCCCGGGTCTCCAGGATCACGCCCTGGGCTAAAGGTAGGCACTAAACCGCTGCGCCACCCAGGGATCCCCGCATTTTTGCTAAAGATCTTAAAGGCAGGCAATTTGTCAGATGAATGTTGTCTTAGGCTGGTCACATCTGAGCTAATGTATTAGTATCTTAGTTTGAGAGGCTCCAGATAGATCTCTGTTTTCCTCTATGAAATCTGATTTCCTCACACTAGTCTAGAGCACAGCTTTGCACCAAATTCCTGCCTTCAGTCAACAGAAAAGAGGGAAACAAAGAGAGGAGAAGGCTCTCTTATAAAGCTCCCTGGACTTTCCCCCTGTTCTTCTTCATTGAAAGAGAAGAGTATCTCTATTCAAGGGGAGTATTCCAAGCCCCCTCCATTAATGGGAAAAGTCTATGTAATGCTGATTAGATCCACTAAATGCAAAGATATTTTCTTTTAGACAAGGGAGCCAGAATTAAATTTAATTTAATGTAATTGTAGGAGATGGGTGGTTTTTAAAAAAATATTCTGCAAAGTGCTAATGTGATTTCACTGTAATAACAGTCTAATAAGGAAACCAATATTTACAGGAAATATATTAAGTGAGACACAAAATTGTTAAAGTTAAAGAGTATTTAAAAGGTGCCTTGTCATATACAATATATTTTATCTCCACTGCTTTCTACAGTACCTACTGTGGCTATGTTTTGGATCTTGGTTTTGCTTTCATGCTCAATGGTCAAGAGGTCCATTTCAATGTTAAAACAATATTTAGAGAAATAAATTTTCCAACTATTGAATAGGCCTGTAATCTTTGCAACAGAAGACATGAAGATGATTCAGAGCTTATATAATTCATTCCTTTTAAACAATGTGGAATTTAGGTTATCCTGAAGGATGTCATGTCATTCTATGCACCATCGTATTATTTCCTATTTACTAAGCTAAGAATAACACTTAGAGAACATATGTCTTTGTAGCCAACAGATTTCACCTGAAATCAAGCTGTGGGCAAATTACTAAATGTCACTGAGCCTCAATTTCTTCATTTAATAAATAATGGAAGTGGTAAATACTGATCTTTTAGGCATATGTATAAAGAGTTGCTAGATTTAGCAAACTAGAATACAGGATACTCAGTTAAACTTGAATATCAGATAAGTAACAGATAATATGTGGGATAATATTACAGATTTTAATATTTGTATCCTATATTTTATCTGGCAACCCTAGTTGTGTAGCTTAAGTTAAATAATTCTCATGAAGAAGGTACAATGGCAAATGAGAAGTTCAGTGCATCATCTCCCCTTTGGGAGACTTTATAGACTAGCTGGTGACATGAGAGAGCCATTCCTGAAATAAACATAGGATGGAAGTTAATTCCAAGCCCAAATCATAAATACAATGTGTGAGTGAGAATAAGGAAAAAATCAGATGGCCTGAATTGCCAGACAAAAAAATCAGAGAGATCTTGAATTGACTCCTAAAGGAATTGTAAAGAAGCAGTGAGAGTAAGGAGAGTGTTCTAGAGGAGAGACTGTCTTAGTGTAAGCAACTGCCACAGGGGGTAATGAGCCTGCCATCCTCAAGGGTCACAAGAGCAGACCAGCTGAGAGAAGGGGGATCTTTAACAGGACATGGAGCTTCCCCAGAATGGGTGAGGGCAGATTATACAGGGTTTTGGATGCCAATGTAGAAAGCTGACTTGGTAGGTCTATAGGGCCATAATTCCCCTTCCTATAACGAGGAAGTGCCCCTACTGGGATCTGGGGAATACTAGATAATGACTTGCATTTGGGCTGAAACAAATGCAGAGAAAGAAGAGCCAAGAACAGTTGCTGAGCAGAACTGAAATGGAGAACAAAGCCAAGAGCTGTCCAGCAACAATGATATGATGCAATCAGCTGTGAGGCCAAGACTAAGCATGTGGAAACAAGTCAGAAACTAGGAACCTCTAAGCAAACACGGGAAGATGGAATGGAGAGAAGAAGGTAATGGCTGGAAAAGTTCCCTGAGCTACTAAATTGTAGCTGTGAGGTTTTGATGGGCTCCCAAAGTTTAGCAGAAGGGCGAGACTGCCAAGGAATCCAAACGTGCTCAGATGAGGTAGCTGGGGCAGGAATTCAGCTATGAATCACCAAGAGAAGCCCAGCCTCCAACAGTAAAAATGAGAATGGCCAGAAGACATCAGTTCAAAGCCGTAAAGAACAGTACTCTGCAGATGGACGAGAAGTAGAGTCAACAGATAATTAGTGAGTACCCAATATGTGCAAGTTAATGCTTCCGGCTTTGCAAAGAAGGCAAAGTAAGACATCAATGCCTTCAAAATGCTCCCGATAAAGAGGAGGAAGAATGAAGACAAGATAGAAAACAATAAACAGCCAGATTCTGATAGGGCCAGGAGAGGGCATGAGCCATGGATGTACCCAAGGTAGGAAACTATCTTAACCAAGTTGAAGGTGAGGAGGAAACTGGAGAAAGGTTTTCTGAATTGGATCTTATAGATGGAGTAAAATCTTTAAAGGATTTTAATAGGTGCAGCTGGTGCTGGGGAGAGAGCATTTCAAACAAAGGTGACATCAAAAAGTCACGGTGGTATCAGGGGCTGAAATGGCACCTTGTGCCCAGGATATACTGAGGCATCTGAGTAAGGATGTTCTGGAATTGGCTGGAAAAACAAAACTAGAGGTAAAGAGAGAAGCAGAAACCTTAGTAAGAAAGATGAGTCACTATTCAGCCTGACCTAATCTTTTTCTTACCACAAGCAAGAAGCTTATATATATTTTTTCCATGTTAACAAAAATAACAAAAACAAGATTACAACCCAGGCTGCTTTGAATGCCTTAAGCAATTCAAGTAGTTATTGGGCATATAATGCACCCTGAATAACTATGCTTATGTAATAGTCTAGTTTATGCCGAATTATTTGTTTACCCTAACTACTGGTGCATTTAAAGCTTATTAATTATATTGAAATATTCATAGATCATATAATTACTGCTTTTTATAAACTTATGATGATTTTCAAAGAAGGCATCCAAAACTCTTTGCCATTTGAGGTACAGATTCGTTACATAAGATGATACCATATAACCAGTCCCCAATATGTTTCCATAACAGGTGCTTATTGTAGGGGGATTACAGGAGGAATTTGCTTTTTTTTTAAGATTTTATTTATTTATTTGAGAGAGAGAGCACATGCATGCATATGCACAAGCAGTGGAGAGGGAGAAGCAGGCCGCCCATCGAGCAGGGAGCCTCCGTTGGGCTCCAATCCCAGGACCCCGGGACCATGACCTGAGCAAAAGGCAGATGTTTAACCAACTGAGCCACACAGGCACCCCTGTATGGGGGACTTTTCTGGAACCATTGTTAAAATAGTCAGAATTCTGTAGCTATGACAAAGAGTAACTGTATTATTTTTTTCTTGAAAATGGAACATAGATCTTTACTTAATTAATGCCAAGCAGTATTTGATTTTGGTCCTGAAATACTGCAGCTCTTCCAGTGACAGATTCACATACTGAAGCACTCTGTCCCCAAATTTAATTATCTTAGGGCATAATCACACTCCATGATAGAATGTACCCTCTTATCCACAGCCTCTAGCAATTTGCTGAGATGGAAAGGTGGCTTGTTATTAAATACATCTCCAGAAAAAAAAGAGATTCCATGAATTCAATCAATAGTACATTGCAGTAGCTTACAGCCTTCAGATGCATCAGGCTCTACCCTGGGCACTAGCTATAATCCTCTGGTCATAATTTAAACCCATTTCTTTTGATTCTGTCCTCCTGTCACCATCCACCTCTCATATTTCTCTCATCCTTCAGCCTTGTCTTCTGTTTTATTCTCTCCTTCCCACCTTTTCCTAAGAATCTTCTGCTTCCTCATTCTGGAGTCATTTTCACTGATCTGTTCCTGACCTTTTCCAAATATTTCATTTGCTGTAGGGTCCTGACACAGCAATTTAATAAGAACAGAGCACTGATCTTTATGTTGCACATTTGACTCCCAGATTAGTCTGGATTTTAGCTTGCAACACAATTAAATGGAGCTACAGATACTCATCGGGTTTTTAATAAAGAATTGTCTTAGGGAAGCCAGGGCTCAGAAATGTCCTTATAAGGTAAGAACCGCTTCAGTCACCAAGATAACTATTTTTATTTTCATCAGTTTTTCATGCCTTTCAACTCCTCTGTCAAAGCCACATACTTAATTACCTTTCCAGCATTGGTTTTTATGACATATTAGACGATTATGGTGAAAAATGTTACTTTGCCATGTACTTCTCTTCTAAAGAACATAAAGCTTCTCTCATAAGTGATCTAATGCATCCTTATAACACTCATCTGAGAGATGGAAGGTTTTACCACTCCTTATTTTATAAACAGGTAAAGTGGGGCCTAAGAAGATGATGTGATTAAGGTTTGACAGACTGCTAAAACAGGGGCAAGAACTGGGGAGTGTGTCCCAGGCTCTCTGTTGCCTAATGCAGCTGGCGAATGGCACTGTGTAATAACTCTCTCAAATTTGCAGTCCATTATCAAAATAGGAAATGCCATGTAATGGTTGCAGGCAACATCGCCTGGTGGAAAGCCCACGTGGTGTGTCATCTAAACACAGGGGTCACCATTTCTTAGATCTGTGACTTCCATCACTTACATTTTCTGGGTTTTTGATTTGCAAAATAGTCTTGATCACAATCTGTGACCCACAGGGTCCATCAGGGAGTACATATCAACACTTCCCAACTGGGTACAGAAGTTATCACTACGAATGGGCAAACCACCCTCAAACCCTTGAATTTTTAATGCACTGTGTGATTATTTAAAGTTACTTAGCACACACAAAATCTGTTAATAAAGAGAACCAGGTAATTCTATGAATGCTGTTCGTCATGTTGGTGACATAATCCTGTGAACAACTGCTACTAGTCGGTGTTGGTCAAATTACCATTTTCTTCTTTTTTTCTTATCCTTGACATTTAATTTGCAAATAGTTATTTGCTGGCAACTATTTTGGTATCTATTTGAGTCAACAGTTTCTTAGCCTGCACATAATTTTTGAATGCAAATCTTAGAGTTTACAAACTAGCTATTTGTCCCGCCACACCATGCCTACTACAAGTGTATCATCAGCATCTAATTTCTTAGACTTATTTCTAGACTTATTTCTAATACATATATTACTTGTGAGTTTAATTTTCAGCATGTGTCTTCTAGGTCAGCTTTCCCACGAGATACAATTGAAGGAAATAAAACAATCCAAAAATCATATCACACAGAGAAAAAAACTATATATCACAAATAGGTCTGTGCTCTCTGTAAATGGCTAGTTATCTCCCGATATTCGGATGCCCTCTGAATTTCTTTGTTGAGCTTGAGGCAGCCTGCCTACGGGAATATTAATTTTTGTGCCACGATACTAATTATTTTCTAAAGCACCTTCTCTTTCTTGAGGAAGTCAAAAATTTTATTGTAATGAGTGTACTGCTTTTTTATCTTTGTGGTGGTTATCAAAAGCAAAATCTAAGTTAGAGAACAAAAGCTTTTACATTTTTTTAGGCTGTTTTCTTTACCATGTGCAGAAAGGTATTCTTCTGTTTTTCTCCCTCTTCCATGTGACAAAGACTCAACTGACTGGAACTTTTGCCTTGAAGTTACTGCCAACTTTCAGAGGAGGTAGTCCTCAAAGTATGTAAACTTAGCGTGCTTTGCTCAAATCTGCAATTGTTAGCATTTGATCGCAGAGGCTAGAATTTGGATGGATTATCCCACTGGCATAAAAATGTTTCACAAACTACTTAACTGAAATAAAAACAGTGAATACATCCTTCTTGAGAACGAACACATGATCTATAACACAGAAATATGACCTCTCCTCTCCGGCTGAAGTTTTATAAATTTACTTGTGATACAAACCACCTGTTTGTAAAAATGTCCCGAAGAATTCACCACAAGAGGCTATTTATCGACACAGGCAAGGTCATGATTCGGTTGAGACCAACGAGTAACTGAATCCCAAACAAGCAACTGTAAGGAGTTCCCAGTTACAGAGAAGTGGCTGCAGCTCTGTGAGGAAGCTGCCACCCCTGAGGAGAGCACTGCCTCCTTAGTCACCACTTTAGGACCTCAAGACTTTCCTTTAGAAATGACTCCTGATAATTTGCACGTGCTGCGGGATCTAATGTCAGGTCTAAGCAATTACCTACATTGGCAGAGATGGTACTTAGGATCAGCACACACTTTTAAAATCCCAATTAATAATTCATTTTATGACAGCTAATTATTAGACTCAAGTAATTAGTATGTAAACCTCAAACTAAGTATGACACATTTTAGCACAACCTAAAAGGCAAGATCTCTGTTTCTTTTAAGTATCTTTCTTTTATTCCAAACTGTAACTTTTCTTTTCGAGTCTCAAAAACCTGCTAATGGTCCTGAAGAAAAGCCTTCTTCCTTCTGCTTATTAACACATTTGAATGAAAAAACAATTAATTCTTTAATTGTCTTTTAATTGCCTTGTTTAATTGCTGAGGAGGAGGAGGAGCTGGGTAGGAGATACTCTCAGGGAAGGAGAGAGGCAAGTAATGTTTATCCATGTTGGTTATAAAACTATACTACTGGGGCAGCGGGGTGGCTCAGTGGTTGAACATCTGCCTTCGGGCTCAGGTCGCGATCCTGGGGTCCTGGGTTCGAGTCTCACATCAGGCTTTTTGCAGGGAGCCTGCTTCTACCTCTGCCTATGTCTGCTTCTCTCTCTGTGTGTCTCACATGAATAAATAAAATCTTTAAAAATAAATAAATAAAACTACTATTTAGAAGCAACAAGAAAGGCATTAGCATATGCTCTTAGCACTAGGTTGCAATAACAACTCTGTGGAGTAAAAATTATCAACCCCATTTTATAGATTGTAAACTGAGAACTGACAATGGAAGAGAACTGTTAATACTGCCAAAGAGAAAACCCCTCCACCCACACTCAAAAAAAAAATTCTTTTGCAAGGTCTTTAGAAGGGCCTTTTGTATTTTATATTGAGATAATTAAGTTGTTTGAGAGATGAGACACAAAAATAGTGTTAAATGTAAATTTGATTCATTTTAGGACATCTAATTACAGACTCACACACAATGTATCATTATTATTATTGTTTCTGCCACATCTTCTGCAATCAAATAAATTTATCATGTTGCTTGAGAAGTGAAGAAGAAACTGAAGTTTCTGGTTTGCCAGAAACTGGTTAGAACTTCCCTGTATTATCTCGAGTAATCCTTCTATCACCTGTATTAGTCTTACATGTTATCCCTCCAAATTCATGAACTAGCTGAAAGATATTCATATAGAAAACAACAGGAGAATAATTAATAGATGAGAAAAATCAAGGTACAAAGATAGCAATGATAGTCCAGGTTTTTTTTTTTTTTAAGATTTTATTTATTCATGAGACACAGAGAGAGAGGCAGAAACACAGGCAGAGGGAGAAGCAGGCTCCCTGAGGGGAGCCCGATGTGGGACTCGATCCCGGGACCCCAGGATCATGCCCCAAGCCGAAGGCAATTGCTCAAATGCTGAGCCAGCTCTGAAGCCACCAGGTCGGAACCCCAGGGCAGGCCAGCCACTCCATTTCCTCCACGGGGACGGGATCTGGAGTTAATGACAGAAACGTTCAAAGCCTGCTGCCTTCTCTTCGAAGAGAAGATGACAAAGAGAGCATCACTTCCCCACAGCGGGCTGCTATAAGTCATAAAATCAAGAATCTATATTGAATACTCAGCACAGTGCCTAAAATGAAGCAGCACTCCACAAACACTAGCCATCGATGCCAAAAATAGTACACAATGTGCAGGACACAAAGAGGTATGTGCCAAAGACCCAGCACATTTTCTATGAGCTCACTGTGATTTGGCTCAGTCTCAGACCCATTAAAGTA
This sequence comes from Nyctereutes procyonoides, assembly GCF_905146905.1. Lineage (NCBI taxonomy): Eukaryota > Metazoa > Chordata > Mammalia > Carnivora > Canidae > Nyctereutes > Nyctereutes procyonoides. The sequence continues at coordinate 19,293,863 of NW_026575041.1, read as the reverse complement.
AGAGGGAAAAAAAGATCTGTTTCAAGATTTACAGGTTGTATTAGAAAAAAAAAACAAGTCAACCGTTGAGGAGAAATATAGCTGCTCCCCCCTCCTGTTAAGCAGACGGGTTAGGAACATTTCCTGCGGTGGGCATGAGAAACTCCTTTTTACTGACAAAGCAACAAAGCCCTGCAAAGTTAAACTCTGGGTTCAGAGGCACACATTAGGGGCTGAGCCTGCAAAGACCCTTTGAGCCCACTGCCAGTATAAGACACTGTCCAGTGAGAGACTCAGGGCCATGCCATCATGGGAGCAGAAACTTCCGTCATCTCTGGCATGCCCATGAATGCATTTCAAATTCTCTTTGAAGTTTGAGGTAGGAATGCAGAGTCTGGGGTGGGATTTTTATTTCCTGTTCTGCTGTGAATACAGTGTCATCTCTGATATTTCTGTGCAACTTCGGTCATCTGAGATCATAACACTTGGAAGCAGGTGCATTGAGCTGCTCTGTGACAGCAGGCCTCACCACTGGCGTGCTGTTGTCAACCCACATGGAGACATAAATCAAATTTCTCTTTCCTCCAAAGGCCCTTGGGATATTTCCAGGCACATCGGCCTTGTAAACAAACGTTTGCTCTTTTATTAAAATTGCCTTGAGAGGAATGTGGCAGTTATATGTCGTGGCTGACCGGAGAACTTCCATTGTAGATGATTTCAATTTTCTTTATTAGTTTTTTTAATTGACCGGTGTGTTAGTTTCCTAGGGCTGCTGTGACATATTACCACAAACTTGGAGGCTTAAGACAACAGAAGTGTATTCTCTCAGGGATCTGAATTCCAATACCAAAGTGTTGGTAGGGTTGGTGTCCTTTGGAGGCTCTGAGGAAGAGTTTGTTCTGAGCCTCTCTCTTCGCTTCCAGGGGTTGCTGGCAGCCGTTGGCATTCACTGGTTTGGCACTGCATGAATTTCAATCTCTGCCTCTGTCTTCACATAGCCCTTTTCTCTCTGGATGTTTCTATGTTTTCTCCTTTTCTGTCTCTCTTAAGAATATTCCATGGGACTTAAAGCCCACCCTAAATCCAGGATGATCTCATCTCAAAGTCCTTAATTTAATTATATCTGCAAAGACTCTATTTCCAAATAAAGTCACATTCATAGGTACTAGGATTATGACTTGGACAAATCTTTTTGGGGGCTATGATGCAACCCATTGCCACCAATAATGATTGTGGGTGTTGGTGTACACTCCCAACAAACAGAAAGGAGAGGGATGTTTCTAGGAATCCTGAAGAATTAGTCTCCCTGCCAGGATAAGGTGTAAGCTCTCCGGGAAACTTCTATTCACCACAAGTATAGTCACCCCTCGGGGGCCAGGGAGGAAAAGCAAAGTTGGCCACTCCTTCAGGGATCCCTCACAGCACATGTATTTAAACATCAATGACCCCAGATAGTAATAGAGCAGCTGCTTCCCCCGGGTCTGCTGGTTATGAGAAACAGAGGCATTCTTTTTCGTCTTTGTAACTTTACTACCTGCATATGTCCTGGAACACAGTAATTAACACAGTTAAGCCTCGGGGAAGGTGGGGGAAAGTTAAAGGAACTGGAAGAGAAGATAGAAGATGAAACAACTTCAACTTGAATGATTCATTTTTGCCACAACCCAAGTTGTGGCATTTCTCATTTTTGACATTAATTCATTTCCAACAATCTGCCTTTTTTTTCACTACATTCTAGGTGCTTTTACATGGCATCAGTTTCTTATTTAGGATAGCAAGATACTGCATGCTTATTGGTTAACTCATGAGAAAATCAAATGCTTAACTTATAAGTACTGAGAATTCAATGAATATTAGGGAAACCGAAGGGTTCTGTTGTCATGGTGACACAATAGGCTGAACACAGACAACTCACCCATTCAGCATTTAGCTACTTCAATTACTAGTTAGCTAGTTAAAAGTACCTCAATGTATATGGTCATTTTAATTCTTTCATTTCTGTGAGATCTTCAGTTTTTAGATCTCTCTTCACATGTCAGCAGTTCTAATGATGCATTGCCACGTGCTACCATTCATTTAGCTATATTATTAAGGTTGCAATATTGATAGATTTTTAAAAACCACGGTCAGATATTAATATTCTGCTCCAGTAACACAGAGAGCCATACTCTTGAAGATATCCCTTGACATTTAGTGCGTGGATGAGAAAATGCTGAACTATCTGTAGTGCTTATTTCATTTTATTTTCATCGTCAGATGCTCAGGGTTATCATTTCATCCTGACTGACTTCAGGCTGAATCTCATTTCAGAATCTATCAGCTTTGGGCCCATAAAAATTACCCATGAAACTTGTTGATAGAACGATACAGTAACTTAAGTAAATAATATCCTTAAAATTGTAGACCTCCAGTATGATCATTCAATTGAAATTTTACACTGAATGGTGTCTTTGGAGGTGTGCTGTTTCACCATAAGCACACTGGGTATAGTAAGCCCCATAAGGCTAGGGGCTGTGTAATCTTCCTACCCATCCATATGAAAATCCAGTGCCAGGGACACAAAAGACACTCAGCCAGCACTGGATGAACAAGGGAACTTATGGTCAGGTATGCCTGTTAGGGCTGTAAGAGACAAGCATCAATTTAAGGCTGAGATTTCAGGCTCTTTCCACCCCAAGTATATGATGGGCAATGCGCTGAAGTTCTCAGGCATTTTCAGAACATGCAAAAATGTTCCATCTCTGAATACTTTCACACAGTCACCCAAGGAAAAAGCCAGGAGAAAAAGGGAAGAGGGTTGGTTAGAAAAAAGAAAGAAGTTAAATGCGGAAGCAAGTTCCCATGGGGAAGGAGCAACAAAAGAAAAGTGAGATTTAGAGAAAGAAAACCAAGAACGAGAAAAGAAGAGCTAAGCACTAAAGGAGAAGAAGACAGAAATGGAAGCGAGATGAATGACAGTGACGGTGTGCTCATCTGACACCCCTGGTATAAAAGACACAACAGTGAGTTTGCAACAGTATCAAGCATTTGAATTTCAAACATGACATTTCACAAAATTTATCTTAGTCTTGGTGAAAATTGGAAAGAGAAACAAGATGCTACTGAACGGTGGTGATATTCATTCTATGAAAGGGCAACTTTTATGTTCAGGCTCCGCAGGCTGAGCTGAGCTCCTTTATAGTAGCAAGGCAGCTGCTGATGGTTAGTTAGGTTTTGGGTAAAGATCCTATGGGCAGTGGCTGCCCCTTGTCACTGACTGTGAAAGCCATTGGCTAGCTGTGCCTCTTCACCCTGATTGCCTGTGTTCCAGAACTGAGCAGCACAGGCTTGGAGGAGGATGCCTTATCCTGAAGGAACAGCAGAGGGAATCCTTTGGGAGCTCCCTCCAACTACATCTAGCTTGGTTCATCCAGTTCCCTTTTATATGCTCTAGATCATTATCTCTTTGCCCTCCTTTCAGTCTTCCCTTCTATGCTCTTTTGATAGAATCTGAAATATCCTAATTTTCTACCTACAGAGTTTCAGAAAGGGCTAAGAAGCTTGCTTTTTTAATCTCAGCACCTAGTACAGCCCTTGGCATAGAATAATTATAAATCAACAACCTTTGTTGAACACTCAGAGAATTAACGAATGAACAAATTAACGAGCTTCCAGGCTTCGACACTGAAATTATAACTTGCTGGTCATTTAGTTTCATTAGCTATTCAACAATGAGAATCTTGAGAAACCCTGAAAAATATGGTTCTGTGTGGTCAAACAGGGACCAAATAGATAGGGACTGTGCCTCTATGAATCAGTGACATTAAAATGCTATGCAGATCTTGCTCTTACCAAATACTCCTTGAAAGCTAACGATGCAAAAATAAGTTGTGTATCTATTTAATATACTAAATTACCTGCACATAAGTGTCAAAATCTTTCTTATACATTTTCTGCAAAATAGTCTAATGGGAGAAAGGAATGCTAGTGGTATAGATAAAATAAGATTTAGCCAAGGGTTGATGACTTGAATCTGGATGATGGGTAAACAGGAGTTCAATATACCATTCTCTTTCCTTTTGTATATGTTTGCCAAGTTTCATAATCAAAACTTTATGAAAATGTCCTAAGATAACATCACTAATTGCTATCTAACATCACACTTAGGTTCTCACTCAGGTATCCATCATCAGACCTTTATAGAGGGTCTGAATACATGCTGAAACTGTTCTACGTTCTGGCCCAAGGATGAGTAAGGATGAAGCCTGCCTAGAGGGAGTTTACAATCTAGAGAAGAGATACAATGCATGCATCCATGATTACGATTACATGGCAGAAGCTGAAAAGTGCTGCCAGTGAATACGGAGCTAATGAGTGAATTCAACTTAAATTGAATATTGTTTTAACTCTAGCCAACTATTGCAAATTCACTCTGTCCTTAACTCAGCAGCCAAACCCAGTTTTACTATATGATGGCAAAATACCTGATAAGGACCAACCACAGCACCTATCACCAATGGAAATGACAGATTTCAGATGCCTGGCTGTCAGCAACATTAAAAGAACATTTACAATCAGACAAAAGAGAGTGAGAGAACATCACAGGCTGCTGGGGAGGCCCGTGGTGAGATGAAATGCTCAGTCGTGGCGCCAGAAAACAGGAGCTGCTGGAAATCACTTTTCCAACCAATTATTGCGATAAACCACTGAGCTGGTAAAGGCTTGTGATTCCCACAGCATACACCAGGCTCCTGATGAATCGGCGAGCATTCTAGACTTATTAAATATGCAAAGTGATCAAATGAAAGGGGAGACTTTAATTGAGCAGGGATGTGTTCACAAAATTCTCAGGAAGACTACAGCAAAGTTAACCATTTCTCTAGGGTAACACACAAGAACCGTGACAACAAAAGTTACATGAACAGCAGTGTGTTAGCCAGACTCCCCACCAGTATAGCAGGAAAATGGAGGTAATAGTGTTTTGGGGTCTCAGACTCCTATTTCTTTACTCTTCTTCCTGTGCTTGACATTCCCTCCCTCTTTAGTCAAAACAAGCGAGCATATAATGACTTCAATGCTATGTTATGTATACTTTGACTAAAGGGTAAGTGTACTTGCATTGACTTTGCATTTTAACAGTAGTAGTTACATTTATTGAATGTTTTAAGAGCTTTGTCTTTGATATTACATTCCTCTTAACATATAAAAGCGCCATAAAATAGGTGTGCCTGTTATGTTCATTTTACAGAAAAGGAAACTGAGGCACATAGTTAAGTAACATAAAATAAGTTAAGTAACACAAAATCATGGAGTAGTATGAAGCAGAGCTAAGATTATCCCCACTAATGACATCCCCTGCCCCCACTGCCTCCCGTTGCCCCTGGCTGTACTGCATCCATTAGAACCTTCTACTTTATTTGCAGAGGGTTTGCATCTCTGCTCAGTGAGCTTCAGCCATGTGACAACTGGTGGGGTAGACACCCTGGTGGGAGGGGGGAAGACCTTTTAACTCTTGAAAATCAGGCTATATCCAGGATGCCGCCCCAAACAAAACTACTTTAGTTTCCACGTAAAGAGGGTGGCACCACTCGTTCACAGTTTAGGAAGAGGAAAGAACATCAGAACACAGTGACCTGAGGGTTGACTGGCATCTAGGTGGAGATGCCCCTGAATGTCAGAGCACAGTGTAATTGTTTGGAAGTGTTGGGATGACTTCATAGAGGAGACAATCTTTTGACAGAGTTTTGAAGGACAACTTGGAAACCAGCAGGTCAACAGGGTGAAGATGACATTCAAGCCAGGTGCAAGTGTAAAAAAATAGCTAACAAAACTAGAAAGCAGGCAGAGGCCAGAGGGCAAAGGTTCCCAGACACCCAAGAAGCACAAATGATATCTTGTTGGCAACGCCAGCTACTCATATCTTTAAGAACTATGTTATAATCAGTCTGGCCACAATGATATAACCATCCTAAGATTTTGTGACAGCTTTGTGTATGTGGGCCTACTAGGGACACATTTTCTGTGCTTCACATGGCTGGCATTAATCCCAACTAAGCATCGTCACATACATCTTTGGCTCACTCTAAAGCATATGCACAATATAAAAATTGCTGCATAGTCCACTTCCTCAGAATTTGATGATGCTCTTCACTATGACTACTCCTTCTGGCAGGTCACTATCTAATTCATAGATGGGGAGTGGTGGTAATGTTAATTTGCATATTATGTATCAGTAATGTTTCAATTCTTCTTATCTGGGGCACCTGGATGGCTCAGTTGGTTAAGTCTCCAACTCTTGATTTCAGCTCATGTCATATCTCAGGGTCCTGGGATGGAACCCCGTGTCAGGCTCCACACTTAGTGTAGTCTGCCTGAAGTTCTCTCTCTCTCCCTCCCTCTCCCTTGTCCCCTCCCTATCTCTAAAATAAATAAATAATCTTTAAGATGAAATAAAATAAATTTCTCTAATCTTGTGGGGGGCGTGAAACTAAATGAATTTGGAAATTACAAAATGTGTGTTGCTTGCCCCACTCTGCTGCTTCAGTACTAACTGGTTGATTCCCCTAAGGACAGATACTGTATTTATTTGTTCCTTGCCATATTCCCAGTGCCAATAATAGTGATAAATGGCCAAGTAGACATTTAATAATATTTTGTATTGACTGACTTGGCTGAATTTTAAGCTGTGTTTCAAAGTAGGTTAGATTGAAGGAAAGTCAGGCTCAAGAATTTCTTCAATTTCTCGGTTAAAATGAGTAATTTATCATGATGCCTATCCTTCTTCATATCTCTTGGCTGAAACTTAAAAAATACTGAGGCTTCTATTACTGTTAATAACAGAAACAATGTATTTGGTTAACTCTTCAGTTTTTGAAGTTGGCTGACATATGTTTTCAACCCATCACAAAATACTGGGGTGCCTGCTCAAAAACATTTACTGAGAGGAGGAGTGCATGAGCAAAACTTAGGAGACCACTATGTTAGTAAATCACAATGATTACATCCAGTCCCTCCTTCTGTCTCACAGATTTTCTGTTGCTTCTGTATAGCTAGTATTATGTACAGAGGATTATTCTTCAATTCAGAGAATAAAGTAAACTCCCAGAAACCCATCAGAAAATATTTTCTGAGCAATTACTCTGCAGATGACATTGGACTTGGGAGAGAAGGATATGGGTGGAAGACAGAGAGGCAGAACCTAGAAGAAACAAGAGGCGGAAGCCCCATTCTCCACGTCTTTCCATATATAGTTCAGGCATCAAAACTGTTCATAGGAATTCTCTCATATTCTCAATTCTCATATTCTATATACAGTATAGCACTGGAGTGACTGAGAGAATAGGAAGTAAAATAAGAAATATATATTTATCTCCTGTAAATATCTCCTCAGTCATATAAACACATTACATATGAATATAAATACCCAGGAACTAACTCACATATGTAAAAACCTACTGTTAGTTGGTAAAAGGCTGAAAAGTGATAATCAGAATTAAACGGAGCCAGGTAGGGACCAGTTGATACTGCTGGGGGGGAGGTGAAAGAATGCAGATAACAAGGCAGAAGGGTAGAAGGTGACAACGACCCTGGATAGGGGATTTAATGACCCAACCTAGTGAATGAATATAGACACTATGAAATGAAATCAGCATCCCCAAATACTCTTCACAGGCAAGAGACATTTAAAATTATCAAATGCTTGATGCCAATTGGCAACAAGTGTACTACTCCCTCTGAGAAAACAAAGGGACAAAGTTGTGGGAACTCTGAAAGACAAGATCTTTTATGGGGTTGGACAAAGTCCTATGTGGGAAGAAATATAACCCACTCTAAGATACTTTAAACTGCATGGATTTTGGTGGAAGTTTTATGACTATTAAACAAATAAATAATTGAATTTTCCTTCTGTAAATGCCATACTTTCTTTCAAAGAGCTCTTAGAACATTATTAATACATAAGGCAGATAACATTCTTAACAAAAATAAGGCAGATAAAAGTATCAGGATGGAAACAAACATGAAGTAGAAGGATCTGAAAAACTGTCAATACTGAAGGAGTATAGTTATAAAAGTGTCAGCCACACTGTATACACGAAGGTACTGTAGTGACAAAAACCTCTGTGGAACCTGGAGAATTTTCCTTACAAGTGCCTCAGACAGGCTATTAAGTAACTGAAAGCGAAATTTTCTTTCCTACTGATACGTGCTGCCTAACTAGTCTTAAATCACCTTTAAGTATTCTGTCAAAAAAGTTGACAATATAAGAAGGTAGTGCATTGATAGGTATTCTTCCTTTTCTGAAAGCTACTTTCAGAATTTTTAAAGCATGAAAACTTTTTTACAGTGAATACTCTTATATTTCTACAAAAGGTTTTGTAAGGCCAATCTGTGAGAGCAACAGAATAATAACAAACACACAAACTATATAAAACAAAGAAGATAAAATATATAATTCATTCACAAATGGACCAATAAACAGCAGCAAAGCCTCGACTAGAGGACACCTGGCACATATAAAGAACAAAAGTGATGTCTGACTGGTAGTAAAGCGACCTTTAGAAAGCCCAATGCCAAAACCTTGTAACAGAAATTTTTGTGATCATGCATAGCTGAGCTGTATTTTAAAACAAATTCCAGTATTCCAGAACCAGGGAATATACCCATCAAAAAATATAGGTTAGAGCAATTGAAGTAAATAAGAAAACAAAGGAGTAAATTTTTGCAACCTTGGATTTGGCAATGGGTTCTCAGATATGACACCAATAAAGTGGGCAAAGGGCTTGGGTAAACATCTCTAAACAAGATAAACAAATAGGCAAGAAGCACAAGAGAAGATGCTCAATACCATCAACCATTAAGCAAATGTAAATCAAAACTACAATGAGATGCCACTTAATACCCAGCTGGATGGCTAAAAACAAAAAGTCAGATAATAATAAGTATGACAAAGGATGTGGAGAAATTGGCATTAACACACATTGCTGGTGGGAATGTGAAATGATGCAGCCATTATGGAAAAGAATAGGACATTCTTCAAAGAGTTCAATATAGAGTAACCATAGGACCTGAGCAATTCTACTGCTAGGTATATTCTTAAGAGAGTGAAAATATATATTCATGCAAAAACATATATGGTAGCATTGTTTGATAGTAGTAGCATTGTTCATAATGGCCAGAACAACACAAATATTCATCCACTGATGAATGGCTACACAAAATATGGTATATGCCTATAATATCCAGCCAAAAAAGAAATGAAATGCTGGTACACATTACATTAATGAACCTTGGAAACATTATGCTCAGTGAAAGAAGTCCATCACAAAAGACCATATATGATATGATCTAACTTATATGAAATGTCCACAATACACAAATACACAGAGAAAGTAGGTCAGTTGTTGCTGAGAGGTGGGGGCACAAAGGGACAGGGGGGCAATAGCTACAACGTACATGTTTCTTCTTGAAGTGATGTAAATGCTCTAAAACTGATTGCGGTGATAGTTGCATGACTCTGTGAATACATCAAAAACTCTGTACACAGGGGATCCCTGGGTGGCGCAGCGGTTTGGCGCCTGCCTTTGGCCCAGGGCCCGATCCTGGAGACCCGGGATCGAATCCCACATCAGGCTCCTGGTGCATGGAGCCTGCTTCTCCCTCTGCCTGTGTCTCTGCCTCTCTCTCTCTCTCTCTCTCTCTGTGTGACTATCATAAATAAATAAAAAAAATAAAAAAAAAACTCTGTACACAACAACAGAACTTCTTGGTTTTGTTAGGAAGATTAAGTAAGATGTATGGAAAGAACTGAGCATAACACCTAGCGTGTAATAGTATTCTCAGAGATTTCTTTAAATCACTGGTAGAAGCCATAAAATCGCTGGAAAATGATGCTGGTTCAGTGTTACTATGCACCAAAGACTACACACTGATAGGTGTTTTAATACTCTCTGAAATCCTCTTTGACCCACATTAAATAGGGCTTGGAGGTGTGTGAAGGTCAAGGAATAGACACTGGAAGGTTTCCAAAAGTTAGCTCTTTGTCATCGAGGAGAGTAGTTTTCCAGCCAGGTGCAAAGCAGCTATTTGGAAAGCCTCCTAAAAAATTCTTCTTTGGGTAATCAAAAATATAAAAACACCATACAGACAATTTTGTCCCTGTATTATTAATTACCTTTTGGGACAGAAATAAAACAAAACAAATTACCCCTGCTGAGTAGCGTGATAACCAGTGACGGCACCAGATGAGCTAAGCCTGTTTCATGCCAGAGACAAATAGGGCTTGCTCAGTGCCAGAGATAAATTGGACAGGCTCATCTCCTACTAGAAATAACCCTCAAAATACAAAAGCAGGTCTAAGCACTCAGCAGCTTAGACACACACACACACACACACACACACACACACACAAGCGCGCACGCATGCACATACAAATCCATCATACTGCATTCACACTTTGGCTTCTGAGAGACCATTTGAAATGTAATTTAATGCTGGTTGGCCAAGAGCTTATCTCCAGGAAAAAAAATTCCCTCTTACCTAAACAAACACTTTCTGGAGTTATTAAAAATGAATTCCTATCAGTGGTTAGTAATTCTGCTTCCTGGAATAAACACCCTGACAACCAAGTGCCTCTGAAAATATACCCTTCTCTTCCAGAGATCCAAGTCTTATGCCTACCCTGCAAGCCCAGGCCTGTCTTAGAGAATGATAGCACTTTATGGGATGCTTCATATCTTAAAGAATTTCTCACAAGCCAGAGGCTGGCAGAAAATGCTTGATATGATAGCATGAGACATGTACCCTGGCCAAATAAAAGAAGCCATTCCAAATAAGGCCCATAAAATATGTGGTAAAAGCCTTCAGGCCTATGAAACGTCCACATTTTGTCAAAGGCAATCCTGGTAAATCTTCACCCCAAAATAAGTCAACCCTCAGGGAGAGAGGATAAGCTTTTTTTTTTAATTTCCTGCCTTAAATTTAGAACATTTCTAGGTTCTTAACACATCAGAGGCCAAGATTTCAAGACCTCTTAAGGCATCATATGATTCTATTTTCTTCCCTTCCAAAACAGGACAGCCTTATCAAAGCACAAGTTTTATCAGCTCCTCCACTGCTCAGGAATTTACAGAGGCTTCCTGCAGTCTGACTGAGGCAGAGAGTTGCAGACTTTCACCACACCATGGTGGATTCAGGGTAGGTCTGACACCAACACTGGAGTTGATCAAGAATGAACCAATCCTATTGTGGCAAGTATAGGGCTGCAGAAGTAAGGGAGCTGCGGTTAAATGGAGAAAAATCCAGACTGACTTCTGGCTTAAGGGTTGGTCACAGCCCATAAGGCCCAAGCCAGGTAGTGAAGATGCAGATAGTCAAACTGTGAATCCATCATGCCAACTTCAGTTGCTTTAAGGTCAGTACTCTGGACAGCAACTTGGGAAGGAAGTTAAACAGTTAAATGTAACAAATTTCCTTTTTTAATATTTAAATTCAACTAATTACCATAGAGTGTATTATTAGTTTCAGAGACAGATTTTAGTGATTCATCAGTTGCATATAAACCTAGTGCAAGAAACTTTCTTTGAATCTGTGCTATTTTGCAGGTAAATGACCTGGGCACACCAGGAAGCATAGAGGTAGAGGGGAGTCCTAGGAGGAAGAGGGACTCCACGATCCCTCCCATTGCTTCTCATAATGGGTGGTAGTGGGGTGCAGTAAAGGTAGGGGCAACATAAGGGGGAAGTTGAGGGAACTCACATAAGTGATAAAATATAAAGCAAAGTACATAGAAAGTCACAATTCGATGAAAGGTGAGTGCTCTGATGGTGCCAAGCACTGGGCATTTGTGAATAATGATCTGTAATGGAGCTTATTAGCAACTATGTGACTTTTTGCTTCTCTTAATGGGGCTTGGAAGTCTAAAAGTAGCAGACAAAACTGTCAGCTTCAGTGAATCAGAGTTATAAATTGATAAATTGAACATAGAAACAGTGTGTTCATGAAATGATGGTACTGTTCCTTGTGTTTCAGCACCTTGGAGAGCACCAGGCTCTGTGTCTGACCTCCATACTTTTGTTTTGCTTTTGGAATTAGAAGGTGAGAACACGAATTAAGCAGTAAATCACCACAGCTCTTCACAGAGTAAGAAGGCATGTAAAAAGAGAGAGTGGACCCAAAGATTATGAGCATTCAGTTTCAGGGGTAGGACTGATGAGAACACACTAGCTTTGCAAGGTAAGGGAACTATAAAGAGTAGAGAAATGGTTTCATTTGAAATGATGAACTTTTGATAACTACTCACGAAGATGCTGTAAGCCCTGAGAGTAATGGTGGGGGTAAGGATAGAGAAGATGACTATAAGCTAGAGACAGAGTATACAATTGGTAAGAAAACATCTGTGAGACTGAGAGATAACAGCTAAAAAATAAAAAGCAGGAAATTTAGGGCAAAAGACTTGAGTACAAGTTACCTTCAATCCTCCTCCTCCACGTTATGCAGTATAGGAGAATAATCTCTATGTGAGAAGTTTCTAGAGAAGTGAAGCCCTCTACAGTGAGCTGAGCTGCCTATAGCTAAACTCACAAAAACAAAAATAATCATAGCTAACATTTGTTTAGTATTTACTGCATCCCTGGTGTTGAATTAATCACTATGGATGCATTACCCCACTTAATCATTAGTATAACCCAGGATGGACAATATTATTATTAGTCTCATTTTTAAACAAGCAGACTGAGGCTTTCAGGGTTTGTGTTTAACTTGCCTGGTCACAAGCCAGTAGTAGCAGAACCAGGGTGTCCACACAAAGTGCAAACTCTTAACCAACAGGTTCTAGAAAAGGATGATAAAATGTAGGGTTTTAGGGGTGAGTGTAGCAATTTATGTGTGTTTGTGTGCTTTTTATTAAAAACATAAAATGTCATAAACTTCTCAAATGAATCTGTGAATATTGCTGACTCTGCCAATGGCTGAGCTGAGTTTCGCTCTGGACCAGCCTTGAGGAGGATGAGAGGCTGCCAGGATTAGTCAACACAGGCCACTGCTCTCCCTTTTTGCTCAGAACACAAGGCACAAAGGGGCAGCGATAAGGGAGCAGTCTCTCTGCTCCACTGGGCTCTGGGTGTTAGCTGAGAATGAACTGACCAGCAGGTGGCCTAGACATGCCTGAGTGAACAAGGCAATATAAGCGTTAAAGAAAAAACAAATTTGTCCAGGAGTTAAAGGTATACAAACTGTTATCCCAGACAGCACTTGGCTTAATAAAAAAGGAAAACATCTTCAAACAACCACATCTTCCCATTTCCATTTCAAGCTAATTTTATGGCATGCAGTTTAAGTTATTTCCAATGTAAAGTTGCATAGGAATATTATTCCTTAACTATAACCAAAATAAACCTATTTTTTTTTCATTTCACATAACTACTTACATCTTTAATGCTGAGTACAATTCCTATTTCACTATGATAGTAACAATCGCAGAATCTCAAAATCATCTCATCAAGTCATTGTTTCCCAGGTAGAGAAAATGTGTCTGGGTTGGTGGTATCACGGCAAATTTTCAATCTAAAGAAACAACTAGTTCTAGAAATCATGGGAAAAAATGATTATTATTTTTAATCTCAGAGTTTTGTTATGACCACAGGATTGAAAACGTGCCTCTAGGGGCGCCTGGTGGCTCAGTCGGTTAAGCCTCTGCCTTGGGATCGGTCAAGAACTCTGGGCCCTGGGATCAAACTCTGTGTCCAGCTCCCTGCTCAGGGGGAGTCTGCTTCTCCCTCTGCCTCTTCCTACCACTCATGCTCTTTCTATTAATAAATAAAATCTTTAGGGCAGCCCTGGTAGCGCAGTGGTTTGATGCCACCTGCAGCCTGGAGTGTGATCCTGGAGACCCGGGATCGAGTCCCACATCCGGCTCCCTGCATGGAGCCTGCTTCTCCCTCTGCCTGTGTCTCTGCCTCTCTCTCTCTGTGTCTATGAATAAATAAATAAATAAAACCTTTAAAAAATCTTTAAAAAGGAAAAAAAAGAAAACATGCCAAAAAATTAGGTATTCTCTTTCTAAGACACTAGTGAGTTACTACAGTCAGGTGAATGAATAAAAAGATGCTCTCAGCTCTATAACCCCAGTGGCATCATTCTCCCAAATTATGAACCTCTGTGCAACAAACATGCCAAATCAGGAAGTTTAGAGAAGATGTTTCACTCTTTCTCCAGTGACAGCTGTGGAAGTGCACACAGCAAGCAAAGAGACTGGCAACAACACACCATAACACATAGAGCACATGGTTCCTCTTAAGGAAAGGGGACTTCTTTGCCTTGTAACCACACACAAGGGCCATAGGAAATATAAGGTCTGGCACAAAAACAGGGCTTAGGAGGACATCCTCCCGGACTTAGAGATTACACTTAGCGAAGGTGGAACTAGGGTTAGGGGGTAGCTGTTACAAGCACTGATATCATTCACTAAGTCAGGGATCACTTCTTTCTGCTTGCACTGTACTGCCTCTTCTAACTACGAGTTGGAGATAGATAATGCTGCCAGGTCCTCCATTTCCTTTCTTTCCTGAACCAAATCCTATCACACCTTGCCTCTCACTATGATAAAGAAATCGTGGATTCTAGACTTTATGTCCTCAATGTCTCCATCAGTGTCCCTCGAGGGCTTAGATCTGCTCCTCAGGTGGCAATGAACACAGCTTTATTCATTGTTTTGCACATAAACTTCTGGTTTTCACGTGTAATATAAGCCTTCCCACATTCTAAAGCTAAACAGATGCATGGAAACGCCCACATCAGAGCCACATCAGAGTATTCCTGTTGTGAATTTCTTCTTTCTGGACGAATCAATCTCTTCAAATCTTTGAAGTTCTTTGAAGTTAGTACCTGTGTCTCATTCATCTTCCTAATTCACAAAGCTCTTGGCACAAAGTAGGAAGTCCACAAACATAATTATTACTTCAAGAAGAAAAGGTGGAAAGCATCTGGCATATGAACAAGACTTTTGCTTAAATTAACCTTTGACCTAAGTATATAGACATGATGCTTATAGTTGCAAAAGTACAATAGGAATGTTAATTTTTAGCTATAATACTATTAAAGGCCATAAAGTGGTAATAGTATCCCTTGAAGACTGTTTTTTTTTTTCATTTCTTCCTCGTTCTGTCTCCATCTTCTTTTATGCCCCTCCATGTTTCCAATTTCTTTTGTTCCTCAGTAAACACTTAAGACATTGGTGGGGGGGAAGGGGTGGACACCTGGGAGACTCAGTCAAGTGTCTGCCTTTGGCTCAGATCATGATTTCAGGGTCCTGGGATCCAGCCCCACATTGGGCTTCCTGCTCAGGAAGGAAGCCCTTCTCCCTCTTCTTCTCCCTCTCACTCTGCCCTTCCCTACTCACGCAAATAAATAAATAAATAAATAAATAAATAAATAAATAAATAAATAAAATCTTAAAAGAAAAGACATTAAGAGTGTGTTAAGAACCATGTTAGATATTATTAAAAGAAAACAGTAGCCAGTACAGCAAAATATCGACAAATCCTGAGACTTCAAGATTAAAGGTTTTACATTAAGTTATTAGTCTTATAAAACAGCAAGCCATGGACTTGAATCCAGAACCCATTAATCTAAAACCTGAGCTTATTTCACCATATGATTCTGTCTCTCCCTCTCTCTCAACATGAAACGAAGCACATTCCTTATATTAACTGGCAATAGTAAGTAAGGGTGCTATCCTTCATTCTCCAAACAGAAAATAGAGGGGCGCCTGGCTGGCTCAGTCAGTACAGTATGTGACTCTTAATCTGAGGGTTGTAAATTCAAGCCCCACATTGGGTATAGAGATTACTTAAAATCTTTTAAAAAAGCAGAAAATGAAAATATTTTGGTTTGTTTCCATAAGAATCTTAAAGTGAACTAGTATTTACTAATATGATCCATAAACTTGATTTCTTCCTTTTGAGTATGTGCCTGGTTAAAAAAATTATTTAAAATTACTTCTTTTAATTAGTTACAAATACATCACATTTTTATGTTAAAGAAAGAAAGAGTGTTCCTTTAAGTGGTTTTGCCATGATTTTCTAATGTAATTCAATAATTGCTTAGTGCTGAGGAGGCTGAAATTTTCATTTGAATTTTTATATTTAAATTTTTACATCACTAGCTGCAACCTCAGGGTACAGGCAATTTGTAATGTTAGCAATTCTTTAGATGCTGAATATTAAAATCTACTTTTGTATTTCAAGGGTTATTTCTAATTACATGCACAATTGCTGATCCATCTGCCTACTACATAGATGTCTGTAGTTATATATGCTTGAATAATTATTGAAAATTAAATAACATCATAAACAGTCAAATTAATTTCTCTGAGCATACCAAAGGCAGGAAGGCTGCACTTCGACAAAATGATTTGCTCTGAGAAACAAAAACAGGTTTATCTTATACGTCACTAAATTTGTCACATTCTATTCTTACTTGATAGAGTTTAAGAAAAAATTCTAAAATTTGAAACAATACCTGAGAAGTATTACTAAACAGCAACAAACTTTAGCTGCATGAGTAATTTAAAATTGTAGTCCACAAATGCCTCACTGTCAAAACAACAAGCCCATAATGTGTTTCCTATAATAACATGGCCAAATGTAGCAGTTTCACTAAGAAATGGTCTCCTTGAGTGTTCCAACATAATATAAAATCATAAAGGGAAAAAGGCTGGCCTGCCTTGTTTCTGCAATATCAGGCAGTCATTATAAATATGGTAAAATATGGGAGGCTGGACTGCAGGGTCTTTGAAAATTGTTTATCTAAATTACAGCAGAGGGATGAGGATAAGTTTGTACTGCGAACACACACACACACACACACACACACACACCACACACCAGAAAGGACAAAACATACCTAGACAAGTTGCAGTAATCAAAGGTCAGGTGGGAGAAAACCAAAGGAAAAGGTCTCCCTGTTTCAAATATGGATGGCAGGGGGTAATGAGAGCCCATGTTTTAAAGGGTTGGCTGACAACACAGTTTTCCTACAGTAGATGATTCAGAAAGTCTCAATGAACACAAATTTGAACCTTGTATTTCGACTACAGGGTCTTTCAGAGAGTGACTCCCAGACTGAACCCATACATTTCCTGAAACTGGCCTCCAATTGGTCTATAGAAACCACTGGGGCCCTGCCCCCAACAAATCAGATTAGAGGCGCAGACAGACGATAACAAATGGACAGGAAAACGTGCTTTGTCTGAGGTTTGGCCCTATCTGAGCCACGGAATTTAAGAATCTGGAGGCCAGGCCGTGTTCAAAGATTTGAGGCTAGTGCACTTCCCAGTGAGGGAAGGGGCAGAGGTCAGATCAAAGTGGTAGCTCAGTTAGGGGGAAAAGAGCAGAAAACAACTGCTGGTTCATGGAGCAGGTGACAAGTAATAAAGGAGGATGGGTAAGGACCTCAGCACTACAGAAGCAGCTTAGCCTGAATGCCAGTGAGGGAGGTCAGAGGGGCAAGCAGAGGTTACCAGCACCAAAAGGCACTCTCCAGCTCGGGCCAAAACAACTGTCTCCTGGATCATGTAGGGTCCTGGATACCCCAGTGGCTCACTGTCTTAGACTCACCATCATATCAAGCCATGTTTAAAACCTCATTTCAGGGATACTTGTGTGGCTCAGCGGCTGAGTGTCTGCCTTTGGCTCAGGACCCTGGGATCAAGTCCTGCATCGGGCTCCCTTCAAGAAGCCTACTTCTCCCTCTGCCTGTGTCTCTGCCTCTTTCTCTGTGTCTCTCATGAATAAATAAAATCTTAAAAAAAAAACCAACACCTCATTTCAAATGTTCGCTAAAATCCTTTTCCATAGTGCCTTCTTAAGGGTACAACTCTACATCATAGAGACCTAAGACAGAATCTTGCTTCTCCATCTGCTTGGCTATGCAACCTTGGACAAGTCAGTTGACTTCAGCTCACAATACACATAGCACTTAACATTGTTGTGAGAATTAGAACAGATACTCTATGCAAAGTGTTTAGCACAGTGCCCAACACACGACTCTTCCTCCAGACATTTCATGCTCTCTTCCTCTTTATGCTGGCTCCCTCCCAGAACATCTTCTCAGATCTCCATTGGTTTATACACAACTATTCCCTAGCTCGCTGGAATCTGGGTTCATGGCTCCCCAACCCTGCAGTTCCCCAGAACGCTGTCTTGTCAGAGTACTCATCACACCGTACCGTTTCTCCCCATCTAACTGTGTGATCCTCTGGACCTTGAGCTCCATAATGTCAGCAACCACATGTACCTTTTTGCTGGGCTAAGCACCAAATTTGGGAAGTGGCGGGCACATAGTACGTATCTAGTATATCTTTGCTGAGTTATAAATGATTGAATGAGTTCAGGCTCTAGATCTTCCATGATCTCTCAGATCATGTTGAGTTCTCCTTTTTTCAATTAACTATTTTCCATGATAATATTTTATTTCTTAATTATACCCAGATTCATGGTATTGTTTATGCCCTGAATGTATATAAGTATACCACAATCAAAATATTTTTAATTTTTTATTGCCTCGATGCTACCCCTTCCACACTTAGCAGCGGGTCAATGAACCCTCAATGCATTAAATTAGGTTCATGATTTTTGGTGGATCAGTTAAACTTTGTGTATCTCGGTTCCCTTCTCTGTAACATGGGAAGGCTATGTTACATAAGCTCTGAATACCTTTGATTTTATGCCTGAACTAAAAGGAAAAGTCAAGTATGATTTACTACTCAACATGTTGATATACAGCACAGACCCACATGCACAATCTATCTTCTTATCATTTGTAATTAAGGCACCAATAAAATATCAAAAAGCAAGGACTCCCAAATCAATCCCATACCCAAGGAAAGAACTGCGTTTCAATTTGGAAGGGCACTCATTTTTCTAAGCATCTGTAAAGACCCAAATCTGCTTATGCCAAGGATAGTTTCAGCATGAAAGATATAAAGTAACATACTCGCACACACAAAACCTACTTTTTTAAAAAAGAGAGAAATGTGGCAACCAGGTGAAAGGAACAAGGTAATTTCAAAAATCCTAGCTTTCTCTTGGCAGGGGATTTGGGTAATCGCTTGCCAATTGCTGGTTACTACTGCCAAGGACCAGGACTGCTGTGTTCAAAATTGCTGGCAATGGCCACCTATTGTTTGTGAATTTCTGTCTTAGCAGGGACTCTGCAGAGAGGCTACTCATGTCAGCAGGGAAGCAGAATTGGCCAATACTCCCAGTGGTCATCACTGCTTAATGCAGAGAAGTCACAAGAGAACAACTTGAGACACCTATGAAAATTTCCCTGAAAAACTTCCTGACTCTTTAGCTAGCATGTATGTGTGTAGAAAGATAGATCTTCTGAAAAATAAATCAAAAAATAATATTAGTAATTATTCACTCTCATCACTGAACATTTACAAAACCACAGCTTGCAGTCTGCTGGCTTCTCTTGCTTGGCGGGCAGTCTATTCATTTAAGCAGGGTGGTAATACACCACACAATAGCTCACACAACTAGATAAAAGGATCCATTGGGAAATTTTGGTTCGGTGAGCTCAAATATAAACACTTTGGCATCTCTTTTATGGCTTAATTCCCTAGTGTTATCCACT
The DNA here is from genome assembly GCF_905146905.1 of Nyctereutes procyonoides. Taxonomy (NCBI): domain Eukaryota; kingdom Metazoa; phylum Chordata; class Mammalia; order Carnivora; family Canidae; genus Nyctereutes; species Nyctereutes procyonoides. The sequence continues at coordinate 19,274,270 of NW_026575041.1, read as the reverse complement.
AAATACCATAGAAAATGAAAACAAAAATTGGCTTTTAATTCTTGAAGGTTTTTCCACTTTCTGGTCAAAAGGCAAAACAATCTCGAGTCTCTGGAGTATTTCTGAACTCTTGAATTTACAAGCTGTATGATTTGGGCACATGTATAAAACTCTCTAAGCTTCAGTGTCCTCATCTATAAAATGCAGCTAATCATAATACCCTTCTCTAGCTTGTTGGCATTAAATGAAATGAAAGCATATGTGTAAAGCAGTTCCTATTACTAAAAAATGTTGGCTGTCATTTATCTCTCTGTCCATGGTGTATCGGACAGAAACACAGGCTCTGGAGGCACTGAAATCTGACCTTGAGTCCTGATCATGATGTTTACTAACTCAGTGATTCTGGCAAGAATGATCCTGAGCATCATTTTCTTTAGTGATAAATTGGAAACAATAATACTAATATCACAAACTTTAGTGTGCTATTGTGAGTCTGAAATAACTGCTGTTAACTATGCTTGGCAAAGATATACCAGAATATAAATTGCCATACCATTATCGTCACCATCATCAATCTGTATTTTCACTAAGTGCCCAAATCATAACATTCTCATATTATCTTCTTCTACCATTACCTGAGATCCACAACACAATCTTTCAACCTGCTGGAGCCACGTAACTGATGAAGAGAGAAGGTACTTCAATGACAGGCTGATGGTGAGTAAAAATAAAATCTTAACCTCTAATATAATAAAATCAAGTGATTTCTCTAAAATTAAAGCAGCAAAAAAACATTTTGAATGGGTTTCTTGGTTTGAAATATTCTTATATACAACTAGATCTCTGCATGTACCAAAATATGGTTGATTGAATGTCCTAAATCAAAAATGTCCTGATAGGGGAACAATGCTTAAGGATAAGAAAAATGTGAATGAGTGTATGAGGAAGTGAGTATCCAATAATATCTACTACCTTTCCAAGATGAAAAGGCAATGATGACATTTTTAGGCATTTACAACTATTCTGCACATAAAAGAAGTATTCTCTAATGGGGTTTTCAGGAGTATACAGCATGAGAACCAGACAGTTAGCATTATGATCTTGGCAGGTTAATTAGCCAGACTTTCCTTTTTAAGCAATTGACTTAATATACTACATGAAGAGAATATAAGCTTGATGCCAACACTCACTGGTCATTGCTGCCGATGCCAACTTCCCTCACTTCAGTAATAAATTCTAAATTCCATACACATGTAGCCAGTCTTACACTTTAAGAAAAGCTTTGGTTTAAATCATGCTTAAAATATTTTCCTTTTAGTAAAGAAATCTTTTTTCCTTCTCTTCTCTCCTTCCTTCCTAAAACAAAAACAAAAAGCTGTCTTTGAAAACATCTCTTACTAAGGTAATTCAAAAAAGTTACCTAAGTTTCCAGGGAAATTTAGGCAAGAATCTACATGCCATGTCTTGTGAACAAATTAATTTTAGGAATTGCATGTAGCTTTGAAAATAAAGACCCTAAAAGCTAAAGTTATCACCATCAGATTCAGAGAGAAGACATGAACTTTTTCAAGTTTAAACAATATTGTCTTGGTAATTTCCTTTGTCTGTTCTTTTCCTCAGGGAAAAGTGAAAGATAATTCAAGAACTAGCAAGGCAGGCTAAGATCGTCCTTGCATTTAACCAGAAGAGCATTAGCAAACAACTGTAACTGAGAGAGAGTTCCATAAAATCTATATTCCCCAGGGTGGATGTTCTGTGGGGATGAATCAGTACCCAAAGACCGCAACCAGCATTGATCAGAAAAGCCCCTGATGTGACAGAATAAAACAGATTTCATCTCCATTTTCCTGAGCAGCAAATCAAGGCTAAGTCACATGTCACTGATCCACAAGTGTTGGACATGGGATTAGATTCAGATATATCCAATATGTCTAAATAAAAAGCCTGTGATTTGAGCGGAATATGTATTGCCTCTCATAGCATGAGACTAATAAAGTGATTTCTAAGATCTCATCAAGAGCAAATATTCCATAAGTCAAGGACCCGAACACTGCCCTTAAGATCTCAGCCACCAGGGCCTCTGCTCCCACAAGGCAGAAGATACCCCTGGCCCTCCTTCTGCTATGCCTCTCCTCATAAAACCTGGAGCCTGAGAAGCCAAGGAGATATGCCCAGTTGGTGTCTGCACATGCCCATCCATACACATTCTAAGGCTGAGATTCGAGACAGACCAAACACTAGTTCTAGGCATTCTGGAATTCTCTGCCCAAATGACTACCTGGCCTGTTGCTAAGGCCTGAGTGAGTGTCTTTGCTGGATCCATTCCTCTAGGACAGATCATGCCTGTCCAGTGCTGAAGACTGAGGATTGGTTACGAGGAGCTGTTCACAGAGGGGTGGAGCATGGGAGAGTAGGAGACCAGAGCTTGGACACATGGCCTAGGGTGTGAGGGACACATGCACATGGGAGTGAGCCGGGGGTGAGAAGAGAAGCTGGGCATGAGTAGGCGGGTAGGCAGGACCTACTCTCCCAGCTCCACCTCGTGGTACTCACAGGACTTAGAGAACACTAGTTTCAAATCTGGCCTTTCAGATTTGAATATTGATCAAATTGGAGGATGGAACACATTTTATTAACAATTTTTTAACTTGACTTATTACTTTTAAATATGTATACTTGTACATGGCTCCTATTTGTTCTTGATCTCAGACCTGCAAATGCCAATGTCATAGGCATATTTCATTGGGCTGGTGCAAAGGATTGCTGCTTTTAGATTTGCACTAACACCCTATAACAATCACAGGATTTTGCATGAAAACAGTAATTGGCAGCATCTCTTGAAGGAAGAGATCTGGACATTTCAGTGCAGTATTCTGGATTCAGTCATCCTTTGGGATTAAATAGCTGCAGCCTTTTAAACAGGGAGGGAATGTCCAGTTGGCCACATTCAGTGGTTGAAGGTAAAGCTTCCCTGGAACTGTATAGCCAATGTCCTGTTTTCCACACCCGGGCCCATTTCATTCCCTTACATTAGCTATCTGCCCATCTGCCCATGTAGACTTCTGAGCACTGGACCCCTGATGTGAAGAAACCTTTAGGTATCAGCTGAATCACCTCATCTAACAGGATCATCTGGGGGAGATTAATCTAATCGAGCTGGTTTTCTGAACAAGTCAGTGTCATTTGGCGTGACTGAAGATCTAACCCACGTCCTCACGATTCTCACACTTAAGACAAGAACATGCAGTAATCATCACTTGAATTGGAAGAGAAATCTCTTTAACTGTCTGTCTTTTTTCAGTTCAAGGCATGCCAGACAAGCAGTTAGTGAAGGGAGTCCTTCCTGATTGTGCTCACAGGAAGAAAATTACCCCCTTAAAAGTCCTTGTTGAAAAATAATGAATCCAGCGGCACGTGGGTGGCTCAGTTGGTTAAGCGCCTGCCTTGGGCTGAGGTCATGATCATGGGATCCTGGGATCAAGGCCCTCACGGGCTCCCCAACGAGTCTGCTTCTCCTTTTCTCCCTCTGCCCCTCCTCCCCTTGTGCTCTCTTCCTCTCTCTCTCTCTCTCTCTTTCAAATAAAATCTTAAAAAAAAGAAAGAAAAATAATGAATCCAAACAATGAGAATATCATTAGTACTCTCATGTCAAAACCTTAAGCTTTAAAAGAAGGGCAATGCTATTTGTGGTTCACTGTGTACAATCATTTTTTAACCTTAATATTGAAAACTCTATAGTGACTCTAATTTCAGTTAAGATCAAAAAGTACTAGCATATGGTATATGAAAGCAAAATTAATTATGGCCTCAACATCCCTTCTTAGCTCCTTCTCTTCATCATGTATTAATCTTCTGGGTACTGTTGTACATGTTAAAATACAGCAAATGAATTGCTGTTAATATGCTGTTGCCAGGTTAAAGTACTAGAGAATGTGAAGATGTCAGAGAACAAATCCCAGAGAGGAATGAAACACTGTTTTCCTTAGCTTATGATTACCATACAAATAGACTCCTTCTGAATTTAAATTAAAATGACACACAAAAAAACCTTTACATTCACTTATGCACAGTGACAAAGATGGAAGGGCAGACATTCTGCACACCATAGCTCCGGGGGTACTTTCACCACAGCTACGGTTTCACATGCAAAAACACAATCCAACAACACATTCTTCGCTTTGAAACTTGGAAAGTATCTTGTTGCACAACATTATAGCAGATGACATTTCTTGAATTAAAAGCAAAAATCTGTTATCTTCAACCACAGGGAAAAGTTATTATAAACAACGTATGGAAAAATCTAACAGGCACGTGGAAAGAGGAGTGGGGAAAAAATAACAATTTCTCCAAGTAGAGTTGTGAATGTTTCCAGGATTAAAAGCTTAATTTTGGAAATGTCTGGTCACATCCAACTATCAGTTCTAATCTCAAGATGGAAAGGTTATTTTCTAACCAACAACAACATGTCCTGAGCTTGCTCTGAAATGACTTTGCTATATGGCTGTGGAACTCCCATGCCTGAGCAGGGAACAGGCTACCTTTATAGAGAGGCTTGGCAAGCAAATTCCCAGAGCAACCCAAGACAGCACAGAAAAGCATGTGCCTGTGTATTTTGTGTACCTTTGTGTATACCTTGTATTTTCTCTCTCTGACCAACTTGCCAACATCTACACAATTTTCGAGATTGAGTTCCAGTTCACAACTTTACCTACTCCTTGGCCTCTTGGTTTAGAAGGTTAATATACAGCTTCTAGACAGAGTGAGTCAAATTTGGACATCATCGTTATCTCTGAAAACTCTGGCAAATTGATTCTTTCACTAGTTCACCCATCCATTCTGCATTCGTTCAATGAATATTGGCTGAATTCCTACTATTACTGCCCCTGTTCAAGGCAGAATATACAATGGTCAACAAAAGACAAAAGCTCTGCCTTCATGGAGATTCCATTCTAGTGGGGGAAATAAAAAACAAGAAAAATAAACAGATTACATATATACTTTGTTAGCTAGTGATAAGTGCTAAAGAGTGAAAGAAAGCACCCAAGAACTAGGAATTACAATAGCATATGGGGGCAACCAGGAAAGGCTATGTTAGCTTTACAGGAGGAAGGCCCTGAAGGGAGCTAGCAATCTAGTCACGTGGGGATCAAGGGGAAGAGTGTTCCAGGCAGCAGAGCCAGCAGGAGCCATGGCCCAGAATGTGCCCCAATGCTCACATGACATAAGGAGGGTGATGAAGAGTGAGATGTGAAGGGGGCAAAGAGGGAGAAGATTGGACCTGTCCCTGTTAAAAGTTTAGCTCTCACAATGTGACTTACTTCCTAAGTTGGGGGAGGCAGGTCAGATGGTGACAGGCACAGTCTGTCCTTGTCATATTTGATTGAAACTTATAACGGATGGTTCTTTCTTTCTTTCTTTCTTTCTTTCTTTCTTTCTTTCTTTCTTTCTTTTCTTCTTTCTTCTTTCAAGATTTTATTTATTTATTCATGAGAGACACAGAGTGAGAGGCAGAGACACAGGCAGAGGGAGAAGCAGGCTCCCTGAGGGGAGCCCGATGTGGGACTCGATCCCGGGACTCCAGGATCATATCCTGAGCCAAAGGCAGACGCTCAACCACTGAGCCACCCAGGTGTCCCTCTATATTTATTTTTGAAAAGAAACCTAGTGTCCTCCCCACCAACATCCTCTGAGAAATGTGTACATTTTAATGTTTAACTGGGCACTGTATACCCTGAAACCGAATCATCTGAGATTCTTCTCCCCACAAAAATGAAACAATTAGCTTCACAAAGAGTACCTCCCTGAGTGTATCACAGGGTTGGCTTATAATTATTCTTGTTCTGACAAAGAACCTAGGATGTTGGAGAAATTAAAGCCATAAAGGGTAAGGAGCCATTTGTTCAGTATGAATCAACAAAAGTGAGATGAAATACCTCAAAAACTATACTGAAAGTCCACATTTAGTGAGTTGTGATGGGCAGACCCTGCTTACCTTGAGATATGATGTGCTGTTACTGCTCTTGTATTCCCAGGATTGAGCGCAGTACCTGATACAGAATTTTCCATATGTGTTTGTTGAATTAATTAGTTTGTAATTAATACATAACACAAGGCACAATATCATCAGCTCATTAAAGGCCAGAGAATGTTGAATTTATTGATGATTAGTTCATGATACAGACTGAATTCATAAGCACACAACACATTACTTAAAAAATTTTGTTCTCAATATAAGGTTTATAGACATCTGACTACCTTTACTACCATTTTTTCCTTTATTTTAACTATCAATACTATGGTTGGCCTTCCTTAAAAATAAAGGATCTAAGGAGGATAGTTTCATAACCTAGATTTGTCCATTGCTTTTTATTCTGAGGTAGAAGATTCCAATTCCAGAGAATTTTTCTAACAAGTTCCCTAGGTAGACTCTCATCTTGTGAAAGATGTTATTCTAAGCCTATCACAGATAAAGTATGTGAGAGTTTTAATATTGTGAAGTATCACATAAATTACAATTATGACTGCAATTATTATTCTGACATCTATTAGCAAAGACCAACTCCCATATTTTTCCTGTTTATGAAAGTAGAAGGTGTTTTCCCAATAATTGCCTGCTTTCTCCCCCACATATCAAATCACATTAACATTAAATATAATAGGAGGACAGTGACAAGGTCACCGTGACATTGTTTTAACCATGGCCACATCTTTAACCATTTCTGTTCATGTAAAGTAAGACTTGGCCCAGAATTGATGCTGTAATACCTAAAGTGCTTTCATAACCTAGGATAAACTGATTTAAAAAGTGACTAATGACCCCTTAATTTGCCTTTATGAACACTTAGGAAATTTCTAGTACAGTGTGCATTCTGACAACTTGTAGACTATGTCAATATAAGATCTATATTAATTCCTCAGAGACAAGTAAATCCAGAGATGACATTTTGAGAACAGTTCAAATGTCAAATGGGAGTTTAAACAAAAGCAACTAGTTGAGAAAATTTCAGGCATATTTGGATTTCAGAAAGCTGTAAGCGCTTTTTTGTTACAAAAGGAATTCAGAAATCCCTGTGCAGTATCAATAAGTGACATACATTATCCAAGGCTTGCTTTCTCTTTCTTTCTTTCTTTCTTTCTTTCTTTCTTTCTTTCTTTCTTTCTTTCTTTCTTTCTTCTTTCTTTCTTTCTTCCTTTCTTCCTTTCTTCCTTCTTTCTCTTTCTTTCTTTCTTTCTTTCTTTCTTTCTTTCTTTCTTTCTTTCTTTCTCTTTCTTTCTTTCTTCTTTCTTTCTTTCTTTCTTTCTTTCTTTCTTTCTTTCTCTCTCTCTCTCTCTCTCTCTCTCTCTCTCTCTCTCTCCTTAGGGCATTCCCATGTGGAAAGCACTCTTTTCGGAATGAATAATAATTGTCTCATTCCCCACTGTACCCTGGTGCCTACCTTAGTACCTGGCACACAGTAAGTGCTCAATAAACCACACTAAATGCTGAATACATAAATGAGTAAATAGATGAGGAGTTGGTAACAACATTTTTCCTACTTTGAAGGATCGTATTTTCTTTTAATACAAATACCAGCACTATACTATGCTATGCTATACTATACTATACTATACTATACTATACTATACTATACTATACTATGAATGGCCTTAAAAATTAACAAAACAGGGGATCCCTGGGTGGCGCAGCGGTTTGGCACCTGCCTTTGGCCCAGGGTGCGATCCTGGAGACCCGGGATCAAATCCCACGTCGGGCTCCCAGTGCATGGAGCCTGCTTCTCCCTCTGCCTGTGTCTCTGCCTCTCTCTCTGTGTGACTATCATAAATAAATAAATTAATTAAAAAAATTTAATAAAAAATTAACAAAACACTTATTTAGTTTTGCTTCCTTTTGCTGGAGGTAGCCTGGAAGGCACAAAAGTACCCCAGCAAAAAATAAATAAATAAAAGTCACTGCAGAGCCACCATCACTTTATTTGGTTAAGTCTAAGTAGACACAAAAAATGAAATTGTGCAATTGTAGAGAAAACCCTAGCAACTGTGACCTGTGTCTAAAGGTTTGTTTTAGGACAAGGGGATGCCCAATGAGAGCACTGCTTTGAAGATACACCAACAATCTGAAGGGACACAAATGACTAGAACCCAAAAGGTTTTCTAATGGTCAATGATAAAACCTTCATAGCTTATACGAATTATGTAACAGGAATCTTATCAAAAGAAATTTCACTTACTTTCTTATTGTCTATGATTAATTTCAAAGAAGTGGGCTTTTTAAAATAGTTTGTTTATAGCAATTTTCTCTTAAGAGAAATGGGTCAGAGCTGTATGATCCCACCCCGCCCTTCCCCCCCCCCACAGTGTTTATACAGAAACAGCCTCTTCACCAATGCAAGCAGTACAGGAGAAGAGAAAACCAGCATGTGACCCCAGAAATGCCACAAAGCCTGGGGAAGGACGCTATGGCACTTTCTCCCTGTGGGAGGAGCCCTCAAGGTCACCCTTTTGAGCCTACTGGTTCTCAACCTACTTACTATTCTAATACCTTATTTATATGATGTCTCAGCAGATGAGAAGCAGCAAATTAGAAAGCAGAGCCCTGGAAGAGAGAGGCATACTGATAACAGAAGTGAGTGCTGGCAAGCTGAGTGCAAGTAAGGAGACCCAAACAGTACTACATGTGATGGCCCCAGACAGTAATTAATAGTCCAAATGGAAACCCTATATCCATGACAGGTGACATAATTTGCAGAGCCCAGTGCAAAATGAAAATGCCAAGCCCCTCATTCAAAAAAGTATTAAGAATTTCCAGACAATGACAGCAGAGCATTAAACCAAGCATGTGGCCCTTCTGAGCACGGGTCCTATATGACTGCATAGGAAGCATGGCTGTGAAGCCAGACCAGCTTGTATCCTCATATTCAGCATGAGAGCCTGAGAAAGTGAAAGACACAGATAACAGGCTATGAAAAGCAGCACAGAAATATAGTTCTTTTTAAAATTGTTGTTTTGGTCCTTAGGATGTTGAATTTCAGTTATCTGGGAAAACCACTTGTGTATAATTCCTCCATCTCAGGAGCTACCATATATCATTACAATTCCAACATGCGCCTTCAACGACCAGTTCAGGGTTCTCCCTCAACCCAGGTTTTTCCTTTGTTGAAGTGTTTTTGTCTGAAGTGTTTGTTCTTTTGGATCTGAGCATTTCCTATTTCCTCATGTTCCTCCCATGCCTATGCACAGAATCCAAAATCCATAAAGGCTTATTAAATCAGAGAGAGATGAAAGCACAAAGTCATTCACTAGTCATTATAACCCAGCAATGCATTAATGGATATCCACTGAATACATGTCCACTATTTCTAAACATATGCATGTAAATATAAATCCACTGACTATATTTGATTAAGGTCTGATGGTGAGACTTTGGAGACTCTGACTATCAAAGCCCACTTTACACTGAAAGTCATTTCATTGGGCACTAAAACTACTTAAATACTAAAATTACAGAAATATGTCCAAATCTAGTTTCATAATAAACCATTTTAATAAATATCCCTATTTCCCGTGCATGAATATCATTTCTTCAAGAGGAAAGCATTTCTCACTATGACAGAAAACAATTTAACTAAGTAAAAAATGAACAATTTAGTATGTACATAGCAAAGATGAAGTATGTCTTTATAAAATGGGAGATTTTACAGAGAAGAGAAATTAACTTAAGTGGTAGGAGGTAAAATTGGATTTGTCTTGCTTAACTGCAATGGCACCATATTTAAAAATGGTGCATTGGCAAAGGCTCAGCACTGTCGGCCTGTAATTGTCTGTTTCTAATGTGACGGATTTATTTTACATCTCCTCGCTCATGTTCTCGGATGTTTTCCTTCCCAAAACAACCAATAAATATTATAACCATTTATTATTGCCAGAAAAAAGTCCCATAAAGAACCTTAATATTATTTACTTAATCTCTTCATTTTAAAGCTGTGTGACAATAGCAATAAATAACAGTTGATGGTGAAATGATTCTAGACTATGAGATCTTAAAGGGTAGGGTCCTTGTGTTATCAGTCCCTACCTCTACCTCTGTGGAGGTACTTAGCAGAGTACCTGGTATACTATAGGCACTCATAAAACATAAATATGTAATATATATCTGAGACCTCCAACACATTTAATCAGACATACTCTTCATCAGTTTTCAAGAAAACAAATTCTGTTGAAAGGCAAGAATTTTGAGTGCATTTAATATTAACTATAATAGTTAATATTTATTGAACATTTTGTATAGACAAGACTAAGCTAAATACTTTATAAAATACATTAACCCATTTAATTCTTACAACTCATTATCTCCATTTTACTAAAGGGGAACCTGAACCACAAGAGGTTAAAAACTTGTCCATTGCCATATGGTTGGTATGTGAATAAGATGGGGCTCCCCTCCAAGAAGAAATCCATGCTTCTTATGGGTATACTGTGTGAATCTCACAGAGTGAATTCCTGGTGGACAGGTGGCTATCATGCACATCTTGTTCAATAGGCTAAGGATAAGCAGAGTTGTCTAAAAGACTATAATTCACTTTTCACAGAATTGTTGGCCAATTTTCCTGTGGAATCCTATAGATAAAATATAAAACAGTAAATATCTACCTAAGAACTATTAATAAAGAAAGACACGGCTTAATCCAAGCACATGCTGGAGACCACAAATATTTTAGGTCATGACCCACAGAATTTCATAAATGAAAGAGAAAAGGTAGTGGTCAACGTTCAAGCTAATGTAGATGAAAAATCCCAGAAATAACATGATTTATAATGACAAATAACCTTTCACTGATCTCTCCCCTAATTACCAAACCTACAGGCCTCTTTCAGTTTTCAGCCTTTGTGCATCAACCAATATTAGAGAACATTTATTCTTTCTGTGCTTCTCCCCTGCTTGGCTTTCTACAGCAATAGTCTCTTATGGCTCCTTCCTTTCATAAAGAGAAACCCATTTCAAGCTCTGATGGCAGTTATGTGTTATTACTACAAGGTATGTTCTTAAGGGCAAAGAGCACAGCTAAGTTTCACTAATACCAGACCCAGCCATCAGAAAGTCCTTAGGATCAAGCCTATCAGAGCTTGTCTGTCTGTCTGTCAGCTGTTTCGTGCACACAGTTACTGTCTTAGTCCATTCAGGCTGTCATAACAAAATACCATGTTTATGAGGCTGGGTGGCTCATAAACAACAGAAATTTATTTCTCATAGCTCTGGAGTCTGGAAACCCAAGGTTAAGATGCCAGTAGATTTGATGTCTAGTGAAGGCCCACTTCCTTGGTTGAAGACTGCACCTTCTATCTGTGTCCTTAAATGGCAGAAAGGGAGAACAATCTCCCTGGAGTCTCTTTTACAAGGGTGTTCAGTCTATTGCTGAGGGTGTGGCTCCACCCTCATGATGTAATTATTTCCCAAAGCCTCACATTCAAATAGCATTGCCTTGGTGATTTGATTTTAACATATGAATTTTGGAGAGAGATCAGCATTCCCCTACAGTCCTCAGTTTTATAGCTCCTCAAGTTCGCCACAGCCAGAGATTACTTCTGAATCCCAGCAACAAATTCTTGGAAGAGAGACTATCGATCCTAGTATCAAGGAAATAAGGGTTGAGGGTTAACACTCAGAAAAAAAAGGGATAATCTTGTAGGTTGGTCAGATATTTCTAAAGTTATTTACAACAAAGTATCTTCCCTGAGAGGACTCTTCACTTCTCACATTCTCAGGGTCACCAAGTCCTGGATAATTATTTCTACATAGTCTTTCCCATACATATATTCCTTTTCTATAGTGACATGGTCCTTGATAGACTCCAGGACTTAGTCAGAGTTAGAGATGGTCTCAGGACCCTCCACAGCAAATAAATATCCTTTCTCATACCAACTCTCCATCAGTGCTAGGTTGAAATGGATGCAAAGTGTGGGCATAGTACGGAAGGCTGTTATAATCAATTAGTGATGTCTGTGATGGGGAAAAACAGTGTCAGCACGTGAGATGTTGATGCTTTTGACTCAGGTTCTGATTCTTTGTTGACAGATGAGGATTCTGAGGCCTACAGAAATAAGGTAAACTTGCTCTAAGAGAAGTTAGTGGCAGTGGTCGGGCAAAAATCTGGATAACCCAACTACTACTACTAGTGCTCTTTCCAAGGCATCTTGCTATTTTATTCTTGGGAAGTAGACATATCTAAAATAGAGAGAGGGGCTTCTAGGAGAGCCCCATCACAGTCCACTTTTCAGCCACAACCTAGTCACATATATGGAAGTCAGCAGGGCAGAGGGACAGTCTCACAAGATGAAAACTTAATTGATAGGTAAAGTGTTATACTTATTTGTAGTTTGATATCACCAACCGCCTAAGGCCTTAACCATACAGTGTGGATGCTGATTTAGCTAAAGCATTCTACCCATGAAAACATCGTCATTTAACATTTATTGAGAGTTTACTCAGTACTTTTTAAGCTACTTTACACGTATTAACTCATTTAATCTTGGTGGCAAGCCAATTCATTAGTTACTATCATTACTCCCATTTTCACAGAACAAGAAACTGAAGCTCAGAGAGGTTATGTAAAGGGCCCAATATCACGTAGCTAAGGAGTGGTCAAGTTGGGATTCATATGCAAAGACATCTGATTCTAATGTCCAAGCTCTTGAGCATTACTCCACTTGGTTTCTCTCCTTTCCAGCGTTATTATGAAGCCTAACTATGACAACACATAGCAAAGTGCTTAAAAAACATTTGTCAGTTTCTAACAACATGACATGACTGCCGAGATGCCTGGGTGGCTCAGTGGTTGAGTGTCTGCTTTTGGTTCAGGTCGTGATCCCAGGGTCCTAGGATCAAATCCCACAGCAGGCTTCCCGGAGGGAGCCTGCTTCTCCCTCTGCCTATGTCTCTGCCTCCCTCTCTGCGTCTCTCATGAATAAATAAATAAAATCTTTTAAAAAAACATGACATGACTGCCATCAATAACTTACTACATGTTGGTTTTGGAATTTTGTTAGAGTTTCATGTGCTTTCCTAGAATAATCTACCTCTAGGTTAATAAAATTTATAGATTTCTGAAACACATATATCTTTTTGTAAGAATGTCAAGAAGCTAGGAACAAAGTCATACAAAGATGACAGAAAATCACAAGGCCAGAATATAAAGTGGTAACAATACTAAAACTGGACTTTGGCTCTCAAGGTTAATGATGAGACTACATTTCACCTGGTAGTAACTTCTCATGTAGAAACTTTCAGTACTTTGAAGGAACTGTGCTTCCAGAGAATCGGCTTTAAAAGACTAAGAAATGACAAAATTAACAAGACTCATGAGATCCGGATTTGTGAGGGACACTGAATGCCAGTCAAGAGTAACTTCCATGTGGCCCCACAGGCCCCAAGGAGTATGAGAGCACCATCAGAGGATGATCTTCCAGAAGTCCTGAAATACTCAGAGTGATGTAATGTCACACCAGTTTCTCATCAAAACCCCTAGCCCTTTCAGAACTACCAAATAAATAAACTTAAGTAGAACATAAGTACTGCAAAATAAAATAAAAACAAACTATTTAACTAATGCCAGGCTTGACTAGCATAAAAATTGCTAGAAGTTTTAATATTTGGTCTAGTAAGCAGAGCACTGAACTAGGGATCTGTGACCCTTACCTCTCCGCACTACCCTCAGCCCTTTATGAGAGCTCAATCTTCCCATCTGTACCCCGAGACTGCATCTTATAGTAGTTTCCTAGGGCTGCTGTAACAAAGTACCACAAACTGGATGGCTTTAAACAATAGAAGTTTATTCACCCATAGCTCTGGAAGCCAGAAGTCCAAAATTAGGGTGTAGGCAGGGTCATGCTCCTTCTGAGGACTCTAGGCCTTCTAGGATCCTTCCTTATCTTTTCCTAGTTTCCAGTGGTTGCTGGCAGTCCTTGTCATTACTTGGTTTGTGATGTCATTACTCCTATGTCTCCAACTTCACATGGCTGTCTTCTGTGTTTGTGTCTCTGTGTCTAGATTTTCCTCTCCTAATATGGATGCTAGTTACTGAATTAGAGTCCACCCTAATCCAGTATTACCGAATTTTAACTTGATTGTATCTGCAAAGACCCTCTTTCCGAATAAGATCACATTCATGAGCACAGGGGAATTAGGATTTCAACATCTTTTTAGGGTGGGGAGGACACAATTCAACCTGTAAGACACCTGTTTTGAAGTGTGCACCTAATCATCTGCAAGATTTCCTAGATCCAAAGTTCTAGGCTCATTAAAGTGTTTATTGAATTTGCTCCCATTTTTCAAATTAGATAGCCTTTGTCTTTAGCACTATGGATCATTAATCAGACAAACCCTAGTTTTGCGCCGACCAGCTGGGTGACCCTGGCAAGTTGCCCACGAGTCCAGGGCTCCAGTTTCTTAAGCTAAGGGAGATGATACCAGCATGGCTGGGGGCACAGAGCAGACCTGTGCTTTTGGAGAAGGTTCCTCTTCTCACCTTCCTGTCACATATCTGGGAGAGAAAGCACACACCCAGGCAGTATCCAGGAGTCTCCCTAATGATGGTGGCGAAGAATGTAGAGAAGCAAGCAGCGGTTTCAATTAAAATTCACTGTTTCTTTCAGAACAGAAGAAAGTAATAAACCAATGAAGTAAATTAGTGCTGTGGAATTAATGCCCAGATAGACGAAATAAAAGAGAAATTTATGACCTTAATCAATCTCTTAAAAAAATATATACATATATACAACTCCATCATCTGCTTTATTTACACCCTCCCAAATAATTCTCAGTAATTTTCAGCAGCAGCTTTGCCAGCAGCTGCTGGCTGTGTATCTAGGAGTGCCACCCCTCCTCCATGCCCCTTCCTGGTGGGTTAGCAGGACAGGGAGCGACATGGAAGACTGACCACCAGCCCCACTGAATGACCAACACCTCATCCCTTGGGAGGCACTTCTGAGCCTCTTACACAACTGGTGGGTCCCGAGCCAGGCAGCAGCATCATTCTCTTCCCTCCAGGACTGCCTGCTCAGTCCTCTGTCCTTTTACCAAAGTTCCCCATTCCTGATTGTCATTCAGTTTTATAAAATCCTTTTTCCAAGTAACAGTTGTATTAACTCAAAGATCTGAATCTCATAAATGGGTGAAACAGATACTGTTGCCCAACTAGCAATCCTGTCCATTGAAACTTGACTTAATTTGGCAGGGGCAGGGGCAGGTCAATGATTTCCTTCATATTATTAATGGGGCACCAGTTTTCACTTCACTAAGTCTTTCCAATCCTATGTTGTACCTAAAGATGGAGATCTGGGACACCAGTCAAAGTCCTCACAAATCTACCAGTCGGCTGGTCTTGTGAATGAACACTGCATACTTACAACGGATGCCAAAGACCTCAGAGAGCCTTCATCTAGGTACAGGACCACAGAATCCTCAGTGGAAGCGAAAGGATTTTTTTTTCTTTTTCATCTACCTTTATTTCAAGGAAAGAACAATCCCCGTATTTATCCATCAGAAGGCTGACATTAAGCAGAAATAGGATTTGGAGCTGTAAAAGTATTTTAAGGGAATAAACCCTGGGAACCTCAAATAATTTCTTCATGCTATCTTCTGAAAAATGCTGTTCAAAACTGACTCTAACAAAAATTCTGTTACAGCCAAATCCTCTCCAAATAATGAGCAGAGAAAAAGATAACTGTATGCACATTTATTATGTTTGAAGATTTGTTATTATTTTGTTCTTTTCCTAATGGATTTGATTTCAAGCATTCAGAGAGCCTTTAAAAAACAAAGAACCCAGAGTCAGAGGGCAGCTCTAGATTTCTTTCCATTTTTATTTCGTTGTATTATTAATGATACATATGCATGCATAAATATATGTAGATATAGGTATAGATGTACACACTTTTTTTTTAAGGTTAACAAATCCATCACACCTTCAAACCCAGTCATTCATTTTGTACAGGATGCTTTGGTAAGGGCCATATGGAAAAGAATCCTACAAAATATTCCATACTCATTCATCAGTTCTCAACCCCCAGGAGACATTCAACAATGCCAGGAGGTATTTTGACTGTCACAGCTATTGTCCTACTCAATAATGCAGAGGACAGCCCCCACCTTGAGACTTGTCCAATCCAAAACGTTGACAGCACTGAGGTTAAGAAACTCTGAAATTAGCCCTTACGATCTTAACCAGCACACAGACAAAATCAAGCCACAGGAAGAAGAGCCAGAGTCCACCACAGGAAAGACCATGTTCTCCCTTGTGATGGCCAGCCCTGACCAAGCCCTCTGCACCCTCATAATCCCCAACCCCCATCCTTCCAGCCCATACTTGTGAGTTGATCAAATGGGGAAACCCGCAGCCTCCCAGGGAACGTAATGACAGTGTAGGAAAATTCCCTTTGTCCTTGTTCATTTGGAGCACATTCACAGGGATGCAAAGGTCACTGCTGAATTTAAATAACCCCCCTGTGATAAATCTGCATGAGCCCGATTTGTTCTACTGGACTTGTTGGATTAAATGAACACAATTTAATGTTCTATAGGACAAGGCCTCCTTTCATGGCTGAAAGAAGGAGCGAGGGTGATTTACAGTTTCATACATACTCATTCGCTACATTATCTGCTTTGTGCCTGTACTTATGAATATCAACTCATCATCTAGCGGCCATTTCTACCCATTCAGGAGAATTTAGCTTTCCATTAGGAAGGAATAAGGAATAAGAGACGGTAACAAGAGATTGCCACAGCATTCAAGCTGAAGAAAAAGCACCAATATTTGTACCCTTGTCCCTCACCTTGTGTTTTTTTCTTTTTAATCTCTGGTTTTATACACAAAAGGTTTCCTTCTGGTTTCCAGGAAAAGGTAGTTTCCTAAGCAGATTACCAACAAACAGAGCCATGCATAAAGATAAGGATTAGGTTACTTAAGATACTAAATTATTTTTGAGTACCACTATCTTATGAACTAACCCTTTTTTTATAATGACATACTAATATCCAATGTTTGTTTATTCATTAAAATAGGTCTGACCTCCACTTAGGAAGAACTTCTGGTTCATTCCATATAATTGGAAACAATACAATTGCATTCAAACATTATATAATGCAGATTTTTATTAACCACAAGTCTTACGAATCAGTGATATTTTCTTCATGGATGATTAAAGAGAGTGGATTTTCATTTCTCTCCACTTCATAAAATACAAAGTATAAGCCAGGTTATGAGAGCTGATTTGGGGGGTGGGTAAAGAGACTACTTGGAATGCATAGTCACACCTTAAAATTCCAGCAATGTGAGGCAAGAGTGAATGGATAAATTATAAAGTGGGCTACCTTGTCCTCAGGTAAATCTCTCAGCACAGTGTTACCTCCCTCTTTTGTTTCGTTTGGGTACTGAAGTCTAGAGCCTTCTAACTAAGTTCTCCAGGAAAGCAACATCAGCCTCCCTTGGGAACTTGTTGGAAATGCTCCACCTCAGGAATCTGTAGCCTAACAAGATAGCCAAGTGATTATTATCATGTTGAAGTGTGGTTTAGACTTTTCCTTCTGTTACCTTTCCTGGTTATTTACCCACTATGTCTTATGCCATACGCCAAAAGACATGCTGATAGTATTTGGAGTTGATTAAAAAACAGAGGATGTTCAGTATTTTAATAAGCTATCCCTCCCATTTAAATAGGGAAAAATGTCTAAATCCAAAGATACCAATGGATGAGGGTAGAATTTGAGGTACCTCTGCAGCAAACACACTTATGAAGAGGAACTCTTCCTCTCTACCCACGTGGTGGGCAGTGCAGCTAGTCTACCCACACATAAAGCATATTGCAGTCAGGTTTATCCCAAGATGTTCACAGAAAGTCAGAGGGAGTTCAGCTTTCTCACCACTCAAACACAGATGGAGATGCCAGTGACCAAAGCATGGACCAAAAGGAGACATATGTCACACTGCAGGGAGGAATTCAGAAAGCCTAATGCCCTAGATAATCGATCGGCAGAAGATCTGGAAAAAGCAAGGATCACCTTCATAGACAGGGGCTTTCAGTGCAGCATATGCTAATCCTGGTTGTATGCTGAGCAGAGGCAAAGGAAAACAGAAAGGGATCTTTTTACTTATGTCTTTTTCCCTCCAAAAGTATTAAGTTGGCCTCCCAAAAGAAAGATATATAACCCAAGGCTTTTATTTTTTTTTATTCATCATAGTCACAGAGAGAGAAAGAGACGCAGAGACACAGGCAGAGGGAGAAGCAGGCTCCATGCACCGGGAGCCCGACGTGGGATTCGATCCCGGCTCTCCAGGATCGCGCCCTGGGCCAAAGGCAGGCGCTAAACCACTGCGCCACCCAGGGATCCCTAGCTCAAGGCTTTTAAAAATCCAAATATTGGAACGCCTGGGTGGATCAGTGATTGAGCGCCTGCCTTTGGCCCAGGGTGTGATCCTGGAATGCCAGGATCGAGTCCCACATCAGGCTCCCTACATGGAGCCTGATTCTTCCTCCGCCTGTGTCTCTGCCTTTCTCTGTATCTCTCATGAATAAATAAATAAAATCTTTAAAAAATATTTTAAAAAAACGAATAAATAAAAATCCAAATATCACCAAAGAGAGAGATACATATTTGTTACTTCTAATGTCTTACAACACTCCAGGCATTTATGAGTCTTTTTTTTTTAATTTTTTCATTTATTTATGACAGTCACACACACAGAGAGAGAGAAACAGAGACACAGGCAGAGGGAGAAGCAGGCTCCATACACCGGGAGTCCGACGTGGGATTCGATCCCGGATCTCCAGGATTATGCCCTAGGCCAAAGGCAGGCGCTAAACCACTGTGCCACCCAGGGATCCCTTGCGAGTCTTTTAAAATTCTTTTTCTAATGGTATAATGCCTCTCAAACTAGCTTAAGTAGCAGCAGATGGGCTTTCAAGGTCAGTTTAACTTGTTTATATTCCCAAGGTAGTTTTCTGGCTCTCTCTCTCTCTCTCTGCAGATGGACCCATTCTTCCGGGCCCACTTCAGATCTGAGAAGTCCTTGCCCCAGGCCCCCTCTGACATGCTACCCTTTCCACAGAGTTTGACCATTTATTTCTTATAAACTGCCTTACATTCTTTGCTAAAGTACATTGTATGTGTGATGGTCCTATTTTTCCCATGAGAATAAATTCCCTGAATGCAGAAACCATCTCATGCCTCTGTTATATCTGCCATCTTGCAATACCTGAGGTCTAAGACAGCAGTAGACAATAGTGCACAACACACTTTCTAAGCCTGAATGGAAGGTTCCAGTGCTATACAATATGTAATGAGGAAAAACATTGCTGCCTTTCAAGTATGCCTTCCTCAAAAGACAGCGGAATTGTGAAGTACCGTATGTGCCACTTACATAAACTTTATTCTAGTGGGAAATACAGGATGATTAATAATAGTAACACCAACAGCTAAAATCTAGTGAGTGAGTGCTCTACTAAATGCTGGCATGCTTGTACTGGGCTAAGTAGTTTCCATACTATAGATAGAACTAAAATAAACATTCTAAAACCCTAGAGGAACTACTCACACCTGTTCCCCAATTGAGACTGGATAACTAGTTAATGGCCACCTTGGATTTTGTTACAAGGGCTAGAAGCAAGCATTTGCGTTCCTGTTCACCCAAAGAGGCAAGTGGACACCAGCCTGTTGGGTGTCTCCAGCTCAGAACACTTTGGTAGGGCTCTGGTTACTTATGAGCTGAGGCATACATACACAAAGAAACTGCACTGGATTGAATTCAACTGCTTAGCATGGGTTCTCTGTACAGGTCAGAAAGGACCTCAGAGTGGTACAGCTTTTGTTTTTACTCTTTAGCCACAGAAATTACTGAGTTTTTAGTAGAAATTACTGTGGTTTTAGGTCTGGTAGGGAAAAAATAGCATTTTGGGGAGAGAATGCTATTCAGTAGAGCAATCTCTCCCCCTTCTTGGGTCTGGGACATCCGTTATCTTCCGCAAGCTGTGGAACATAAGTATTGACTTTATTTGACTATGCATTAAAAATCATTAAATCTTATTTATCATGTATCACATTGCCAAAGCAAAACAAAACTATAAATTTCAACTCGACCATTAAGGAAGGAATGAAAGGTCAGTTTACTAGAGTCTACATCAAGTTGAAAAAATCTAAAGCAAAGATCTTTAATAAGTATATTGGTTGGATGCATCTCCCACTTCATTAATAAAGAATGTTACATTAACATAACTATTTCAGACAAATGGGTTTAGAAAGACAGGAAGAAATGCTAAAGCGTGAAGTGTCTCTGTAGAGAGTTTTGAGAGCTGACTACAGACTGTTCATTGGCAGCGTTATACTCAGAGCAAGGTGCTTCACAAGAATTACACCAGGCTTGCGGTTCTGTGAATCTTAACAGAAATAAGTATAGTGGTAACATGATTCTTCCAGAGCTTTGTAGTTTACCAACAACTTTCAAACACATTACAACTTTCTGTCTTCATAAATAAACCTCCTATGTAGTAAGCAGTATCATTTTCATTTTACAGATAAGAACCTGAGGTCTAGGGAGAATGAATGATGTGTCCATAAGCAGAGGTAAGGAAGTCAAGATGGGGTACCACCTTTTATTGCATTTTCAATATTTCAGGCACTATGCTAAGCATTTCACATAGGACTCCTATTTTTCTTGCAACAATCCTTGCTGTGTAATAGATATTAGTCACTTTGTTAATTTCATGTACCTTTGGGTCCCAGGAAGGCTTGGGACCCATATCATACGTTTGTAACTGTTACTAGATTTTGTTTGGAAACTAGTAGGCACAATAATAAATGTTCAGTGAGTGAATAAGTGAACAAACAAAATCTAGTGTTTTCTTATCATGTGCTTGAGAATTACAAAGTAATGCTATGTATTTCTTTTAGACAATTAGAAAAGTTAGTCTAAAATGTCATTCCTGGCACAAATGGTTTTTTAAAATCTATGGCAAGGACAGAGAAATTATAAATGTAATTAAGGCTATTATTATGCATGATAGGCTAAATTGTGATAATACAAGAGTCTCTGAAAATGCATGCCAACTTCTAAAATCTGCATAAAATACAGCTTCAGTTACATGAGTCTCTATGTTCTTCTTTGCATGTAACGTACAGCCTACATTCTTCACATCCAACCCAAATTCTTCCATGTGACTTTATTCTAAAATCTTTTCAGTGGTCAGAAGAGGAAGAGAAGAATTGAAACCGCCTTTCTGCAGTGTCTTCTAACTTCTAAAAAAGAGGGTGGTGGGCTCACTATGAATGACTCAAGTAGCAATGGAATTAGAAGGAAGGCAGAAGGTGATGGGTGGGGTTCACATTCCACAAGGTCTGTGAAACGTGAAGACATCTGTGCCCTCTATGTTTTTATTGTGACATTTCTCTTGTCTTTATCCTCTCTCTCCTTCAACTTTCTGAAGTATCAGAGTTCATTTCTCTGCCACCATATTCCACAGAGCCCTTGGCTATAGTGAGAAAGTGAATCAGGAGGGGCTTTCCACCCAGCTCAGGTCCTTGAGCAGTTTATCCAACTTAACACAGCTCTGAAAGGTTGAGCTAGTCTCCAAATCCCCAAGTCTTCTCTTTCAAGTTCCAGCAGGCTTCAATATGACCTTGATAGTGGATGACCACTCTTTGTATAATAATGGAATGCAAGTCAACTCCTGATTCAACACTCTTAAAATGTGAGAGTCCGCCTAACAAGAGGACTAACATACTTATAATTGGAGAAAATCAATTATTTCCTAAAACTTGGCATCCTTTCCAAATTATGTTCATGGGAATCTGACATCTATAAAATACATGGGGTCAGCTGTATGTTTCCTCTTTAACAAACATCGACAAAAGAAATAACTATCAACTCTATTAGGAAACCTGAGTATGTCCGCACCAGCAAACATCAAATAGTCTAGCTTTTGACACTGTCAATTCACTTGCCCAGGGTGAAACAGCAATGCCGTCTTTTTTGCATTCTTCTAAATTCCAATTAATTCAATCAAACTCTATCTGCCACAACTCTCACTGAGGGTTTGACTCTCTTTTTCAGATTAAACAAGGCAAATCACAAGAAAGCAAGAAACCTTTGAGACCTTCCCAAGTATATGTAATTGTCTCAGAATGCGTTCCTCCAAATTTGATACCTTCCCTGCCTGAGCCTTAGCCAACAAATTGTAGGGCCAATTTCTAGAAATTTTTTTAAGCAAAAGACCCAAAAACTTAAAGGTGGTACATTTTATGTAAAAATGGAGACACTGGAAATTCTTCTAAATATTGACACTACACTCACGGGTACTACAAGAATCATAAAAAATCTGGGGCTTAAATTTAAGGCTTACAGGAGATCATTTACAACAAGCTAGATGAAAGTCAAGCAAAGGAGAAGCTCCTAGAAGTAAAGGAGTCCCAAAGCCAGCTTATCCGCAGAACCCAGCCTGGGCCAGTTTTTTCCCTCCCAAGAAAGACAAAGGGGACAGTTGGCCTTCTGAGTGGCTTGGGAACCACTTTTATTATTATGAGGAAAGTAAATCTAAAGCTTTTTGTGAAAGCCTCTAATTTCTATTAGATCAGTTCACCTTGGCTCAACTGAAGTTAAAACACACCAGCCAAAATACACCAAGTAGAATGGTCGCCTTTTCAGAAACTACCCACAGAAAAAAGAATAATGTTGTTCTCTACATCATAAAATAAGTCAGGGGAAAGATAAAATGATCTAAATAAACAAGTGTCAGGCTGATGGGTTTAAAAGCTGGGCAACCAATGGAAAAAAGTCATATGAGCATTCCCTTACCTGTTTTGGTATTGATGGCAAAAAAATTCTGGGGATTCCCACTTGTAATCCTGTATGTCAGTTTCTCATTGGAACTGGAGTCAGGATCCTCAGCTTGGATCTGAATGACAGATACATCCTTTGGAGAGTTTTCCATGACAACAGGATAATAAATAGGTTCTGAGGTCAGGGGGGCATTGTCATTCACATCTTCAATTTCAATGTAGACCTCAATAGTAGAATAAAGCGGAACAACGCCCCGATCTGTGGCATACACGGTCAGCCAGTATGAACCCGTTGTCTCTCGATCAAGAATGTCTGCAGTAGAGATGACTCCTAAAAGAAAAGCAGAGAGACTGCTACAGCAAAACATTAAGTAAATTGTCCCCAATTCAGGGGGGCCTCGCTAAATAATCTTGGCATATAAAAAAATCCTTAATGTAGGACCCAATTAAGATGTTTCTCTTTATGTAAGAAAATTATTTTCTGCAAAATCATACTAAGTAGCTATCCTACCATTTGAGAAATATAATAACATTCACAAAGACTATTTGAATTTGGTGGAAGGGATATCTCAATACATATGCACGTACACACACACACATAGACACACACACACAAACAGAGAGAAGACAATAGAGAGTGATGGGAAGAGAGTAGGCCAGAGGTCAAAATACTTCCAGAGATGCATGGGAAGTCAGGGCACTATCAGGTCAGTATCTCCATTTGACCTTGATATTGAGTTCATTGCTTATGCAACCGAAAGCTCTCCCAGGGTAAATTATTTTATTTGTTCATTCACAAAAATGAAAAAGACCTTTCAAATGTTCTTTTGCCAGTTAGGATGGAAAATATTTTGTATGCAAAGATGTAATAAGCTTCCTTCACATCGTTTCCCTGAAAATCCAATGTCACAGTTATTCCAAAAGAATGAGAGAAGAAGCCAGACCGATACACTTTCTGAATGATCTTTACCATGTAACGAACCCTACAGAGGGCTCTAAATAAATTCTGAGTATCTGAGAGATACTCATGGACAATTATTTTAAATTAGGAGCAGAAAAATGCCCAATCTCCTCCCTTCAACTTTCCCGTTTCAGGGTAGAAACAAGTGCCAACCAGGAAATCAGGTGTCTGCCAGAAAAGCCAGAGAGAAAACACAGTGCTCTATCTTCACAGCACTCACCCAAAACACTGGGTTACAGAAACTTGCTACAGGAGCTCTTAAGCACTTTCACTGGGGTCGGAAAACTTGGGCTTAGCTTATAAAATCTCTTATAGTAGTCAGGATACTTGTGGAAAGCATGCAATTTGTGTAAATCTTTATTTTTACTTTTATTTTTTTAAAAGATTTTATTTATTTATTCATGAGAGGCACAGAGAGAGAGAGGCAGAGACATAGGGAGAGGGAGAAGCAGGCTCTATGCAGGGAACCTGATGCAGGACTCAATCCCAGGACTCCAGGATCATGCCCCGGGCCAAAGGCAGATGCTCAACTGCTGAGCCACCCAGGTGTCCCTGTGTAAATTTTTATACCTGAAAATACAGCCATGGAAAAAATCAAGAAATAGTTTTCCAATTCTGGACTGAATCCTCTAGCCTCTGAATTCCCATCAGACTTTAGACTGTATTAGGCATATAGTTTGGCCTACAGACCCTATATAAGCAAAATGCCAAGTATAGCAATTGGAACAGAGGAGGGCATCTGTCCAGAAATAGGTCAGAATACTCAAAGTTGCCTAAAACTCAGAATGGCTAATCTTCTAAAGGAAGGAACCTAAGTGATGGTGAAGTTCTAACTCCAAAGTTAACCAGCAAAGAACCCTGCATAGGGTTATGCAATGGAACAAAAGATAACTTTTTTTTAAAGACTTGATTTTTAAATAATCTCCACACCCAACATGGGACTCGAACTTACATCCTAAGATCAGGAGTCACATGCTCTACCGATTGAACCACCTAGGCACCCTGACAAAAGATATTAAATATTCTCAATGGAATATGCAAAACATATTGGATTTCTTGTAGATTCATGGGTGTTACCTAGAAGTCAAAATAGAGATGCCAATATGGCATCAGAAGAATAGACAGCAGATAACAGGGTAGGAAGAAAACAGGAAGAGCAAAATACAGTGATTATAAACATACTGGTTTGTGTCCATTGACTAAATGAGTAACACACATCCTTATAAACTGGACTGAGATAGAGCAGAATGTCAACATGACACTAAGGTCTGGAGACACTGGAGGGCCAGAGACCTGGCCAAATGTGAGCATACCTACAGGACTTAGGTCTATCACAAACACCATGGCAAGTTTCCTGGAATACTCACAGCAGTAAAAGCCCTAAGCCGCCATGCAGATACAAGTGACACTGAACCCCAGGGGAATTAGAGCTCTTCAAGTTAGAGGACAGTCAAGTGCCATGAAACAAAGCAGTTTCTGGAATGGAGACAAAAAGTAGGCTGGTAGGATCTGGAATGCAGTGTATGGGTTACAAAAAATGCTCTAGAGATGCTGGGAAGCACATCTTGCATGAGACCTATCAATTCAACTCACAAGCATCCACTGGCCCCTGTGCTAGACATTGGAGGAATAGTAATAACAGAGAAGATCTCAAGGGACTCATAGTCTTGCTGAGAAGACAGATCTCTCATGAGAAGATCTGCTCTGAGGGGAAAACTGCATAGCCAACAGCCAGGTTTCATCTGGTTTGGACTGATATACTAGGAAGGGCAAAAAACCTAGCGGAAGAGGGTGGGAGGCAAGTAGAATAGCATTTACTGAGCATTTATAATGTGCTGTGAGGTTGCAACATAACTCCTCTATAATATGAGCTTTATAATTCTCTTCTATGGATGAGCCATTAAGTCTCAAATGTGAGTAGGTAACTTTCCAAAAGTCGCATGGCTAATTGTAGAACTGAAGTCAGCCTGCCTCAATGCTCCAATTTCAAACCTAGACAGTATTACTTGGAAAAGGTGTTTAAACCAAGCTAGCCTAGTTTTACTACTCATATCTCAGTGTTGTGGTGATCATGTAATTAAATGTATGTTAAGAGCTTAGCAAAATACTTGCAACATAGTAGATGCTGAGTATGTTATACTGGTGTGAATCTAAGGCAACACCAAAAAGCCTTGTCAAGAGTAATCACACTCTACAGCAAGGGACAATTTGAAGAGGAGAGAAGTTTTATATGGACTCATGTGTTGGATTTTTTTCTTTTCTCTGGTTGTGTGGCACTCTTGCATATATAGCCTTTGTGACTTGCTCATGACATACCTTTATGTGAAAATATCTGGGCTATTCAGGAAACAGTAAAATAAGTCCACTAAAAAGAGGACATAACACAACAAGCAACAAAATCAAAGAAGTTGGGTCAGCTTTGCTTATGCTTTGCCTGAACACCTACCACGCACGCACTTGTTGCACTCACATGCACTCATAAGCACATGTGCATGTGTGCATGCTCTCACACATACATACACATACAGATTTGAAGAATTGCTTTGTGATCCCTGGAAATCACTTAATTCCTTTTTCTTGCACCTGTCAAACGGGAAGATGGTATATTACAGGCTTTGGACATTAAATGATTCTGAGAAGTCCTTGGATAAAAGGCATCCACTAATGCCAATTAAAATATGTAAGTGGAATATTCTACTCTATTTTTAAATAAAGGATCAGACATGTCCCTAGAAATTAGAATTCTTTCTCATTAAAATAAAATGTCTATGGCTATATTTACTCACTATCTAGAAGTGCAAATGAGTATCTTGGAACATAGTGTTCAGATATCAGTCTTATGGTCCAAAATTGTGAGGACAAAATGAAAGAATGTGCTAAAAATTACTTTTAAGATTCATCCAAGGATCCATATTAATCAGATTAATACAACCAATGCCCAAGGACAGGATTTCCTCACATCCTACTATGCTCTCATGGCTAATTATGACCTATATGGTCATAACTAAAAATGTAAACCCACATGACCTTTTCTATTAAAAAAAAACTCACTTTTGAGGTTGGCCAAAGATTACCAAAACCACATCGTGAGCCCTTAGTTTTGTGACAACTGTCACACATTACTTTTTAAAACTGAAGGTGTATCTGACAAATGGTAAACTACACATGTATAAAATAAACAATGCAGTAGGTTTTGTTACCCATGAAACCACTACCACAATCAGGATAGCAAACATAATCATAATCCCCAAAAGTATTCTCCTTCCCATTTTTAATCCCAATTAAAAATGCTCCCTACTCCAAGGCAACCCAGATTAGCTGTCACAACAGATCAATTTCCATTTTCTAGAATTTTACAGAAATGGAATCATGTAGTATGTACTCTTTTTGAATGGCTTCTTTCACACAGAATATATTATTTTGAGATTCTTCTATGTTGAGATATATACCTGTATCTACATCTATATATATCAATGCATCACTTCGTTTAATCTTTGAGTAGTATTCCATTGTATATTTGTTTCAACCATTGACTTGATAGGCATTTCAGTTGCTTTCAGTTTTTAGATATTACAAATAAAACTGCTAAGAACCTTCAGATGCAAGTTTTATGCATAAGTACTTTCATTAGTCTTGAGTAATCACCTAGGAGTAGAACGGCTATATTACATGGCAAATATATGAGTTTACCATTTTACATTCCCACTAGCAGTCAATATAGGACATTCCAGTTGCTGTATATCCTCAGTTGTGTCATACCTGGCATGATCAGTTGCCTTAGACATTCTAGTGCTATGTAGTGGTAGCCTGTAGTTTTATTTTTTTTTAAATTATTTTTTTTTATTTTTATTTATTTATGATAGTCAGAGAGAGAGAGAGAGAGAGAGAGAGAGAGAGAGAGAGAGAGGCAGATACACAGGCATTGGGAGAAGCAGGCTCCATGCACCGGGAGCCCGACGTGGGATTCGATCCCGGGTCTCCAGGATCGCACCCTGGGCCAAAGGCAGGCGCTAAACCACTGCGCCACCCAGGGATCCCCTAGCCTGTAGTT
This sequence comes from Nyctereutes procyonoides, assembly GCF_905146905.1. NCBI lineage: Eukaryota > Metazoa > Chordata > Mammalia > Carnivora > Canidae > Nyctereutes > Nyctereutes procyonoides. The sequence continues at coordinate 19,246,460 of NW_026575041.1, read as the reverse complement.
TTAATTTGCATCCTCCTGATGATGTTGAACATCTTTAAAAGTGCTTACTTTCAATCTGCACATCTTGTTTGGATAAATGTTCAGACTGTTTATTCATTCTTCTGACTGAGGTTTGTTTTCTTATTACTAAAATTTAAGAGTTCTTTATATATGGCTAAAAGTCCTTTATCAGATATATGATTTGTAAGTTTTTTTTGTCCAGGCTGCAGCTAGTCTTTTCATTCTCTTAATTATGGCTTTTGAAGAACAGAAATTTTTAATTTTAATGATAAGCAATTTTTAAATTTTTCTTTTACAGATCATGCTTTTTGTGCATCTAAGAAATCATTGCCAAATCCAAGGTCACAAAGGTTTTCTCCTACATTTTCTTCTACAATTTAAAAGTCTTAGGTCTTCTATTTATATCTATGATCAATTTAGAATTAATGCTTATACATGGTGCAATATGGGTTGAGGTTTTTTCTTTTTTTGTAGGTAGGTATTCATGGTTCCCATTTGTTGGAAAGATGATCTTTCCTCCACTGAACTGCTTTTGCATCTTTGTCAAAAATCAATTGATCATGTATGTATGAGTCTAATTCTGGATTCTTTATTTTGTTCCATCGATCTATTTTGCTATGTTTGCATCAATATCACATTGTCTTATTTAATGTAGCTTCATAGTAAGTCTTGAAATTAGGAAGCATAACTTTCAATTTTGCTCTTGTTTTTCAGAGTTGTCTGGGCTATTCCAGATCCTTTGTGCTTCCATATGAAATGGAAAATCATCTTTAGAGTTCATATAAAATTTAGGAAAATCTATTAGCATTTTAACAGGGATTATGTTAACTCTATAGATCATTTTGGAAAGAACTGACATCTTAACAACTTTGGGTCCATTGATCCACGACAATGGTGTATCTCTCCATTTATTTATGTCTTCTTTTATTTCTCTAAACAATGCTATTTATAGTTTCAGTATACAGGTCTTGCACATGTTTTGTCAAATTTATCCCTAGACATTTCATGTTTTTTATTGCTATTGTAATGATGTTATTATTTTAATTTCAATTTCAATTTTGTTTGTTGTTCATATATAAAATATGATTGATTTTTTAAATGTTGATTTTATATACTGCAGCCTTATTAAACTCACTTATTAGTTGTAATGGTTTTTTTTATAAATTCCATAGAGTTTTCTACATATATGACCATATCATCTCCAAATAGGAACAGTTTTACAACCCTTGTCATCACAACCAACACCTCCATATTTATCACTAATCACGGTGTGCCTGGTACTATGACAGGTATAATAAATGCATTATTCATTAACATCTCTAAACCCTTTCATTCATTCAGCAAGTATTTATTAGTACCAAGCACTCATGAAGTTGCTACTATTTTTATCTCCTTATTAGAGATGAGGAAGCAGGTTTAGGTTAAGTAACTTGCCAGTGGTCACTCAGCCAATAAATAGAAAATCCAGTTCTAAAAACTTGGTCTGTCAAACTTGAGACCAGTTGTTAACCAAAATATTATATTGTCTTCTTAATCCATATAGATATCAAATCCACATAGTATTTCATGTCCAAAGATTTTCCCCCCTCTGACAGAGTTATTAACTGAGCAAACAATATTAAGGTAATATTAGACTTTTCTAGTTGACTTCTCCATATTGGTTGTAAAAAAAATCATTAAAAAGGTTCTTCTTAGTCTATCCTTATAGAATATTTAAAAAATAACAGTATTGATTCTCTGCAAAGAGAGTCGGTTTTGTGTATAAGGATATGCATATTTTTAGTCCATTAGCTAACATAGTTCTGGAGCATTGATCTCCAGAAAGGAGCCTCCTTCTATCTGCCCATTACAGAAAATAGGCCTGTAAGTAGAGTCTCTGTCTGGTTGCTTAATTGCTATACAGTCTCACTCCCTACAACAGTGTCTGGCATATACTAGGCACACAATAAATATGTGTTCATAAAAGCATTTAGTTCCTAACACCGAATCAGCAGTAAATTAGTTTACCTACTGATGAGATAAGTCAGCCTTACTTGATCAGACACAAAAGGGACCTCAAAGACCACTCAGTATTACCGACCACTAATGAAAACAGCCTTCCCACAACATCTCTGACCTGAACACCCAGCCTCTGCTTGAAATCTGGTGACAGGGCTCTCACTATTTACTAGGGAGTTTCAGGTAATACGAAGTTCTTCCCACTGAGGCAAAAGTCCCATCCCTTTCTAGTTTTGAATGCTCTTTCTATCTGCACCCCTGCTCACATCCCAGAATAATACAGATCAAGTCTGCAAACCACCTGTGAGAGGTCTTCATAAGATATCAGAAGAGGACACCCTCATTCCAGGGTGTTTCCTCCCCAGTCTAAGAATTCTGTCCTCACAATATCACATAGGCTTCTAGTCCTTTCTTCCTCCCCATCTCTGCCTCTGAATCAAGAAGACACAAAGCTCTGTCCATTCACAAATGTGCACTGAGTGGGGGTAGAAATGGGTGATTAATAATAAATCTTATTCAAAAGATAAACTATCCACAGTGAGCTTTTAGCATGCTCCAGGTAGTACAGCTCAGTGGAAAGGACTCAGGTAAAATATCCCAGATGGGGACACATCTTATCCCTCACATTTTCATCTACCATGGAAACACTTCAAGTATACGCAATTGAGATGCTCAAATTTTATGCTGATATTTATGAAAATGTCATTTAATAAAGTCTTTAAAAATGCAGTTGAGGGCACCTGGGTGGCTCAGTCAGTTAAGCATCTGACTCTTGATTTTGGCTCAGGTCATGATCTCAGGGTCCTGAGATCGAACCTGGTGCCAGGCTCTGTACTCAGCAGGGAGTCTGCTTGAGATCTTTTCCCTCTCCTTCTGCTTCTCTCCCCCCATGCATACACTTCCCTCTCTTAAATAAATAAAAACATAAAATCTTTAAACAAATACAGTTGGGATTTTTAAATGATTTTTTGTTTTTGAGATATGTTTATAAATTTTTTTCTTCTCCTCTTTCATCATTATTTGCTGTATAATAAAGGTAGCAGAGGACTGGAATTATTTGGGCATCTTAATATTTAATTGTATGGGCAGATGCGCAAACAGTAATTAATTGCTACAGAACCACGTACAGCTTAAACTAGAATTAGACCCGCATGAAGTGCATTTAGCTGTAATTGTTCCTTTTTAGACACAAATATTAGAAAAAATATGTGTATATTGTTCTCATTGAATAAGTTCTCAAAGGAAAAACTGTGTGTAGTTGTTCATAATCAGGTGACCATTATATGCTGAGTTGCTCATCAGCCACATCTCCATATGCCACATCCTAGGTCTCAAATGACATCTAACCCCAAAAGAATGCACCCCAACACCCCCAGTAGCTCTACTAATAGCTCTCAACTGGTTCAGGGAATGCTTTGGGGTAGTGAGCTTATCACATGATGAACATTCCTTCACCAAAGTAAATAATACAGATTCTGCGACAGGTAAAAAAAAAATAAATAACAACAACAACAACAACAAAACACCACACACAGACACACACACACACACACACAAACAGACAAAACAACTTAAAAAAAAGCCTCTGAGTGGCTTAGTCAGTTAAGGGAGTGACTGTTGGTTTCAGCTCAGGTCATGATCTTGAGGTCCTGGGATCAAGCCCTGGGATGAGCCCCACATCCAGTTCTGCTCTCAGGGGGTAGTCTGCTTGAGGATTCTCTCTCCCTCTCCCTTTGCCCCTCCCCCAACTTGTGCTCTTTCTCTCTCTCTCTAAAATAAATAAATAAATCTTTTAAAAAAACACAACCTTGATAGCATATTCACTGTAGATGCCCTCAATGAGGTCTATTTGTGCATATATGTTTAATTATGACTTTTAATTAGTCAAAATATTAACTGCCAATTCTCAGTGCATTGGACACTTTTGTTAAGTTTTTATTTTGTAGTAATGATTGATTCACAGGAAGGTAAAAAAAAATGTACATGGAGTTCTCAGGCACCCTTCAGCTAACCTCCCCTGTTGTTAGCATCTAAGGGCATTTTTATATTGCTTATTCCTTCAAGAATCAAACTCTTACTGGAGTTATTTCTGAGAACACATGGAATTCCTTCATGGGATCCATAACCACTTTTATCCAACCCTTGCTTGCTGGCAGCAGGATCACAGAGATACTATTTTTCTTTCTGTTCCTATTCATCCCTGGACTTGTATAAGGCTCTTAATGCCTTAACAGGGACCATTGTTCTGAGCAGAGGGTGGTAATAATTAAGGAAGAATGGGGATTTTATCCTCATAGGCCTAGCCAGGGTCACTCAATGCACTACTGTGGTTATATCTATAATTGCTACCAGTCTAAAATATACGTACAACCCTGATGAGCTGAAATGGGATGAGGCAAGATGAACAGAGAAATTGTGAGCGGAGAGAATCTTAACTTAGATGCTTAAAATGCTTAGAATTTCAGTGTGAACATATACATATATTTTATGTACCCTCTATATCACATACTTGATATATAATATATTTAAACACACACTTTAATGTACTTTTTAAATTGGTGATTTTAAGTGAATCGCCCAGCTAATCAAGTGGCAAAGTCAGGCCTGGAATCTAGAGCACTGAATAGGAGTCACACACTCTTTTCATTACAGAAGTTGCCTGCTGATCTATCCACATGTGTCCATTATCATGAAAAAGAAGGCAATTCCATGCCCCTGTGCTCCTTGCAGTGGGTTGGTATCAGCTCTTTGGTAATAGGAAATTCAATAGTTTCATTCCTTTCCTCAATTTCTAAAAGTTGCTGCAATGTATTATTCAGAATCCATTTTTATGTCTTCTCAGAAGATTCTCCAATGTTGGATTGGTTTGAGACCAGGCAAATTGGAGGACCGAGCATTCCTTGAAAGTCCATTACTCCTCTGCCTCTGTGTACATCTGCACATGCATGATGCTTCTTTGTCCCCTGCCTCCACATATAGACCTCTCTGTTCTTCACCTTTTCAAGGAGGTTTCAGATTCAGAGAAAACCTTCTCATTCAGAGGGCCAGGGCTGGGACTCACCCCTTCTGCCTCTTCCTTAGCACCTTTTTTTTGTCCCTTTATCTTAGGGAACGTTATAAATGCTGAGTAAGTAAATGAAGGATAGCAGATGTCTGGCAGATGCAGGCAAGTTGGGGATATCTGGCTCTTCATAGACAGAGCTCTGAAAAATACCCACATTACAGAAACAACAACAAACAAAACCTAAGTCAACTAGATTTTCACTACCCTGTAATCAGTGAGCAAAATAAAATGAATTTGTCATTGATTTTAGACTTCTCTAATATATATGCAGAATTGATAGTCAACTGGCTCTGAAATTCAAAGCCTCATCTGCAAATTATCCTATTTAAAAGACAAATTTTCTTAGAACTTACATCTGGTTTGGGGTTGCTCCCTTTGCTACCTAGCATGCACATGGTGTCATGTTAATATCCTCAAGACTTGAAGCAAAAACAAAGCTTGATGAAGACATCAGTTGATGTTATCATGCACTTAAATGCGGCACTGCTCCCAGGTATACACTGTGGGCAGTCAGATTCAAAGCCTCAGGCTCCCAGATAAAACCTAAGCAAGGCGCTCCCTTTCTGTGGGCTCTAGTCCATGGATTCACATGCAGCCTGGACACTTTTGTTCTACTCTGTTCCCTCCTCTTCATGCCGACTCCTATTGATTAGAGATCTTTCATCTTTGCAAGAGGAGAAGAAAAACTCACAACACAGTTGTTGGGAACAATTATGTCCTGAAATACAGGCCGCCTTCTCTCCTCATTCTTTCCCAAGACTTGGAAGCTGGAGAGCTAAGATTAAGGCAAAGGGCTTAATTCAAGCTGACAGCTCTCCTGGTCTGTTTGGAATTCAAGAATTCTAAAATTTAGCTGCAAGCTTGAAAGCCTCCCTGGCTATGAAGTTCTGGAGGCTCAGTAAACATACATGCGGTACTTGATTTTTTTTTTAAGCAAACACTTTGGGACCAGTTTTTAATAGATTAAAAAAATGGATACCTGTTCTCTCTTTACAGTAATTCTAGTCTGGGTAGCAGGCACCAGGCACTAGCAGTTTGAAAATAGGAAGCAGAAAGAGGACCAAGCTGTGAGTAACACATCAGCTGGCATTCGGTTTTATTTTGTTTTGTTTTTTCCTTTCCTATAATCCAGATTATTCCCAGCCTCAAACCCTTTCTGCGGTCTGTGCTAATTGGCATAACCAACATGCACAGGGCAATGATCTAGAGCCTCACGGCTGACTAGAACAGAAGTTTGAAATCTAAAGCAATGGCAAAATGCTCTCAGACAACCCAGGAAAGAAAGTGAAAAAGAAATTCTGTTAAGTGTCTGAACACATGGAGGTTATTACATTTATGTGAAGGGTGGCAATTAGCCAGGTTCTATTTCTTTAGAAGAAGAAGGAAGCACAAACTTCAGTACAAAGGATTTTGATTAGATACCTAGAACTATTTTCTGATAACAAAGGTAGGCAAACAAAGGAATTGGTATCTGAGGGGAAGTGAAATTCTTTTTTGTTCCTATGTTTCAGTGATGTATGATAGGTAGGTAGGTAGATGGATAGATGGATCCAGAGGAGCAGAGGAGGCAGGAAGTGAAGCAGGAAAGAAGGGAGGAAGAAGGAAGAAGCAGGAAGAGAGGAAGGAAGGAAGGATCTTTGGCCTAGCATGAAGTTTGGGAGCATTCACATTTGGTAACTAGGTAAAGCTTTGTTTTAAAAAATGTTTAAGACTTCATTATAGAAGAAATTAGGTAATATAGATGAATTTTTTAAAAATTTCCCCTCATTTGCTCATGGCCTAGAGATAATAACTGTTAATATCCTTGGTGCATTGCCTTTGTTCTATATTCTTGTCACCTTAAAGCAGCATATTTTCCTGTCATTGAAAATCCTCACTGACCACTGCTTACTGAACTTCTTTCCACATCAATAACTGAAGTTCCATGTGATTGCTTTTTAATGACCGTGTAGCAGTAATGCCCACTTGCCACTAGGCCACAAACACAAGAAAATATACATTCCCTATGTGCAAGAATTTCCTTGGTTCCATCATTGTTGCATACCCTAGTATACACTAGATGCTCAAAAAATATTTATTGAAATGCCCTAATGAAGTTAATCCTTTACTCAATGAGACCCCACTGGTTAGGTCGTTAATTGGGTCATATTTTGTTTTTTCACCATTATAATTCATGCATTGATGAGTAACCTTATAACTACATCTTTTTTCAACACTTTTTAGGATAAACTCCTAAAAGTTGAGTTGATGGGACAAAGCATATATATCATTTTAAAGCATTTGAATCAACTATCTTCCAGAAAGTTTCTACCAATTATATGCCTACCAGCAGTTTCTGATACACATCTTGTAAAGATTGAATCTTGTATTATTGTTGAGAAGAATAAAAAAATAAAAAAAAACACAATACTACAATTTTCCATCTATGGAAATAACAGTAGACCTCATATATAAAACTCTTTAAACAATTCCCCATTGTTTAATCATTTGACTCACGACAAAATGCCATGTTTTTGTGGTAAGACAATACATTGCTGACAGAGAAGTAGTGCTGAAAATTTTGTTGAAAAGACAGACTGTATATAAGGCATAACTTTAATTAAATTAAAATTTGTCCACAAAATCAAACTCTTCTGTCTTGAACAGTGCTGTGGGATTTTTCAATGAAATGTCAGACCATAACCCTTAGCTCTTCAAGTAAGAACATTTTCAGGTGGATGTGCTGTCAGATATTGGTCATGCTTTAATCCAATATTTAGGCTTATTTACTACTGACTGTAACCCAGCACAGAGTATTTGGGATCTTTGAGAAGACTAGCTATCATGAGTCTTTAAAAAAAAAGATTTTATTTATTTATTTCAGAGAGAGATAGAGACAAAGTATAAGCAGGGGGGAGGAAGCAGAGGGAGAAGCAAACTTCCCGCTGAGCAGGGAGCCCAAAAGGGGGCTCCATCCCAGGACCCAGAGATCATGACCTGAGCCGAAAGCAGACCCTTAACTGACTGAGCCACCCAGGCACCCCTGTGAGTCTTCATTTCGATTGGAAATTTGAGTTTTGTTTGGAAAAAGCTTTTTACCTTCAAAAAACAGGACTTCAAGAAAGACTCCCTACATCAACATAACTGGAATAAGAGCTTTGGAGTGTGTGTGCACCCCTAGGGACCCACCAAAAGTTCATACGTTTACTCTGTAAGTAATGTAGGATGGCACAAAGTCCACTTTTTAAAATGGGACTGATCCACTAGAATGTCTGCTTTTATGCTAAAACTTTGTGAACATTTTCCTTTGGGGAGAACTTCTTTTCCACATTGAAGAGAACACTTTCTTTTTCTTTTGATTTCTCCCACATCAGAATATAAAAACTGAGTAAAGAGGCATCCATTCAGACAGAAATCGCATACCTACTACCCCAGAAAGAGCACCAGCCTTCAGAACCTCCTAATAAAATAATGAAAGCATAAAGCTCACTTATTCTTTTCTCAAGTGAATGCACTCTTGACTTTCACAGCTGATTTGATGTTTACCAAGAAAATATTTTTACTGAGGTTGCACAGATAACTGCACATCTGATCCCAAAATAGTTGAATTTATTCCCTTGGCAAAAACACATTCTAGGTGATAAAAGAGAAACACGCACAAACAAAGGAAGATGGATCTGGGTCTAAGTTTAGTATTATTGTTGTTTTTCCTCTTTGGGAGCTACAAACCCATACTTGCATTTATTATGACAAGTTTATAAAAGCTTATCATGGGAAAAGCACCCTACAGAACTTCTGTTCTCTTTCACCCTTTCAGGTTAAATCTCACAAAATTGCTTTTTCCTTTGACTAGTGTTGTCAAAATCACACAGACAATGCCATACTTAGGTAATTAAGTTAGGTTGATTAGGTTATAGAGACTATACATAAGCATTAGAGCACATGAATGAAATCCTTGAAACCACCTTACCTTTCTCCACAATGGAAACAATAAATTCTTTGCTTTCCCATTTAAAACCAAATAAGCGACTACAATAGGGTAAAGAAACCGGGGCCCAGAAGGAGGAAAGTGTATGGTTTTCTCTAATTGAGTTTCTCCCTTTCTCATCTTCTATAGATATCTTGGATTGTTTTCCAATTTTCATTCGCAGTTCATCCTATTAAATGGTTCTAACCTCTGACACACACACACACTACCCTGTATTCATCTTCTATTCGTAATTGAGATGAAATGTGCCCACTCGCTCTGTGGACAGAACCAGAGGCTCTGACAAGACACAGACAAATACTAACTCACTCTCTCAGCCCAAGCTTTGACAAGAAAACAAAAGACAAATCCTCATCTAGTTACAGCCCTGAAATTCAGTGCGCGTAGGCACAAGGCTGGCATTTTTGGTAAATACGGAGCTGTTGACTGGCACCGAGACAGTAAAAGAGGAAGGGAAAAACCATCGTGAGACTGTTTGGCTGCACTTTCATGCTGCAGATAGGAGAGAGCTTTTTTAGAATGTCTCTGTTTAAATTGGCTTAGGAATTCTAAGCTGTGTAAATGGAAATACAGGTAAATGTTAGTTTTAGAACAAATGATTGAGATTTGCGAATAAATTGCGATGCGGTTTCCTCAAGACGGAGATGAAAATTGGCATGATTTTGATGAGAACCCTGAGACATGGCCCATAATGTGAAGCAAGTAATAGACATTAGAATCAGAAATGACTATTTTAGGAACTCCAAAAAAAAAAGGCAGTCATAACATGGTATCTGTATTACTGTTGAAATTCAAGATAATGTGAAAATTATAATATATCAGCATACTGTTTTAAAAATGTGTGTGAATGGTTGAATGAAGCATTCTGTTGGTAGGTATAGACAGTATATATACACTATTGATCTTGATCAGTATCCAGTATCTAAAGGAAAGTTGTTTTGCTACCAAAAATATATGAGACTCGTGTCCAGAAGGTATTACTCAACATAAACAGTTCTAGCTTAAACTTAGGATAGCTTCTTGGATACTATGATAAACTAGGATCAAAGAGAAAAGAGGGAACGTGTCCAGAAAGGACAGCTCCTGGGTTCTCATGGGATATGGCTATATCCACCCTTCTTCCTTTTATGCATCTACACTTCAGAGTCCAACAGAGATGAAATTCCAGGCACCTATGGAAGGTTGCAAGAGAAAGGAACAACAAAGGAGGGGCAGTATTAAAATAAAATGGAAAGGGCAGCCCAGGTGGCCCAGCGGTTTGGCACTGCCTTCAGCCCAGGGTGTGATCCTGGGGACCCGGGATTGAGTCCCAGGTCGGGCTCCCTGTGGGGAGCCTGCTTCTCCCTCTGTCTGTGTCTCTGCCTCTCTCTCTTTGTGTGTGTCTCATGAATAAATAAATGAAATCTTTAAAAAAAAATTAAAGAAAATGGAGGACTAGCCTAGAGTTTCAAGGGATCATGCCAGACTGTAGGTTGCATGGGGAATTCTTGATTGAAGAATCAGTTCTGACCAGCTGCCTGCTCAAAATCTTAGGCATGCTCTACAGCCACAGAAGTATTTCTGAGGAATGGGTTTCATCATTAGTGATCTTGATGATGGGGGTGGGGGTGGTTAAAGCTTATTTCCCCGACTAGACTGTAATATCCCCCAACGCAGAGAGGATCCTGCCTGCCTTACTCAACAGACCCCAGCACCTACAGAACACATGACAGCTTGTACACATAGTACATGAACAATAAATATTTGTTCAATGAGTGCATGGTGTTTCTACCTCCAATGGAGTTTTGATGACTGTGCAGGAAGAGCCCAGCTGAGAATTATTATAATTTGTTATATCCATTAACAGTGTCCAACATGTGGCAAGGAGTTAAAAAACAAAAAAAAAAAAAATGCACCTAGTTAGCCCCGGGAGAGTGGAAACAGGTAAAGCTGCTAAAAGCAGAGTTTAATTAAAATAGCAGGAGGCCCAGCTGAGAAAATCTAAGCTTCTCACCAACTGGTACAATATTCACATAACCCATAAGCTGCAGTAGATGTAGATCTGTAACCTCACCCCACTGCAGGAACAGCCCAGGGAAGGTAGTGATATACGCCAGCAGCACACTGGCACTTTCAGCTTTGGCTCCTCAAAAATGCATCTGCTGCACAAACAGGAGCTGGGACCAGAGATATAAACAGATACCCAAAGTCATGAATCAGTGTAACGTCTGCTCAGTCTCCAGCAGAAAGTCTCAGCAAGTCCAAGAACAATTGCAGAAGGAGCGCCAGACAGAGTCAGTCTCTGCAGAAAAACCTGGCCTGAAACAATCAAATGGGTGCTCCAGCACCCAGAGTCGGTTCAAACGAGGTAGCAGGTGAACCTGGACATCTCCACTTCACACCCATGGCCATCTCCATGATGTGTCCACTCCTCTCTCCACCCTCATCTCCTTCCATTTCCTGTCTCACTCACTACCTGAATACTCCAGACACCCCAAAATTGCTCTATGTTGCTCCCTCTGCCTGGAATAACCATGCTTCCCCACCTCTAAGACACAATATGAGCACTTCCTGCTTTATGAAACCATCAACCTCTCAAACAGATGTGGCCACCATTTCACATTCTATTTATATCTACCATTATTATGGCACTTAACATACTATTTTGCAGTTTTCTTTAAATGTTTGACACCTGGGCAGCCCCAGGGGCCCAGCAGTTTAGTACCGCCTTCGGCCTGTGGGTATGATCCCAGAGCCCTGGGATCAAGTCCCACGTCGGGCTCCCTGCATGGAGCCTGCTTCTCTCTCTGCCTGTGTCTCTGCCTCTCTCTCTCTTTCTGTGTCTCATGAATAAATAAATAAAATCTTAAAAAAAATAAAAAATAAATGTTTGACACCTCTGTGTCTTTTACAATTTTTTTTTTTAAAAGTAAACTCTATACCCAACATGGGGCTTGAACTCACGACCTCAAGATCAAGAGTTGCATGCTCTACCAACTGAGCCAGCTAGGTTCCCCTCTGTGTCTTAAAGGGGGCCAATGTCTTATGCATCTTCTGTGCTTTCTGTCACTGACGCACATAATATACACATAATCACACAATAAATGTGTATTGGATGAAAGAGAAACATTCCTAACCTGCAGCCCTTCACAGAAATGTCCTGCCAGGAACAGGTAAATCCTTTTAAGTGAGAGAGAGGGGAAGGTGAAGGGAGAAGGAGTAAGAGACTCCCAAGCAGGATCCATGCTCAGCCCAGAGCCCTATGTGGGGCTCGATCCCACAACCCCAAAGATCACAATCTGAGCCCAAATCAAGAGTTGGATGCTAAGCCATCCGGGTGCCCCCAGGTAAATCTTGTCAGAAAGATGGCAGAGCCCAGCAGGATAGCTATCCTTGCACTAAAGAAATTAAAGCAAGGAAGAAAAGGCAAAAATATAGTATATTTATTCCTAGTCAGTTAAAGTAATACTTTAAAGACATAGCCAACATATGACTTTAAAATCAGCCATAAAAATGCTTTCTTTTATTGGATAGAGCTAATCAGCCATTTGTATGATTTCCTGCAGAGAACCAATATTAGACTCCTAAGTAACAGTTGTTCACAACCAATAGACCTCTGGAATACCTTACTTCTGTTTCTATTATCAGAGTCGAGCCCCGAGCAGAGAACAGAAATGTTTCAAATGCCCCTTAAACAAATAGGCATAGTCACTGGGAAGCATCCAAAAGAGATGGACGGGGGCGGGGGGGGGGAATCACAAAAATAAGTGAGTACTCTTCACTCCATGCCTGGGTCTGAGCACTGACCTCCCAAGAAGTCTGGCTCGTTCGTGGAATCTGTGTGGCTCTCTGGCCCTCACACGGTATTTTTCATGGCACAAGTTGGCTTTTGTGTATGATCTGGACCTGACAGCTATGGCTGTTTCAAAATGAAAAACTACAACTATTTAGCTTCCATTACATAATAATTCACAATCTCCGATGGAAATGTTCAAGTCACTTAGGACTCTGATTTGGAACAACGTATCTGTTTTAATTCAGATGACAGCAGTAATTCATTTGGACAACATGATTCATATAATGTGCTTCTCCTTCACCATAACCTCTGCTATTAGGAAATGACACCGTTTCATGGGGCCATCTCAAAAGAGTAAGAAGTAAATCCTTTTACATATATGAGTACTATAATTTATCCAGTGCATAGAATTTTTATTCCTACAGGAAGAGAAAGAACAAGTGTGCATTATTTTTTAAATTATAGTTAGTAGAGATCACCGAGTAAGATGTAAAATCAATTTAATAGGTCTGACCTGTGTTTTTTTTAAAATGAAATGCAACAGAATAGGAAAATCGGAATGGGTTGTATGCCATAAGGATAAAAGGTGCTTTGTAAGACCAGTGAGTGAGAAAATGAGAGAGAGAGAGAGAGAGAGAGAGAGAGAGAGAGAGAGAGAGACCAGTGTGATATGATACAAAATGTATCTCTCACTGAGGATCATGGCCAAAAAAGGTGTGAAAGAGCTGATGAACTGAGGAAGCACAGTGAATTCAGGTGAAAAATCTTAATTTCATCTCTGACATTTATTAGTGATGTGCCCTTGCGCAAGTAACAACTTCTCCACTTGTTTTCCTTACCTATGAAATAGGGATGGCATCTCATAAATTTACTTGAGGTTTAAAGAATATCATGTGTTTAATTCACCTATTATAATGATAATATAGGGAATACTAATTGTTTACTATTGAAATGCTTTAGCACAGTGCCTGGTACACAACAAGCGCTCACTAAATGTTAGCAATTATTGCTGTTAATGTTATTGTTTTAAAATTGTTACTATTGTTTTATAAGGCAATATGAATATTATAATCAGGAATTTTCCTGAATATAAGAACCAAATATTACTTTCCAAGTCCTAACTAAGACATACAGGCATAACTAAGCAAAGGAGATTGGAACTTGTTTGTGGTTGCCACACATTCTGATTCAAACTTCCTGATATTCAGCTGAGAATTTAATCAGGATTTCACCAGATGATCTTTTTCTTTTTTTAAGATTTTATTTATTGACTTACTTACTTATTTGAGAGAGAGAAAGAGAGCGCGCGATCAAGAGAGGGAACATGAGCTGGGGAAGGGCAGAGGGAGAGGCAGAAACAGGCTTCCCACTGAGTGGGGAGCCAGATACTGGGGCTGGATTCGGGACCCTGGGGTCATGACCCAAGCTGGAAAGCAGCCTCCTAGTGGCCTAAGCACCAAGCACCCCTCACCAGCTGATCTTAAGCTCACTTCTCAGGCTAAAGCAAAAAAAGGAAGAGTTGGTGTATAAGGTGAGAACAATAATAGCTACTTTTTATTGGGTGCTTATTACACTGTACTTAAGGCACTGTATTAAATCTATTTTAAAGATGAAGAAACAGGTTTGAAGTTTGTGTGACTTTTTCATGATCACATTATTAGTCAGCAATAGAATCAGGCTTTGCTTTTCTGTCCATTTGGCATGTCTTGAGAACCTTAACAGAGTAAGTATATCATGATCATTAAATGTAAGCAACCATCTGTGGCAGGCCTCAACTTTGAGTTGGGTTGAGGCTTTGGTCTGGGTTGAAGGCTCAATCCCCCATGAGCTCCCTACCTCCCAAGCCTTTCTGCTCTATCAGTAGGCAGTGGAGACTGCTAAGTTCTTTTTCAGAGCCAGCCTGTATATTTGCCAGCCTGCACACTGACTCCCTGAAACAGCATTACGTATTGAGCTTCTTCTAGTCCACATGTCTTAACATAATGAATGGATTTATCTCTTTCCTACCTTTTCCTTTTTGTAGTCAATATTCTTTTTTTTTATAAATTTATTTTTTATTGGTGTTCAATTTGTCAACATATAGAATAACACCCAGTGCTCATCCTGTAGTCAATATTCTGAGTTGTCTTTGGACCTCACTTTCATGAGATGGCTCTTACCCAATGCTTTCCATATTGTTCACATTCTCCTAGATGGTACTCAGTCTGAAAATGTCCCTTAATGGATTATCCCTGATGCATGTGGCCTGCTCAGACAGGGTATTGGGAAACCAGTTCATTTAAAATCCATACTTGTCTATCACTGTCCTCAGAGTGCATCAGGCTTCTTAGAAACAAACTACTTCACACTCTGCTTCATCTCTAGGTTTTGTTCACTAAAACATCAAGGTATTTTCTCCAATGCACTGCTGGGCTATCTTTCCATCCTGCATTTCTATAATCACATGTTTGTACCTCAATTAAAGTTTTAATGTTATCCCTGTAATACTTCTTGCCTTGCCTTTGGTTCAGCTTCCCAGCCTAGAGAGGTCACTTCAATTCTTAATTCTGCCTTCCATAAAATTAGCTATTATTCTCAGGAGTCTATCCCATGCAAATGTAAAAAGTATGTGGTTACATTAGACTATAATAAGTTGATAGACTATGAGAGACAGATGGAAAAATATATATACATACAAATGCATACATTTTTGCTTCTCTCATTAAATTGTAACTCCTCGAGTTCATGAACACCACATCCTTCTCCTTTTAGTACACTGTGTGGGCACAGAGGTCACCATATTCATTTTGACTGAATGATTATTAATTTGCACATGTCAAAATTCACTGCTAGAACTGATGATAAGCCAAGAGGCAGGAGAGGAAATAAAACACCACACATCTGAAGTACAGGTTCAAAGGCAACGGCTGGTACATGTTGCATCCCTGAACCCAATCAATCACGGAGTTGACAGAAAATAGAAATTCACAGTAGAAAAGAGTCCAAAAGAAACACAAAGAACAGAAAAAGAGACCAGAAGAAAATACATATGTGCATATGCATACAAGCACACATGCATGCTCTCACACATACAACTGACTGGTGACATTCTTTCCAGTATTTACCAGAAGGCTTTCACACACGAATCCTACCATTTAATGGCATTAGATCCTTGACTTTGTATTACTATTAATAGACAGCCTATTAGCACATTGCTATTTACGGGCTTCCACAAGGCAACATGATTTCCCAGTAGTGTATTACCATTAATTGGTAAAAGGCACTCTAGGAATACCAGTCTAAGACAATAGCTCAGCCACAATTAATACAGAATTGCATTTGCTGACCTAGACGACAAAGCAGAGTATGCCTGGGAAGTTCTCTGCAATATTTTATATCCTGAACTAATTAAAGATCACATTCCCCATACAGCCAGAAAGCAAACATGAGAAATACCCCCAGCTGAAGGCTTTCTACTTTGATGGTTACTATAATGAGTTCAGTCCCAAAGGTACAAGACAATAGAAAGCAGCTTCTGTCTCAAGGTTGTGGAATGAAGCCCTGGCTCCCCCTCTTTTTGAAGCACTCCCTTTTTGTGCAGTATCAGCCCCATCCAAAGGCCACAGTCCAATTTGTAAAGGGAATATTGGGGGGGGGGGTGGGGGGGGGCGAAACTGATCTCATCTTAGTCTGCTAAATTTCTTTAACAGATTTAATGTTGACAAAGATTAAGAATAGCATATCATCACTGCCAGACCGAATGCTGAATGAATTTCATTTATTAACTTGGGAGAGTCTTCCCTCATCTAAAGCAGACAGCAGACTAAAAATGTTTTTACTATATGATTAAAGTATCTTTACACAGGCAGCCCTAGGCACCCCAAGTTATTGCTCTATTGCCTAGAGGTAAATTAAGGTGATACTTTTCCTTTTCCCCATCTCTAATAGGATTGTACATTCTGCTGCTGGCAAAACCGATTACACTATTACCTATCGCAAAAACCTCATTCCTGAATGCTGATGTGTCTTCTGTCACATTTGGCTTGAAAAAATTACCTCTTACTACTTTGTTTTGTTAAGGGGAAAACTTGGAGGTAGGATATTTTCAGGGAGAGAGAGAGACAGAGACAGAGAAACATAAAGGAAAAATGTACAGTAGGCACTGAATGTGAGCTAACAGATGTCACTATTTTGAAACATTTCATTATATTTTTCCTCCAATTTTTTTTTTTTACCATCAGCCTAATCATGTTGGCCAGCATTTTAGAGCATCAATGCTGTCCTAACAGATACAGGCATCTTTTAAATCTCCAACACAAATATGTTCCTAGGAGAACACAAATACCTTATAGATAATACGATACCTCAAATTAAATTATAAAAGAGCTTGATCTAAAGTCAAAATCTTTGGGAATCTTTGGGAATCTTTTTCCTTGAAGGAAAAAATAAAGATGTAATGTGTTGGATGAGTGTTAATTAGCATTTTAATGTCCATAAGACTTTTAAATTCCAGACAACAAATATGTATTGAGCATTTATTACATTATGGGTACTTTCTCAGTCTGGAATATGAAAAGCCCAAAGAGGCTTAAAAGCACTTTGAATTTTACAACACTATTTACCCTATCATGGCATATTAGTTAGTACAGTCCCAATCTAACATCAAACATTTCTATATCTTTTGGCCACCTGACACTCTAATGTGAAGGGAATGGATACTCTGCATTAATACTCCAAGTCTCAGATGGTTTTATAGGCTCTTCTAGTTCCATGCTATCACTTTCCTGAGAGAAGATATTTCCTATGTATCCTCTTCTAACACAAGTTAGCTACCTTTCTAAATTTCTCAAGATTTAATATTTCAAAGGATGGTCATTTCCAACAAAGCAATCAAGGCTTTGCTAGTAGTGTACAAGATGGCTCGAGATGACATGAAGGGGGTGCGAAGGTGGCTTAGTCGGTTAAGTGACCAACTCTTGGTTTCAGCTCAGTTCCTGATCTCAGGGTCACAAGATGGAGCCCCAAGTCAAGTTGGGCTATATGCTCAGGAGGGAGTCAGCTTGAGATTCTCTCTCCCTCTCTCTCTCCCCCACTCTCTCTCTCTCAAATAAATAAATAAATAAATAAATAAATAAGTCTTAAAAAAAGATTATATGGAGAACAACAAAGCCAGGTTCAGGTGCAACAGCTGGGCAGTCTGCTAGACTCACTAATTTTATAAATCCTTCGCTTCCATGAAGCATTCCAAACAAAGCCAGGTGATTAAAAGCAGATTCTCAGCAAAATTAGAAACTGCTCATATCAGGAACCCTCAAAATAGTTCTTGAATAATCAAAACTGCTGATATTAAATCCATGAAAACTAAAAGTATATATAATCTGCTGGATATCACTTAGCAAGATTTCATTCAGTTATAATGTAAAATTAACACCTGAATAGTAAATACAGTTGCACTTTATATAACATGATAAAATATATGGTCCTGAGCTACCACTCCAAAAATGAACTTAAATGATTGAGTCTCCTCACACCATTTGGGGACCTTCCCAATTCCCGTCAGGCCTCTCCACAGCAGAATTTGTAACTCCATCCATGAGACCTCCAAACTAAATTCTGCATCACTAATACAGTCCTCATAGACTCTACAGCAATTTTCCCTGTGAACATATCTATTCAAGGTCACGGTTTAGGTAGCAATCACTTCTGTGTGTCAAGAAGACAATGAGTCTTCAACAAATATTTGTTAACTGAATGATACCAAAATAGCACAAAAAAGAATAGCATAGGTGACTGCTACTCTATAAACATGGGAAGTTTAATGTTATTTTTAAAATGCTAGAGAGCAAGATCTTTGAGGGCAGAAGCAGGTCTGTCCTTTCCTATTGCATAGCTGTGCTCCCAGGGCTTGGCAGACTGCTCCCCACCCGACAAAGGCTGTGGAATGCACTTACAATTATTAAAAGGGATCTTAAAATCAGATTCTCTTGTCCAAATGTGTGTTTTATCTGCAGAATAGTCTTTATAGGCATACCGCTCGTATTCAAAATTACAAGTCATTCAAAGCTGCATCAAACTGCAGAGCAGGAAGGAGAGAAGGAAACTTAAACAACAACAAAAACCTTTATTCCACCTTTTGCTTTTAAGTAAGACCTTTCAAAAATGACCACAAACTAGATTCCTTTATATAGTATCCTTGTCCTATTGATCGATGGTTTCTGACCAATTTAAGCTGTATCACCTCAATAATTACCAGATGATGTCATATCATAAAATCTGGAGACAGACTTAGGTCAAGGTCTGACGCTGTCATTAACCAGCTGTGTGACCTCCAGCCGACGACTAAATTTCTCAAGAGCCTCCTCAATTTCCGGCTTCCTCAATTTCCGTCTTCATAAAATTGAAAGGAGAATGGCACCCACCTCACAGGGGAGTTCAGAGAAAAATGTATGTGCAAAAGCTATAGCCACTTTAATTTTTTTGTGTGTAAAATTTTCCATGCTATGATAAAAATTTTTTCCAACCCAAACTCCGCACTAGGCACTCTCCTAGTGGTATTTAAAATGCATGAACATAACATGAACTTGAACCCTCTCTGTAAAAATAACCCTCCCGATACAGATTCATTTATGTAACAAAAATGCTCTCAGACGTCAGTGCCAGGCAGCAGGGAGCCTGCTGAGGTCCCTTTTCTGATGCAGAGGAAAGGCTGAGGGGTGGAGGGGTTCTGTGCAGAAACTAAGCTCACCGCTGTGGCAAAATGCAAAGAAATACAGTTCACTATGAAAGAAGCCTAGGGACCTATGGAAACAAGTACAAGAAAGACCCAAATTAGGCTATAGACTTCTAGATGAAGTCTAGGCAAATGCTACTGAATCCTGCCACCACAGTGAGGTTCAGCGCAGAACATGGACAAACCAAGTGAGGCGGCTGAGCACCGGGGGGCCTGTGGTGTGCTAAGTGTTTCAATAGTTGCTGTGAAGGGTATGGAATATGGAGTCGATGTGAATCATTTTAATGATTATCACCGTGAATGTCTGGCGGAATCTTGAGCGCTTCCTAGTTCTGGAGCATTGTTGCCTTCGGTGCTCTCTGAAGACTCTCTCCAACAGCCCAGGAGGGGTCTCTTCAAATTCAACTCTCAGAATTTAAGAGACTGAATCCCATAAAGCTGTCTGCAAGTCTCATACCTTTGGTCCACACACAGTGTTCCTTCCTTTCTTCCTTCCTTCCAGCCAGGAATTAGCAAGTGTCTACCATGTACCCACCACTGTCTGAAGCAGCACTCCAGTGTGAGTAAAACAGAGGCCCTGCCCTTGGGGGTGACAGCCGAAGAGAACTCAGAGCTTCTGTTAGAGGAGGCAGTTAGCTAGGTTCTAACAGGATGCCTGGAGGCTCGGCAGTGGGAAGCCCTGGCCAACTGTGAAGAAGTTAGAGGCCTGTCCTGGCAGTGCACCACAACCAAAACACAAGAAACCAGATGGAAGCAGAGAGGCCCAAGATGGCTGACAAAGTGGCCAAAGTTCACATTATTCCTTCACCATACTACATTAGCTTACTAAAATCTCCTCCTTAAGGGTGCCACAACAGGAAACCCTTGACCAAATACAGAAACGACAGTCCTTAACCTTACTTCCAAGAAATGCCTGCCTCAAGTGATGAATATCCCACTTCCTTGTTAACATCAGTCAATAAAAGATAGAAACTCAAACCCTAGGGGGTGCATCTCTCCCTTGCATTCATCTGCTTTCACAGCTCAAGAGTGTATTTTCCTTCTAATACTTGCCTACTTGTGCTACTCACCCACCATGTGGTATCTGTCCTTGAATTCTTTCTCCTGAAGAAACCAAGAGCCTCTGGCGACATCTTTGGGCTGGGCTGGGTGGAGGCCTCACAGCCCAAAGTCTCCCCAGTCTACCCAGCAACACCATTACAGGTATATGGCAATGATGTGTGTCATCATGACCATGGAAGTGTGTTTCTCGAGAAAGGGAGGCACAAAGTGAGGCACACTGTGAACTCTGACTTGTGTAGGTGTCACAGAAGCTCTCCCAGAGGAAAAACACGTGATCTGGGTTCATGAAATGAATAAGATCACCAAGTAGGAGAGGGGGCAGCAGGAGAAGAAGTTTTGCAAGAAGCAGTAGAAAGGATGGCATATTTGTAATGGAGAGAACCCATGTTACAAAGTGGGCAGGCAGAGGCACAGGTGAAATGGAGAAGCAGGAAGCAGAATGCAAAGGTCTACAAGGCTACACTGCATCCATGCAACAAAATTTACTATCGTGCGCCAGACACTGAGGATAGATTCATCAGCAAAATCTCGATTCAGCCCAAATATTCTTTAAGCAGAAGGCTACGTATGCTGTATGATCCGCTGGCTTTTGTTAACTATCCACTTGGTAGACAGGGCAGCTGACAGAATGGTTATACGTTGGCAGAGTGACCCTAATCCAAACCTTCACCAATACTCTGCACAATAGATTTAATCAATCTATGATCTCCAAATTTTTCAGGGAAAATTGTCAGTGCTTATATTTTGGATGGATGGACACCAAATAAAATGGATATCTAATGAAGATTTATGGATTACCAAAATAAACACCAAAACACTTGTAAATGTCTCCTGAACTCTGATTGAAACCAGCTAATTTGGGTTCAAATAGCTAAACTCTCATGACCAAATCACCCCTAGCTCATGTGGCTTACACTACAAAGAACTCTGTTAAATTATTCCATAAAGGATCTGAAAAAACTGTATACTGTGTGCCGAGTTTCATTACTCTCTCAGAACCTTCTAGTGGGCGTTATATCTCAGAAGTTCTTGGGGTTGGATGGGCGTCCTCTCCAATATGAGGCTGAAATCCACTATACCAGTTACAGGGAGATTATTTTCATGATGACTAAGAGAGGCGAGTCTGTGAGTCCGTGATACAGTGGCATCAGGAAAGTGCCACAGGCAGAAACAGCAAACTTCCCTGCTCTGAAAACTTTTCAGATGTCTGAGGAAACAACTTTCAAGACTGATCAATGGTTTGCTTTCTGCTTGTCTCCTGCACACAGGTAAACTACAGATAATGCATTTCTCAGCTATTTTAGAGAATCAATGGAAATCATAAGGAGAAATATCTTCAATTGTTGTGAGCCGAATCAGCCAATGGTTTGTTGAAGATCTCATTGTGTACAAATTGTTGCAGCTGTCTGATCTCACTGAAACAGGCATTTGGGAGAAGATGCACACTGAGCCAAGACACGGGGATACTAGCCCCAGCTCTGTTACCAATTACGTGTGTGACCCAGGATAACTCCCCTCACAAAGAGCCTCAGCCACCGCATCCTTTCATGAAGAAGAATGTCCTCTGGCCTGCCTACCTTGCTGGGTTGCTAGGAAAATCAAATGAGATAGGTTTACAAAAGCACTTTGGAAAGTATAATTTGCCAGACAAATACAATAATTTATTATTAACCAGAAGATGCTACCTGTCCTTGAGGAGGTTATGGATCAGTAGAAAAAAATACTAGATGGCGGATTTTTTTTTTCATTGAAACACAGCACAGATTTCTTTTTAACCTGAGAACTTTAGACATCAAAAATCCATCTCCTGAGCCAGCTTCCATGCTTCCCTGAAATGATGCTCAGTGGTCTCATTATTTAAGCATGATAATTTATGTATTAGGGTTATTAGTGTATTAGAATTACCCGGCCCTGTGGTCCATTGCGGAGTAGATTTGGGAATCTGAAATGCAGAGTTTTTTTAATACAGAAATTGTATTTTCACATGTTCTTTTAAGACTTCCGGAGTCAGGACAGCTTCACATAAATACATTGTTTCCCAATAATGCTAGAATAGAAAATAGAGGATAGAGGCAAAGAACACAGGCTCTGCAGTAGAAGTGGGTGGCTTTAAATCCCAATTACTAATTATGGGAAACACTGGGCAAGTCACTTACTTTCTTTCAATCCCCAATTTCTTCATCTGTATAACATGTATGACATGAAAACCTCTCATCTTACAAGATTATTGAGGAAAAAATTAAATGAGAAAATCTATGGAAAGCAGCCACCATGGTGCTTGGCACACTAATAGTAAGAACAGGGTAGTAGAGGTGGTATACTCAGGACAGTGCAACAGATGCTGTGGGGGACACTGAAGTCACTCAGACATTGTTAATATATGTGATATGTTTATAAGGACAATTCATGGAGTATCTACTGTGAGCCAAATGCATTATCTCTCAGTAGAAGATACTAACCATGTTGCTACCAAAACAAATTTAGCATCAGAAAATTGACACAAATTGTAGCTGATCACAGAGCCACTGAGTGCTGGAATGAAGGCTGGTCCCCAGGTCTGTGTGGCTCCTATTCCTTTCACTAGGCCAGTGCCCCAGTCTACTGCTGATTCAGGCTCAGCCTCTGAAAACCCCAGACTTCCTGGTATCTTTATTTCCCATGTGGCAAGTTCCCAGCAGCACCAAGACTAGGAAGTCTGAAGGATCTACTCCTAGTCCCATTCCTGCCATTTTTCTTCAGCATGTTTGCAGGGTCTTTTAGCTTCTCTTCCTGTTTCCTTAAGTATATGCATTGGGACGCATCCACTCTATGCTTACATTGTATTATTAGTTGCCTCAGGTTCGATGAAGATGCATTTTCCATGGCCCCTGTACCCTAAGAAATAAAAATCTTGCTGGGGACACACATAAAACTAACAATGCGTTTTAAGTATTATAATAAAGATGATCGCAAATGCTATGATAGAGGAGGCAGCCAAGTTCTCTCGGGTTGTGGTTTGGAAGTGACATGCTTGTGGGTGGAAGGACAATGCAATCAGAATGGAACTTACCATTTGAGAATTCAAGGAACAGTAAGCAGCTTGGGTGTGTGAAGAAATAAAAGATTGGGAAGAAGCTCACCTAAGAGACTTTAACTCTAGATGGAGTTCCCTCTGGGCCAGGGGATCTCTCAGGGCTTGAGGCAGGAAACTACACACCCTCAGTAAAGTGCCAGGACGGTATCTATAGCTTAGAATAAGGGCAGGAGCCAAAGGGCAGGAGCTCTGGGCACAAACAGGAAAATTCTCCTGGGGGCTTAGTGCAAGCAGACTCCCACAAGCCAGGGCAGAAGTGAACGAGCCAGAGAAGAAATTCTAGGCATTCAAGCTGGGTTTGGAGGGGCCATAACCAGAATTGGTGCATACAGTGTTGAGACATCTCCAACCAAGGTCAAAGCCATCTATGAGAAATGTCTAGAGATGTCTAGAGATCAAAGCAGAAAAATAAATTTCACCTTGGAGAATGACAAGTCATCTGAAATCTACTGAAGGTTAAGGGACGGAAGAATCTCTGAATATTTTGCAAAACTTAAAGAAAACAAAGCCAAATAAAACAAAAACTCTGCAATTCCCCTTATTTTCACCCCTGACTTTTATTTAGTCTCATTTGTTTTTGCCAGCAGTAAAATCCACAGAACATCTTGATGATGACTGCCTCAGGGAGGAGGGAACCAGCATTTGTTCTGGGTCTACTGTGTGCCAAGAATTTTAAATGTTTTATTTCATTTAGTTCTTGCAAATCACTCAGTGACACTCAGAGAAGTTAAATAACTTACCCAAGGTCACAAAGCTCAGTCTTAACCACTGTGGCTGCAGGGTTATTACAGGACCTAGAGGGTGGGACTATGTAGTAATAGTACATAATTATTGCATAATGCATAATTATTGCAGGGTGGGTTGGTCTTCACCATGAACTCCAAGGGACAGGAATGCATCTTGTCAACCTTCATGTCCTCCACACCACAGATTCCAAGCTCTGACATTGTCATTACCACTGTCATAACAGCAGTAATAATAAAGCTAGCATTTATTAAGCATATCTACTATCACTGTTTTAGATTCTTTACATCCTATCTCTAAACCTGAATACAACTTGGCTAAGTGCTATGATGTCCATTTTAGAGGTGTGGAAGTTGGAGCTTAGAGAGGTGAAGGCATGGCCCAGAAGTCACACCACAACAAAAGCCTAAGTCGGGATTTAAACCAAAGTCTATCAGCACATGCCCAGGTGGGCATGTGCACACACAGTTAATGAATACATTGAAAAGAATTGATTTTAACCAAATTGAAGCTGTGATATGCTACAAAGGAGGAAAATCTGTGGTGTGCATAAGTGTGTTCAAAAGCACATAAGGCCAGCAAATTGTAGGGGCTAGAGACCCACAGCCCCCTATTACTACATAAGAACACTCTGAGTGCCACTTGCACGCGCTGCCCCATCAAATTTCTCTGGCACTTAGACCACGTGGGAGGCACTATACAGGCGCCATGGATACAAAAACAAGGAAAGAATTGTTCTGCTCAGGTGTTCAAGTGTTCACCTATGTGTGATTCAATTTGTATAGATACCCACCAAGGGGCAACAAGCACAGGCCTGTGAAGACCTGAAATTGGGCTTGATTATCTGTTTGTATCATTACTGGAGAGTAATCTCTACATGATCCTCTTAAGAACAGGTGATGATATTCACAGGCTGTCTGGCAGAAAAGAATTATTCTGGGGAACGGGATAAGTTTACAATACAACTCTCAATGTGAATTACTCTTGGAAAAAAAGAACTTAGCACACTTCTCTAGTGTTACCCTGCTACTTCTCCCAGAAATGAGACAAAAATGCCAACGAGCAAAAAAATTCCTACACATGAGGCACAACTTCAGGCCTCTCTACTTGTGCGAATGCCACCCTCTTTGTTTGGAATGCCTTTTCCTTCCCTTGTCTGCCTGGAGAATTTTTAATTATCATTTAAACCCCAGTTCTGGTGTCACCTCTTCCAGGAAGCCTTCCTCGACTCCGGCTTGAGTATGGTTTTTCAACCTCGGCACTATTGACATCCTGGGCCACATAATTCTTTGTGGTGAAAGGTAAGACAGTTCTACACATTGTAGTGTTGGTGGCATCAGTGCTCTATAGCCACTGGGCTGCCAATAGCACCCGGCCAGTTGGCAAGAATAAAAGATGTCTCCAGATATAGCCAAATGTTGAGGCAGGGGCAACCATAACCAGTTAAGAACCACTGAGATAGTCTATTGTTGGGCTACTTCTATATCTTGGTTACACTGGCCCAGCCTTAGATCTAAGTAGAGCAATAAATTCTTTTTTTTAAACTCTTTAAAAATATTTTTTTAAGTAATCTCTATACCCAACATGGGGCTCAAGTTTACAATCCCAAAATCAAAAGTCACAAATGCTCTACCAACTGAGCCAGCCAGGTGCCCCTTGAAAAATAAATTCTTGAAGGAACTTTCTTAGTTCCATATTTCTCTGTTGATATAAGTGAAGGTTAAAATCTAAAAAGCAGAATTTGTACAGTGAGTGGTCCACTCTGGCAAACTGAAGGCCCTGTACCATATTATTTACAACCTTCTTCACAGAAAGCAACAATGCCTAAGGACAAGAGAACAATTAATTATAAAGACCTCTGTTCAAGCTGTATAACCCTGATCTTAAGTTTTTTTATCTAAAATGTGGAGCTACTTTTGGCTTTCTCACAAAGTTTCAGGATTAAGGGAAATATACACATCGCGCTGCCTACCAAGTATCCCTTTCTCCTTCCACCAGCAGGTTAGGAATGGGTTAATGCGTGAGAAAATGCTTGGTTAAATTATAAGTGCTCAACAGCTGTAAAGTGTTACTCTTGGATTTTTAAAATCAGTAATAAAAATTGAGCTTTCTTTTCTGAATTCAAGCAAATTAAAAAAAAATCCCTGTGAGGATGATTTGAATAGAAATAATAATCACAGTATAAAGAACACTTCACAGTTTATAAAGGCCTTTCACACAGGTGATACCTTTCAGTGCTCCCCACTGCTCAGGGCAGTGTTATCTGAAAGGCAAAGAGTCAGCCTATGGGACAGAGGAATCTCCCCATGTTCCCAGAGCTGGAAAGTAGAACTCAAATCCAGTTTGCAATAACAGACCTCTTTCCAATGAACACTGAAGTAATGTTTTAAACACAGAACAAAGAGCCATTCAGCCCAGGCTTTCTGAAATTTGAATTACATTCCTATATGCAAAACTAGGTAGACAGCGGAGACCATTAGAACTGATTATGTCGACGGCTATCATCATTAGTTGCATATAAGCCAGCATTAAGGATTTGAAGACATAAAAAAAGAGCTATTTCTTTTGTCAAAAGCAATTATAATTAATTCTCAAAAAATGTATATGTTCAACCCAAATCAGATCAAGGAATAAACCAAGGGGAGAGATGGGCTTTTTCCAGTTTTGCATGCAAAAACTCTTAATTAAACCCAGACATGCAAAAGTAGTTTCAGAAGAAAGGTTAATGAAATGGGGTAGGGAGGGAGAATGTCTCCAGAGAACCTTGCAGACTTTAGTTTTCTGGGCCAGCTCTTTTGTTGCTCTCAGGATAATATAAAAAAATCTACAAAATACATTTCTCTTTTTGGAATCAAGAATGGAATACCCTCCAGCACACTGCAAAGAGAGCTGTGGTGTATAATGTATGCTCCAGCACTCTGACCAGCCCTGAGGAAGAGGAGCCAAGTTCTGGACACAGAGTACTCAACCTCAGGCAGACACTAATATAGTTTTTTATTTTTTATTTTTATAGTTTGATAGTTTGGTTTAGAGTGATGGTGTCCTCTTAGCACCTGGTGCATGTTACAACTTTAGAAGGCATTGAAGAAAGAAGGAAAATCTCAAGAAGTGAAGATGCTCATGTGTTTAACCTAAGCATGATTATTCAAGACTAACTCTTCTCTAAGCTCCATGACAAAAGAAAATTATACCTGATGGTACCAAGTTCACTGGAATCCAAGATCAAGGACAAGCCTAACAGACTGTCCATATGATCTCATCACAACCCAGTGGGTGAAGGGTGGGGCTCAAGGATTGGTACAATTAGAGACTGAAATACATTATAAACCACATTCCACCCAAGTGGAAAGAATACATAGTGATCTGGGAATAGGCCTCTTGGAGTGGGGTCCTGACCCTGTTACCATTCATTCATTCATTCATTCATCAAATATACACTATATCTTCTGACTATCCAAGCCGTGCCAGGTACTGCATGAAGCCTGGGGACTAAAATGAGAAGCAAGAATGGTTCCTACTCTCATGGATCTTATAATCTAGAAGGGGCGATGGCCATTCACATTATCAAATACAAAATTTCAAGTAGTGAAGTAAAGGAATATGGGTCTATAAGAAATCATGACAGTAGTAGCAAAAAGCAGCTACCATCACCATTTACGGAGAGCATACTAAGTGCCTGACATGGTTCTATGCATTTAAATCATTTGATTCTTCCAACTTAATGAAGGAGCATACTACTGTACCTTATTTTAATGGAGAAGGTATTAATTTTCCTCATTTGATGAAACAACTATACTCTTAGTGTCACACTTTAGTGCTGAGGAAGTAAAGACAGAGGTTAATTTGTCCAAGGGTCCAGAGGTGATAAATGGTGGAGCTAAGGTCCAAACTCAGAAAGATGGAGGTCAGAGCCTATACTTTTAATCCCCAAGTCAACATATTACAAAAACTCCAAATCCAGGCTGAGGTCATAGAAGCCTTTTCTGAGGAGGGAGCAAAGACTGAGTATGAGTCCATCAAAAGAGAGCACAGTGTTAATTTGCGGGAACAGAGTGGTTCAAGGTGGAGGAGGGAAAGTGATCAAAGGAAAGGAGGTCCCTGAGCTCGGGGGTAGAGTGAGGGGATGCAGGGATACAGGGCTGGGGTAGCTGCAGGAGCAGAGCATTTGGGTCTTTATTTTACAGCAATGGGAGGTTACTGAAAGGCTTGTAGGTAGCACTAATAAGATTTGTGACGTAAGAACTTCTCAGGCTGTGGTGTGGAACCAGAGAGGTTCAGAGGGCATATGAAAACAAGCTGGATATAATGCAATTGTCTAGGATCTAGGCCAGTGATTCTCAGAGTGTGGTCTCTGAACCAGCAGCATGACTGAGCCCAGAGAGGTTCTTATAAATTCAAATTCTTGGGATTTACTGCAAACTTACTGAATCAGAAACTTTGGGGATGTATTAGTTAGTTATCTATAAAAAAATACCAGAAACTTAGCAGCTTAACACAGTTAACAAAACTATATTTATTGTTTTGTAGTTCCTATGCCTCAGGAGTCTTGGCACTGCTGGGGGGAGGTCCCCTGCTCAGGGTCTTATAAGGTTGTAGTCAAGGTGCTGGACAGGGTGTGTTCTCATCTGGAGGCTCAAGTGGGGAAAATCTGCCTCCAAGCTCACTGAATTTGTTAGAATTATTTACTTATGACTGTAGAACTGAGGGCCCCAGCTTCTAATTTGCTATTATCTGGGGGCTGCTCTTAGGTCCTTCATGACATCTGCAGCTCCTAGAAACTACCCATAGATCTTTGTCACATGAGTTTGCTCAACATGGCTGCTTTCTTCATCAGGCCAGCAGAGTCTCTGGAGCAAATCCGTTAGCAGGACAGATTACCTGTTATATAATGTATCATAATTGTGGGAGTGACACTCCATGACCTTTGCCATATTCTACTGGTTAGAAGCAAGTAAATCACAGATCCCTTGCACAAAGGGAGAGGATTATATCAAGGTATGAACACAAGGAAGCAAGGATTGTGGGGAACCACCTTCGAGTCAATCCACACAGACCCTGTAGTCTATGTTTTAAGTCTAAGTCTTCCATACAATTATATACCCAAGATTAAGAACCACCAGTCCAGACTATGGATTTGAGAGACATTTATAAGACAAGATCAATAGAACAAGGAGCTATAATGGCTATATTACATTATGCAGATTGTTAGTATGGTTATGAACATGGGCTTTGGGGCCACTAAGATCCAGGTTCAAGTCTCTGCCACTTTCTAGATTGTGTGACCTTAGGTAATTATTGAACCTCGCACAGCTTCAGCTTCTTTACGTGTATATGGCACTCCCATGGAAACTACTTCAATGTAAACATGTCTGGATGTGCTATAACAGTAGCCTACTGTTATAAACATCTGTGGGATTCAGTTTCTTATGCAAAATGGGATTAGATGGTCTAATATGAATGACTCTTGACTCAAGAATTCATATATTATAGTTACAAAAAATCTTGCTTTTGAGAAGGGTGTATTTTTTCTATGATACCTAGAAAAGTAATGGCAACACTGAGATTATGAGTTGCTTTTTTGGTTGTTTAGTTGTTATGTTTTTAGTGTCCTATAGTACTGGAAGTGAGCCACCACCAGCCTCCTTTCATTTGCTAGAAAAATATCCTCCATATGGAACTTTCTGAATGGTTGGAATACCCTCCAGGGCCTCAGTAACTATACTTGCCTCCTTTGAAATACAAAATATGAAACAGATTAAACTGAATCATTAGAAATACCCTACGGGAAGTTTCTAAACAATTATTAAGTGGGGATCCCAATATATGGAAACTTATGTTTTTGGCACTTCTCACACAATATGGTAATTGTGGACTTACTTTTCTCTCTTCCTCACTAGAATAAAAACTCCTCGGAGGCATGGACCCTATCTTACTGTCCTGGGTAAGGGAAGGAGAAGCTTCCTCTGGAAAGAGGCTATACATCTTTTATTCCCCATTCTTCTCTCTCCTCTGTTCTCTCTTGTCCCCTTCCTCTTCTCCAAACAAGGTTATACTCCCCAACATTTGGGAAGAGCTCTGCACTTAACAGAACACCTGCCAGGAGAAATCAGAAGGGAGCTGGATACTGGGGCAAGATCTTGGTAGAATATACAGGTAAACTAATATCAAACCCTCCTCTGGTTCTCTATGATCTTCAAGGCAAAGGTCAGGGTTCATCTTTGTGTCAAGAAAGTTTAGGAAAATCAAAGGCAAAACAAAGATATAGAGAATAGGGATGAAGATACAACAGAGGAAGACATGATGAAACTTCTGGAGGATACCAAGCTTACAGTTACTGGTTGTAGAGTCCAGGTCATGCTATTTGGGTGGGCAAAGAAGAAAGCAAAGTATGTGGGATTTTTTTGTTGTTGTTGCACTTGATTACAGAACTGGGCACAAAGAAAGTGCATAAGAAATGCTTACAGAATAAATGAATGAATTAAATAAAATTCTTTATTATTTCCCCTGTACTTTGTAATGTGATCTCCCATTACTGACTACTAAGATAAGAGAAGGACATGGCTCCCCAAACTGGCAGACTCATGTGTAAAAAAAAAGCACAGCAAAATGTCCCTTGGAAACAGGCACTGCCATCTGCCTAGGTTGGAAAGCATAATTTAGTAAAGAAACAGGCAGAACACGTAGTTCAGAGAATGTTAATACACAGTCAATAAAGTAACTAACCAATCCGTAGTAACAGCCCCCCAAAGGACAATTCTGGAGTGTTTTATTCTGAGAGCAAATTAAAGCAAAACAAAGATGAGTCTTCCAAAAAAACAGCAGACTCTCCTCTATTTCACATATGAGTCCTTAGAGAAATTCATGGAAATTATCCATATCATTCCCATATCTCCTACCTACATTGTACAGTATCAGCCTAAAAACCCCTTTGTTCGAGTACAGCTACAGTGTATGAAATTGGGGCTAAAAGCTTTACCTTTTCTAGTCCCTGCATGCAGAATATGTTCAAACTTAACTATTCATGAGCAGTATGAATCTAAGAACAGATCCAGGGTTTTGATAAGGTTGCAATTAGCCAGTTATGCAATCAGAAGGCCTTTCATCAATTCATTAATGATTATTGTAAAACAGTACAATTCTTAGGGTACATAAAGCTGGTATTTTATTCATCATAATTGAGAACTATTTCTGTGCCTTTCTGGTTTGCTCCAGCAGCTGACAAGAAGTCCCACGGGGCCCGTGGTTGTTTAGCACATATGAATTTGTGTGCTTATGTGTGTGTGGGGGGGTGGCAGGATGGGGACAAATATTTTCATTCACATAATACATGAATGACCATAGAATTAGCTGTTCAGATGCTAATTTGGTGTTTAGGGTCTTTCATTTCTGCGCAATTTGTTGGATTTAGTGTCCTCATTAAGATGATTAAAATAAACCAGTCTATCAATATGTGGTCCAATTAGTTCAAATGTCTAACTACAGCTTTAGTTTGGTCCTTTTCTGTCTTTAGGGCAGCATTACTTTGGAGATCTATTTTCTGGAGTTCTCTCAGGACACTTGGGATGCTCCAGCCTTCTGTATGTCTTCCAAAATGAAATCACCCAATGAGCAGATGGGGTAGAGGGAAGACAAGTCAATTTTGTCAGTATCTAAATTTATTTAATAACTACTACATGCTATAGTTTCTAGAGAGTAAGTAATAAGCACACATACAAGCCAACACCAGGATTCCAAGGAGTTAAAATGCCCTGTTTTCATTACACTATTGACTTCCCATGACACCTGCAAGTTTCTTTTTAATTTGAAAAATTGTTTTATTTGAAGTCAATTGAGAATAAAAATGATATGTTTTTTTCCATAGAGGAGTGCACATATACACTTACTTCTATATTCTTTAACTTGTATATCTGGTTTTCCAAATATTGCACATGAAATAAACCGTTAGGACGCATAAATATATATGTGAACAGTCACTCATTCCCTTTCTATGCACATCCATTTCCAAAGACATTTCTCAAAAATTACTTGTCCAATTAACTTCTTTATGAACAAATAAATTCCGTTCACCTATAGACAAGCTACAGTTACAGTCTAGCAACCCGGGTGTCTGATTTCAGAGTATTATTAATGGTGGTTATTAGCTGGAGAAGCAATGTAGAAGTGAATATATAGGATGAAATTTACAGTTATTGCTCTGCAAAGAGATAGCATGAATGACTCAGTCTTCTAATAGAACTTACATCCAATATGCTAGGGTTTAGATTAAATGATTTGATTTTTTTTCTGTAGTTCAATAATTTACATAAGATAAAATGGATGCATTTTTATTATCAGCTTCTATCTCCAACATTTTAAATCATTGTTTTTCCTTCTCTGAGGATGCCTAAGGAAGGCTATACCCCATTGTTCTCAAGCAATTTTCCTTTGCTTCCAGGTCTATTTCTGTGTGAGTTGCATGCAATCCTTGTATTTATGCACCCAGTGTGAACAGGCACCCTTATCAACATCCTTTGAGCAATATATTCCAGAGGTTTCTCTTTTCCTTATACAGGTCACATACTAGTGAAACTTCCAGACATTGGCAAATGCTGCCCAATCTGAGCAATTACTTTGTGATAACAGTTCTAGCATAAGAAAAAAAAAGAAAAGAAAAGAAAAGAAAAAATAAACTAAAACAAAGGAAAGAATAAAACCTGTAAAGGGGAAAATATCACAATGGAAGTTGTGAAGTAACAAGAATTCATTTTATAATTTACGTAGCCTAGGCCTAAGGCCAGTTTGGGGGCTCTATGTCAAGAAGGCATACCTTGGGACAAAAGATAATCTTTTAGAAAATTCATGCAGTTATTCACATTCAAAAAAGTGAAGGAACTCTATATGGCCCCTGACCACCTATCTGTCTTGCAAGGTAATTATTAGGATCATGAGCACTAATTATGACATGCGGCATACCACCCTCCTCTTAGTGCATAGCATTGATCGTGGCCTTAACTGGGCAGATCCTTTGGGAATGGCATCATAGCAACAGACAGAGGAAACCCAAGTTCTATGATTGAACAGACAAATCAGTTAATAACCATGAGAGTCAGATTCCTTATTCCTTATCCATTTAATAAATAAATAAGCATTTATTGAGTTCCTTCCCTGTGTCAGATACCATGCAAGGGTCTAGGTTCTCCTAGAAGAAAACTTCCTATCAGATTATGAGTTGGTGAGAAAAGAAGCTGTATCTTCCACACATATCGCTGCACCTCTACAGGCATGATGTGCTTGACACAGAAAAGGTGTGTAATGGGCTTGAATGGAAGAAAGGAAACAAATATTGTGGAAGAAAATATAAGTAAGCATAAAAGATAAATGAGATAGGATTCATACCCAAACAGAACTCACAGTCTAACAGAGAGTGAGCCCAAAAAATAAATGTCAGAACACAACTTTGTTTACAAGTAATAAAGGAAAATAAAGGATAGAAGCATTTGTGGCAGGAAGTGGGGAAAGATTAAGAAGGAGCTGGGTTCTGATGCACATACAGAAAATGTCCAGACAAAGGTACTCCTCCCACATGATGCCCAGAAGTCATTAAAATACCATATTTTCTGTACATTGTGGTTCATGTAGCTTGTCTAAGCATCAGCACTGAGTGGCGGTTATTTCTGCGATATGAGTTTTACCAAATGCCATGTTAGCATCTCCCAGTTCACTTGCTTGGCCATCCCCATGACCTGGTTATACCAGTGTAATTCAAAGCACCAGAGACTATCTGTGACTCCTTTGGTATTGTACATGCAGTAATTCTTCTTTCCTTCTCTTCCCCCACCATTTTATGATGACAACTGCTCTTTGTGACTGCTTCAGAGACTACTGGTCAGCTGGATTCTGTTGGCTCACAGCAAAGGAATTATAAATCCAGGAAACCTAGAGGAAACTCTCCTTCTCCCTGTCTCAGACCTAGGAAGGCTGTGCCTTCTACCAGGAATGCAGTCTCAGCAATGGAGCCTGATAGGAAGTTCAGGAAGGAGCCAGCAAAAAAAGAACTGGCTGCTGTGGCCTGTCTCCAGATAGGAGGGCAAAAGGAGAGGTCTTAGAGATTTCCATACCTGGCTGCCAGAACCGCAGAGCAGGGAGGAATCTGGAACAGAAGTTCCAGCTGAGAAAAGAGAATGCATTTGGTTGGAGCAAGTTAAATACTTGATACAGACTTTGTAATGGGGACCAGAAGGACAGTGATGGGCTGTAAAATCAGAAAGGCCTGTTTTTTTTTTAAAGATTTTATTTATTTATTCATGAGAGACACACATAGAGGCAGAGACATAGGCAGGAGGAGAAGCAGATTCCCTGCAGGAAGCCCTGATGCAGAAGTTGATCCCAGGACCCAGGATCGTGCCCTGAGCCAAAAGCAGACACTCAACCACTGAGCCACCCAGGTGCCCCAAGACCTGGGTTTAAGTCTAGATTCTGTTCTTATTTGCTACATAACTTTGGGGAGCTACTTAATCTCTGTAAGGCTAGGTTTCAGCTATAAAATGGGGAAACATAGAAGAACCTGCTTAATCGTGTTGTCGTAAGGATTAGAAGGGAATACTGTACGTTTTCAGCAGATTACTTGTCATAGGGTAAGGACCCAAAAGTTGCCAACAGCTCTGCTATTATAATTAAATGTGTAATATCCACTATAAGAATTTTAATGCACAGAAACACACTCATAGGTGGAAAAGACTTGCCCTCTGTAATATGTTGGAAATTATGAAAAATGGAAAACAATCCAAATGTTCACTAACAAAATTAGGGTTTATGGTACTGTTACTGTTTTAAAATGAATGAGATCTATCTATATGCATGGCCGTGGCTGACGTCCAAATGTATAATTAAATAAAAAGACCAAGTTCATGACAGATGTTGGCAAGGATAAGGAGAAAGGGGAACCCTCTCACACTGTTGGTAGGAATGCAAGCTGGTACAGTCACTCTGGAAAACAGTATGGAGGTTCCTCAAGAAAGTTGAAAACAGAGCCACCCTATGACTCAGCAATTGCACTACTGGGTATTTGCCCCAAATATACAAATGTAGTGATCCAAAGGGGCACCTGCACCCCAATGTTCATAGCAGCAATGCCCACAAAAGTCAAACTATGGAAAGAGCCTAGATAGCCATCGACAGATGAATGGATAAAGAAGATGTGATATATATATAATGAAATATTACTCCGCCATCAAAAAAATGAAATCTTGTCATTTTCAACAATGTGGATGAAACTAGAAGCAGTTATGCTAAGCAAAATTAGTCAATCAGAGAAAGTTTATCCTATGCTTTCACTCATAGGTGAATTTAAGAAACAAAACACAGGAGCATAGGGGAAGAGAGATAAAAATAAAACATGATGAAATCAGAGAGAGAGATAAACCATAAAGAGACTCTTTACCATAGGAAACAAACTGAGGGTTGCTGGAGGGGAGGGCCATGGGGTAACTGGATGCTGTGCATTAAGGAGGACACATGATGTAATGAACACCAGGTATTATATGCAACTAACTGATGAACCACTGAACTTTACCTCTGAAACCAACTGTACATTAATTAATTGCTTTTAAATTTAAAAAATGACCAAGTTGAACAATACTCGTAGTATCATCCCATTCCTCTAAGTAAAATTCATTTTTAAAAATCTGAAAAATATAAGCCTCAAGTAATTAAAAGTTGCTATCTCTGTGGAACAAAAGACAGTAAACATTATGCTCCGTATGTGTGTGTTAACAAATTATTTGTAATAATAATTTTCACAATTATTTTCACAAGGCAGATTTTGAGACGGCTGCACTTTTTCTTCACAGTTTACTTCCCAACAGTCCAATTCCTACATGGTGTTCCATGGGGCACTAGAATCCAATGTCTGGTGTTTTTGTTTTGTTTTTGCTTCCTAATATGCAACTTAAGGCCTCATGTGCTCTGAAATCTCACAAAGGAGAGAAATCAAGAAGGTACAGTAATGGAGAGGGCAACAGCTGCAAGCATGAGACACTTATATTTTAGATGTTTACTCAATTCACTTCATTAGTCAATTTGATCCTTAAGATCCTGAGAAATTATCAGAATTAAGATGACATTACTCTGTAGTTGTCTAGAATAATACCAAGTGAACAAGCCAAAATCTACCTTCAGTTAGAAATGCTCTTCAAAAAATTTTCTAAATAATATAAACTGGATTTATGAACAAATGCCTTAAAATAGGTAAATACTATTCCCTTGAATATATAAGCTTCCTATAACCTTGCAGGTTATACTCTGATTGGTGCCTTTTGTTTTTATTTTTGTTTTTTTATAGCTTTGGTATTTGATTCTATTTTTTAAAAAGATTTTGTTGATTTATTCTTGAGAGACACACAGAGAAAGGCAGAGACACAGGCAGAGGGAGAAGCAGGCTCCCTGCGGGGAGCCCAATGGGGGACTAAATCCCAGAACCCTGGGATTACAACCTGAGCCAAAGGCAGATGCTCAACCACTGAGCCACCGAGGTGCCTCTGGGATTTGATTCTTAAGCAATAATGCAAAGCTAAAAGCATCACTAGGATCCCAATATTATAATACAAACAGGTAAGTAGTCTACACAAACATAATTTTTCAAACTATATGTAATTTAAATATCATCAGTGCCCAGATATTTTATTTAGATGAGCAAGGAGTGGAAACAGCATGACTCCAGTTTAACTGATTGGAATTATTTAGTACTTTCTTTGCAATGCATTCACAGATGGGACATCAATTTAACAAATGCTAAAATGAAGCAAAGATTACATTGACAATCCAGGTCTTCCTTACTGATCCTTAGTTCAGCTTCATATACATAAGGTACTCTTATAAACTCCTATGTGTGCAACAGTGTCTTGTCACCAATCTGAGTGAACAAAAGGGACTGGATATAAGAGCAGTTTAGCAGCTTCCCTAAGCTTCACTCAACAACAAATGTGTTCAGGAACTGCTTAAATATCTTCTCTTAGCGCCTCATCCAGAAAATCATAATTTCACTCCATATGGTTTATTTATTTGTATGTTTTGGTTATGCAGCTTTCAATGGAACTATTTTATTAAAGTCAAAATCAACAACAGGCTGACTCCCCTTGTGTTTATAACTAAGCACTTACATTCACTTATAGTCACAATAAAATGTGCATTGCTTCACTTTACATGACCCTGGAACCTTTGTGATCTCCCATGAAAATCTGCCTACATCACAGAATGCTACTCAAAGGGAATGCATGTTGGATTAGGTACCTTTTGCTGGTAACCTTTGTAGAAAGTAAAAAATCTGTTTCATGTGAACTAAGCAGGGGCACAGAATAGAAATTCAGTAGTTCCTCTTGCCCTTCACCTTGTAGGTTGCCTTCAAACAACAACAACAAAAACAACTTGCCAGTGCAGTTTTGGTAGTTGGAGTCCTTTGATGCAAATGCTTTTCTTAATTCCAAAGCAAACATTCTAGTATTGGTTTGTTTCATACTTCAAGGTATGCAAACGCATTTGCTGCCAAAATATATCAACTCTTTAAACTTCCTTTAAAATTCATGTTTCTGGCATGGTTTTAATGACCTCCTATTCACCATATTGGTAAGAGAAGAATTCCTACCTCCCTTAGGATCATGAGTATGATTGGTACACAACACTCAATACTGGATGGATGAGATAAATAACATTTCATTAGTCACATAAACTCATCCTCCCAAGAGAGGAGGATAGTGCATGCCACGTAGAGCCAAGTGGGGCTCGCACTTGGGGACACAAGGAACAGCTGTGGATGGCAGGCTTTGTAGTAACAAGAGAGTAGAGTGCCCCATTTCTCACGGCACAATGGGACTGGCTTATTTGAACAATTCTGGGGGCTGACAGGGATAAGCAGGAACTGTGCCTGGTCCCTTTGATAAGGGGAGAATGTTTGACCAGGGGACCTTATCTGCATGAACAGAGTGGGATGGGAGCTTAAAGTTAAGCCATTCAAGGTCTTCCTGGTTTTACCAAATGTTATGAGTGCAGCACAAAATACTGAGCCTCAGTTGTACGCCTTACACCTGAAGCCTAAACACATAAATATGCTAAAGGAGAGTGAATGAATGAATGAATGAATGAATGCATTGAAAGTGGGAGCATTCTGAAATTTTGGAGTATACTATGACCTTTGCCAAGACACTGAATATCCTAGCTATCCTGCAGAAATTTATAAAACCTATAAAATGGGAATTGTAGTATCTTTTCCATTTATCTCAGGAGTTTGTTTGAGGGAATAAAATCATTAACATATTTGGGCAACATCCTAATTCCGTCCAAAGACCGGAAAGGCCCTCCACTGACTACCTGTCATCCTTTATACCCATCTCCCTCATATGTCAGACACACTGGCCTTCTTTCAATAGCTGGCTTCGCAGCCTCCATGCATGAGCAACATAAGTAAGGTAAGATACACTCTTCATATGCTTCCAAAGCATCCCCAATTTTGCCTACAATTCAAGCTGAAATTGTTTCTTTGATGTCTGTCTCTTAAATGCCTGGTACACAGTATGTGTTCAACAAATGTCTGGGGGGTGGAATATGTGAAAAGAATGTGATAACATTTGAAAAAGCACACTCAGAAGTTAAAAGCACTACACACAATTGGAAAAACATGACTTTTGCCTCCAACTGTGGGGAAAACCCACTATACCCTTCTCTACCCTGTCTCCCCTCTCTCAGCCTTACAGCTGTGGGGGCTTCAGCCTTGCAGAGGGGGAAGTTCACAGACATCCCCATGAATCCTCAGCTAGTATATGGTAATGCACCAGATTTACAGGCTACCTCCTAGGCAAAGAGGTTAGGTTTCATGGTGTAGGCAATAAGAGGTAGTCAGCAGGACCAGCTGAGCCAAAGGACAACAGTAGTAGAACTAGAAGAAGGAGATGAATACCAAGACGCATGCTGAACTTGAACCTACAGAATTTGACTGGCACCTGCTTAAATAAGAAATTGTAGTAAGATTTTTTTTTTTTAAAGAGAATAAAGGACTCCAGTATGTTGAGTCTGGGTAACTGGGAAAATGATGTTGTCATCTGTAGAAACGTTAGAGTCAAGAGTAAAGTTGGTTCTAGAGAGAGCCCAGGTGATGGTTACCAGCTCAAAATGTTCTCTTTGAATAAGCATCTTGAATACATAAATATCTTGAATAGTATTTTCCAGGACTAAGAAAGAATTTTTAAAATGTTTGCCTGGCCTCACATAGCCAGTGTTTAACCTATAGCTAGTTGCCTTAAATAACTTTTCTACACTACAATTTTTCCCCAAGGACGCTTCAGGAAAGTAATGTGCCTTGCTATCTTATTCATAGGTATATGAGGCCTTCTGGCTTCTGTACTAATGGCTGTTACCGGCTAGTATTACTGACTTCTAACGAGCCACATGGTTTCCCGGGCCCATGCCACGCTGCCATTCTGACAGACCTCCCAGAGCATGCTCTTGTAAGCTACCCAAGGTCAGGGCCGATTGCGACTCACATACCCTGAGCTGTCTCACTGACCTCATGTTCCAATACAGACATAGAAAAACTCAGTGAACCTTGAATGGATTCAACTTCCACATTTTCTGGGCATCTGCTCTGGGGTCTGGCGCCAGCTGTGGTAAGTTGAAGAGCTCCAAAGCTAAATAACACATTTTCTGCCTTTAGGAAGCCCTCATCCAAGCCCAAACAGATAATAAAAGAAAGAGGTACCCTAACACACATTAAGTACTAGAGGAGATGTAGATTTAAGGAGTGAGAAAACAGTTGATTCCAGTGAGAGAATAAATAAGCTCAGGGAAAGAACATTTAAACTGAAGTAGAACATTTAAAGTTCTATCTTTATCCATCTATCTAAAGACATATCTATAAGAGCGAGTGCTTACAAAAGGACGGGTACAAGAATTACTCAGAAAAGAAAGGAGAGGCACACTCTGCTTTGGGGCTTAGGTTGCATATCTCATTTATACCTTTTTATTCAATGCCCTGAACTAAAAGTCTGACAGTTTATATTTTTAGAATGTTGCATTTGCCACTACATAAAGCAAGGACAAAAATACACGTCACAACAGAAACCTCCAAATAGTGAAATCTACAATGTCATTTGCTATACGGAACAAATAGTTTCAAGTTACCATAGAAATCCCTACTCTCTTCTGTGGGAAAGTATTTTAAATAAAGCTGCCAGACAGTCTCAATTAAAAATAATAAACGAAAGACCAATTATGGTCCCATTGGATTCACTAATAAAGTTCATCAATGAACTTCCCATCAGGTATTCAGAAACAAAAAGGTAGCATATGGAGGAATTTTCAGTGCAATTAAAGTACACGATTTACATTGTACACTACCACCTTTGGCTGCTGGCAGTCTGAACAAAACTAAACAACCAGTTACACAGAAGGCCTCAAGTGGTGGTCAAGGTGGCAGAAGGAATAAACAAGTAAGGAGAAGGTCACAACAAATACACTTGAAATGGCTAATTTCCTACAACCATCCAGAATGAATTTAATTGCTTTTTAGCCCCTCTGTACCACTCTTCAACTCAATCCTCCAATGTGAAATACTTGGAACTCAGAATAATGGCACATTTTAGCAATGTGAGTTTTCCTTCTCTATACACCAAGCTCTTTTTTTTCCCCTTAAGATTTATTTATTTTTTTTTGGGGGGGGGGGAGAGCAAGAGCGAGCATCTGAGCAGGAGGGGCAGAGGGAGAGGGAGAGAGAATCTCAGACAGACTCAGCGCTAAGTGTGGAGCCCGATGTGGGCTCGATCTCATAACTCTGACATCATGACCTGATCAAGACTCCGATGCTTAACCAACCATGCCACCCAGGTGCCTCACCCCAAGCTCTTTGGTGTCCTAGTTTATAAAGCTTACGGGCTTCATGAAGGCAGGGGTTAGGTTTTCATTCTCACAGAGCTCAGCCCCGACCACACAGCCCACTCAATGTGCTCTGAGAGTCTGTGTATTTATTTATTTATTTATTTATTTATTTATTTATTTATTTATCTATTTATTTATTTATTTATAAGATTTTATTTATTCATGAGAGACACACACAGAGGGAGAGAGAGAGAGAGAGAGAGAGAGAGAGAGAGAGAGAGGCAGAGACACAGGCAGAGGGAGAAGCAGGCTCCATGCACCGGGAGCCCGACGTGGGACTTGATCCCGAGACTCCAGGATCACGCCCTGGACTGAAGGCAGTGCTAAACCGCTGAGCCACCCAGGGATCCCCAAGTCTGTGTATTTAAATGTCTTCTGTGCCACTCAAAGGGAATCATCTACTCTTCACTTTCTGCAATATTTATGTTACTGCCTTGTTTTGTGCCTTCTGCATGCATATAGGTATGGAGTGTGTGGTAAATGCGCTGCTCTGCTGATAAGTTTCATAAAATTTCAAACCCTTATTCTGCCTGTATAGTAAGAGATAGTCTCTGGAGCACTCAGGCAGACTTGACTTTTATGTAATTTTTCTTATGACCCGACCGTACTCAGATGGCTTCAATGAATGGTTCTGAAATGGGGTTTACACAAATGAGAGATATCATCAATCTGACAGACATTGCCATATGATCGATTGCTTGCAGCTGAACTGGTCAGGTGACTTCAACAAAAAGATGGTGATCTAGCCAACATAAAAGAGGCTAACGGCACCCCCTTGCTACCTGTCTTCCCAGGCATACTCTCAGTACTTTGTAGACACCTTTTTACTGCCCAGTTGTCCAGTCCAAGAACCCTCTCTCCTCCCCCACACTTGCATGCCCGTGTATACACATACTCACTAACTTGCTGTTGGCGGCCTGGTGCCTCCATTCGACATGTGAACCTTGAAAGGCAGTAGATTTCTCTCACTTGAATTGTCTCATAAATCACTTAACCTTCCTCCTTTACTCCACATTAACCTTTGGTCTTTAATTTCTTCCTTTTCACTTGATTTTATGACCTGCTCTCTCAATAGAAGCTCTTTATAAAGATTTGTATGGACATAACTCCCTAAAAAGAAATTTCACTTTATATTCAACTATGATGATTCTAGCTCCTAACTTTAGATTTTAAACCATATGTTTCAAATACACTGGCATTAAGTAAACTAATGATAATTAAAACTTTTAAGAATTTGGAGTATTCCCATGTACTTTGTGTTATGCTAAGTACTTTGTTTCCTTGTTTTGCCTTCCTCTGGTCAACAAGTGACTGTGGAAAAACTAACAAAGAATGTCAGTTATTTTGAAAAGTTAGAAACGAAAAACTGTAAGGCTTTGTCTCTGTGTGGGCATATAGCCAGCTTTTCACACGTATAAATTCAGGTTCTCTCTGAGCTCTTTCACCATCCCCCTGACACTGGGCTCCTCACAAAGAAAAGAGTCCAGAGGGGCATCCTAGGGTATGTCTATGTCTATTGTTCATCAGTGACCCAAAGGCAAAAAAATAGACAGCCCACACAAAATAGCCATCAGAGTGCTACTGGTATATGGAGTTCTCTGGCAGGAGATGAACAAAATGGCTTGGGAGAGGTCACTAAAAACATCACGAGGATAAAAAAGATACAGAGAATCTTCGAATCTCCATAGAGACAGGAGTATCCCAGAAACTGGAGGAGAGACACAATCCCCACATTCAAGGACCTTGCCATGAAAATGGTGACATATACCCATACAAAAATAGCCTTTAATCAAGACACACAACGCTCAGACTCAAAACAGCCATCTATTTCAAGTGGGGGATGGGAAGTGGAAAATGATTTAAGACCAGCAAACATCCAGGAAGGGCAATGTTCCTAGTGTAGGTCATATGAATGCCGTGACTGCTTGTACTTTTCTAAGGAGAACCAACAGAATAGAATCACTGAGGAACAATACACGATAAAGACAACAAAGCACCTTTTTAGGCAAGCCCAGCATTTTTTCCCATCTTCCAGCTTCTTAACTAAGTCTTTTGTCACCAGCCTAGGAGCATTCTGATATCTTTTGGCACTACCTAAATTGAAAGAAACACTCTTCTCTTTACATCTTCAGTTGATAACTCTCTGCTTAGACCTCAGGTTTTGGCTTTTTTAAAAATATTTTATTTATTTATTCATGAGAACATACAGAGAGGATTGAGAGAGAGAGGCAGAGACACAGGCAGAGGGCGAAGCAGGCTCCATGCAGGGAGCCCGACGTGGGACTCGATCCCGGGTCTCCAGGATCACGACCTGGGCTGAAGGTGGCGCTAAACCGCTGACCACCCGGGCTGCCCAGGTTTTGGCTTTGATTTTGATTTTTGCCTCAGAAAGCCTACCTAGGGTCCCTGGTTTACAGCAGTCATCCAGTGTCTCCTCTTCCCACAGAGACACTCATCACACATCCTGACCCCATGTCCAAGGCCTCTGGCCCCAGCCACACCACTCCAAGCATCTGCAGGGCAGGGCCGATACCTATACCCTAATCACCTCCGTGCTCCCAGCACACAGAGCATTTTCGCTCATAAGTTCCAACCAATTAAGAAAGAATCTAAGCCATTCTACTACTCTCAAAC
Organism: Nyctereutes procyonoides; assembly: GCF_905146905.1. Taxonomy (NCBI): domain Eukaryota; kingdom Metazoa; phylum Chordata; class Mammalia; order Carnivora; family Canidae; genus Nyctereutes; species Nyctereutes procyonoides. Next base: position 19,202,535 of record NW_026575041.1, on the reverse strand, counting down.
CCAGAATCAGTTGGGCTATAGTGGCTCATGGCTTTCATGGGAACAATCTATCCCTCACTATTCTTGTTATTTTATATATACTCTTTTTAGGGAACATGTTTGTATATATCCTCTATCAGTATCTCCCCCACTAACAAACTTCTGATAAAGAAACATGTCCACTGGCACAACTTCATTAGCTGAGAGATTATAGTAGCCTATTAACTGGCCTAAGAGCCCTACTGATGCAAGAGGATACTGCAGTTGTGTGGAAACAATGAAGACTGAACCTCAGGGCTGAGGTTTTTTTTTTTTTTTTTTTTTTTTTTTTAAGATTTTATTTATTTATTTGAGATAGAGAGTGCACAAATGGGAGGAGTGGCAAAGGGAGAGGAAGAAGCAGACCCTCTTCTGAGCAAGGAGCTGGACAAAGGGCTCAACCTCAGACCCTGAGATCATGATCTAAGCCAAAAGCAGATATTTAACCAACTGAGCCACGCAGGTGCCCCTCAGGGCAGGGTTCATAAGAGACCATTGGAGCAGTCCAGGAGTACCTCTTTCAGCCCACAGGAAAAGGCTGTTCCTTTATCTTCTGACAATCCAACATTCTCCAGTTTGACTTACCATCACCTAACGATAAGGTATCTGTGCAATGTTGGGGATCCTCAGCCTCACAAGCATGCTAGCAGGAGAAGTGCCCTTAAGTGTTAGCCGGTGACGCAAAATCCTAGAGATGCCTAAGGAGGCCTCTTCTTTATTTTTTAAGATTTTATTTATTTATTCATGAGAGACACACAGAGAGAGGCAGAGACACAGGCAGAGGGAGAAGCAGGCTCCATGCAGCAAGCCTGATGTAGGACTCGATCCTGGGACTTCAGGATCACGTCCTGGGCCGAAGGCAGGCACTAAACAATTGAGCCACCCAGGGATCCTCCAAGGCCTCTTCTTTAATAGTCTTTCTATACAAAAGGTCCATGAAGGGCCCACATCACTTTAGATTAGGATAGCAGAAATGGCATATATTCTTTATCTACGTGGACAAAACATTACGAATTTCTTGCCAGACCCTACGTTCATCTAATATTGCCTCTGGGAGGGGGCTTGCTGACCAAATCCCTCTTAATCTCCTGTATGAGGCATAAAATACATGTTTACTGGGAGTCTGGCTTCAGGAGTTCGTCCTCAACCTCAGACAAAACCAATGAGAGGCACTTGGAGATGCAGTAATAAGATGTAAAATATGAGCTGTTCCACTTGTATCAATGCCTGAGATGAAGGAATCAAAGATGTGCTTATTAAATGTTCGGGTGATGTTCAATTAGGTGGTGTTCCAATAGTACAAACAAATGGAAAAAAGTTCAGAGTTACTGTAATCCAGTGGGAAAAAAGTAGAATGCAAAAGATACACAGAATAAGATGGTGGCTGGCTGTTCCCTGTCTCTTTTTCTGTTCTCCATCTTTCCCATACCGACCCCTCTGCACACCCTCCCTCTCATACACACACCACTGAGATTAGTGCTAATTCCAATTAAGTTAACAAACATTTACTGAGTACCTGCTCTATGGTAAGTACTGTGCCAATTAAGTATACAAACACGAAGAACATAGTCTCTGACTCTAAGAAGCTTAGAAGCCTAATTAGGGAGATAGATACACACACCAACCGTCACAAGTGAGGGACAAAGTGTGCAGATGTGCATGGGGACTCGGGAAAACAAAGGCGACATTGAGGATCAGGGATGACTGTCCCCAGGAATTTACAGTGAAGCTCTTATAGGATAAGTGGGGTCTGTCAAATAGTGAGAAGACAGAAGAAAGGGGCACCTGGGTGGCTCAGTGGTTTAGGGTCTACTTTCAGCTCAGGGCATGATCTTGGGATGCTGGGATCAAGTCCTGCATCAGGCTCCCCGCAGGGAGCCTGCTTCTCTCTCTGCCTGTGTCTCTGTCTCTCTTTCTGTATCTGTCATGGATAAATAGATAAAAATTATTTTTAAAAAAGACAGAAGAACATTCCAAACATGCTAAAGACCAAACTGAAGTCACTGAAAAGTGAAAGAGGGAGTGGCCTTCTCAAAACCACAACAAAATATGGCCTGTAGAGTCAGGGAGCTGGGTAGGCGTGCGGTGGGTGGGTGGGTGGGTGGGGAGCTTAGAGAATGGCAGGCCTCCAAAGCCAAATGAAGTTGCTGACCATCATCTAGCCTCGTCAGAAAAATATACTGTAGACATTCAGAAACATGCATTGACTTGAATTATTAGCTTGGCCAGAAACAATCTGGGAGTCTACCGGGGCCAGGTAGTTTTTACAGCGAAAAAAATATGTTCTATTTTTTTCTTTTTTTTTCAATATGTTCTATTGCCTTCGGAAATACCCCGACTCTTGCCAGTATCTTCAAATTGCCTGGTGGTTATCATCAGGTAGAACAAACTAGGTCCTGTGAACCCACCAATGAGATCAAACCCATCATGACTGGTAGAAAATATTCCAAATGAAGCTAGGGAGATCAAGTTACCAAACTGCCATCAGCAAAGGGGTGGTCAGTGCAGGGAAGGGTAGGAGGAGTGGATAATCACTTTTAGCCCTGGTGGAAGGAAAATGGTTCATTTACATTTCAGAGCAATAAAGAAATGGAAAGAAATAAGATAACATGCCCTATGTACTGCTCATTTAGCTTAAGAGCTCAAACTTCGGATATAACTGAAAGTCATATGCAGACGTTCCACCCCATTTCCCTCCATACATCACTACCGTGGATTTCTCATCTCAATGCATGCTTACTGATATATTTACTACATTTGAATATCTACAAAAATAACATAATATAATTTCTGTATGTTTTAAATATTATTCAAGTGAAACACATAAAATACAAAAAGGGGGCTCTTTTGAAGCCTTTTTCTCTTAACACGTTTTTTGAGATTTGTACTGATAAATGTAGCTTTGGTTTATTCATTTCACAAATATAGAGTATCCGACTACATGAATATACTATACTATGCTTATCCATTCTTGCAGAGATGGACTTGTAAGATGTTTCCAGCTCCTTTGCAATGAGAAGCAACACTAAAAAACTTGCATACACTTCCCGGAAGAGTTCTCTCCAGGATTGATTAGCCTAAGTGCATTCTCTTCTCTCCTTTAGGAGATCTTGGTCCATTGTTCTCCAATGATGAAATAACAGACACTCTCCACAACAGTGCATGAGTTTCTTTACAGCCTCCAAACACTTGAAGGGAGCCAAATTTAATTTCTGCCAACCATAAAGGTGTGAAATAGTTCTTATAGCTTTAATTGTTTCCCCAATTACTACTAAAGGTGAGCATCTTCTCACATTTACTATACATTTTGGTTTACTGTTCTATAAAATTGCTCGTCGAGACATTTGCCAATCTTTCTATTGGACTGTTTTTTTTTTTTTTGTAGAATTTCTTTTTACAAGTTGATACTGATCCTTTGCTAAAAGAAATAATAGAAAACAAATTACTGCTATGTACTAAGGCTTTTTTTTAGGATTTTATTTATTTATTCATGAGAGACATACACAGAGATAGAGAGAGAGAGGCAGAGGGAGAAGCAGGCTCCATGCTTCTCACATCGAGAAGCCCGATGTGGGACTCGATCCCGGGACCCCAGGATCACGCTCTGGACTGAAGGCAGGCACCACACTGCTGAGCCACCCAGGCATCCTCTACTAAGGCTTTTAAACTGCTCATACCACCTTGACCAAATAATCACACCTAATGGATTAAAGCTAAGAAAGGATTAAACGTAAGCTAAAAGACTTAGGCATCAAAGATGTTCATCAAAGATGTTCATAAAAGCATTGTTTATAATAACAAATATGACAAGCCGTATACTTAAATAATAGCTCTAAAAAGGAAAAAAATATGAAATTCTCCGACAGAAAAAAGGGACTGCCATACCAGTCAAGTAGACTCCTCTACAGACATTAAAACCAGCATGTATAGAAGACGTTTAATGTATAGAAAAATGTTAAAAATATATTAAGTGAAAAAAAAGCAGGCTGCAAAAAATTCTTAAGGAAAAATATGACAGTAAGTGAAGTTATGCTAGTTTATAGGATTATATTTTCTTCTTTTTATTACTATGTTTTTTTCTAGAATTTCTATAAAGTATATAAAATACTTTTTAAAAGCTATGCATAGAAATACAATGGAGATTCCTTCAGAATTAGGCTATCAGGAGGAAAGTTAATCTAAGAGGCAGAATTTTGAAAAGCATCAGATTGCAAGGGGCATTGAGAGCTACAAGACTGGTGTGTATGTGTATGCAGGACCTGTGTTCCCAAGGCCAGATATTTCAGCCAAACCCACAGAAAATGATCACTCTTGGATCACTGCTGTCTCACCTAATGGAAAATAATAACCTGAGAAGTTCTGTGGGTTCCATACACAGCAGGGCTGGGTGTTTCCCAAAGGGTTTACAATCTAAGCAAGACAGATGAGACAATTAAAACAAACAGACAAGGAATGGGAAAAGCAATTTGTACCCCAGTCATGGAGTAGGCATATGGTTTCTAGGTCTACGCTGACATTTTAGGACAGTTTAAGGAGAGTCAAGACAGATTTAGGTGGAAAAGAGCCATCAGGTGAACTCTGATGGCTAGAAAATGAACATATTTTATGTCGCTGATGGTAGAAGACACCAACTGAGAACAAGACGACTGATTTTAAAATACTCTGATCCCAAAGTCTGATGGTCTAGATCACTGGTATAGTTGCTTTTAGTTTATAAAGTATTTGCTTATCATTATCCATATTTTTCAAAGGATAAAGGTCAAGTGTGGAACAGAAGAGAGAGAATATCCTTCAGAGTCAGACAGAGCTTGGGGAAGTGTGGGCACAATCCTCAGTCCCCTCACCCTCAATTTCCTGCTTATCAACGTGGCAAGATGACACAACCTGAACCCTGCAAGGCTGCTGGACCTTTAGAGATAGTAAAAATAACCACAATATGTGGCATGTGGGAGGCCCTCAATCAATGGAAAATATTAATCCTGGAAATACAGTTTATTCTGCATCCAGAACTGGAGCATCCTTAGGTAATATGCCCCAAATATTTAATTGTTGCAGTGTGTAAAATGAATGAAACTCTAAAAGCTTTGGTTAAAAGTTCACTAACAGGGATGCCTGAGTGGCTCATTCAGAGCTTCTGGCTCTTGATTTCAGCTCAGGTCATGGTCTCAGGGTTCTGGGATCAGGCCCCAGGTCAGGCTCTGCATTGGGCTCCTCTGTATGAGGATTCTCTCTCTCTGTCTCTGTCTCTCTGTCTCTCTCCCTTCTTCCCCCTCTGCCCCTCACCCCAAATAAAAATAAATAAATCTTTGAAAGAAAGCTTGCTAACAGCACCATTTGTTTTCAAGCTTTACTTTTTCTATTTATAGTGTATTTTTCATCTTAACTAATCACAAAGGAGAGGAATTTAAAAGATACTTTATAAAAAGGAGTCACCCATAGTCAAAGGCAAAACTACTACCTCCTCCTGTTTCTCGTTCATGTAAAATATACAATTAATATTTTAATCTAGCTCCTAAAATAGTATCCAACCATTTTTCCTGTTCTGCCAAGAAGAGACAGATGGTGCATCAGCTTATAAATCAGCCCCCAAAATTCTTGAAGGCAAATAAGTGCTTTATAAATCAGGGTTTTAAAAAGGGCTCATTTTTATAACAGTTATTACTTTGAAGCAATCTTTCCCTAATTATCTTTATAAACATTAAACAGGGCTAATTTATGAGTTCCTGAACAATTTTGGGTTTTTCAATGAAACAATCAAGATCCCACATGTCTCCCTTTTCTCTTTTAATCATCACTAACATATACAATGACCTTGATCAGCCCTCTGGTCCGTTAAGCTCTGACCCTAATAGACAATGAAACCATGCTGAGAAATTACTATTCAGCGTTAAAACCCAGAATATATTTAAAAATGACTTTGGAATGACAAGACACCTTGGTAGTTTGGCTGTGGCCTTACATCCAGGAAAAAGAAATGATCGGGGGAGAAAAAATGATATGTAAAGATTGGCACAAAGCCTCTAATACCCCTCACAACCTCCAAAACGTTTTTGTCTTTGTGCTGACCTTTCAGAAGGAAAGGAGAGGATGATTATGCTATACCTCTATTGAATATACTGAGAGCCAGTGCATTACAGATACTGTAAGAAAGGGTACATAGAACTTTCTAAGATTTCTATCAAGTTTATAAAGCACCAAATTGGACCAACCATATTCAAACTTGGCGCATTTAAGAAGATATGTACTATTTTCTACTTAGAAAAATCAAATTTCTTTAACAAGGCACAATGGCATGGAAAGTTACTTTACATAGTGACTCGTCTGTTATTAACAGGGCTACAATCCCTGATATATCTGCATTTCTAAAATCCCCAAAGCTCTGAAAACTCATTTAACTGCAAAACCTGGTCCAACTAGAAACCATTTAATGATTAAACTCAACCTAGCCCAATGTGAAGCTATTATACTCAGCCCACCAGAGTGCTTCTCCATATGTTTTGCCACTGAAATATTAAAGTATTTGATTACAAGCTACTGCCCTAGACCCTGCTGAGGACATCATGCATATGTTACAGTATATGCTTCCTCCCTATTGCATTTTAAAAATTGTGAAGTACTCTGAATCCTGACCCCAAGGGTTTTGATACAAGACAATGAGCCTGTGTTAACATCTGTATATTCTTTTCTAGGGAAAGAGAACAAACTTAATCCTTTAGTCCTAGGGTTGGAGAAAGTGGGATTTCAGGCAAATGTTCAAAAATGCTGATGTCGTTGCCTCCAGATTAGAGGGCTAGGTGGAAAGGTTGGTTTTACCAACACTCATTAAGTGAATGGCTCATTCGGGGCACATGACACACGTATGATGAAATAAATTACTTACTAGCCAAGGGAATAAGGGCATTAAGGATGGGTGAGTGGGTTGTCATGAGTTTGCATCTTTATGTAGAGTAGGGACTTAAGTTAGGATCATGACTCTTCTGAATAAGCCAAGGAAGGGGAGGATTAATGGAAAAAACGAGATAATCATTAAAGTCTCCAGTGTGCATGGGTGTGTCTGTGTATGTTTTCATGAAAGAGAAGCATCATACTATGAGTTAGCCTATACGTGTCAAAAGACATTAAGGAAGAAGTTAAAGACATGGCACTTTGGCCAGGCCAAGTGGACAGGCACACAGGGATACCGTGAGAGATGCTGGGTGGAGAAGTGATCGATTTGAATCATGGCTTCAGAACTAAGAGATAAGACTCTAAAAACAGATCCAGTAACATTTTCTTTGCATTTATATATACCCCTCAGTTTCAGCTTTTTGATTGATTGTTTTCCATTTTCTTTTCTCACCCTCTAGCTTACCTGTATAATTGATGACAGTAATAATCATCCTGTAGATGCATATAGATAGTATCTACAATTTAACAAATACTTTCATAACATGACTTTTTTTTTAAGATTTTATTTATTCATGAGAGACATAGAGAGAGGCAGAGACACAGGCAGAGGGAGAAGCAGGCTCCAAGCAGGGATCCCGACGTGGGACTCGATCCCAGGTCTCCAGGATCAGGCCCTGGGCTGAAGGCAGCGCTAAACCGCTGAGCCACCCGGGCTGCCCAACATGACTTTTTTTTTGAGACAACAATGTTCTAAGAACAGAACACTGACATATTATTATCCATAAAAAATAAATTTAGAGCCAAAAACTTAGTTCAAATCATGGTTTGATGATTCCTCCCTTAGATAAGTTAATTACGCTAGTAAAGCCTCAGTTTTGTCACCTGGAAGATGAAAACAATAATAACTGCTGTACAGATTTGCTAAGAGAATTAAATGAGGTGATACACATGAAAGTGCCTCCCAACACTTGCTGACGCTAAAGTCCTATAACTAGCACTTGTGACCATGGCGATCAGCGATCACATGGTTTACTCTTAGGAATTATCTCCAATACTTTCCTCTCCCACCAAGCCACAATTTATTTCTGAAAACAGTGCTTTATAACATGGCCAGAATCAGTACTAGGATACCTCAATTCAATTTTCACTTTAAAAATAATTCTGATAATTGCATTGGCTTACTGTGAACTTCCTGGCATAAAGTAAACTGTATTCTAGCAAGACACTCCACATTTAAAATGCAATTCCATTAACTTGCAATTAGTAGTTTTCACACGTATCGGAAAAATAAATTGATTTAGCACCTTTCTCCTGTCCACAGTAATACTGAAGATTTTTTTCCCTTGCTGTTATTGTACCCTGGCTGCAAATATTAGTTACCCTAACTGCGTATCATGTAAATCAAATAAATGTCTCCCCCCCATACTCTACCCCCCTTAATCACATCGGCAGCTGCTCCAGTATGTCTCAATGGCCATCCACTGGAACTCATTAAGAAAGCATTATGTATAGAAAATTAAAATGCAAGGTCTATGATCTGCAGACAAAAAGATGACAAAGCTTATCAAATGTATGCTTTGGCCTTCTCATTAGCTCTCAGGGTTTAAATGGCATTGTCCTCTCAAACAGGTCCCAGAGCATTTTTATTTGTTATGAGTAGAACAAAGTCAGATGAGCTTTCTATGCTAGAGATATTTCAACATCCCAAAGAAATAACTTTAAACAGAAATTGGAGCCTGAGATTAAGGCTTAGGGTATTCTAAGAGCTGTTCAGAAGCATTCATTTTTTTCTATTAGTCTTTTCAATGTTTTTTCCACAACAATCTGATTCATCCACTTTAGCATTATTGGTCAAGCCCTGATCATCAGATGCAGTGGTATTCTTTCTATGAGAAATAGTCCCCACATGGGCCTTTTAAGAGGTTTTACATGTACTTCTCCCAGGGCATCCCTGACATCCATGATAGTTGTTCTCTGAGCTTCCCTCCTGGGTGAAAGTATTCCTGTTAATGGGAGCCGAATGTAGGCTTGGGGGCAGTCCCAAATCATCCTATATGAGAAAAAACTGGGGTAGTTGAAGATACTGACCTGGGAAATTAAAATCGGTGGGAACAGGACATCTTCCTCAGATATTTCAGGGTGGTAACTTCAACCAAGGATGAGACTCACTCTTCAGGGACCCAGAAGAACCTCTATGCAAGGATCAATAATTATAATACACAATGAGGCAGGCTTTGGCTTACTTTTAGAGAAAGCACTTGTGACAGAGCTGTGTGCCATTTAGATAACCACCACTTGCAGGGAGTGTTCAAGGATTAATTCCTCCACCTCATGGGATTAGGTAATTTTTAACTGCCCTTCCAATTACACCCTTCTAACTATTGGGTGTTATTTTTCATTAAAGCACTAGTCATCCTTTACACTTTTTTTTGGAAGATTTTATTTATTATTTATTTCAGAGAGCGAGCATGAGCAGGCAGAGGGAGAAGGACAAGCACACTCCTTGCCGAGCATGGAGCCTGACGCAAGGCTTGATCTCAGGACCCTGAGATCATGACCCAAGCCTAAGGCAGACACTTAACCAACTGAGCCACCCAGGCACCCACTTTATACTTCTAACTGGAAATTGGAAGGTGACTGTTGTCTCCACATCCTCAGTATCTAACACAGTGGGTAACATGCTTGTGAAACAAGTGGCCATGCTTTAGTGAGCACTCCCTATGTGCTAAGTATGTGACATTCACTGTGTCACAACACTCACGTAGTGTCACCAAAACCCTGGTACATATTATCTCTTTTTTTACAAGTTATGAACAAGGGCCACAGTCCAAAGTCACATAGACAGGAAGGGGCTGAGAACTACAATTCAAGCCCCTGTTTTTCTAACTGGAAATTCCTGGAGTCCTGGAAAGTCCTGGAGCAAACCCCAGTACAGATATAACTACAAATTGCCTATGTAAGAGTAACCTGGGGTGCTTGCAGGAAACACAGATCCTAGACATTACCTAGAAAAGTTGATGGAGTGAGTCTCTGTGGGACCCACGCATATTTTAACAAAATCTCTGAGTCAATTCTGACACTAATAAAAATAACTACTATTTTTTAACACATTAATTGCCAGTTACTACCCTAAGTACTTTATTATTATTTTTTAGTATTATTTATTTAAAGATTTATTTATTTATGATAGAGAGAGAGAGAGAGAGAGAGGCAGAGACACAGGAGGAGGGAGAAGCAGGCTCCATGCCATGCCAGGAGCCTGACGTGGGACTCAATCCCGGGACTCCAGGATCGTGCCCTGGGCCAAAGGCAGGCGCTAAACCGCTGAGCCACCCAGGGATCCCCTACCCTAAGTACTTTACATGAGACGTTTCATTTATCTTTACAGGAACTCTATGAGTAGCTTCTAGTATTATCCCCATTTTAAAGATAAGGAACCTAAGTTTGGAGGGGTTCAGAGTCTTCTACAAGGTTACACAATGCTGTCAGCTAGCAGAGCTGGAAATTGTGCACAGGCCATTTTGTTCCAAAACCAAGACTCACTCTCTATTTTTTTTTAAAGATTTATTTATTTTAGAAAGAGAGTGAGTGATAAGAGGGAGGGTCAGAGGGAGAGGAGAAGAGAAAAATATTGAGCAGACTTCCTGCTGAGTGTGGAGCCTGACCTGAGATGATGACCTGAGCTGATACCAAGAATTAGACACTCAACAGACTGAGCCACCCAGGCACCCCTAGAACCAGAACTCTTAACCACTGTGCTACATTACCTATTTAAGAGACTATATTGAGCAAATAGGACATAAATTTAGTCAGTCTTACACAATTGTTAGGGATCTTTTAAGTGCTGGCACAGTTGTGAAGCTTCCCAAAATACTCATGAAAAATAAACTTCTTACCCTACCATGTTCCTGAAAAGCGCACTGAAACACACTCTCTCACCCCACAAACCAGCAAGGATGGGGCCTATCCATGTAGGCCATAGAATTCGTGGAGCTTGGTGCTCAGCACAGTTGCCAGCCCACAGCAGACACCAACATGTGCTTATAGAGGGAAAAAATAATGGGCATAAAAGGTGCCAAATGGACAAAAGATTTGGCTGCCGGATAGTACTATTTCTTTCTGAGACAAAGAGAACAAGAAGTGCTGGAAGTTCTCTTGGCCAAGGAAAAAGACAAATACTCTTTTAACCTCTCATAATTTGTCACAGTATCAATTCCTAAAGCACAATTCTTTCTTCTTTCAGCTTTACTGAGCTATAACTGCAATGTAGCATTGTGGAAGTTTAAGGAATACAACCTGATGATTTGATAGATGTTATATATTGTGAAATGATCACCATGATAAGGTTACTTAACACGTGCCTACTTTATATATTTACCTGTGTGTGTGTGTGGGGGGGGTGACAGGTTTTAAGATCTACTCTCTTAGCAACTTTCTCAAGTACACAATATAGTATTGCTAACTATAGTCACCGTGCTGTCCTCAAAACTTAGATCACCTAAGTCACCTTAGATCCTCAAAACTTCTTGATTTTTAAAACCAGAAGTTTGTACTCTTTGGCCAACATCTCCCCATTTACCCCACCAGCCCCTGGTAACCACCAACCTCCTCTCTGTCTCTCTGAGTTTGGTTTTTCTTAGATTCCATATATAGATGAGATTGTACAGTGTTTGTTTTCCTATATTTGATTTCACTGAGCAAAATGCCCTTAAGGTCTATCCGCATTGTTGCCATTGGCAATGATTTCCTTCCTTTTTATGGATGAATAATATTCCATTGTGTATATGTATTTTCTGTATATATACATTTTCTCTGTCGGCTCTTTCCAATCAACAGACACTGAGGTGGTTTCCATGTCTTGGCTATAAAACACAATTCCTAATGAAACGCGTTAATAAAGGAGAATCGGTCAGTGCATCAGCATGTTAACACTTGAAAACTAATGAATAATTCATATTGTGAACTCTCCAGCATGAGCAAAGGCATGACTGGCACAATGTTCACTAAATATCTTGGGTTTTCTCAATGAAGAAAAAGGAAGGAAGCTCTGCTTTGTGGGGGTTCTATAAGTGGGTTGTCTTCCCTTTGTTATTTGTTCACTCTGCTTTCACCTTCCCCTGCCGTTTCTAAACACAGAAGGATGAGTCTGCCTTAACACTCCAGATAAAATCTCCCTAAAGCTGAGATGAGCTGGCATTTTGTTTATAAGCCAAGGGAAAAAGATTAACTAAGAAAACATATACAGTATAAAAACACTCACTATACAGAGTATGAGATTCTGGTCCTAAGACTCCCAGTGATACAGCAAGGAGCTTTCCTGAGCCCCAAATCCCTTTGAGGGCACAGTGCCTCAGTCCCAAAGGGTGAGGGTATCATCAAGGCTTCCCCTTCTCTTTTTGCCGGCCAGGTTGATTTGTGGCTACCACCATGTCACTAAGGATTAGTTTATGTCACAATATTTATTGAGCCCCATGCCAGGCACAGGAAACACAAGTGAAGAGTCAAGATCCATTCCTTGTCCTTGTGGACTTTTCAAACTAGAAGGGGATTTAAATATATAAACAAGCATTCACTGCACCATAAATGATCAGTACTGTGAGAGAGGGAGAGGGGAAGCCACTCAGAGAATATGCCTTCCACACTCATCACTGCCCTTGCCAGACTTCTGAGTTCAAACTTCAAAGGCTTCCATAACCTGGCCCTGGGCCCTGACTCAGCCCACCTCTTTCACTGCACCCCTGCCCACCAGCCACTCATTTTGCACTAAAACAGCCAACCTTTTCTTTCTTTCTTTTTTTTTTTCTTTCTTTCCAACTTTGGCTCTTTACCCTCACACCACACAGTGTCCTTTGCTTGGAGTTCTCTCTTCCATCTCATCTTATGGATGGCTTTTTTTCCATCAGGTGTCAAGGTGATGCCAGCTCATTCATGAGCCGGTTTCTAACCACTCTGAGGAAAGTTCTCCATCACCATGCCCGCCATGCTTTTCACTTCATCATAATGTGCTTGTTTTTCTTTTTAAAGATTTTATTTACTTGAGGAAGAGAGAGAGAGAGAGTGAGCCTGAATATGGGGAAGAGCAGAGGAGAAGGGAGAGAGACAGGAACTCTAGAAGACTCCTTGCTGAGTGCAGAGACCAACACGGGGCTCAATCCCACAATGCTGAGATCATGACCTGAGCCAAAACCAAGAATGGGATGCTCAACTGATCAAGCTACCCAGCTGCCCCATAATGTTTTTGTTTTTTAATGGTGTTCTGCATTTTGTCAAAAAAATTATAAATGTGTTTACACTATTTCTTATAAATGTGTTTACTCTGATTTTATAAATACGTTTAATCTGATTTTGCCTATCATTACTTCTAGACCATTAACTCGGTGACTATGAGGAGTATATGTGATTCAGTTTTATCACATAACCAGGCTTTGTGGGCAGCAGAATAAAGTGTGCTAGGCAGCAGGGACACGTGGATGAAGCTCCTCTCTCTGTCCTCTCGTCTCATAGGCAAATGCAAAGAAAACCTTCCAAGGAGCCAGGAAGGGTGAGGCAAGTAAGGATCTGTCCCAGGTGCAAAACTGAAGAGGAGCCAAAAAACAAAAAAAAATCAACAACAAAACAAAAACCATAATCTAGACAGAAATATAATATTGCAATATTTAAACATTTTTTTGCAATCCATGATAAACAAAAGATCAAATTTTAACTAAAAATAGGGTCAGTCTTGCTGGTTTCTCCTTTAGCCACAGGCTCTTATATGGCTAACACACTACGGCCCTTCAAACATTTCCCCGGTTCATACAGCTCAGAACAAAAAGGATCTCCTATTTGGTTTCTGGATGACTTCACAGCGAATCTGCAGGGCAGTGGTGATGGTTTATTAGGAGAGGAGTACCCTTCCCTACTTACAGAGAAACATCTTATATCATAAGGCTCCCTACTATATGTCTGCAACATAACAATGACACTCGTAACATTCATCTAATGCGCGTAGAGGTACTGGGTGCATGCGTTGTGTGTGTAGGAACAAGAACGTTTCTGCAGAGTAGAAAGGTCACTGCCTTTCAGCATGATCCTAAATTCCATCTATTTGTCTTACCAGCAATGGTGGCTTTAGGCTGGTAGCAAGCTCTGTATCGCTGGGCCACATGCATGTACAAATATACTTTCTAATGCTGTTTTCAGAGAAGTTTTCAATTGCATATGAACGTGCTCTTGCTTGCAAAAATACTACCACTGAAAGAGTGAAATCCAATGCAATGCACACTGTCACAGATAAGGGAGAGGGACTCCCGGTCCATTCATTTGTGGGATTCTGACAGCTGTGTAATTAGTCCAACCCTCTGCCTGCCGGTGGGTTAGAGCCGGACCTGTGTGCAACATGACAATGCAGGGATCACTGCTATGCTTCAGCAGAGATCTGATTTCCCAAATGGCATCTCCCTTTGAAAAACATCACTCATTCACTAGAAAATAAAAACACATCAACAAGCTGCCAGGGACCAGGCGAGAGCTTAATTATCTGCCCTCTCTTTAATATGTGGATTCAATATTTATGCTTCCGTTTCTCCAACCTCTGATAGAGATACAGAATCTATTTCCCAGGACTCATTTTTACAGAGCATTGCTAAAATTAAGCTGTGCCCAAATATCCAAAGCAGGCATCACTGGAGGAAGAAAAGAAGACAGAGAACAGCTGCTTTTTAAAACTGGCTAATAAATAGGACTCTGGCAGCAATAAACCCTGGGCTAAAGACAAAACAAAGAAAAACATATTTTTTCTTTGCCTTGCACCAACCCATAGCTCCTCTTGCTCAATATTACACTTTGAAGGGGCTCCAGGCATGCAGACAAGGCATGCGAAGTTAAAGATCAGCATTTGAAGCAACGGCAAAAACACATCATGCCCTGCAATAGCTAGATTCCCATTCTTGATCCCGAGGGAAGCATGGTTTGATGTTTGGCCAGATAGAGGCATGGTGACATCAAACCACTGTTGGCTGTTCCCACGATGAAGCCAGTAAGGCAACAGCTCTTCCCTCCAAGGAGCAGTAAGTGAACGAAGCTACATCTGCTCAAATTTGAACAGGTTTGACCAAAATCATCCATATAGTAGTTTATATTCGTTCAATCATCAGATACTTCTGAACACCGCCTCTGCTTCAGGCATAGACCGTGAAGTCAGAGAAAGTTTCAAAGAACGTGAGGAGCTTACTTAATGGAACCTGACAATAGCCCAGAACATAGGCAAGCACAGAGGATTACTACCATAATAGGGATGACCAGAATAGTCTTAGGCTCAGAGACACATTCAGATTTAACCAAGCTGCAAAGCTAGCAAGAGGCTGAGCCGGGCATGGAAAGCTGCTCCTCCCTTTCCATCATTCCATGCTTTTCTGCCCCGTGAGCAATACAGTAGCAGCTGTCAGGCCCATTGGAAGGCCCCAGGGTGAGGGGATGCACATAGCCCTCCAGGTTTCTGAAATGGCTCCAGCAGGCTCTCCAAAGTTTGAATATCTATCCTACAGGCTCATAAGCACCCAGCCTTCCTGGGCTGTGCTTTCACACAATTCTCATACTGCTGAAGGACCGCACACACATCGGCAGTCCAGGCTGCAGGGAGGGTCAAAGGATTATAACACAGGACTATCTGCATTTCAAAGTTGTCAGCAGATGCCTTTTGGATATGGGAAAACAGAATAGACCATCTTGACACATTATAAGAGACAGATGCAAATTTTGTCTAAATTTACATTTTGCAAACCATAATCAAGTGCCGTGTGTTTGAGCCCCGGAAGGCAGGTACAGTGCTGGCTGGTGAATCTTGTTGAATGAAGGCTCCAAGCTAAACCCTGGAATCAAAGCAAGGAATCTCCTGTTCTCGACGGCACTGGGCACAGCTCTGTCTCACAGCCTGCTCAGGCTTAAGACCATGCAAAATGGTGCTGCCTCTGGTCATTTCTCTCGGCAGTCTATCACACACTCTAAAAGCCTACCATGTAAAACATCTTTATAGAAGCCAGTACAAAGCCATCCATCCTTAAAATGACAGTCACGATGGCCCACAGCACTTTGGAAACCTAGCAGGTGAGGGACTATATATGAAGAAAAAAGGTCACTCCACTGTGGCTGGGGAGGAGGATGGCAGAAACAAGGAGTGCATGTAACAGCACCGGGTTTCTCAAAATTTCATGACAAACTACAGGAAACAAGTGGGACCCTCATTCTTAAACGAACATTCTTCCCTGCTGGGTAAATAGCAGAGAAAAATATATGTTTATGGGTCTGGAAATGTAAAGAACGTGTTTCCATGGAAAATGGAGCTATATAAACCTAGGTATACAGGGGTGAAGAGTACAAGTAAATGTCAGAACCTAGGAGTGAGGGGAATACTGCTTCTAAATATAGATTAATGGGCATTAGAGCATTTATTATTTATCAGTTGGCCCTACATGGTTCTACCTACTGCTTCAAGTCCCCAGGGGAAAAAATACAATAAAATTCCATTAGTTAAAATATTTAAGAACAACTGAGCTAGAATACAACAGTCTCATCATAGTTACATACAGAAGAAAAAAAAATGGAAACCACCTAATAATAGGTGCTGTGTTGGAAAAAACTAGAGATTTTCTTCTGGCCCTCAGTAGGAGGCTCTGAAGAGGAAGATGGTGCTTTTTATCTCAGCTACTAGTCAGGTGAAAGACAGGTGGACTGTTGGTTTACTTCTGACCCAGTGGTCTAAGACATTTCAGTTGTTCATTTTAACGTATCATTACATTAAATAGTCTTATTCTGGGAGATTAGACTGATTTGGATAAGGCAATTTTAGATGAACTTTTTTTAAGTCAGGAGATCCACTGATATTCACTAATTAGCTTTTCTACCCCATTTCTCTGGGCAACCTTGGTGGGCCAGGGTCCTCTTTACAAAGCAGCTCACAGGCAGCTGCCAGAAAGCTCTCCAGAGTGCTCACAACTGTGAAGATGGACTATGAACTTCTCAGAACTCGTGTGTCTAAGCCACACCAGATCACACATGCTACCCTCTCATCTGAAACAGTGATATTTCCTCTTGACCTGTTTGTATGTATCATCATAATACCTGCTTCCTACCTCTCCCAGCTCTCAGAGCTGGCCCTTCCCTGACCAGTAACAGAGGTTGTTCATAGATCCAAAGGGGAAAGGAGCTCAGGGGAGGAGGCCTCTCTGCTAATGGAGGTTCTTTCTGGTCTTCATTATAGGACCTGCAGGCTCTGTTGTCTTCTATAACATGTTTCATATTCCATCTGCCTCCCATTCCTAGATGTGCTGCTTGGGATTGCCTTGTTCCTGAATCCTTCTCTGCTCAGGAAGCAGATGACAGTTCTGTTGTGGCCCTACCTCCCAGCAAAACACTCAGAACCGTCCTCTTTACTCAGAAGTATAAGTCAAACAAAACACTGTAACAAGCTGCATCCATTTAGGTATAAGATAGTGTCATACTGCTGTTTGCTATCACACACACACACACACACACACACACACACACACACACACAGATAAAAGCACCTACATATATGCCCAGCAGTGGAGACTGGCAAATGAATTATTGTGCATCCATACAACAGAGTAGTACTTAGTCATTCAAAAAATTGTTTAGAGGCATTTATTAGTAGACAAAGCATTCACAATTTTTTTAAAAAAAGATTTTGTTTATTTATTTGACACAGAGAGAGAAAGCACAAGCAAAGGAAGCAGTAGGTAGAGGAAGAAGAAGAAGCAGGCTCCCCTCCAAGCAGGGAGCCTGATGCAAGGCTCGATCCCAGAGTCCCAGGATTATGACCTGAGCCAAAGGCAGACGCTTAACTGACGAAGCCACTCAGGTGCCCCAAACATTCACAAATTTAAGTACAATAATAGTTACAAACAATAGGGATAGTATAATTCCATCTTTAGAAAATTTATATATGCATTCACAAAGACAAAGACATGAAAAGCTATGTACATCAAGATATTAACCACAGTTAGCTCTGAATGGTGTCACTAGGGACTTCATTTTCTCCCCACTTTGCTTATCTATATTTTATAATTTATCTACAATGTTCTTTCATTGCTTTTATACTAAGAAAAAAATTGAAAGTTTTTCGGTGTTTTTGTTTTCTTTGTTTTTTTAACTGTTATTAGGGGAAGAAATGATAAGGTGTTTGAGGGTGAAAAAGTTGAAAATTACTGGTTTTGACCAGTTATATCATACATGGGGCAGTAAGTCATAGGTTAGTTATTATTTCATGTGCTAATAGGTCTGCTTCCCCAGTGAACCTATAAATTCTAAAAGTAATATGATTATTATAAACAGTGGCTAATTAGTTCTGAATATTTACCATGAGCCAGGTACTGTTCAGGTGTTTGATATGCTAGATTTACTTATTCCTCACCATGGACCCTATGAAATTGATACTGTTATTTGCACTTTTATAGGTGAAGACACCAAGTGGTCAGGTAACTTGCTCAAAGTTTCTCAGTTAAGGGGAGCCCCAGTCGCCCAGCGGTTTAGCACTGCCTTCAGCCTGGGGTGTGATCTTGGAGACCGGGGATCGAGTCCCATGTCGGGCTCCCTGCATGGAGCCTGCTTCTCCTTCTGCCTGTGTCTCTGCCTCTCTCTCTCTCTCTCTCTCTCTCTCTCTCTCTCCCTCTGTTGTCTGTCATGAATAAATAAATAAAATATTTTTAAAAAGTTTCTCAGTTAAGTAGTAGAGCCAAGTTTCTAGTCTAAGTCCTTCAGAAATCACAATATCACATAGAACTGAAAAGCAAAAATCTCATCTGCAGATTCTCGGGACTCAAGGGTCCAAGCCACACCAGACTACTCATGGAGCTTTCTCTCCCATCTGAAATACCTTCTATATTATTTCTATTTATTTCTGTCACACAAAACTGAATCAGAGCACAATATTCTTCAAGAAGCTTTTCCATATTTGTAAGTAAAAAACAGGCATTGACACCTATTTACTAATACTAAATAATGGTAATAGAAGTTAATAAATAAATTTGTTGAGTAGTTATCTGGGTAAGAGTTTATATCTTATGATGCTGCTCTATTATTTATTCTATCATGCACGTAAGGACTCTGAGAGGTTAAGTAACTTCAAGACCCCAGAGTAAAGAGTAGATGAGATTTAGGTCATGTTAAATCTCACTCAAGAGTTCATGTTTTCTACTGCCATTCAAGCAACAGAATTCCTGCTGAGTAGTGGCCCAGTGACAAGGACCATATTCACCAAATGGTATTCCTTCCTCCCAAAAACATGTCATACAATCAAGCTAGCAGAAGCAGTCAATTTTCAATGTTTTCCTTGCCTCCTTGATTTGATTTCCCAGATCACTACCTACAGGAAGCCTGCTTGAGTCTGGAAGACATCAGCCCATGAATTAACAGCATAACTACCGCATGATATCAGCCGACACAGCACAGTAGTGAACAGGTGTCCTGCTAGAACCAGATTAATGAAGTGACTGCAGCAGGAGCTTGTCAGAGCCACAATTTCTGGGAACAGAGAAAGTCATCATGCTGAAATTGCAAGGCTTGGATAAACTGAAGCTATACTCGTAATAATTTTGATTCTCCAGGACTAGTTTCAAAATATCCTCCAATTTTAAAACACAAATGCTATAATCTTCACATTCACAAAAATGAAGAAAACATTTGAACACCATCCTAGTGTCAAGGATATTCAGAGATATTCCCCCAAAGGGCTCATTTTCCTTTAATGGTTAGTCTACAACCATCCCACCTGTCTATGCCCAATGTCTGCTGACCCCAAAGCTGTGGATTCTTGGATGCAGAGGCACATAGGAATTGGTGCTCTGTAAGAGCATGGGCTCTGGCATTAAACAAAGCTGACAACTGTGGAAACTTAGTCAGATTTTCCTAAACTTCCAAAGTCTTATTTCCTCAATCATATATGAGGAAATTCATGGAATGGTAAGGATTAAAATGTGACACATATTAAGTAGGCCTTAGCATATGGAGATGTTGAGATTACTATTATTATCTGTTTCCTACTAAAGACATGCACAATTATATATTTTAAATACACTCTATTTTAAATTTATCTGGCTCTCAAAGATCAGTCCAATGTTCATCTAATAAGTCTCAATCTTGGAAAAAAAAACCCATATCCACATACCTTCAAGGTTCCAAAACACAGAAAGTCAACCCAAGGATCTACCCTATGTAAAATTAAATTTTATCCTGATAAGGTTAAATTTGGTTTCTGGGTGCCTTCCTGTTGACTTTCATTAAATCATGAAGACTTTCATCAGTTGTGTTCCCTCCGCATTAAGCAAACTTGACACTGGAGCTGAATAAAACAGAAATGTCAAAGAAATTTAAATGTTGTGTGCCTAAATGTCTTACCAAGTAATTCACAGAGGCTGGCCTAATTCCAGATGATGCAGTTGGGATTAAATGAGAACTGATTACATTATACTCCTGGAAGGAAGGGCAGACATTTTCCTGTGAATCGTCTTTGCATGGACCTGCATAGTTCAGAGTAGTAGCCACTAGTCACGTATGGCTACTGAGTTCTTGAAATGGGCCTACTATGAATTGAGGTGTGTTTTAAGTTCAAAATATGCCCTAGACTTTGAAAAAATATGTCATGTATCTTACTAATAACTTTTATACTTCAGATATAATGGGTTAATAAAATATATTACCAAAATTATTTTCACCTGGGTTTTTTTTTTGCCCTTTTTACTAGAAGATTTAAAATTACATATGTGGTTTACATTATATATCTATTGGATAGTGCCAATTTTGACTATGAGGTTTAAATGAGATACAGTCATACCATATCCTTCAATGGACGTTTGGTGGTTTCACATGTTACTCAGTTAATAGGGGGTTACAAAAAATGCAGGGATAGGCAATAAAATAATGTCTAGGCCAAGAGAGTCCCTCAATAAATATTAGCTATTTATACATATAGTTTTGATCATATTGAATATGGTTAGTAAAAACTTAAGTATAAAGAAAGTAAACTTCTTTAGTCCAGGACTTCTCAGAGCTACTACTCTACGTTTCTGTGGAATCTGATCCTCAAAGATTAGCAGTCATTGTTTCTCAGACTCATTTGTCACATTATTTTCATTTAGTTAGTTATTTGGTTAGTTAATTGCGCCACTCGTAGAACTATTTATTTTCTCCAGAAATTTTGAGAATGGCTCTTAATTTGGAATCTGGAGAGGTACAAAAAAAGGAGTCTTCCATTCAGGACCAGAGAACTTGGAATATGACTAACACAACAAAAAGACCCAAAGAATAGGGCGACCATTGGCCTGGCCTAATCTACACTGTACATAATACATAATGGTACATGATCAATATTTAACTTACAACATTAGGTTTTACTAATGAACATATAAAAAGCAGCATTTGAGCAATAATGTTTCTTACCATAACCTATTCACTGAACCCAGGTCTCAGAATATCTTTTGAATAATTTTTTAATATTCAAATCCTCTCAATGCAGATTCATTCTGGGAGAGAAGAAGAGGAGCTAATTGGCTATGAGGTGAGTGGTAGTGGGTAGGCAGAGATCAACAACAAAAATAGTGACTATCGGTTTAGAGTTGCCATTATTATTTTTACAGACAATTAATCGTCTTGTCCTTCTTTTAGTCATTTCTGTCAAAGAATTAATATGTGCTTGTTCCATTTACTAACTGAATCACAGTATCCAAGGTCATGAGAGCACTGTCCCTATGCATATGTGTTCCCATCACAGACTTCTGCAATCCTTCTGTGCTTTTCAGAAAATCTCTCCTCTGCCATATTCTTTACCAACTACCACTCCTAAGGTACAGATCAACCCCTCCTCAGTGGCAAAGGTATTTGAGATGCTCTTCATAATGGCAAAGGACTTCTAGTCATCTCTAACCACCTATTGGTCCTGGATGCCAGGATCATTTCCTTATAGGTGTCTGAGGTCACTGCAAATCCATGTTTTTCCAGTCAGACTGATACTCTTTATCTCTGTGAACACACACTATCACTTGCATACATTTTGGCATTAGTTCCAACATGAAATAAAGACTAGAATGAATCCAGAGGAAGACCACATCATTACAAGAACTCCTCAGCAGACAGCATTTCTAGATGGAATGTTTCATTGGCTGTGAGTGTAGCTACTGTCTGAATTTTTAACTCCCATTAGTAAAAGCAAACTCCCATACTCAGAGCAGCCAATATGCTAGAAGAACTACATCTTCTTAATGGGTTGTCCTACTCCTCTCTCTCCTGTCCTTACATCTCCCTCTACCCTCTTCCTCTGTCTCCCTTCCCCTGTGGATGTCAGTTTACCTATCCTTGTATACTTAAAGAAAATTTTAGAGAAAAAAGTGCTATAAAGAACCAGAGTTATTTGAAAAAGTGTTTAAAAAGAGATCCACTCAAAAACATCCATTGCACATTTTTTAGGCATGTACTTGTGGCTAGGCATGGTCCCAGATTAGGGGCAGAAAATGCAAATACACAGCGATCATGGTCTAAAAACTGGTTTTGTTGCAAAAAAAGTTAATGTAGCCACAACTAAATTTTTTCTTCCCTATAGTTTTTCAGTTCCTGCCTCTGTTCATTAATTCGGTGGCCAACTATTCACTTTCCCTCTCTTTCAGATGATGTATGCTACCAAGAAAAATAAAGGGAAAATGCGTTACCAAATTTCAGAGAAACATCTACGTGCATGTAGCAACATCCAAGTACTACCGTGCTAACATAACTAATGTTCACTTCCCCTCATTCAAAAAGGTTTGCTTCTTCCTCTTTTAATGTCGTTCATAAATTTGGTCTCCAGGGACTGCTGGCTGCTGTTAATTACGCATATCAAGTCCCGCTGTGCCAGAGGAAACTTAATTATTCTAATTTTCAAGGTCACAGACATATCCAAAGGTGCTAGTTTGACAGTCCAAAGAACAACGCTAGCTCAAGGGAATTAGAGACAGGACGTGTTATGGAAGGCTGGTTACAACCTTATCCACGAAGCTGCGCTGAGCATTCACTACCTTCCCAACCTGAATTAAATTGCCTAGGACAAGCTCCCCTGGAGTGACTGGACAATGAACCTGGCCATAAACAGGAAACACTCTTTCCTCACATTCGGGGAGGGCAACTCTCTTTCTCAATGTTCCTCAAAGCTTCAGCTTCTTCCTGATATGCAAGTGCTGACAAAGGCTCTTTCAAAACTACTTAAACCTCCCTCCTTATCCACTGAGGTTTCACTCCTGAGAACAGGAAGGAGAAAAAGTAAGAAAGAAAGTGCTTTGTAGAATTTTAAATGATAGCTGTTCTACAATTGCTGCAAAAACTATTTGCAGGGTAAATTTCAGGAGACTGACCAGCAGGGATCATACAGGATTTTCGATATTGCAAGTAAAATGGGCCATACTAAAGGACAAGTTTCTAAACAATGAAAACCTACCTCATGAATAATATTTCGAGAACAGAACCTATAAAAGGTATATTATCAGTTTATCATAACCACAAAGGCAAAGGATATTTTAAGTTCCTAAAATCATTACCCAGAGGTAAGAAGTAGAGTTTGGGATTTCATGGCTTCTGGAATATGACTTCAGATTCACAGGAAGAAGACATAATTCCAAATTCCCGTGTCTGACTCTGGGCACAAGATTTACCTCTTTCCTCCTTAGTTTTTAAATCTTGCAGCTGCTAATTATTTCCAGCCGTGTACAATTCCTAAGGCATATATGGGAACCAGTTACTGTGATACTATGTCTCCTTCAGGATCTCTATGTAGCTCATTCATAATGATCTTCCAGGAAGTCTCCTAGTAGAACTGCATCCATAAATCCCTCCACATACACACCCTCCCAAACACACACACAGCCACAAGGAAGCCAATCTCTGAATAGGAATACAATTTGAGACATGGGTCTCAAGACTTCAAGAAGCTATGCAAGCTCTCCTTAAAGAAAATGTCATTCAGCTTTCCAATTTCAAAAGTTTAAAGATGCAATTAGAATTTTTAAATAGTAAACATCCTAATAACATTTTGAAGGAGTATGTTTTAAAAACAAGGCTTCAAGGGACACCTGGGTGACTCAGTCAGTTAAGCATGCAACTATTAATAGGCTCAGGTCATGATCTCAAGGTAGTGAGATTAGGCCTTGAGTCGGGCTCCATGCTGGGCACAAAGCCTGTTTAAGATTCTCTCTCTCCCTCTCCCACTGCCCCCCATACACATGAGCACCCCACCCCTCCCCACCCCGCTCAAAAAAAGCAAAAACAAAAACAAAAACAAAAAAAACAAACCCCACAGACAAACAAACAAAAACCCCACGTCCTCAAGATGCTTAGCAGACCTTCAGCGAGCCTGCTAATGCTGAGTACACCAGGTCAGGCAGGCAGTGTGCAGTTTGTCTCAGCCCCTTAGTGTTGGGGCAGCATTTGCCTCTGGCTATGGAGGTAGTTACAAGTGGGCAAGACAAGGCATGGGGAAGTAAGCTGGTCTCCAAATAGTGGTCCGAAAGCAAGTTTTCAGGACACGGACTTTGGTGTACCACCAGGTCAGAGTCAGATTTGGGAGGAAGAAGGCCAGTGCCCAGGATATCTTCACAAGAAGAAAGCAACCCATACTATGAAAGACAAGACCACTAGAACTTTCAACAGAGTCAACAAAAGTACAGAGGTTTTAGCAAACCTAAGGGAGTAAAAAAACCTACCTGTCATTCTTGGATCGTTTATGTAAAATCTTGTTTGGGATTCTAGAGGATAAATGACCTTTCACAGCTCTTTCCTCTGTCAAAACTCTAATTTTCCAATTTGGAGAAAAGCTCTCATTCAGCCTATGGTGGAAGACTGTAAAAACTGTATTTAAATTTCAGCTCCATTGCTATGGAGCTGTTGAAGATTTCCGCAAGTTACTGGGTTTCTCTATGCTCTAGTTTCCTCATCTGAACTTTCCTCCACACTGGTTTTCATAAAGACATATTTTTCCATAAACAAACTCCTGGCCTCTCTCCAACACCTGACTCATTCCATTCAGCTCCCGGAGGGGTAATTCATTGGCTTGCTACATTTGGGGAGAATAACTCGGCATGCTCTATTCAGCTCTACATTTCTTCCTCTTGGGACTGAGCTACCCATAGTGAAGCCTATTTTGACTGCCTGACCCAGAGCTCAGATGTGGCTGGGGTCTAGGGAGAGGTGAGGAGGCTCCTACTGATGTAATTGGTGTGTACATCTGTCTAATTCTAGGATTCAACCTTTACAAGCTCATTTGGCTCTGACACCTGCCAACTTAGCATCTCTACAATGAAGATGATGTTTTGGCTTCCATGCTTGCTCTTTTGCTTTATTTCTCAAATTGTTCAGAACTCATGCTGAACGGAATGATGCTCTTTGTGGATCTCTCTCAGGCATCTTCAACAATCTGCAAAATAGGGGGCGCCTGGGTGGTTCAGTTGGTTAAATGGCTGCTTTCAGCTAGGTCATGATCCCAGGGTCCTGGAATCGAGTCCTGAACCAGGCTCCCTGCTCAGCGGGGGGCCTGTTTCTCTCTCTGCCTCTGCGTCCCCTGCTTGTGCTCTCTCTCTCTTTCTCTCAAATAAATAAAATCTTTAAAAAAATATTCAAAATAGGGACCAGGATGTTGCAATGATAAATGAGGAGGCACATGAAGCGCCTAGCACTAGGTCCCTATCCAATGTAAAACGTCACTAAATGTTGGCTGAATGGAATCTTGTACTCCCTTGCCATTGAACTGGTGACCTGAGTGGGTCCAGCACCAATGTGCCAGCCAGCCACACACACCTCCAGGTTCAAGACAGAGGCTGGCACCTGAGCAGCTCCATGCTGCCCCTGGAAACTACCCGAGTAGGAACATCTGTGAGCCTTGTAGTACATTTTGGAGTAACACCATAAAAAACTTAGCAGAATTCAGAGATCAGTGGCTCTAAACTGGGCTTAGTGACAAGTCAAACCCCCGAGACTCCGAATGCAAAAGAGCAGAGAGAAAAGAAGTGTGAAAGCACAGTCCTGTTCTGCCAGCACACTTTCAGCAGGCAACAAGAACAATGAATTAATGAAGGTGGAGGGAGTCCAGACCTAACCAAAACTCCAGCTGTGGTTAGATGAATTTATCACAAAGAACATTTCTTGTTGGAATTGGAATCCTGAGCAAATACCTTTGCTAAAAACTGATTCATGCCCTACTCTTAGAAGTATGGGGACTGTTGAGAATTGTACTCTGCCTGCAAATGTGTTCTTTGCTGCCCAGGCCTAGCCAACTGCAGATTTTGTATCTTAAAAAATAATAAGGATGACAATCAATTCTTAATATATAAAGTAGCTGTGCCCACAACTCTAATTTAATAACAGAACAGGCTCAGGACTTATGCATAATGTCATATATTTATCTGCCCTCAGAAAATCGAAAACTTCTTAAATAAAAATACACATAAATCCAGGTGTCATCATGAAAATAAAAGAGAGGGAAGGAAAAGAACCTTGGCAAGAACAAAACTGACCATCTGGCCCTCTAAACGTAGGTAGGTTATGACAGCTAACATTTACTGAATGGTTTTTTCTTTGCCATGTATTGTCCTAAGCAGTTTCATAATTTACTTAATCTTCACAACAACCCTAGAAGGTAAGTGCTACTTTTATTCACAGTTTACAATTAAAGGAATTTGCCACAGAAAAGCAAAAAAGATTTGTCCAAGGTCATACAACACAGTGGTTAAACCAGGAGTCGACCCTGGGCCATGTGATCCCCGAATGACTTCATCTGGCTCCCTCCCACAAGCCCTCTCCCAGCTCTAGAATGTACCTTTACAGGGGCACCTGGATGGCTCAGTCAGTTAACCATCTGCCTTCAGCTCAGGTCATGATCCCAGGGTCCTTGGATTGAGCCCCCGGTCGAGCCCCACGTTGAGCCCCACATCGGGCTCCCCACTGTCGGGCTCCCAGCTCTACAGGGGAAACTGCTTCTCCCTCTCATCTGCCTGCCACTCCCTCTGCTTGTGCTCTGTGTGTCAAAAAAAATGCATAAACTCTTTAAAATAATAGAATGTACCTTTACAGCTTCAAGTTGATGTGAATCTATTCCTGAATCCTGCCTTCCAGTCCCTGGGTGTACAAGATTTTAGCAAGTATCCACTATTTGGCAAAGGTAAAACTACTCTAGAGAGGCCTGAATATCCTCCCCTCCTACTGCTCATGGGATTAGCCTCGGACGAAGGAAGCCATTCTGGTTCTTTTCTTTCTGCTTTTGCTCCAGAAACATCTCTACATCCCGACTAGTGGTCCTAGCTTATGGCAGGAGATGGATGTACTTACATGAAGACACTTGTTCTGGCAACATTCACAGGGAAGTCTCACCCAGATTCACCAAAACAAGTGCACTTCTGCCACTTTCCAAACAGGATGAGGGAAACTTCTGCCTGTGTCAGACTCTCTTTGTGACTTTCTTATATACATGTATTACCTTGCTTCGTACAATTACTGTATTTTAGAATGCGGTGAATCAAGTTTGCATTACAACACTATTGAGCTGTTTCTGGGCATTTAGTGAGCCAGGCTGGCACCACCTTTATTTTGTCATCTAATCTCTACTTCCAAGTAGATATTCTTGTCTTCACTTTAGAGAAAAGAAAATTTGCACAAAAAGAGGTTAAATAGCTTTCCCTATGATAACTCAGGGTGTGTATAGTGGAGGAGCAAGAATATTAGTCCAAAGCAGCATGATTCTGGAACGTGTGCTTGAAACCACTACCTACACATATATGTATGTATATATGTATCTATCTATCAAGAATGTGGGATATGTGTGTGTGTGTGTGTGTCCAGTTAGAGTATATTTTGGTAACAATTATTAGGTCACATTCAATGTTTACTGGCTATCAAATTTATTTTGCAGTATGCCAAGCTCCGCAGATTGAGAGAATTTTAGACAGGGTCGTCAACTTCAGGAAGCTTGCTATCCAGGTGATTTTAAGATATAGAAAACATTGACAGTGCTAAGACATAAGATTGTAAACCCAGATAGATCAGTTTAAGGGACCATGTGCAGATATTTACTTTGATGACTATGTAGAACTACTTGGAACTATGTAAAAAAACTGCATACGAAAAATATATATGCAGGGCACCTGGGTGGCTCAGTCAGTTAAATGTTTGCCTTTGGCTCAGGTTGTGATCCCAGGGTCCTGGAATCGAGTCCTATGTGGGGCTCCCTGCTCCACAGGGAGTCTGCTTCTCCCTCTCCCTCTTCCCAACCCCGTGCTTGCTTGTGCTCTCTCTCTCAAATAAATAAATAAAATCTTTAAAAAAGAAAAATATATATGCTAATCTACAATGAAACAAAAACACCAGGAGGCCGAACACCAGAAGATAGGAGGCAAAGAAAAATAGCTTTTGTGTCAGGATGAGATTATGAATACAGCCGATGGACATACGGCTACTTTTATAGTTTTATACATAAGATTATTACAAAAGGGGATCCCTGGGTGGCGCAGAGGTTTAGCGCCTGCCTTTGGCCCAGGGCGCGATCCTGGAGACCCAGGATCGAATCCCACGTCGGGGTCCCGGTGCATGGAGCCTGCTTCTCCCTCTGCCTGTGTCTCTGCCTCTCTCTCTCTCTGTGTGTGACTATCATGAATAAATAAAAAAAATCTTAAAAAAAAGATTATTACAAAAGCCCGCTATATTCAAGGAAATCAGTCTATTATTTTTTTGTAAATGAAAACAAAAGAATTGCGTAAAGGAGCTAGTTAGCCCAAAAATACCTATTTTGTAATTTCTGGCTTTGGTATTTTGATCAGGAAGCTTGTTCTAACCTGATATTTGTTATGGAAACTTAAATATCAAACTTGCTAGAATTAGGGCTGAAAGAGTATAAAAGAAATTTAGAGAAGGGCTCAGGGAGGAGTTGCTGGTTAAGCTCAGTAGAGAAGATCCTGAGCATGGGCTCTGGAGTCCACAAATGCTTCTGCCACTTCCTGACCCAGGGACGCTGGGGCAGTTACCCAACACCTCTGACCCGGCTTCAATTTTCTCATCTGCAAAGTAGGTATAGTAGCACATCACAGGGGGATGTTTTGAGATTATGAATACAAGCACTCAGTATTATTCCTGACACATCAGTTACTATTTTAACACTGACTTTGACTTTCTGTATTTTTTTTCTTCTAACCTGATCTTAACTTGTTGGGCTGAGGATCAGTGTTTTCAGGTCAACAAAATGTTGCATGTACATATAACTGCACAGGTGAATTCCCCAAAGAGGATGATTAGGGTATTCATGAGGAATGATTAGCAAACAAATGAATTAGAAATTCAATTTACACTTCAATTGTGAACCACATAATTTGTTAGCATCAGACCTTTTGCCCTAACAGTAGGTTTCGAAAGGAGAAAATACTGATTAACCTGAGGTCATTACTACAAAACACCAAACCATGAAATTCCACCTCCAGTTGTGAAAATCATTCCCAGTATCCTTAACACTCTCGTCTTGAAAAGTCTAATGACAGAAAAAGACCCAAGGAAACAATCACAGACCAGAAGTATGAATAAACACCTTTTGGTGACACTATAGGCAATTTTCCTTGTTGAAGATAATACGTGCCTACACACACACATCTCCCACACATGGATGCATAGAAAAAAACATGAGGCCATTCTCAATCTGAAATATCATCATAATCACTTATGGATAGATTTAAACATACTGCTGTGCCCTGTCCCAGAGGTCCAAAGACTACATAGGACTCAGAATTTCTGTGAAATTTTAAGTAGATATTCAGATGATTCCAACTAAGGATCAGCCAGGTTGGATCATTACTGATCCATGTGGGAGGTCTTCCTTTACTCAGTGAATAAGGAGCTTCAGCCACCCAGACAGTGGATAAAAGATATGTTTTCCCTCCTTAAAAGGAACCAGTTGGGAACTCTTCTGGGAGGATAATGTACATCAGTGGCTCTCAACTTGAATTTTACTAGCATCTCCTGCAAAGTTCTGAAAAACACAGCCATCCAGGCCCCATCCCCAGTAATTCTGACCCCAGTGCTCTGGGATGGTGTCCTGAGCATCGATACTATTGAAAAGACAGAAGCAGTTCTTTTTTTTTTTTTTCAGATTTTATTTATTTATTCATGAGAGACACACAGAGAGAGGCAGAGACATAGGCAGAGGGAGAAGCAGGCTCCCTACAGGGAGCCTGGTGCAGGACTCAATCCCAGGACCCCAGGATCATGCCCTGAGCCAAAGGCAGACGCTCAACCACTGAGCCACCCTGGCATCCCAGAAGAAAGTAATTCTAAAATGCAGCCCCATTTGAGAGATACTGACATAATACAGTGTATTAGTTTACTAGAGCTGCTAAAACAAAGTATCACAGATTGGCTTCCACAATACATTTTATTTTCTCCCAGTTCTGGAACCTGGGAAGTCCAAGATCAAGGTGTCAGCACAGCTGGTTTCTTTTAATCTAACTAACTGCAAAGACCTTATCTCCCAATTAGTTACATTCTGAGATACTAGAGTTTAGGACTTCAACATATGAATGGGGTTGTGTGTGGTGGGGGTAAGCAGAACTCAGCCCATAACAGTTTGTGACTTTTGAAATTATATACTGTGCCATCAATGTGACAGAACCTTTTCCTTCTAAGAGAGAATCCACTGAAAGTGTGCAGTCATTACATTTCAATTATTAGTTTCTGCTCATTTCCGGTCAATATCTCTTTGAGAAAAAGGAAAGGGTTTGTTCAATGACAGCTGCCACAGTCAGATATACAGAACATTCTCCGACCCCTGTAAAACTGTGTCATCCATTCTTAAAAATCGGTGTGACTCTAAGAAATAACAAAAAACATATTTTGCATCATTTTTCCAATAATATTCATTAATATCATTGAAGTATTTTTCTTCTTGGGACCTTGGAAGACATTTCCCCCCTATATCTGAGATGGACTCTAACGATCACTATGTTTCATTCTTTCTTCTCATGACAAACCTTTTACTTCGTTTATTTCTCAAATTTCAATATAGCACTCATACTGAACAAGACACTGGTTCAAGCATTTTTTTTTAATTTTTTTTTTATTTATTTACGATAGTCGCACAGAGAGAGAGCTAGAGAGAGAGGCAGAGACATAGGCAGAGGGAGAAGCAGGCTCCATGCACCGGGAGCCCGACATGGGATTCGATCCCGGGTCTCCAGGATCGCGCCCTGGGCCAAAGGCAGGCGCCAAACCGCTGCGCCACCCAGGGATCCCTGGTTCAAGCATTTTTGCAAAGCTCCATATTTTACACATAGAGCTATGAATGCAGGTAAGGAATCAACTAACTGTTTGGTAAAAAAAATTAAAAAAAAAACCTGTCAGACTTTGAATCAGAAGTTCAAGTCTTAGCTCTGTCACTTTTAAGTTCCATGATACATAGGAAATTGTGTCTTTAAGAAAAGCAATGTGTCTTTAAGGATCTTGGGTGGTTCAGTTTCAGGTTCTTGGTTTCTGCTTAGGTCAGGATCTCAGCAGGTAGTCTGCTTGAGATTTTCTCCCTCTCTCTCTCTGCCTTTCCCCCTTGCACACACACACACACACACACACACACTCTCTCTCTCTCTCCTCTCTCTCTTCTCTCTCTAATAAAGTAAATAAAAAGTAAAGTATTTTTTAAAGCTACATTTCCTCATGTATGAAATCAATGACTTTACTGAGGTGTGTTAAGTGTTATGAGGAAACATGGAAATTAGATACTAACACATGGTCATTTTGTAAAATAGAATAGACAATTCCCAACTACTTCCTTTTCTCCTTCTGCTCATTCTTCTTACACCACCAACATCAGTATGACACTCTGGGACAAGGGATTAAAAGTCAGGAGCTCACTGGGAGATAGCCATCTGCCCACATACAATGGATTGATTTTTACAAAAGCCCTTCTGGAAATATCTCAAAATGTGATGTTTTAGAATGAAAATAAAATACATGCTTCCTGCTAGACTGGCCTTGGTGGCTTGAGATATTAACTGGACAAGTCTCCTGTGTAAGAGACTGCATGGCTATTCATCTTTGGTTTTCAACTTCTGTTCTCAGGCCCAAGTCAAGGGCTTAAATCATAAACTGGCAACAGTTCAAAAGACTCCAGGAGAACCTGAACATTTCTATAAAAACAAAATAAAAAAAAGCATGCTGTGTTAAGTTGTTAGAACAAAACACATATGCCAGGAATTTTCTCAGTAGCTCTACAAACACTTGACCATACAGTGCACGTAGCATTCACTTGGGGACTTTCAGCTACTGACATACCATCCCTGCTTCCCAACAGCTGTGCCAAATTAGGAAAGCTTATTTTTAGAAACAATAAACTAGAAAGAACCTCTCCTCTGTCAAAAGACTGATTTGCTCACTTGGTCTGCCTCTCACTTATGAAGGAGATTTCAGAATTACACCTCTAGGTTTGAAAACACAAATCTGTGCAAACATACAAGACATGAAAACATTTCTTAACTAAACCTTTTAAACAGTAATGTTTAAATTACAAGAAAACTACAAGAAAACCAAAACGGACACAAAAGAGGAATCAAATCCTGGCAGGTCAATCAATAGCCAGCCCCTTATTTATCTTTGCACGTCGCTATAGAGTTTTCAAAAGGTATTTTCATTTCACTTCACAATTTCATTTGTGATTAGAAATATTTTTTAAAAATAGAAAAGGAAGTGTTTTTTTTTTTCCTCCTTCTTTCAAAGGATGCCGAGGCTCAGTGAGGTTAAGAGCATCAGTTCAAGTATCTCAGCTAATAGGTAGCATTCAGGAGAAACTGAACCTCAGGACTTTTTAAAGATGCAGCTTCGGTATCTTTTTACTATACAAGACACGGACAATTGCCTGACAAGCTTCATCAGAGAAGAGGGATGCAGCCTGCTCTTTAGTTCCATGTTGTGAAAATATGGCCTCCTCCAGTACCAGAGCAGCAGGCAGATAAAAACATATTCAGGCACATCACATGCAGGCAGACGTACAGAGTGAAGACGCCTGACCACAGAAAGATCTGTTTCCCTTTGCCATCAGCTTTGAAGGAAACTCCATGCATGTCTGCCCGACTGCTGCTTGGTAAAGTACATTATCTCTATTTGCCAAGTAAATTTTAAGTTTCTTCAAGACAGCGAGAGTATAGCTGTATTGGTCTAATTTATTTACTATTTTGGCTGGCATTTCACATAGCAATCTGAATACCAGATATGTGAAAATATGTTTCCTAGGTTTTGCATCTAAAAAAAAAAAGCTAATCACTTATTTCAGTATATCAATACCTTACAGAATGTCTGATTAAAGAGGTACATTTATGGACTTTCAAAACATCTCACTTGTAAAGTAATCCCTGGGTTATGAATGAGCCTGTAGAAGGTGGAAAGTTGGAGGTCAAGCAAATTTCTGAGGGCTCTTTCTACAGCTTGGTCAAGTTTTGTATCCATATCCTGGAAATTGATGAGGTCATAGAAAAGCTATTTCCCAAGGAGTTTCCCTGTCTCTACTGTCTGGCTCTAGAATTAATTTGGTCATTACTATTTATACTTCGAATCCTGACCCAGGTCCACTTGAGTCTATGTGATGGTCAAGGGACAGAGAGAGATAAACACTGTTTCATGGCAGTTTAGACACAGACATCCCTAATTGGCATGAGATGCCACTTTTAGTTTTAAATTGGTAGGACAGACAGCAGATTCTCCAGCTTCTCATTGGGAGGAATGAAATGAATCAAGCAGTGGAAGACTGATATTAAAGGCCGACACCCAGCGTGGAGCCCCAATTGGTCATATTCACCCCTCCTGATGTGGGGGTCAGCAAAAATTCAGTCAATGCTAAAATGCTTTAAGAAGTGTTTATTATCTTTCAGACACAATTTACAGCTTTTGATTGTTCATTTTTCATTACTATGGAAAGCAAGATTAAATTGTTTCAGAAGCAACTCCTTATATTAATCTTTCAAACACATGCTCCATGTAAAACGCTCTCTCAGGAAAATGGATATAATTCCTGCTGCCAAAACAGCCATACATAAAAGTAAACCAACACTAAATAAAAATAGTTCTAGAGTCCAAAATGTAGTGGAAAAGCAGGAGCAGAGAGTGAGAGAAAAGACACAAGTAGATGGTGGCAGGGTGCATGGGGGTAGGGAGGAATGGTTGCCAGTTCATTTATTAGACCCATCAAATTTATTCTAAGAACATTTTAATTTCAAAAGTAATTTAAATTAGCTCTTTATTTAACTGTGAAATTAGATTATTTCTCTAACATGTGATACATTTAGGAACTTAATAAAAGACAAGTAGTGAAGTAGGAGTCACGCCACATCTTTGAATCCATACAAATTGCATCTTCACACTGTGAGAGATTGGAAATAACTACCTCACCTGACACAACCAGAGCCTGAGACCCAGAAAGGTGAAGGGACTTTCTGAGGTGCAGAAAGGGTTGTATCACACAGCTAAATAGTGGCAGAGCCAGAACTAGGACCAACTTACAGAGCAAGCCTATTTCCAAGCCTATACCACTCAGGTTAACACATTGTTGGATAGTTTAGGGTTTGAAAGCCCAACTATTACTAAACTGTGGTAAAATATTGCTTTCCTTCTGATTTTCTCTCCTTATTAAAAGTCTCCCTCCTACTGACTCCCAAGACACTGATGGCATTCTCCTGTGCCTCTCTGTCCCTAGCTTCATCAGCACACACCTCCACCACTGACTACTAATGTAATAGAGGCACTCCAACATTCTGGTCTCTTTCTTCTCTACATGCTGAAGGCTGTTATTATGAATACCACATACTGCCTGAGTGTTTTTTATTCTAGTCACAGAAGAATACTCCACCTGTGCAAGGCAAGCTGGATGGACCAGCACCAGGGCCCCTGAAAGCTGTTCTCAATCAGTGATGGTCTGAGAGTTGTGGACATGGGTTCCAGGTTCCTTGGCCCTCAGGTGAGATAAATCTGAGGTCGCAGCAAACTAATTTCCAAAGCTCCCTCCATGGCCCACAGGGGTTACTGGCTTCATAATACAATCTCTATTGACTTACTTTTCTTCCTGACCTCATGTCCTCACCCCTTCTTAATGTTTCCCAGGATCACCCTCTAATAAATGATTTGCATTCAAATCCTTGCCTCCAATTTTGCCTCTAGGGGAACCCAAGACATGACATTATCTAAATACCATGCTGCACATCTCCAATTCTGCACTTTGACTGGGGCCATTCTCTCCATCCAGAACTTATCCTTCAGCATATCCACTCTTATCAGTGTTACACACCCTACAAGGCTCAAGGCCAGGCTCAATGCTACCAATACTCCTAAGACATTCACCCAGGAAGAACTCCACCAAATCTAGAAACGTGTAACTTTCAACAGTACACTACAGCATGTCTCATATGAAAATGTTTACATGTATATTTACTTTGACTACAATCCAGTGACTAAATTATGAGCTCCCGGAGGGCAGACACCCTGTCATCTCTGTTCTCACCTCCAATAGAGCAAATGTGCTTCCATGTGGTAAGCATTCATTAATTGTCTGCTGAACAAAGGTGAACTTTAGAAATGTCCCTAAATAAAACCATGTGTTTATTATTGAAAGATTCTTCCTTATGGAGTTTATTTTCTTATCTTACAAGGAGCTCTGGTTTTAACATTTTTGGAATGAATACGCATAATAAGGTAGAATAGATGAGAAAAAATGCTAAAATGCTCTCAGTTCTCTTAGTTTTGTATTGGAGGCACTGGAGCCTGCTTGTTACAAAGAATTCTTTAAAAATCACACTTATATCACTGTACAAATCATTTAGACATAAAATCAATAAGGAAACACTGGCCTTAAAGAACATGTTAGATGAAATGGACTTAAAAATATTTACAGAATATTCTATCCTAAAGCCACAGAATACAGATTCTTCTCAAGCTCACTTGGAAAATTTCTAGGATGGATCATATATTAGGCAACAAAACAAGTCTTACATTTAAGAGTACTGAAATCATATCAAGCATCTTTTCTGACCAAAATGGTATGAAACTAGAAACAAAATACACCAAGAAAATTGGAAAATTCACAGATATGTAGGGGTTAAACAATATGCTACTGAACAACCATTGGTTCAAAGAATAAATCAAAAGCTAAATTAAAAAAAATACCTTGAGGAAAATAAAAATGGAAATTTATGAGATGCAGCAAAAGCAGTTCTAAGAGGGAGGTACATAGAGATCCATGCCTAGAAACAAGGAAAGTCTTAAATAAACAGCCTAACCTCATACTCCAAGGGGCTAGGAAAGGAAGAAAAAATAAAGCCCAAAGTTAATACAAGGAAGAAAATAACAAAGATTACAGCAGAAATAAATGAAATACAGACAAAAACAAAACAAAAAAAGATTAATGAAACTAAGAGCTGGTTCTTTGGAAAGATAAGATGGACAAAACTCTAGCTAGACTCACCAAGAAAAAAAGAGAGGACTCAAGTAAATAAAATTAAAACTGAAAGATGAGATGTTATAATTGGTACCACAGAAATACAAAAAAGGATTGTAGGAGACTACTATGAAAAATTATATGCCAACAAATTGGACAATCTAGAAGATATTAATAAATTCCTAGAGACATACAACCTACCAAGACTGAATCATGATGAAACAGAAAATCCAAACAGACCAATTACTGGTAATGGAATTGAATCAGTAATCCAAAACTTCCCAATAAACAAAAGTCCAGGAACAGACAGCTTCACTGGTAAATTCTACCAAACATTTAAATAATTATTAATACCAGCCCTTCTCAAACTCTTCCAAAAAAAGAGAAGATTGGGAAGTCTTCCAAACTCATTTTACAACAGCAGCATTACTCTGATAACAAATTCAAACAAGGATGCTACAAGAAAAGAAAATTACAGGATGAACATAGATTTTACAAAATCCTCAAATGAATGCAAATTCCATTCAACAATACATTAAAAGGATCATTCATCAAGATCAACTGAGACTCATTCCAACAATGCAAATATGATTTATATCTGAAAATCAGTAAATGTAATACATGACATAAAAAAATTGAAGGATATAAATCATAATATTATCTCAATAGATGCATAAAAAGCATTTGTCAAAATTCAACACAATTTATAATAAAAACTCTCAACAAAGCAGGTGTAGAGGGAATGTATCCCAACATAATAAAGGCCAGATATGAGAAGCTTATAGCTAACAACATATTCAATGGTAAAATGTCGAAAGCTGTCCCCCCAAGATCAGGAACAAGAGATGGATACTCACTGTTGCCACTTTTATTAAACTTAGTACTAGAAGTCCTAGCCAGAGCAATTAGGCAAGAAAAAGAAATAAAAAGCACCCAAATTGAAAAGGAAGCAGTAAAGCTGACATTATTTGCAGATGACATGATACTATATATATAAACCCTAAATTCCAAAACCTGTTGGAACTAATAGACAAATTCAGTAACATTGTATGATACAAAATCAACATACGCAAAATTCTGTTGCACTGCTGTACACCAACTAATAGAACTAACAGAAAGAGAAAATCACAAAACAATCTCATTTATAATTTCATCAAAAAGAATAACACATCTAGGAAATGTAACCAAGGAGGTAGAAAATCTGTATGTTGAAAACTATAAGATAGTAGAGAAATTAATTGAAGAAGACACAAATAAGTTCTATATTCACAGAGTATAAGAATTAATATCATTAAAATGTCCATACTGCCCAAAGTAATGAAAGATTCAATGAGATCCTTATCTAAATTCCTTTTTTTCCCCACATACATAAAACAAATAATCTTAAAATTTGTATGGAATCACAAAAGACCCAGAATAGCCAAAGTAATCTTGAGAAAGAAGAATAAAGCTGAAAGCATCATACCTCCTGATTTCAAACTGTATCACAAAGCTGTCGTAATTAAAACAGCATGGTACTGGCCTAAGAATAGGCATATAGATCAACGAAACAGAACAAAGAGCCCAGATCTAAAACCACACATATATGGTTAATAAACTTATGACAAAGGAGCCAATAATATACCACAGTGAAAGGAGAGGCTCTTCAGTAAACCGTGTTAGGAAAATTTAGCAGCCACATGCAAAAGAATGAAACTGGCCCATTATTTTATACCACACATGAAAATGAACTCAAACTGGATTAAAAACTTGAATGTGGGCAGCCCAGGTGGCTCAGTGGTTTAGCGCCGCCTTCAGCCCAGGGCGCGATCCTGGAGACCGGGGATCGAGTCCCATGTCAGGCTCCCTACATGGAGCCTGCTTCTCCCTCCGCCTGTGTCTCTGCCTCTCTCTCTCTCCCTGTGTCTCTCATGAATAAATAAAATCTTAAAAAAAACACTTGTATACAAGACCTATAAGTTCCTTGACATAGGTTTTGGTGATGGATTTTTTTTTTTTAATATGACACCAAAACCGAAATCAACAAAAGCTAAACTAAGCAGGTGAGACCACATCAAACTAAAAAGCCTCTGCACAGTGGAAGAAACCATCAACAAAATTAAAAGGCAGCTTAATGAATGGGAGAAAATATTGTCCGATAAGGAGGTAATATCCAAAATATATAAATAACTCCTATAACTCAACAGCAAAAGAAGACAATCCCATTTAAAAATGGACAGACCATGTCGGGCTCCCTGCAAGGAGCCTGCTTCTCCCTCTGCCTGTGCCTCTGCCCTTCTCTCTCTCTCTGTATCTCTCATGAATAAATAAATGAATAATCTTAAAAAAAAAAACAGTTGGGATGCCTGGGTGGCTCAGCGGTTTAGTGTCTGCCTTCGGCTCAGGGCATGATCCCGGGATCTGGGATCAAGTCCCACATCGGGCTCCCTGTGAGGAGCCTGCTTCTTCCTCTGCCTATGTCTCTCCCTCTCTCTTTCTGTGTCGCTCATGAATAAATAAATAAATCTAAAAAATAAATAAAATAAAATAAGGATAAGCAGAAGATCTGAATAGACAGTTTTGTCCCAAAGAATACATAGAGATGGACGAACAAGTACATGAAAAGATGCTCTACATTATTAATCATTAGGGAAATGCAAATAAAAACGATACTGAAAGATCACTTCACACCGGTCAGCATGGTGACATTTCTCCACACCGGTGAAGATGTGGAGAAAAGGGAACCCTAGTGCAATACTGGTGGTAATGTAAATTAGAGCAGCTATACAGGGAAACAGTATAGAGGGTCCTCCAAATTTTAAAAATAGAACTACTACATGATCCAGCAATTCCACTGGTGGGTATTTATCTGAAAAAAATGAAAACACTAACTCAAAAAGATATATGCACCCTCATGTTCATTTCACCCTTATTTCCAATAGCTATGATAGAGAAACAATCTAAGTGTCCATTAATGGATGAATGGGTTAATAAATTGTGACATATCTGTATAATGGAATATTACTCAGTCATAAAAAATGAACTCCTGCCATTAGTGACAACATGGTTGGGCCTGGAGGGCATTATGATAAATGATGTAAGTCAGACAGAGGAAGACAAATATTATATGACGTTTCATATATAG
Organism: Nyctereutes procyonoides; assembly: GCF_905146905.1. Lineage (NCBI taxonomy): Eukaryota > Metazoa > Chordata > Mammalia > Carnivora > Canidae > Nyctereutes > Nyctereutes procyonoides. The sequence goes on along the minus strand of NW_026575041.1, from coordinate 19,163,053 downwards.
AACCTAAAAATAACTAAATAACTAAATAATGAAGATAATAGATACAGAGAGTAGAGTGGTGGTTACCAGAGGCAGGAGGTAGGGAGAGGGAGAAATAAATGAACTCTTTCTGGTTTTGTTTTTTAAGTTGAAATAAATTGACTTATTCTTTTTTAAAAAATAATTACATCATGTATGCAGTATCTGGCATGTTATAGGAATCTCATGAGTGTTAGCTACATCCTGAGTTGCCAGCTGAGACTCACTTGAGACCTTTGTCTATGTCCCTCCATAACGTGATTTTTCCAACTTGCCAATGGTCCACCCAATTCCCAACTATTATTTGTCTGAGATAATTTTCCAGAGATGTGCAAGAAGAAAAGGGGAGAAGAAAAGCATGCAGGGGGATTTATTCCCAGGGCATCTGGATAGAGATCATATCTCCTCCTACATTCATATCATGCAGACTCCATTTAGATACAAAGGAGTAGTATTTCTGGGGAGAAATGCAGCCTAAACTAAAAGAGTTTTAAGTTTTGTTACTTTGAGACTTTTTGTTAATGTTAGTGCAACAAAGGCGTAGGTGAAGGAATCTAGAAATCAGAGAATCAAATTACACAGCATGACATTGATGTTGAGATTCTTTTAAAAAATTATTTATTTTGGAAAGAGAGAGGCCAAGTGGGAGGAGGAGCAGAGGGAGAAGGCGAGAAAGAATCTTCAAACAGACTCCCTGCTGACCATGGAGCCCAATGCGGGTGCTGGATCCCCAGACCCCGAGATCACAACCTGAGCTGAAATCAAGAGTTGGCCGCTTAACCGACTGAGCCACTCAGGTGCCCCTGATACGGAGATTCTTAATGCTAAAACCAAAAAAGGCTTCCCACAGTCAGCCACATGCCAACACAAGGACTTCTGCCTCTATCTGTGCTTTCCTCATATACACAACCTTAGCTGATTTGAGTCTCTTGATTTCCTGAATTGGTGTGACTGTGCACCCACCGGCTTGGTTATGGATCTGGCATTTTAGCCAGTTTCCTCGGTACTACAATCTCCTGGCTTATACCAGAAACGTGCATGCAGGTCCTCAATAGTCCCTCAGTCCTGTTACCACAAACTTGGCAGTCCAAATTTATCTCAGGGAAAAGCACCACCTAATCCAGAGTGATAAAATGCCCTAAATGAAAACATTAGGACAACTTGCCCCTGTCAGTTCCTGCACTTCTTTCTACTCCAACTGTGTGATCCTGAGTCAGGATATGATTTCTGCATCACAGCAATAACATCCCAGCTGGTCTCAAGTCCTCACTTTGTACTTTTAAACTAAAACTGTCTTTCATCTATAAAATTTAAAAATTCAAACAACACGTAAAAGTATGAAGAATGCAACACAATCGCCTATATTTGAGAGATAGAGAATGGCTATGCTTGCAAAAACATGAATATACTTACTGCCACAGAGCTGTACACTTAAAAATAGTGAAATGATAAATTTAATGTTATGTATATTTTACTATAATAAAAAAAATCACCTAGGACACAACCACCCAAAGATACCCACTGTTTTCATTTGGGTTTAGATCCTTTCTGGATGACTGAATGAAGGCACAGGCCTCTCCATGTAGACATATATTTTCAACATGAGATCACACTAACATTATATTTTATATTTTCCAAATCATTGCAGCACTCTCTTGATGACCTATGTTGATAAATAACACTATTTTAAATGGATAGATACTATTAAATTATAGAGATGTATCATTTTTTAACCAAGCCCTTGTTATCAGATATTTAAGTTGTTAGTTTTAAACCACTGTTTCTGCATAATTTTCTAAAAGTAGAATTGCCAGGCCAAAGGCGGCATATTTTTATGTTTTCAACATAGACTGCCAGATTACAATCATAATTCCCCTTTTTAAAAAGAAAACCTCGGGCAGACCCAGGTGGCTCAGCGGTTTAGCGCCACCTTCAGCCCAGGGTGTGATCCTGGAGACCGAGGATCAAGTCCCACGTCAGGTTCCCTGCATGGAGCCTGCTTCTCCCTCTGCCTCTCTCTGTCTGTCTCTCATGAATAAATAAATAAAATCTTAAAAATAAATAAATAAAAAAGAAAACCTCCCCCCTCCTGTACATCATCACCTGATTACTCTCCCTTAGCCCCGGTCTAAAAGCCTGTCTGTGTGTCACTCTCTCTCTTATACTCACACCAATTAAAGCCAGCCTGAAACCCCCATCCTTTCCCCAGTCAAGTCCTGAGGCTTAAATTCCACGTCCTGGCATTCAGGACCATCCGTGATCAGGTTTCATCTACTTTGTCAGTTTACCTCTCCTTTCTTGCATTCAGGCGCCACACAGCAGGGCTAAGCTGGATCACTCCCAATGTTCCCATTAAGACCCCAAATCCCCTGCTTCTGTTTGTGCCCTTCCTTCCTGGAATACTCTCACCCACCACTGACACCTGTCGAAAATGTGCTCCTTTTTCACAGCTGAGCTCAAAGTGGATTTGTTCCTGCCTTTTTCCATGCTCTATCACCATAACAGCCAACCTTCACCAAAGTGCACTGCCCAGCGGTGAGCGAATCTCACTGAGATAATTCCCTCTTCCATCTAGATGAGGAATACGAAGCCTGGAGAGGTAACACAACTTGCCCAAGGTCACACAGGTAATAAGAGGGGGAGCTGGATTTAAATTCAGTCCTTCTGCCTCCAGTTAATCACTAAGCACTTCACAACTAGGCAAGACTTCAACCTGGCTTTAAGTTTTCTCACTGCTCAAATGAGTGAAGGTAGGCATGCCTGGTTGGCTCAGAGGGTTCAGCTTCTACCTTTGGCTCTGGTGTGATCCCCTCAGGGCTCCCTGCCCAGCGGGGAGTCAGCTTCTCCCTTGCCCTCTGCCCACCCTATCCCCTCATGCTCTCTCTCTCAAAGAAATAAAATCCTTTAAAAAATGAGTAAAAGTAGGTTAAATAACGCTGAATGTATTTTTAACTCTAATATACTATGAGATTTTAAGAGTTTCTTCAATATTTCATGCATCTGAATTCAAGTCCTTTGCGTCCTTCAAAATAAGGATGAGAGTTTATTTGCTGCCCACTTAGAACATTACTTAAACAAATAAGATTTGGTCCTCTAAGTTCACTGGAGACAGAATGAAAAATCACAACACACTGAATAAATGCCATTGCTATTATGACTTCTCAGGGATCAGTCCAGTGACAAAAATGGCAGCATAAATATTAACAAAAAATGCCAAGATAGGACTTTGAAAATAGCATTGGGAAATTAGTGTCATGAAACTACTTTTCATGCAAGACTGGAGTTTCCAAAGGCTTCCATAGCAAGAGCAGAAATATGCCGGCTCTTGACTTTTTTTTTTTTTTTTTTCATTTGAAGGTTGCTGTGCTCAGGAAGCAAAGCAACACAGAACAGGAACCTGAATATCAAAGTGGATCTGTCAGAAATTGGGAACTCAGAGGCCAAAATGGAACAGATGGGCCTCAAAGCTGGCTCAGGGCATCAAGCCAGAAGCTTCTCTTGATGGGACCTTGCTCCAGGATGTGAGAAGCAAATGTTCATCTTTGCCCATAAGAAGAGTGGTGCCTGATGCCAGCCCAGTCACTCAAGTGACTAGGACCCAGGCTATGGAGAGCCAGGTCCTTGAAATTAGACTAAGCTGACAGGCCATGTCTGAACTCCAAAAGGTGGGAACTCTCTCCTTCAGGAGGGATGCTTATCAAAGCTGAGATAACTTGAATATTAAAGAGAGGATAAAGAGCCCCTCAGAACCGTGAATAGTTAGGGTATGTCACAGGTGAATGAAACATCATCAGATTGCTTTAATTTATGCATTTATATGTTAGTAATTGGGGAACCACTGGACTGCAAATCTGGGAATACTGGACCATGAGGTCAAAAATGGTGTTTTATTTAACTTAAAATCCCCAGCATGTACCATAGTACTAGACTCAGAGTAGATTATGAAAATACAAATTAAATACAAAGGGAGAGTGGCTCAGTAGGTTAAGCATCTGCCTTCAGCTCAGATCATGAACCCAGGTTCTCTTGACTGGGCCCCACAGCAGGGAATCTGCTTTTCCCTCTCCCTCTACCTGCCACTCCCCCTGCTTATGCTCTCTCTCTCTCTCTCTCTCTTCTCTCTCAGTCTGTTGAATAAATGAATAAAATCTTTAAAAAAATATATGAAGGGAGAGAAAGTCCTAAAGAATAAAATCCTTAAGAGCTGAGTTTTCACCTTTGGTTGTTTCTTGTAATTCTTAAAGATTCATATGTTTATTTTAGAGGAAGGGGGCAGAAGGAGAGAAAGAATCTCAAGCAGACTCCCCGCTGAGCATGGAGCCCGACAGGAGGCTCACTCTCACAACCCTGAGATCGTGACATGAGTCAAAATCAAGGGTTGCATGCTTAACCAACGGAGCCCCCCAGGCGCTCCTGTTTCTTATGATTCTAGTATCACTTAGTATCAGTCACAGTACAGACAATGGGGAAGAGCCACCACTGTGGCACTGATTTAGAAATCATTTGGGCCACCCATTAATAAAAACAACAACAGCTTCATTTAATGAATACTCAGCAATATGCCAAGTAATGTATAAACTGCCAGAAGCACATTATGTTTATACAATACCCAAAACAACTCTGAAAAGTAGATGTTACATATCCAAGGGACACAGAAGCAAACAGAGTCCCAGGGCATCAAGCAGCTTGTATTACACAGCTAGTGCGTAATGAAGGCTGATTTTAAGAAGAAATCTATCTGGTTCTAGAACCAGTGCTATGAACTAGCATCAAAGTCTCCAGAATGGGACAAAGTCCCTAGAATGGCAGAATCAGGAAAGATTCACAATAACTAAACCTATTATGGTAATCAGTTTGCAATGTATAAATATAGAATCATTATGTTGTACACCTAATACTAATATAATGTTATATGTCAGTTATACCTCAAGAAAAATAAGCAGGACCTGGAGGAGGAGGTGGACGGGACTCCAAGTCCTTGAATCGTATTCAAGGTTTTTCCACATTGCATCATGATCACAGGCATCTGGAGGGGTCATACAAGCTGCTATAGAAATAGGGCAAACTGAGGGTTCTTCAGACTAGCTGCTGATGAAGATTACATTCACCACTTGTTCACTGCAAAGAGTAGAAAGAACTGCCTAAGATGTGAGCCCTTATTATACTTTGGCTGTCAGCAGAAATGGTGTAAACAGACATGTACAGGGGGCACCTGGGTGGCTCAGCTGGTTAAGCATCTGCCTTCAGCTCAGGTTATGATTCCAGGGTCCTGGAATCAAGCCCTATGGTAGACTCCCTGCTCTGTGGGGAGCCTGTTTCTCCTTCTGCCTTTGCTGCTTTCCCCGGTTGTTCTCTCTCTCTCTCTCTCTCTCTCTCTCTCTCTCTCTCTCTCTCCCTCTCAAATAAATAAATAAACTCTCTAAAAAAAATAAAAACAAAACAAAACCCCACAGACATGTACATAAAATTCTAAGAGAGCTATGGTCCTCTGTGGTCTTCGATGCTAAACATCACATTTGTGATGCACTGCCAGTGAGGACCACAAGCTCCCCCAGCAAGGTAATTCCACTGCCCTGTACCTTACTCTTCTGGACTATAAGATCTCTAAGTGCTGGACTCACCAGCCTCCATTAATCCATCATGATGAAATTCTCTAGGACCAACAATGCCTCTCCTCTGAAGTTCAGCCTTCTCAACCCAAGATAATGGCTCCCCTTAAGAAATAGCTTTTCGGGGGTGCCTGGGTGGCTCAGTGGTAGAGAGTCTGCCTTTGGCTCAGGTCATGATCCTGGGGTCGTGGGATCAAGTCCTGCATCAAGCTTCCCATGGGGAACCTGCTCCTCCCTCTGCTTATGTTTCTGCCTCTCTCTGTGTCTCATGAATAAATAAATAAAATCTTAAAAAAAAAAAAGGTAGCTTTTCACTGCCGCTTGAAAGTAGCTCAGCCTTCCTGAAGGTCTCCAAGGATGCTGAGGGTTGGGCCTTCTCTGGCCAACCTCCTGACCCCAAACAAGCAGGGCCCAGTAGTAACATTATATTCCTCATGTTCGAAAGCAACCAGAAAGAGAGCTTTAAAAAATAATTAAAAAGAAAAAACAAAACAGAAAAGCTTCATTCACAAAGCTGTTTGATGGACCATTATTTCCAACAACAGGAAATACTTAGAAAACAACATGAAAGTCCACCAGGGACCTTGAGTTCCAACATACAACTTAAGGGTGACATGCCCATGTGACACAGTACTATACAGACTGTAAACATAGTTATAAAGCAATTATTGCCACTGGAGAGTGTTACCTTATTAGGTCACCCAACAAAAACACAAGGCATGGAAGTGAACCATCAGTGCGATCTTAAAGACACTCACAGAGAAAAGACAGAAAGAGAATACTCAGAAGTGAATGCCTATGCCGCAATGTGATCAGCTATCACTTTCAACTTCTTCTCCATCTTCACACTTCTTCAAGAGCTTCCCAGTTTTCTATAATTGGCAAGCAGTCCTTCCAAAGCTAGAAAAACAATGCAAAACTTAGGGAATTCAGCACTAGGTCAGCAACAATGAAAGGACAGGAGTTTTATTTAGACATTTTTTGGTACAGAAATGTGAGAAATCCTTATTCCTCTTCGAAGATCCTCCCAAGGCCAAGGTTCTGCTGAGCATTTACCAGCTTACTCTGTGGCAGTGTAAGATAGGGAAAATGCCTAGTGGTTAGTTTCTGCCTCTGCGTCAGAATCAAAGCCTTCACTAACTCCCTAGACACTTTGCAGATCATTCACAGTTTAACCTGGAGTAAGAGAAATGGCAAGGGTACTTAGAAAATATTCTTGTGGCAGGCTGCCTGGGTGGCTTAGTCAGTTAAGCAGCTGCCTTCAACTTAAGTCATGATCCCAGAGTCGTGGGATCGAGCCTTACTTTGGTCTCTCTGCTCAGCGAGGAATCTGCTTCCCCCTCTCCTCCTCTCCTTCCCCCTCAGCCCCTCCCCCTGCTCATGCTTTCTCTCTCTCAAATAAATAAATGAAATCCTTAAAAAATAAAGTATGCTTGTGGCAATTTCTGTAGTATAAACTGTATCCCCAGCAAACAAGCTATTCAGGAACATTTTTCTCCAAACATTTCACAGAATACTTCATAACATACTCAAAAGCTTTAAATACATTTATACGTAACTCACATCTAGTTAAAAAAGCTATTTAAATTAACAAAGTGATATGTTAAACTTTTAAAAAATTGTTTTAAGAAGCCACAGGCTACAGTGTCAACATTGAACAAGCTCACTGCTAATAACTAGGAATGTAGGTAATCAGCACAACAGAAGTCCTGACAAAGTGTCCAGCCTCAGCACAGTCTCTGGATACTAAAAAAAAAAAAAAAAAAAAAAGCTCTGTACCTGTATTCACCCACCACCTGTCCTCCTTAGGTGTGTGATGGTTAACTTTGTATGACAATTTGGCTAAGCTACAGTGGGTCAGCTGTCTAGTCAAACACCAGTCTAAATGTTGCTGTGAAGGTATTTTTTTTATATGTGATAAACAGTTAAATCAATAACCTCTGAGTAAGTAGATTACCTTCCATATGTGTGGGGACCTCATTCAATGGTTGAAGGCCTTATACGCAAAATCTGAGGTTTCCCCACGGAGGTGTTTTCTTCAAGCCCGAGACATAGAAACCCTGTCTGAGTTTCTAGCCTGCTGCCCCGCGGTAGAATTTGGATTCAAGACAGCAACATCAACTCTTAACCTGAATCTCTAGCCTGCTGCGGGCATGCTTTATGGATTTCAGCCCTGCATTCATGTGAGCCAATTCCTTAAGACAGATATCTCTTTGAGGCACCTGGGTGGCTCCATCGGTTAGCATCCATCTGATTCTTGGTTTCAACTTAGATCATGATCTCAGGGTTGTAAGACTGCGTCCTGCATCAGATGTGCTCTGTGGGAAGTCTGCTTGAGACTCTCTCCTTCTTCCCCTCCCTCCTTGCCTCTAAAAATAAATAAATATTAAAAAATGAGTATTTCTTTCTCTCTTGCTCAGTGGGAATGGGATATATATATGTATGTATATATATATATACATACATATATATATATATATATATATATATATATAGCATTAGTTCTGTTTCTCTAGATTTCTTTAGAGAATCCTGTCTAATATAGGAAGAGTGACCATATTTCATAGTAGCTCGATGCGGTCCTGCTTTACACCTGTTGTTTCATGTAATTAAGAGCCACCTCTTTCCCTCTGAAATGTGTCCTGGTTGGGATGATTAATTACATGATCACTTTACATGCAGAATTAAAGACAGATTTATGGTATTCCAAAGTAATGAGCTCCTTTCACTTACAATGCTGTTTTTCAAACTTCTGGGGAGACACACAATAAGAAATATATTTCATGTTACAAACAAAACTGATCTTAATATGTGCAATGCCACGGGCTGTTTTATATTTTTTTAATGTGTCATTTCAAATGCTCTCTGCAACCCACTAATTTCATAGCATGATCCATGGATAATTGAGTTTGAAAAGCACTGACTTAGGGGAGTCCAGAGCTTACTGGCCTGCAGTATCCATTCCTGTCTCAGGACAGGACACCGTGGGGACAGGGTGGGGGAAGGGAAAGGCATGTGGATCAGAGAGTTCACTCTGTACTCCATGCAATATGATTTCTCTTAAATGTCAATGAGCCAATAGCAAACGTAAAGACATCGTACAGGAGTATGGTTCTAGAGTGTATTCTGCAGTGCATCACCCATTTCCTAGGACTCCTTCACAGAGAGAAGAGGGAGAATGAGCAATACTAGCATCCCACTGGGTTGCATTGCCTCTAGTTTCTCTCTCTGCCAGTCACTTATTTCCCTGGCAGGAGGACCCATAAAATTCAGATCTGATCACTAGCCACCCAGTAAACATCTGCTGACCACCTGCACCAGGCACAGGCAAGGCACAGCTTCCCCTGCTACTGAGTCCCTGCAGTGCTCAGCTGCGAACAGAATAAACTCCAAATCCTGCATTTGTATTGCAGGCTCCATATAGCCCAGCGACAGGTTCCATCTGGCCCAGCATCAGCCTCCTTTGCAGGCTTCTCCTCTCTCTCTAACTCGTCACCCTAGCATGCCCAATGTTCATCCACGTGCCTGTGCCCTCACTCCCTAACCGCCTGCCTAGTGCCTAGGCCAGCACTCTCCCCTTCCACCCCCACATGTCCTGCTGAGGTCCTCCTCGTCAAAGCCACACTCAAATCCCATTCCCTTCCCAGGGTCTTCCAGATGCTGTCAGGCACTGGAGGGATCCCAGAGCTTTAGGTTGGGATTTGGTACAAGCCAAAGAGGCCCAAGTTTGATAACAAGCACTTTTCCATCAAAAGTTGTTCTTCCTGGGAGATGCCTGGGTGGCTCAGGTGGTTGAGTCTCCAACTCTTGATTTCAGCTCAGGTCATGATCTTAGGGCTGTGAGGTCAAGCCCTGCAACCGGCTCCACACTAGGCATGAAACCTGCTTAGGATTCTCTCTCTCCCTCTCCTTCTGCTCTCTCTCTCTCTCTCTCTCCAAAAACAAACAAACAAACAAACAAACAAACAAAGTTGTTCTTACTGAGCAAGTGATGGAAGGCCAGGGTAGCACAAGCAAGAAACAGTGGGCAGGAACAGGACTGGCAGTGGCGAGGAGGGGGAAGAAGATTGCACTGTCGAGTTTGGGAATGAATGGGCTGGTACTCAAACAAGGAGGAAATATCACTGTGAAAAGAGGCTACGAAAGAAAACTAGGTGGCTCTCCTGATGGCACAATCAAATCTGACCGGAGAGCCCAAGGAAAACATGACATAAAGGTTTGTGACAGGTGGGCAAGGAGCACAGACAGCTCAAGGCCCTCCGTGTCTGGTAGATCTGCTTTCAAAACTTTGACCTGTCACACTTGCTAGGGGACTGAGATGAAGGTCAATTCACCCTCTGTACTCAGTATCTTCATATGTTAAACAGAGACAACGAAACAGCAGCCATCAAAAAAGGGAAGCGGGAAGCTGCCTGCCATGATGCTTGTGGGGGCTTGGCTCACTGTGGGCCCTCTGCCTGGGGGCTCAGTGAACATGTTCCTTCTCATCTGTTTCACTCCCCCTCCCCTTACAAATGGAAGCCTCAGCTCCAAAAGAACAAAAACATAAGAGATGGCCAAGAGAAAAAGGAAATACATCTTCAGTGTTTTGAGGTAGACTGTCACTCAATAAAATGCAAAATATATTTTTAACCAAAAGACAGTGTTTCAGAAAGCTTCCTCTTCAAGTCTGTTTAGAGACAAAAATCTCAGATCTCCAAAAGTTGCTGATGCAAATTCCATAAACTCATGTAAGCACACAATTGCTCAATTACCATACACATGGTCACTTGCCAACAAAACAGGAGGAAGCTAAAAAAATAATGCAGATGCCTTACACAGGCTTAGACTGCTCCAGCGACAGACTGGAAGGGGCTCACCAGAGAATTACCCAACAAATTGAAACTTATTAGTATAGGACCAGATATTTTTTCTAATTGATTTTGTAGAGCCGAGTGATTGCAAACTGAGTCATATCTTCCTATCTAAAATATAGAAAATAAAATGCGTTTTTTTAAATGGCTGGGCTCTCAGCAATAAGAAACTATTAAATAGCAAGGCATGAAAATTAATACGATTACATTCAAAATGATATTCAAATTACCACACAGGAAGTGAACTTTGACAAACAAAAACTGAAGAATTATTCTTCAAGATATATTCAGATAAAATCAGCTTATCCAAACCTCAGAGAATATTTTGTTTGTTCTTTTGAAAGACAGATTTCTATTGAATTATGCAATATCAACAGGCAGGAAAATGATCTGAGACAGGAAAACATCAGTTAATGGAAAATGAGAAAGTTAATAAACGAAGTCAAACTGGGTATTTTATGAGCACTGCTAAAATACAATTCATAGAAGTAAAATACCATCGTTATGACTGAGCATAATAAAACCGATTACTTGTCTTAAAGGCTATGTGTGATAGAAATCATTTAAATCAATTGAGTTACTGTTTCTCAGCAATTTGATAAAAAGAAAAAATAGTGTAATTGGAAATCAAGTGGTCCTTTGGGAGCACAGAAACAAGCCAGCTGGGTTTGTAAGTGCACTTTAATGTTTGTGTATTTTTCCCTTGTTTAAAAAAAGGAAACACAGGAAAGATTTACTGAGTCAAGCTGCCAAAGTCCTGGAATTTGTAGAATTTAAATTATTAGTAAGGATTTAGTTATGACAGTTTTCTCTACCCCCATGCCCCATCAAAGATCAGAAAGACTGATCAGAGCCTATTCTAGCCATGTCTTCTGGAACTGCTGAATCTTCCAGGAACCAGAACTTGGATGCAAAATCCTACTCGATAGGAAACTGGGTGAGAGATAGGAACAGGGGCTTCGTGATATGTCCCTGACCTGACGCTGGGCATAGCTACCCACATGCAATCTTGTCAGCCTTTGCTAACATTGCATACTTTTTGAGTGGTCACAAAAAGTTCAAACATTTTTGAGAGAGCAGCAAATATAAGGTATGGACTTATCAATAAGACCCCTTCTCTTTTCAATGAATATTTATCAGCTAAATTATCCTAATAAATATTGAGCACTAGCAATATTCAAAGGCAGGATTTGGCAAACTCTTTGTCAAAGGCCAAATAATAAGTATTTTAGGTTTTGTGATTCACATTGTTTCTGTGGAAACTACTCCCCTCTGCCCTTCTATGGCAAAAGCTGTGTTGCATTAAAACTTTACATCATCAGGCGGCCAGCCTGCAGATTGGATTTTACCCACGCCTGCACTTACAACCAACTGCAGAAACCAGAGTGGGCTTAATATCTAAATGAACCTTCCATGTTTCTCCTGCCTCGGACACCCTTAAGGGAACAATCTTTCATGTAAACCAAGTTTCCCTCTTCCTTAAAGACTCTAAGAGGCCAGTATCCCTTGAGCTAACATGGGATTTTGTTTGGTCATTTAGCCAGAGGGACGGCATGAGGTCTTTCAAATAAATTAAAAAGAGTACAACTAAAATTGACTCACTAGCTCCAGATTGTCACTTACCTCATTTAAAACTGATCAGGGGTCCTGGCTTTAGGGATGGGTACACAGTTGGAGACAAACAAGTATACAACAGTAACACCAATCACAAATACAGTTGTTGTTAAGGCAAAAAATGAAAATTCACGATGCCTCCATTTGTTTGATAATCCAAACATGAAGATATATACTATCCCAACCCACTGAAGAATTAAAGAAATTCAAGGTCTAAAAGAAATAAAATATAACTCCTCCTATCTCTGCTTTCTATCTTATAATCTTCATGGAGATCTACAGTGTTTCCCAGTACCAGACCCTCTGCTTCAGGCATTCTTATAATGGGATTAACAAAAACTGGGGCCTCATAAATTTCCTGGATCTTTGTAGGTCAATATAAATGTCCATCACCTGCAACCTATTACAAGGTTTGCCTGGAAGTCAGGTCTATTTAGAAATGTGAAAGACCCTTAAACTTTTAAGAATGCTATGCAAGGATGAAAATAACACCTGAGCACACCACCGAGAAATGTAAGAAAATTTAACAGCATTGAAAACGTGAAATTTTCAGGAAAGCTGTTTTATAATTAGAATGCTGACATAAGGAAAATAAAACCCAGAGGTCACAAAAAGGGTTCTGGCTTCCAAAGGAATTTCCATAGAGAGCACTAATAATTTAAGATAGAATATAAATTGGAGTTAGGGGAACAAGAAGCCTACACTTGAGGGCTTTCCTTCATTCAGTGAATCTGCCAGGAGTCTGGCGAGAAAGGCCAGAGTCTCTTCTGAAAACCCCTTTGCTTTGTTGGTAATTTTTAAAAAGTGGATTAATGTTTGGCCCACAGGTCCAGATCTTATAAAAACAGTTTTCTCTCCAGGCCCAGGAATGTTCTAAAAACTACAAAAATAATTAATATTTTATTAAAAAACAGCTTTTTTGAAACCAGAACTTGCATTCAGAAAAAGAATCCAACCAAATTCCCCAAGCAAACTGCATCATGCATCTGTCCTGGCAGACAGGGATGAGCACTCTTGGTTGGAGAGCTCCCCGGGGCAGTAGGGTCAATGAGCACTTCACACGGGTCCTAGAAACCTTCCCGCACAGTGAGGCTGTGACTTGCTCGAAGTTGTGTTTTTGCCAAAGGTGTTCAAAGCGTTCTGATGACTTGGCACCTGGGCTCACATGTGGAGAGCCATGGTGAGGACTGCAGCAAGGCACAGAGGCTAAGGGATTAAGACAAAAAAGGTCTGTTTTCTCTTTTTGAGGGAGGGGAAGGTTGTCAGTTCATTGCTGTCTTTGTAATTATTCCTAAGTATTATTTTTCAAATCAATTTCTCCTCGAGCCTAGTAAAAGCTGGCTCCTTTGGGCTATGAGATGACCATTGCATATAATACATTTGCTAAGTGATGGATATATGAAGTGATACGGAAAAATACCTCGGTTATCCAATAGGAGGGAATTTTCTGGACACATGAATTATTCTCTTTTATATGTCAAAGTTTATTTAGAAGTGTTCTGATTGGTGCTGAAATCAGATTTGAAGAGAATTGAGATACTATACATACAAACTGCTCATTTTGATCACGAGGCAGGTGATGTGCTTAAGTTAGGACCCCAGTCAGGGACTGCGTGAAACGAGGCCACACTTCCCACTTCAGAATCCCCATGCAATCAGTATTCACCATGTACCTGCCAAACCTGCTATTGTTTCCTCTCTTAAATTAAAAAAAAAAAAAGTTCTTACTTAGGTTTAAGGACAGCTATTTCCTAAAAATCCACTGAGAACATAAATGAAGCTATACGCCATTATCACTAAAATCATTCTATTAATTTAGTTTTTTTTTTATTAATTTTGCTTTTAAATATTCTGTTAGTCGATTCTTTTCATTCAGGAGTAATTTAACGGGCACCGGAGTGGCTCAGTCGGTTAAGCTGCTGACTGGATTTCAGCTCAGGTCATAATCTCAAGAGTCCTGGGATCTCCACACTCAGCAGGGAAATCTGCTAAGGATTTTCTTTCTCCCTCTGCCCTGCTTGTCTGTTCTCTATCTCTCTCAAATAAGTAAATACAACTTTTTAAAAAAGAGTGATTTAAGTCTCAGTTACGTGATAACCCCATCTATACAACTTCACTCAAGCTATGGGTATGACAAGCACGTTCTCCCTATGTACCTCTTCCCCTTCTGGTGAATTCCTATACACCTGTCAAATCACTTCAGATATCACCTCCTCTCTAAAGATGTCCCTGGTTAACACATTCTCTCAGGAAAGTTAACCATGACCTCTTACATGTTAATTGTTTACCTTATGCATTTCTGAGGCTACCCTCACTCACCAAACTTTTGTATTTCATTGCACTGATTACTTTATTTTAGGAGTGCTGCTGTTGGTTTATCTGTCTTCCTACTTCATGGAGCATTCTAGGAGCACAGAGTTCATTTCTTCACATTTTAGTATCCCCAGAATCAGCATAGTACCGAAAAGGTATACATTATATAAGTATTTTTAGGATGAATTTGAGAATGTGCAATTCAAAATTGAATTCCTAAAATGAGTTTAATTATCTAGTGAGAAACACAATCTTGTTATCAACTGACAGTGAACTCTTCCCCACAGCTGTGATTTAGAAAAAAACTTTCATAACGTGTTAACATTTTTAAAGGAGAAATTGAATGACAACAAAATTACGATGGATTCTTAAGAACTACCAAAACAGCAGGTCATACAAAAGCAATAATGACTAGAAGGTCATTTCTAAACCTATGGAATCGAACAATTGCCTCGATCTTCTTTTTACCCTCCATTCCTTTGTGGCAGCCCCAAGACTGTTCTGCATGGCTGGTATTTTCCAGGGCACACATCCAAGCTGCCTTGGCCAAGTTCCTCAGAACACTGCCTAACCTCCAGCATCTGTCCTGGTATCATCTTCTGCTCCAACCGAAGGTCAGACACATCAATCTTTCTCAGCAGGATGTGGACAGATCTGCACCTGTGAAGGATGTTGGAGGAGCCGCCAAGAGAGAATCTTATTATTTTCTGGGTGTTTGCCCTCTGAACTGGGACCTAATAGCAAGGTATTTCCCAGGTGAACCCACACCTCACTAAAATCTCATCCATTGGGAAAATTTCTGGGGGAGTTGCTAAAATATGAACTTCTTTCTAGAGACCGGAAAAACTCTTTATGTGAACTGTTTATGTCTCAAGCCAAGGCAGCGCTGTGTAGTAGATAAAGTACTATCAAAGTTTATGGGGCCCTCTGGGTGGCTCAGTCAGTTAAGCACCTGCCTTCAGCTCAGATCATGATCTCAGGGTCCTCGGATAGAACCCACACTGAGCTCCCTGGTCAGTGGGGAGTCTGCTTCCCGCTCACTTTGTTTGTGCTCTCAAATAAATAAATAAATAAATAAATAAATAAATAAATAAATAAAATCTTTAAAAAGAAAAAGCTCTAACAAAGTTCAGAAATAATCTGATCCAGGTGGCTTTGATCTTTTTACATATCCTTAAGAAAAGACAGCATATCCACTTTCCCAATTAGAGAAAAATGTATAAGAAACACTAATTTGAATGTCATATAAATTAATTATCATTAATGCTAACATGGAAAGCCTAAAAAATATGGCTTCAAGGAATCCTGTTTGTGTAGAGATGGTTTGCTCTAAATTTTAAAGAACAGCATTTAAAGTGAAGCAAAAACTCAATACTAGAAGATCAGTACATTTACCCATATACCCTCTACCAGAGTGGCAGAGGCTATAAAAGAACGTATTTCAGAGGCCAGTTTGGACCTTGCAAAAGCCAATGGTACCAGGGAAGCCCCCAAAGTTACTACCAGACATCAGATGCTTTGAACCATCTTCTGGCACATGGACTTATGCCTGGTGATAATTTTGTTCATTTGTGACAATGGATGTGTTCTTGTTTTCAACTATGACAGCATCTTCCTAAATCATGGCCATTGATATTTGAAGCATGGAGGTAAAATATGTCTAGTGAGATTTCATTCTCCTGAAACTGTGGCCAACATGAGATAAATAAAATATAATTCTGCTCATTTGGTGGTGCAAGGGGACAGATTAACTAATGTCTTGGGGCATCTGTTCCCACTCCAAGGATTCTGACTCTATACCCATTCTGCTTTGGACATGCCAAGAACACACAGCCGCCCAGGAATGCAGTATCCAAGGCATATAACAAACCAAGAGGCTGATCAATCTGTGGAATGCCATCGGCACTGATTGCTGAATAAATTAGATCAAATGAGAACGCATTCTAAATTGTGCAACGGCAGAATTATTCTAGGCTTAAAACTCACAAAGAGAACAAGTTAAACAGGCACCACAGTTATTCATGCTGAAATTGGCAGAAGAATCTATTTTTTTTCCCCCAGCACATCAGGAAAAAAAAAAAAAAGTTTTGTATTTTTCAACTGGGAATGTTTTCTGAAGCAAAGATGTCACTGAAAAAATATTAAAATACAAGCCAAATTTATCTAAGTAAGTGTATTCTTTGGATATTTTTAAAGCTCAGTTGCGAGAGGATAGTGTGTTTAGTTCTCCTGCTGAGAAAATTGTGCTTTTATTATATGCAGCTTTGTCAAGCATGTTTCCAAGAAAGAAAATCATCTAAGCCCATGTGTTGTATTTCTCATAGGCCAAGAGGTAGCAGAGAAATATGAAACTGATGTAATGCTTTTAAAAAGCAAAATTAGTAAAGACAACCTAAAGTTAAAATAAGATTCTATGAAAGTAACTGCATTTAATTTTGCAATGGAAAGCCACCAGTACCAGGGCTTGACAAAAGGGAAATCATCTAGAAGGTCTAACTTTCTTATTCTTCTTCTTTTTTTAAAGACTGTACTTATTATATTTGTTTGAGATAAGTGTCTGCATGTAGGAAAGGAGCAGGGGAAAGGGAAAGACTCCTCGCTGAGTACAGAGCCTGAAGCCCGACTCGGGGAGCCCACAATCCTGAGATCATGACCTGAGCCAAAATCAAGAGTTAAGACACTTAACTGACTGAGCCACCCAGGTGCCCCTAGAAGGTCCAACTTTCTAATCAACTTCAGATATCCTGTATTGGCCAAATCCCCAAGCCCAAGGAGTCTCCCCTTAAACATCAAACTCTCACTCGTTCACTAGTTTCCGAGGCAGTCTTGGTTTCCTGAGAGGTCTAAGTTCCCTGCTCATGAATTGAGGGCATGGGGAATGATGATCTCTCCCAGCTTGTTCTTTCCTGTATTTTGTGGTAAGCAAAATAACTCAACACAAAGCCTAAGGATAAGACAAAGAGAAATGATGAAGATAGGCAATGGTATTCCAGCACACAGAACAGGAAGGAATCTTAACAAGTGAGCATCACTAACTGAGCAGTCACTCATCAAAGAAGCATACACACAAGGACATTCTCAGATCTTCTCCCACACAATGCAAGGCAGGAAGACAAGGCAGGTGTGGTGTAATCTGTTTCTACAATGACAGGTGAAAGGACAATGGATGCCAACATCACCAGCACAGACACACAGATCCCACGGTGACAGGGAGACTGGACCAAGAAAATGGCATCTCCTTCATAAAAGGCCCTAGTGAGTCCAGCCACACCTTCACCTCCATCTACTAAGAACATTTATTTAGTCTTCAACACATTTAAGACTCTCAGGTCAGAAATTGTCCTCCATTGGCTGTCAACATAAAGGGAAACAATATTCTTGGCAACAAGTACAATGATCATATAGAAAATTGTCTTAAACTTTCAACTTTGTGATGTTCAGCAAACCCACCCCATACTATTTTTCTTTTTGCTAAACACCTACTATGTTCTTATACAAACAGTAACCATTTTACCATTACAGTCCATACATGAAAGAAAGGTATTTCTCTCCCTTCTTGTACAGATGAGGACAGGCCATCATGCTCACTGACTGGCCTGCTGCCCCAACAAATGTGTTTTCAAACACAAAAGGGCTCCTTTGTTGACATTACAAATTGCATACATTCCCACTGGGACAGTTGGACTCTTACTCTGTTAAGAAAACACAGGAAGATAAAACAGATTTTGAATTTTACTAGTCCCTATTATAGCCAAGTATAATAAGAAACAAAGAGAAATGCATTTATGTGGGAATCCTTACTCAGTTACTGAGTCTCCAGACAATGGCTGGTACCTATATGGATCTAAGAATCCCATGTCAACAATCTCCAGTCCCCTATGAGTCCAAGGACAATACGTTCAATACACTACCCTACCCTCTGCTACTTCTCTAGGTAAATTCTCATATGAGAAACGAACATATATAGGCTAAGACATCCATTCACTCTGCCTGCAGAGAGAGGCAAAAACTCCACACAGCACCAGCATATCTTGGGTCTTTATAACTCTGGAAAACACGGGAAATTTGGGGAAAGGCCAGACAAGAGCTATGAAAATGATGAAAGCATGGGAAGGTAAGAGAAAAGGCTGAAGAATAAGGATTAATTAGCTTGAGGAAGAAAAGGCAGTGGGGAACTTAATATTCTTCTTGATATACAGCAAAAGCTATCACATAGAATATGAACACCATGATTCACTATTCCACTGAGAACAAAAAGAGAGGAAACAGCATTATGGAAAGGCATGACGAATCCATATTAAATATAAGATAAATCTTTCATTCTAAGAATTGGAGGCATTAAAACTTGGAGGCAGCTTAAGGGTTGTCGAGACTTCTCTTTCCAGCAGGGCCCACTCATATTCTTTTGGCTCCTCTTGCCCAATCAAATGCCACCTTCGCTAAGAACCCCTTCATTCTTTCGACACTGGATAGAACCAATATTTCTCAAATTTTAGTGATCCTCAGTGTCACCCGAAGAACTATCAAAATACAGATTCCTGGGCCCCAGCCCAGAAGAGGTTCCCATGGGGCCCGGGAAATTGCATTTCCAGTAAGCGGTGTGTTTTGCAGACACTCTTCAGAAGCAATGACCTGCACACAATCACTCCCTACCTACTCTTACTTCTTGTAAAAATGCATCTGTACTTCTCAGGGCGTTTGTCACTGTTCCTATCCATAAAATTTTATGTACTTTCCTACTAGACTTTGTTTGGTCTGATTCAACTTTGATGTCTCTACAGTGCCTAGCACAATGCCAGTAATGCACAGAGCTTAAGAAAGACCATATTGTACATGTTCCTTCAAAAGTGGGTCATTACAACTTGCCTGCGCGTTTTCATTGCCTTTATCATTTCTCCGTGTATTTCTTTATCCTGTTCCCTTGCCTAGGCGACTCCACAGCTTTAAGACCTGCTGATGTGCTGATGTATGCATGTGAAATTGTCACATATACCAACTGTACCTAACATTCGAAACTAAGGCAAAAAAAAAATGAGTGCAATGTATGAAAATTTCCTTCCCATAAGGTTGATTTTTCCTCATTAGAGTAGAGTTTTGGCTTATGTCCCCAAGACTATATTCCAAGAAAATGGCAGGAAAAGAGCCATATTTTTTATTTATTGTTTATTTTGCCTGATTCTGGCAGGGAGGCCAGCGAGGTCAATGAGCAAATAAGGACCTGGCATGTCTGAAATCACACTGGGTGAAGCTGAAGTCTGGGCCAGAAACGGATCTGGAAAATTATTCAGTAAAACTCACCCCTCGTTCCCATCAGCTACCATGCTTACTTATTGGCTAAGGACTAAAAGCAAGAAAAAAACCGAATAATACACACAATAGCAGAAACAAAGACCCCCTAATGAAAAAGAAAATGGGGGCTATTTCTTGGGCTCCAGGTTAATTCAAGGCGACTCAACAAAGTTAAATATCAGATTGTATGCCTGGCTCTGGGACATCATCATCCCTCAGATGCCTCAAAAGCATGGTAAGAGCTCCACTCTCCCACCAGTCTAGTCCCCGAGGGACACACACACACACACACACACACACACACACCATTAAAAAAAAATCAAGTACAGCAAACTTATAAACGGCTAGATAATTCGATTTGCATGCAGGTGACGAAGCCAGGTCAGTCAGTCAACAGTACAGAGGATTTCTGGATTTCTGGAATCCACATCAGTACATGTGACGATTGAAAAAAGAAATCACTGACTACTTTCCACAGAGCATGTACGATCTGTAGCCCGAGAGAGATCCTCAAAAAAAAAAGAAATCTAAAAAGTGGAACCTTTCAGAAATGATCATTCCTCACTTCTTCACCCTTGTGTATTCCATGTGATTTTTTTTCTTTTCCTAGAATCAAACAATGCATGCTCTTTGTTACCTCTTCTTACAACTGAGTAGATAAACCAACGCTCCAGTAAAATTTAGCAGTCAGAAAGATTATGTCCATTCCACCACACCCCATTCAGGAAAATTAAAGATCTGTTATCCCAGCCACCAGTTTAAAATGCTGTCTGAGGGCAGCCCCAGTGGTGCAGCGGCTTAGCGCCGCCTGCAGCCCAGGGTGTGATCCTGGAGTCCCACGTCAGGCTCTCTGCATAGTGCCTGCTTCTCCCTCCGCTTGTGTCTCTGCCTCTCTCTCTCTCTCTCCGCATCTCTATAAATAAATAAATAAATAAATAAATAAATAAATAAATAAATAAATAAAATAAAATAAAATAAAATAAAATGCTGAGGCTGGCAAAACACAAAAGAAAATACAAAATACAAGTACACTTCATCTAGAAACTACAACAAGGAGCGCCTCTAAGCCGTAAGCACTACCCAGCAATCACACTGGCTCATAACTGTGAAATATGGTCATTATCTTACGGAACTGATCTAATTTTGTACTCAATGCCCTAAAATAAAGGGTTTCTTTTGAATACCAAATACAAGGACTGGAACCAAAAAAAAAAAATGATAATAATTTGACAGCACTTTAAAGCACAGCTTACTTTCCTCCCTCCTGACATACTAAGTAGCAACAACTGACAACTACTTCATGGACTGAATGAGTGAAAGAAAATGCATTTGTTGAGCTGAGGAAAAGCCACAGATAAACTGTAGTGGAGGATTGATATTAGCTCATTAGAGGGCTTAATACACAGGGCATAAACAGCATATTTAACAACAAAAAATACTACAAAGGTAGTAGAAGGCAGCTGGGATAACACGATGAAATGCTTCTCTTCGACACAAAGGAGAAAATATATGCTTATCTCTTTAAGTGTCAGTGTTCAGACTGTAGTGATGTATGTAATTTATATACATATGTATATATCTGAAAACCTCGTTAATTCAGGTTAATAAAGAAAGCGAATATACAGTAGTGACATTTACTAACATCCATGCAAAAAATCATGAATAAGAATTATATATAACACTTTGTTAGATGAATTTAATTTGAAATACCACAAGAAGAAAGCCCAGAGAAGATGCAGAATCTTTTCTCATGAGACTTATTTGCAGTGCAGGAAATAAAAACAACACTTCTACACATAATGTTTAATTCATTAACAGTTGACAGGATTATTAAAGAAAAATATTTAAAGATGAGCATAATTTTAAAACGGAATTCAGCTGAAAATCATTCCATTTTATTTTCTCATCAAAGAGAGCCCTTCGCCTAATCCCATAATTTGAAAGAATGGAATTAAGGCCACTCTCTCATTTACTTGAATCATTAATGCCTTCCGAAGCAGCACAATTCCATAATTTCCACTGGAGTTAATGTGCTTGCTAATCCTCTCATTTTCTCAACATCTCCACTTAGTCACACATTCCGTATTTGATCCATGCTTCTAAACACTTTTCCTGCTCTCCTAGACTAGGATCCACTAATCACTGTGAGAGACATCATGTCAAAATGTACCTGCAAACCTGGAACCCAGCCTTGGTAGACAAAAGACAAAATCTGAGTGGGTATAACAGGGTAGGGAGAAGGTGGAGGGCTGGCCCTTGGTGAGCCGCTGCTATGAGTCCTGCCCTGGGCAAAGGTCTTCCATGCACTTGTTCAATTCACTGTCATCTCCCAACTCAGGCTGTGCTTATTACTCCCATGATATTTGTAGTTATAGGACTAAGACTCAGAGAGCCTATTCAACTGGCCAGAGTCAAAATAACTACACAGAAAAGAAGTGGAGTTCAAGCCTGAAGCTGTCCCACTACTTCGGACAGAACTGTGTCTGCAAAATTCTTCTGTTGAAGTCCTAATCGCCAGTGGGACTGTATTTGGAGGTGGAGTCTCTAAGGAGGTAATTACGATTAAATGAGATGATTAGGGTGGGGCTCTGTTCTAATAGTGCTGGTGTCAAAATGAGATGTGAGAGCTCAATCTCTCCCCCCCCCACCCCCTCTGTGCTCAGAAGAAAGGTAATGTGAGGACTAAGCAACAATCTACAAGCCAGGAAGAGAACTCTCACCAAAAACTCAATTCTGCTGAAACCTTAATCTTGACTTTCCAGCCTTCAGAACTATGAGGGAATGTCTGTTGTTTAAGCCCAATAATCGGTGACACTTCCTTATGGTGGCCCATGCTCACTAAGACAACCGTTTTAAAGCTCTTCGCCACTACCCTGCCTCATGGGTTAAAAAGGTTCATTCCCCCTTGATTTCTGCAGCAACAGACTCCTTCTGATCCTCCTGGTCTTTCATTGTCTCCTTATTAGCTGCATCCATAGGAATAAAATGTACGATTCTGCAGGAGGCTCATCATAATGTAACAGGAATTAATGTCCTCTTATTATAAAGGACCCTACAAGCCTCTGCTTAACAGTCAGCAACAACTGGAATTAATTCGTGTCAGATGAACATCAAGAAAAATCCATTTATGACCTCAAAGTCATGAAATTTAGCATAATTACACATGCTCTTGTTTGGGTAATTTTTTTCTCCTCATTAAATTAGGTGCCTACATTAGATTTCAATCTGATCAGTCCTGACTTGTTATAGGTCTCTAATCAAGGGCATTTCCTCTCAAATCAACCAAGGATTATGCAGGCAAAGTACACCAAACACAGGAATGAAAGCTAAGGTACGAGCCCTGAAAAACTTTAAAGATAACACACTGCTGATCATCTCAGAGAAATCTATTCTTAATATTTATTTATAGTTTAACTCAATAAATATTTATTGAGTACCTACTACGTGCTAGGCAGGGCTCTAGAAGCTGTGGAGACATACGAAGTAAGAATGTGTGATGTGTTACTAATCAATCTCTATCTCCTTTTCTTTCTCTCTTAAACATATCATCTATCTCTCTTCCTCTCTCGCAATGTCTCCTAAATAATTTTTCTATCAAATAAAATCACGTTTTAAGTCTGAGCAGAGACAGTACCCATGAGACTGGTTTCTGGCAGCCAGAATAATTTTCAACTTCCAAAAATTTAGCCTTCCATAACCTCTTTCTCTGCTTGTCTCCATGAGTCAAGCCTTCTAAGATATGAAAAGATACTTAATTTTGTTTTAAGATTATATTTATTTACTTGAGAGACAGTGAGTGAGAGTGCATAAGCAGGAGGAGGAGCAGAGGGACAGTCAGACTCTTCATTGAGCAAGGAGCCTGACATGGGGGCTCGATCCATGTTTCTGGGATCATAACCCAAGGGAAAGGCAGATGTTTAACCCATTGAGCCACCCAGGCACCCCTATTAATAGAAACTTTAATCATATGACCATATGATGAAGACACAGAGGTCTCTCCCAGCCATGCAAGGTGCTCAGGTAAAAGACATAAGGCTGCAGAAATCTGCTGATGCCTATATGGATGCATCCATGTAATACACATTTGGCTAGCACAGCCATTTACGTTCTGGAGGCCCCTGGAACCCCCACATTGGGGAACTACTCTGCTGTGCTATTTCTGGTTCCTGGAAAGGGACTGACATCAAACTGGTCTTCCAGGCCAGGCTCACACACAGCACATACTTGGAAGGACTCCACATAAGTTATCTTTCTCTTTGGAAACAATTCTGGAAGTCCGAGGCAGTCTGTACAGCTTTCCAGCCAGCAAATTAATCAGGTTCATGAAGCAAGGAAATCAGATTATGTTTGGGGAAATGAAATGCTATGCCCACACTTACTCTATTGTCAGAGGTAGGAGGGTACTTATTTGAGAAAGGGTACAATTAGTTACAAAGGAATTTTAAAGAATCCCTTAGGTGCTAAAAATACAATTAGAAAGGAAGTATATAAACTGCTACTAAAATATACTTCTGTCAGGGACTGGGATAACACAAGGAACCAGGGATAAAATAGCTCCAGTTTTCTAGACTACTAACGCCTAAAACGGTTTATTTCTCAAGGAGCAAGAGAGTCTCCATAGAAATATTAAGACAAGGTCATTCTATAGTTATAGAATATATGGCTCAAATGGTAAGAGAATCCCTTTAAAATTCTACTGCTTCCAGATCCAGATTACAAACCAAAAATGGAGATTGTAGCAGGGACTAGGAAGGACATAAAAGCAGCACTACGTAAATCAAGCAACATGTACTCTGAACCAAGGGAACGAACCTTACTTTTTTTTAGCTTTTACAATAACAAGACATATTTCAAATTTCAAGAGTATTTCTTGAAATATTCAAAGTTTCAAAATGTTTGTGTGTTTAACTTGGAAACTGGGAAAAGTATCAAACAAAAAAAAAGAGCAAACTGTTACTGACCAGAGAGAATTTAAAATCTCGGCAAATCACCTAAGGATAAAACATTTCTAGCCACTCCCATTCCTTACTCTCTCCACCCCTCAAACATATACTTTCCTAAAAGTTCTCCAATTGATGAGTGGATCTTAACGTATAAAAGGGAGCCTCATTCTGGTGCCATCCTTAGATACCACTCAAAGGAATATTTGGTGAGCTCATGTTGTATAGCAAGTTCTTGCCAAATAATAAACCTCTTTGGTTGGATAAGGTCTTGAGAGAGGCTGGCCACAATGTATTTCATGTTATAACAGGTACTGTGCCAACAATGTGCCAGGTGCACCCTTTGCTTCTCTTGAGCATCTTGGGAAGGCATCAGGAAAGCACCCACCATAAGGAAGATAGATAGATAAACACACACAAGGAAAACAGATGCAACCCCTATGCCTGTCCGTCAAACAGGAAGGCTCTGCTTAGAGAGATATGGCCACAAAGAAAAACACAAAGGAGCAGTAAAAAAAGAGATGTCTTGGAGCAACTGCAAGTCAGCTAGCTTCATGCATCTGCCATATTGGGTTCTGATGGCATGACCCACACACAATGGGGTCAGGCTTTGAATAAACACAGACGGAAGACTTCCAACATCCACCGAGCACTCGGTGAGAAACAGTGCTGAGGGTTTAACAAAGATGGATCATCTACTCTGAGTTATCCAGGGTAGTTTACGTGGGATTACATTCTCTCGGCTCTGTTATTCTTCCTCTTGCCTGACAGAATTAATCACTCCTTCTGGGCCTCCCATACCCAGTCATACATTCCACCAGTGTAGCACCTGTCACAGGGTATTTTATTATAGACACATCTGTCTTTTGAGTTGCAAAGCTCCTTAAAAAGCAGGAACCATGTCCTTTTAATACATGTACTCTGGATGGTAGCACAGGGACTGGCATAGAACAGAAAAGATGATCATTATTTGTTGACTGAAGAAAGGAATGAATAAATTCACAGATGCAAGTTTTAATACCTTTGCTCATTTTTTTATAATACAAAATCCTTAACACATCTATTTTCCACAGCTCCTCAATACAAACTTTTCCCTCCATCTAGAGCAGACTGACCAGAACCTGCAAATTCCCACCTCTAGGCTTCAAACAACCCTGTGGCCCTGATCTAGAGCACCCTTATGAATCAGGTTTATCCCTGCAAATGGAAACACTGAATTTCAAAGTCTCGTTCAAATCTCATTCCTTATACTCTATCTTCCTAGACTATACCCCCTACTTTCATCTCTAAACTCCTACTGTACTTATGGTCTGTAATATCCACATGACAATCACATGTTGTGATGCTTTGTATTCAGCTTGCTTTTTCTAGAAGTCTTCTCTACGTTCCAAAGGGCGACCCTCCTTTTTATTAAAGAGAGAGTAAGACTGGTTCTGGGAAACACAGTTCATTAGGGAGAAACCTAGGAATGCATCAATTTGAAAAGACATTCAGGGTAGAAATTTAGAGATTGGGTAAAATAAAAAGAAGAAACAAAAACTCAAATAAAAGATCAATGTAATGAGCCATCTTGCTCAGCTACCACAGTCTTTTCCTATTTTTGCCAGTACTGCTTTCTTTGTTCCAATCATCACCATTTCTTGTCTTTCTTCAGAGACAGAATAGTGGGAAGAGCTCAGGGTCTGGAGCAGGCCAGCTGAATCCACACTACTGTCAATTAATAGCTATATGACTGAGCCAGTTGCCTAACTAATGAGAGTACCAGGAGAAGGCATAATGCTCTTTTCTTCAATCTGCTAATCAGTTTTTTTTTTAATTGACAAATTCCTTAATGTTGAAATATCTGTTAGGAGTAATCCTGCTTGAACATACTGGGCTTTTTTTTTTCTGATTATGCTGTTGGATTTAATCATTAATATTTTGTTTAGGATTTTCACATTTATATTAACAAGTGGGAATTGCCTGTTGTTTTCTTATCCTGTGCTCGTTTAGTTTCGGTGAAAAAGGATAACCTTATAAAACACATTGTGGGGCACACCTGGGCAGCTCAGTCAGTTAAGCATCCAACTCTTTTTAAAAAAGATTTTATTTATTTATTCATGAGAAACACACAGAGAGAAGCAGAGACGTAGGCAGAGGGAGAAGCAGGCTCCCCATGGGGAGTCTGATGTGGAACTAGATCCCAGGACCCTGGGATCATGCTCAACCACTGAGCCACCCAGACATCCCAGCATCAGCTGACTTCAGCTCAGGTCATGCTCTCAGGGTCCTGAGATCAAGCCCTGCATCAGATTCTGGTCTCAGCAGGGAGTCTGCTTGAGATTTTCTCTCTCCTCCTTTGCCCCTCCCCTCCTTGCAGCATGCACACTTTCACTCTTTCTCTCTCCAAAAAAAGCAAATTGTATACTTTGCTTTACTTCCCTTCCCCTCTCTGTTGATTTCCTGGAAAACTGCATAAAATATGATTCATGTACATCTTGAAAGTCAGGTAAACTTGCATGTAAAACATGGATCTGGTTGGTAACTTGTTAATGAAAGAGGCAAGGCTGGACATGGGAAGAGAGTGGAAAAGTTTTGACTTCGATTCTACCTCCTTATGTCCTCCCACCCTAACTTGCTTCAAGATTTTCTCTCACTGTCTTTGGCTTCCTGTAATTTGAATATGACATGTGTAGGTGTAGGTTTTTGGTATTTTGTTTCTTTGTTTAGTTGATTGGTTGGTTTGGTTCTAATTTGGTATTTAACCTGCTTGGTATCCTCTGAGTTTCCCAGATCTGTGGTTTTGTGTCTGTCATTAATTTTAGAAATCTCTCAACCATTATTACTTCAAATACTTCTGTCTTTTTTTTCTTCTTCTTCTGTTAAAAGATATATCTTTTATACTGTCTCACAGTTTTTGGAATTGTCTTTTTCTTTTCCAGTTTCTTTTTCTCTTTACATTCCAGTTTTAGAAGTTGTATTGATTTATTTTTAGTTCAGTGATTCCTCTTTCATGTCTATGTTGCATCTACCCGAGTCTATCAAAGGTATTCTTTATTTCTGTTACTGCCTTTTTTTTTTAAGATTTTACTTATTTAAGAGAGAGAGAGAGAGAAAGAGAGAGAGAGGCAGAGACACAGGCAGAGGGAGAAGCAGGCTCCATGCAGGGAGCCCGACATGGGACTCAATCCCAGAACTCCAGGATCATGCCAAACCGCTGAACCACCCAGGCTGCCCTGTTACTGCCGTTTTTATAATCATTTCCTTTTGATTCTTCCTTAGAGTTTCCACCTCTCTGCTTATATTATACATATGAGCTTGCATGTTGCCTATTTTTTCATTAGAACCTTTAACATATTGACAATAACTATTTTAAATTCTCTGATCATTGGAGAATCTGAGTCTGGTTCTGATGACTGCTCTGTCTCTTCAAACTCTGTGCGCCTGTGTGTGTGGTGTGTGTGCGATTTTATTTTCTTGCCTTTTCATATGCCTTGTAATTTCTTTTTTTTTTAAGATCTTGTTTATTTATTTATGAAAGACACAGAAAGAGAGAGATAGACAGACAGGGAGGCAGAAAGACAGGCAGAGGGAGAAGCAGGCTCCATGCAGGGAGCCTGACGTGGGACTTGATCCCGGGTCTCCAGGATCACGGGCTGAAGGCAGCGCTAAACTGCTGAGCCACCCGGGCTGCCCTGCCTTGTAATTTCTTACTGAAAGCCAGACACATTGTATAGGATCAGAGGTACTGAAGTAAATAGGCACCTTTAGTATGAGAATTTATATTAACTTGGCTGGGAGATGAGCTGCATTTAATGTTTGGTGTGACAACTGTTTCCTAAGGCTTCAAATTCCTATAGTGGGCTTCTTTGTTCCTCCTCTCTTGGCTTTGGGGCTTCCTTTTCTTCTGTTTCTCAGAGACAGTCTGTGTTGTGCAGTTTTTCAGCTGCACTGCAATATTATTATCATTGGAGGCTTGTTAGTGTGATGGAACGGTGTGGGGGATGGGTGTTCTCAAATCCTCTATTTTTTTAAGATTTATTTTATTTATTATTTATTCATGAGAGAGAGAGAGAGAGAGAGAGAGAGAGAGAGAGAGAGAGAAGCAGAGACACAGGCAGAGGAAGAAGCAGGCTCCATGCTGGGAGCCTGACATGGGACTTGATCCCGGGACTCCGGGATCATGCCCTGGGCCAAAGACAGGTGCTAAACCACTGAGTCACCCAGGGATCCACTCAAATCCTCTAATTAAGTCCTAGTCTTAGTGGCCTATGTCTCGGGGAATGACTTTCAGAAATGTTTTTGTTCCTCTCCAGGAGCAGAACTTTATTTCTATCCTGCTCCCCCACCAGTAACACTTTCTGGCTATGATATTCCCAATGTATTTCCTTGAAAGTCTCTCCCCTGTTGACCATAGCTTCTATTTATTGACTTTCCCCTTAGATAAGAGAGGGAGGCTGGGGGCTGAATTCCATTCCCACAGCTGGGCTAAGGTTTCAGAATTGCCCTCTGGAGAAGTGAAGAACTTCACTTCTTTCTTCACACTGGAGATGAGGTATTTATTGGGAAGAAAAACCTGAGAAGGTTCCATGACTAAGGACATGAGAGTTTTCTTGGATCCTCTCCTGAACACCTGGTGGGATTCCAGGCACAACACTAGTGAAAGTGTAGTGACTCATTCAGACCATGACCCTCAAGAGCTTTTCAATCTCCCACTTGTCTGCATTCAGCCTCCAGCAATTTGTCAAAATCACCATTAAAAATTTCCACCCAGTGATGGCATCGGGTACTTTTTGTGCCAGGTAACCAGATCTCAAGAATATAAGTTTATCCTGTTTCTCCAGGGTTTTTTGTTGTTGTAGTGTTGGGAGTAACAACTTTGAACCTCTTTACATGTCAGACCTAGAGCTCTATCAGGTTTTCTATTTCTTCTTGGGTCAATTTTAGTAATCTATATATTTTCAAGAATTTTGCCCATTTCATTTAAATATAAGGAATTCTATGGAGGGGCACCTGCATGGCTGAATCAGTTAAGTGTCCAACTCTTGATTTCAGCTTAGGTCATGATCTCAGGGTTGTGAGATAGAACCCCATGTTGGACTCCATGCATGGAGCCTGCTTAAGATTCTGTCTCTTGGGGATCCCTGGGTGGCTCAGCGGTTTAGCGCCTGCCTTTGGCCCAGGGCGTGATCTTGGAGTCCCAGGATCAAGTCCCGCATTGGGCTCCCAGCACAGATCCTGCTTCTCCCTCTGTCTGTGTCTCTGCCTCTCTGTCTCTCTGTGCCTCTCATGAATAAATAAATAAAAAATCTTAAAAAAATTCTCTCTATCTCCCTCTTCCCTTCCCCTCCCTAAAAATAAGTCTTAAAAATTCTATAGTTTCACTGAACAAATTAAAAGGCATGGCTTCAATTACCTATTTGCTTTTACTATATTTAACTTACCAAGTACCTTTTAATATTTTCTTCTTAATTCTCACTACAAGCCTGGAACGCAGGGATTATAACCTCCAATATTAAAAGAAAACTGAAAACCAGAGAAGACATGGTTCAAAATCAGAACTATTGTATTAAACGGTACTTTCAAACTGATATATATATAATCAATTTAAGTAATCAACTTAAGTAATCAACATTTCTTAATGAGAGAATGGAATAGACATTGAAGCATTATTTAAAGGTTAGTTTTTGTTATGAATTGAATTGTGATCCCCGAAAATCGTATGGGAGCTAGTTGAGGGTATCCCCCACTGAGCACCTCAGAATGTGACTTTACTTGGATTTAATGTCATTACAGAGGTCGTCAAGTTAAATTTAAGTTATTAAGGTGAGCCTTAATCTAATATAACTGTTATCCTTATAAACAAGGGAAATCTGACACAGGGGCAGATAAGCATAGAGGGAAGATGATGAGAAGATATGAGGGAGAAGACTGCCATGAATTGGAATGATGCATCTATAAGTCATAAATCACCAGAAGCTAGGTGGAGGCAAGGAAAGAATCTCTCCTGGAGTCAACAGAGAGAACATGGCCCAGGCCAACCCTGATTTCAAACTTCTGACCTCCAGAACCATGAGACAATACATTTCTGTTATTTTAAGCCACCCAGTTTTTGGTAGACTGTTACAGCAGCCCCAGGAAACTAATACACTATTGTTTTGTGAAAACCTCTGTGGAGTGGGTGTGGGTGTGTATTCTTGAGTCACAATGTAAACTTAATTCCTACTGCGGATGGCTGTCAAGAGCAGTCTGAGAAACATGTTCCATAGCACAGGCAAATCTACTACCATTTAAATCTATTCTCGTGATCTCCTTAAGACAGGAGGCAAGCAAAACAAAATACTGTTGGAAAAGAGAAAAGAGGTGGAGTGTTTGCAGGGTGGGGGATGGAAGGTGGTTACTGAACAAAATGAGCTTTTTCTGGGAAGATGGGTGGAGAGAGCGGCACAATTAGAGTAGCTGGTGATCCTGGTGACGGGCAATGCACCGTGTGAAACTGACTGGTGTCTCTGGCAAGAGAAAACAAAAAGAGCCCTTTTGGGGCAGGTATTTGGGGGAAAAGGTTTTAGCCAATCCACTTGCATATAAGTAAGATGATTTAACCCAGCCCAAGCTTCAAAAGAAACTATGTGAGGCATGTTATTGATATTGGGAACTCCATCCAGACAGGGAGAAAATCAGGGTAATGAAAAAGAAGACCTTGAGGAAGCCCTGTGCTGTTGACAGCAGACTGAAGAAGATTGCTTAATATTCTTACACAATTAAACTAATTCCCTTTAAGCTTCCTTCACATACCATAAACAAGATCTCCCCATCCCTTGGAAATTAACTTTTAACATCCGCCCAAATCCCAAAAATCCCAGTTAATTTTTTCCTTTAACAGAAGCCAAACCAAAAAGCACTTTGTTAGCAGTTTTAGTCTTGTTCTTGTAATGCGTATCGTGACACAAGTTTAGTGGCACAAAATCCTTGTCACATAGGATCATACCATATCATTAATTAAGACAAACTGCATTATTATCAAGTGTTATTTATTTGTAAACATGTATAGCCAATAAAGGTGTGGAAGGGACAACAGAAGGAAACCTAATGACTTCTTCCGTTACTAAGAACAGAATATTGAGATGAGGAATGTCAGCATGATTTACTCATGCTGCTGCTTGTCATCTAAGCACAGGACTCCCAGAGTCCCCTAGTTGTTCATTCTGGGCTAGGAGAGGGGGCCAATTCATACCACACCTCGATTCCCAGTACACACTGGCAATAAACCACTCCATCTTCTATCCCTACATGTGAATTGGCTCTCCTCTTGACAGGTTGAATGAAAATAAGCATTTGGATTATTAAATTCTGCCCTTTGGCCTGTATAAAATACCTGTATTTGAGATAGCAAATCAGCAGAGCAAGTAGGGTAACAAGGGTTTAGATAAGTGAACAAACCACTCTAACACTTTACTCAGTAGCTCCAATGTCTCCAGTTCCTCAGAAATAAAGTAGATTTGTGATCATACTCATGTCACAGAGTTTTTGAGAATTAAATGAGATGGTAACGTATAATGCCTGGCTCATGGATGTGCTCTGTTCCCCTCGGATGTATTACATGCAACTCCAATTTAAACTTATTGCTGTATGTGAGGGAATCCAGCATCCCTTTCTTCTATAAACATTGACTATGTCTCCAATGTGCTGGGGACTGACTACGTGTCAGGGTAGGATGGCTGCTGGGGAAGGGAGACAGGGAATGATACAAAGGTGAAAAAGCTAGCTTCTCTGGGCTGCCCAGGCATGACACCTAGAGGGACTGACACCCAGGGGATTATATACTACAGTATAGATGGTTAAATATTACAACTGAAGGAGAAAAAAGAAGTAAAGGATGCCTAGGGGAAAAAAAAAAAAAAAGGATGCCTAGGACCAGAGCAAGTGACACTGAATCTAGGTCATAAGCATGCAAGTAAAGAGGAAAAAGAAAGCATGAATAAAGGAGCATTTTGTAGGACAGCAAGAAATGTGTTGAAGCAGAAATCCAGGACTGTTAGCAAACAATGGTAAGGCCTGGGTCTACTTGCATATGGTATTGCTTTCTCAACACTAAATGAGCACAAAACTGTCCATATATACAAGAGAACTGACAGTCAGACAGGCTGCAAAGTTCCAAAAAATTCACTGAGACCCACAGTGTGATAGGCGGGACTTGCTTGCTAATGTCAATGCTACCAAATGGTTCAAGAGTATCTTTGAACTCTCTTATTTAAAAAAAAAAAAAGACAAAAAAGAAGTTGGTAAAGGATAAAAAGGGGATGTATCTAAAGAAATTATAGCAAAAAAGTATTTAGTACAATGGACAATATTTTTATTAATAGCATTAAACTAAAAAATGTTATTTATACCACTGTCCACTGGTTTTAGAAAAAAATTTGGGCTTCAGTCATTCATCCAGCAAATATTCAATATCTACCATGTGCCAGGCAGCACCCTCCTAGCCAATGAGTGTGCCAGAAAAACAAAACACAAGCATCTGTGCCCTAATGGGAACTGAATTCTAGAAATATATTTATTGTGTTTTAATTTTAAAAACTGAGGAAAAGGGGATCCCTGGGTGGCGCAGCGGTTTGGCGCCTGCCTTTGGCCCAGGGCGCGATCCTGGAGACCCGGGATCGAATCCCACATCGGGCTCCTGGTGCATGGAGCCTGCTTCTCCCTCTGCCTGTGTCTCTGCCTCTCTCTCTCTCTCTGTGACTATCCTAAGTAAATAAAAATTAAAAAAAAAATAAAAATAAAAACTGAGGAAAAGTAGAAAACTACCAAAAAAAATTGTATGCCTTTTAAAGATTCCAATAGCCAAATAAATAAAGAGTCCTATAGCCTACATCTGTATAGGTAGGTACAAATACTACATGGCATATATATTAAAGAACAAAACTTTTTTTTTCCTATTAATTGCAGATTGTCCAAGAACAAAAGGACTGTCAATCGAATCTGGACAAAAAAGTTTTCTGCTATAATTCCTTTTACATGCAGATCATTCAGTAAAAGTTTAAGTTTCTACAATCTGTTGGTGATTTAACCATATTGTCATGCCTCCCAAATGAATCTTACCTGTCAATGCTATTCTTTCATTGAGTGACTTATCGGGTATCTCCTCAGTCCAATACTATGGGGGTTTCTAGGAATGGAAGGGAGGAAAATGCATAGCTCACACCCTTAACAAGATTATCACTTTTTTAAGGTGGAAGATGAGATGGAAAATAAAAAATACACATCTGAATTCTTGAAATACTGGATAACAAGTCAGTAGCACATAAAATTCATGTGTTAGTGCTGATGGAAAGTGGAATCCCCCCAACTAGAAGTGAAGAAACGCTCTTCTGCCACTTAGGAAAACAACTGCTTCCAAGCAGAGTTCATCGATGCTATTCTGTTTAATGATGCTTCTGACTACAACGGGCCAGTAGATTAGGCCTTGGAAAAATACTGCACTCTTTGTAATTAATTAACCCATTAATTACACTGTCAATTATTGTGGATCAGAAGTAAATTCAACATTATTTTTAACACCTATTATTTCTGAAATCAAAATGGCAAGCCATCCAATCTCCTCCCCTCAGTGATCAAAGCCAAGCACAAGCTGTGCTTATCCCGACCAAGATGTCGGTCATTGATCTATGATGCCTCACCCCTAAAAGGCTTGGGGATGCGGGTATTACTGGTGATGAGAACATATGGTTTGGGTAGTTTGGCAGGCGAAATCCTGGCAGAAGAGTCTCAAAGCATCAGCAGATGCTGCCATAGCACAGACATCCAAATGGTGGCATAATTGCTGCTGCTGCTTTGATGCCACATGTTTCACTGTGATGACAGCAATGCCTTTTCCCTGAGAGGCTGGTGGCAAAACAGAACCCCTCTCCGATTCGCACAGACCAATACACATGAGCATGAATACACATAAACACACACACACATACACACAAGCACACAAGCATGCCTGCACGTGCACTTAGGTACACATCAAATCAGGTAAGCTCTGCCTTCTAGAAATCTCTTTCATCCGTCTCTAATGGTGTAACACTGCTGGAAAGGGAGTAGCAACTGCAGCACTATTTTGTTCTTTACTTATATAGCTCTGATATGTAGGTCCCACTCAGAAAACAGGAAGTCACCACCATCCTTCCACCAAACTCACAGTCAAAGAAAAGATGGCCTGTTAGCAACTGAGAGATGGGATCAGGTCCCCCTGGTCTCCCTGGTAGCCTTTGGCACTCCTAGGTCCCAAAAGCTCTTTTCACAAATTGCTCCAGATTCATCCCCATCAATCAGACTCATTCAGTCGGTCAGCAGATATTTATTGATCACCCTCTATGGGTTAGAAGAGGAGAAGGCTTCAGGAGTCAGAACCTCAAAGCAGCTTTGAAGTGCTCCAGAGCA
This sequence comes from Nyctereutes procyonoides, assembly GCF_905146905.1. Taxonomy (NCBI): domain Eukaryota; kingdom Metazoa; phylum Chordata; class Mammalia; order Carnivora; family Canidae; genus Nyctereutes; species Nyctereutes procyonoides. Next base: position 19,128,013 of record NW_026575041.1, on the reverse strand, counting down.
CACTCCTTCCATATCTAACAAATCCCTTTCATCTTCATTCCATCTTTACTGAGCATGACAACTGGCCCTATACTGAGCCTGGAAATGTAATACTGAGCAAGACAGATGTGGCCCTGGCTCTAGTAAAGGAGTTAGCCAGAGAAGCTGGCCAACACTGTGCAGCGGGCATCATGGTACAGTGAGGCATAGGCTAGTGTGTGCATGGCAGGGGGTAGAGAGGGAGCACACAGATTTCCAAAGATAAACGGTAGTTACCCAGCTGACTAGAGAGAAACAGAACCAAGGCAGAGAAAAGAGTGTTAGAGTCAGACAGAAATCTGTTCTGGTTCCTCAAATGCTCTAAGCCTTAGTTTTCTGTTTCTTAAATGGGAAAATAAGAATACTCCATGAGAAAATGTGAGTAAAGAACTTAGGACTTAATACGGATAGTCACCATTGCCATTACTACTGTTATTATTATTGATAACAACAATAATAGCAACATCTGCAGATGCTTAGAAGTAAAAAAAAATATGGAACATTCTGGAAAATTAACATGGATCAATTTGGCTGGACTATAATGTGTGTGTATGTGTGTGTGAGAGAGAGACAGAGAGAAGGAAAGGAAGAGCTGGAGAAAGGGGTAGGGGAGAGAAAAGTGGGATTATCTGATGGTAGAGGTCTGAGTTGCTTCCAACTTGAGTATGACGTTGAAAGCCAATGGAATGGACACAGTTGGGCATTCCAAGGAACCATCCCCACTCCACTGGACAGCCAATGTGACTTCCGTGTGTTGTGTATTCCTCCTCTAGGCAGAGTGTACTAGCACACCTGTCCTGTCAGTCTCAAAGACTGTTGATGTTAAGGGATCCCATTGCTAACCCTGAGGTGCCAAGGAAAACAACTCCAGAAAGGACAGGTACAGTACAAGAAAAGGCAACCCTGTCATGCTAATTTAGATAAATCTCCAAGTTGGAGTGAGTAAAGGAGCTAAAAGCACAAAACTGCCGAGCTGTCTGTTTTGAATGTCAAACATTTCCATAGTCTACATTTGTCATTAACTGAATGAGAAGTAGACAAATTAATGAGCTGATAGAACACAGATCTGAACTACATATAAATAATAAGAACTTCCAGGTAAGCATTCACATTGTCCTCCACTGAAACTAAGTTTCTCTGAAGAATCAAGAAGAGAAAATAATACCCTCAGATCTTTCACAGAGCCCAGATCCAGAAACCAAGATGTCCAGAACAAGAGCTATAGGCACCACAGCCTTGGGGCCATAGCTTATGGGTGATGGACACTGATTTCACTTTTCAGTCAAAATAGAAATGAGGGAAAAAAATAGAAATGAGGAGAATGAGAGGCCACACAACCTGGGAATAACTAGAGTACAATAACTTCTGGGGGACAGAAATGTTGGGAACTTACATTCATTTGCAAGGCTACAGGAACACATGGGACCTTCCACAGTCTGTCCCCTTGGAGTTGAGTCTGGAGTCCGACTATGTGTGAGTCAACCATTACCAAGGGAGGTGGAGGGGTTGAGAAATGCTTGGTAGAGTTGGAAAGGCATAAGATTTTTGTCTCACATGGACAAACCCAGACTTCAAATCTGTTGGGTTCCATCTCTTTCTAGAAATGCAGTCTTAGGCCAATTACTTAGACCCTGGAGTTCTTTCTGAATATTAAGTGAATCATATGTCTGTGTAAAATGCTTAGTAAAGGGTTTCATCAGGCCATTATAAAGATCAAAAAACAACCAAAAGCTAGCTTCAACAGCTCCCTAGTGCATACAAGCTGAAGTCTAAACTCTAACCTCACATTCAAGACTTCCTATGCCAGATTCTGGCCCGAATCTAGAAGCTACAGGATTTAAGTACTTCCACAGCACTAACTATGCTTTTTGATGGCCATGCCTTCAACAGCCTAGCTCTGTTCTACCCCCTCACAAGCTTCCTTCATCCAGTTAGTCTTCCTGGCTCCTACCCATTCTTTAACATCCTGCTTTGCTCTCACCTGCTGGCAGAAGCCAACTTAGAATATCCTTCACTTCTCCTTTTGAAGTACAATAAGTCCTCCCCAGGTAAGAACGAGGTCTCCTTTGCAAGGTTTTGACTCTCCTAGGTCTTAAAAAAGGGGAATGTGCCAAATGGGTTGTTCAAATCAAGGCTCAGGAAATCTCAGGACACAGGGAGGAAATACTGATTCTAGTGGATGACCCATAAGCAGAAGCATTTAAGCCATTAGTGAAGAAGGCCTGAGAAGCAGTGGTGAGCCGTCCCTGGGGCTTCCTGATGCACCTGACAAATGGTGCCCATTCCAAAGGTGAAAAAGAGAAAGTTTGAACTTGGCTCTCAGAGAGGGCCTCGGCTGATGCTTGGTACACTCTCTACTGGCTCCGCTTCTTACTTTGAGGGCTAGTCTAGATCCAGCCCCATCACTGCAGGCCCCAGACCCTTTCTCGCTCTTCCCTGCTCAAGCCCTAACTCACTTTCTTTCTCTACAAGCTCAAGGAGCCTCGGCTAGTCTTAGGAGGACTGAGGGGGAAGGAAAGCTCCTAGATCTCCATCCAGCCTCCTTTCAAACTATTTTCATGGCATAAACTCTAGGGCCAGCTTTTCAGAGACCTTCATTTTTTATTCTCAGGAGCCTTTTCTTCTCCCAACAAAACTTAGCTCTTAAGATCAAAAACTTTGCTTTTAAAACTGTCATTTTTGATGTGCACTTCTAAAAGCCTATTTTGGAAGTTAAAAAAAATTGCGTTTTTTCCTTTGCTTTCTTTGCTTTTCTATGGACATACCTCCTGCTTCCTCTGTTCCCTGCCTAGAATGCCCCTAATTTTCCACAAGGCAATGTGAAGACCACCAGCTGGTCAGAAAGACCATATGCTAGACAGAGTAAAAAAGAAAAACTCAAAAGTTTAATATCTCAGGGTGTTATACTGCTGTAAACTCATTGTATTTAAGAGAATAAGGACTGGAAACAAACAGACCTGACATTTACTCTGGCACTTACTAATATGTGATCATTGGCATTTAAATTCTCTGTGCTGATTTCATCATGAGGAAAAGGGAAAAGTAATAGTCACTTCTAACTGCTACTGTGAGGAGTAAATTATTACAAAATGCTTCACCAAGCCTGTCACATCCATAACACCCAATAAATAGTAGTTTTTATTACATACCATGCATTTAACAATTGAACATGTTCTGCCTTGAGGTATATCTAATATCATGAATCTTTATTATTTAAATATATTTTTATTTCACTTCGTTGCATGTAAGCCTGTTCTTCTAAGCTAGACATTAAGTTCATCCACTATTTTCTCATTTGTAAAACAAGAATAGGAATAACGTGCTTTGTGAAGCTGTAAGCATCACTGGGGGTGGTCATGAGTGTTCAGTCCATCTCAGGGCAGGGTACAGTAGCCATTACTGCTCTATCCCTTAGAGCAAAACCCAAGTGCTTAAGAAACACATCTATGAGTGTGGATCCATGCAAAGTAAGTGGCAGGCCTAAGAGATACTGACAGGACCTCCACCTGGTGATTTGGCCATCTCAGAATGCTTTGGATGACTTCCTGCTACATCTCTGAGTCTGAGAGTCTTTTCTGGAACTAATTGAGGTCATCGTGCTCACACCATAGCAGACTCAGCGTGCCAGGCAATTAACTAACTGTTAGCTGCAGCCCCTAACTAATGACTGAATGAACATGGCACCTCAATACCTCAACTCCCTCGCCCCTTGAACACAATAATTCTGAAATATGTTTTATATCATCTCCCAGACTTCTCTTCAGAATCAGCCCTAGTTATTCACTGTGGTCAATGGCTAATAATGCCCTTTACTGGCTGCCTCCCTTTCTTGAATTTCTTCTCTCTCCCCACCAGCACTCTTTGCTTCCCTCAAATAACCTCCCTGACCTCAAATTCTGGGAACCCCATGCTAAGACAGTAGGGACTCCTATGTGTATTGGCCCACTGTTCACAGAGCTTCCACAGGATAGTCCTACACCTCTCTCCGAGTATAGTGATGCTACTGAGGGGGGCAGTTTAGTGCAAAGAGCCTAAGAGTTAATGACAGAAGATCTAGATTTGGTCTTGGCTTTTACTTAACTAGTTGCATGACCTTTGTGCTATGGATTGACTGTATCCTCCCAAAATTCATACACTGACATCCTAATCCCCAATGGGATGGCATCTGGAGATGGACTTTGGGAGATAATTAGGTCATGAGGGTGGAGCACCCATGATGGGAATAGGTGCTAGTAGTATGAAACACAGGAGAAAGCTTGCTTCCTCTCTCTCATCTTCCTCCACCCTGCCACATGAGAACACACTGAGAAGACAAACCAGAAAGAGGGCTCTCACCAGAACCTGATCATACTGCACCTTGATCTCAGATTTCCAACTTTCGGAATGGTGAGAAAATAAAATTATCTTGTGTAAGCCACTGAGCCCACAGTATTTTGTTATGAGAACCCAAACTAAGGCACCTTGAGACAAGTTTTCAACCCTCTGAATCTTAATTTTCTTATCTATAAAAATGGGACTAATGAGAACAACTATGCCACAGTGCTAATCTGAGAATAAAATGAAAACTTTCAGTGTGTTACTATGCACTTGCTGGGCATTGCAGGGAATAGAAAGTTGAACAGATAAGAATCTTGCCCTTAAGAGGCTCCAGGATAGTGTAGGAGAAAAGATTCATAAATAAAAAAAGAAAAAATACAATACAAAGCCAAAGCAGAAAATGCATTAAAAAAAGGCACAGAGAAAATATAAAATACAAAGAAAGTCCAGTTCAGGGAAAAGGACATAACCTTCAACAAGTTTGCCATTTGGTTCAAACAAGGTAAACAAACATGTAGACTGCCCAAATAGTGTTCCTGTTATAAAGAATTTCTTAGCACTTTCTGGGCAGCTATGCTCAGAACCCCCAAACTAGTCTGGACATATTTCTATTACAGGACTTTTTTCATTGCTTTGCATTCATTTGTTTGGAAAACCATGTTCCAAAGGAAATTAATAAGCTTCTTCAGGTCAGGACCACTAGGTCCTATTATTTTACATACGCATATATATATTTTTTACAGATCCTCCCACCAGGAAACTTATCACAATAGCTGGTACCCAATAATTAGCCCTAAATAAATGCTGCTGAAACATGAACCTAATTCTATATCTTGCCATATCTGAAATATATGACTTCATAACAATTAAGAAATAAAAGCTAGTTCCATCTTCATTTTTCTGAATACTGCTTCCCCATCATTTTCTCTTCCAGGAAATATCTTTAACAGAGGCACAGAGCACTATAAAGCAAATGGACAGTAAGTATTACCTTCCACTCCCCTCGGTGACGGTCAGGAGACCAGGAGGCAACTTCTCTGAAGAGTGTATTAATATGACCTGACCAAGTGTTGGGGGGGTAGGCGCAGTACGTGATCCAGCAGCTATAAGGTGAGAGCACAGTTCCCTCTAAGAACTGGTATTTCCTTTACTTTCAAAAAACAGATAAATAATTGTGACACATCCACAAAACCATGCTGAAATCATAAAAATTTCATTACTTTATCAGCTTGGATCCAAAGCATCAAAAACTGTAGCCAGTGCTAATCTATTTCTCTCTGCTTCTAAAAGCTGCCTCAAATAGCCTGGCAAAAAGCCCAAAAAATGAAAATTAGTTGTTCAGATTAATTCCCTTCACCAGAAAAGATCTTTGTACTGTATTTAAAACAAGGACTGCATACCATGGTTCTTTATTGACAGGACAATTACTCTAAGAAGACAGAACTTAATGTAAGCTGGTAGCTCCCGAAGCTCCTTAATGAGGAAAAATCAAGAGATAATATATTGATCCAATGAGACTAAGATAATGTGCATGAAGAAATCTGTGTTCTCTCTAGCATCGCCTCCCACTGTAGTTCCTCCTTTATGCTACTCCTATTCAGAAGCTTCATCTGAGGGGCACCCAGGTGGCTCAGTCGGATAAACGTCTCCCTTCAGCTCAGGTCATGATCTCAGGGTCCTGGGATCGAGCTCCATGTCAGGCTCCCTCCTCAGCTTGTCCCTCTCCCACTACCTCCTCCCGTCTGCTCATGTTCTGTTTTCTCTCTCTCTCTCTCTCTCTCTCAAATAAATAAATAAATAAAATCTTTTTTTTTTTTTAAGAAGCTCCATCTGGTGTGTCAGAGGCTCATCACAAGCCATTTGTACATTATCTTCCCATCTTCACCTTGGCCTTCCTCCTGTATTTTTAATCTAAATAAAAAGTCCATGCATACCAGGACAAGCAAATGTGGAGAACCATTATTAGTTCCTTCCTAACCACCTTTCCACCACCCTCCCGCTACCCCAACATAGACACACCAATTGGTTGTGCCTGTGAATTCTCCTTCCTTATACCTTGGAAATCAATTCCTTCACCCTTGCTCCAGCCCCTTCTGTCTGGATTTCCCACAACTAGTCTTCCTGACTGCAGTCCATGCATACATGGCTTTGGGCTTATTTTCTAAAAGGCAGCTCTGATCATGTCACTCTCTGCTTAAAAATCATTCAATGGCTACCAACACCATTCAGCATTAAAATTGAAGACTCCTACCCTTCCTCACTTTAAAGCTCTAGTCCTGCTGAATACTCATCTTCCCAGCTTGCTCACTCTCCTTAATCCTTGCAAATGCTCATCGTGTGTTCTTGGTTGGTAATGAGCCTCACCTACCATGTGAAGCTAAAACTTAGTTCTTGGTTGGGACTTGGCTTCAACAGAACCTTCTTGGGGAAATGATGCTCTGACAACCCTCCCTCCCTTCCTTCCTCCCCCCCTACACACAGTTTGCATGTGTGCATACACATACACACACCAGCTCCCACACCCCAGGCATTGTTGGCTGACAGCATACATCGCACTACATTATAATTCCACTTTGAGTCACAGGTTTCTATAACAAGACTGTATCCTCTTCCACTGTCTTTGGATCTGCTGAATCTGACATGGTTTCTGCCACTCAGTGAGCACTCAGGAAATGCTTGTTAAGAAAATGAATGAATGAATGAACAAATGAATGAATGAATGAATTTTCCATTCTGTGATGGAATGCACTGGTTCCAGAGCAGGTTCCTGATCTAACAGCAAGGCTGTAATGGAAACAGTTTAATCCACCGAACACAAGGAAACCTCCCAAACACAAGAGACAGCTCTCCCTTCAAACTGGTTACCAAGTGGCTCACAATTTATTTGCTGTTTCACGAATCTCCTCCTTTTTCTCTCTCAAGTTCAAACTACCTCAGAGCAGTGACTGCCATTCACTCATTCAACAAATATCTCATGAATACTAGTAATGTGCCAGTCGATAATTACAACTGACATTTTTCCTGTACTTTCCGTGTACGCACTGGGTTGACACAAGCTCCAGGATGTTTTTGGTGTTGCAGTAGGTACTCAGCTATAGACCAGAGACACAAACAACTTCACACCACATGGGAAATATTCCACCTAAGCATTCATTCACTATCGTCTCCAACACTTGTTCAGTGTTCTCTTTGCTCAAAGTCTTTTAGGTGTATCATAGCATTTTCCTGAGAAATAAATCCCTATTTTATCAAAGGAGAAACTGAGAGAGACAGAGACATCAATTAACTTTCCCAAATCCCACAGCAGAGAAGTGGCAGAGCCAAGATTTTGATCCAGGTAGCTGGCTCCACAGCCCCCTCCCCCCTTTTTAAAGTTTTTATTTAAATTCCAGTTAGTTACCATAGAGTGTGATACTAGTTTCAGCTGCACAATAGAGTGATTCAACACTTCCATACAACACCCAGGGCAGAGCTCCTTTTGTTAAGCACTAAACAAAACCATCTTCTTGCTCATTGCCTCAAAATAATGAGCATATTTATCTCTGAGCGGTAGCAGTAAGAATGAGTTTTCTTTTCTCACTTTCAAATTTTCCTTTTTTTATTTATTCATGTTTTCTAGTTTTTCCACATCGAGGCATACGATCTTGAACATAATTTGTAACAACGAAAAATTTGGCTGACCGTGCAGTGAAAACAGTTGCTATGTTATAGAGAAAATGTGCAGAGAGATAATAAAATGCTAATGCGAGGAGCTGTGTGAAATCAGCATGAGCTCGCTTCCGGACTCTCCACTGATGGGACACTCAGGGACACGAACCCACTCCCTGTGCTGCCAGCTATCCCAGCTACAGCCACAGCCACCACTGATGCTATCATGATTTAAATGCTTACAAGATCTCTTCATGAATTTCGAAGGAGATGTGACCAAGAATAAATAGGAAGCCCTGGCTGTTGGGGCTGTTTTCTTGGGAGGAGTCTACAACGTGATTTCCAAGTGAAAACATTCAGGTTCGAGCTCTAAGGCAGCACTAGGACTAGGCGCTAGGTGCACCCCACGCAGCCTGGAACTGGGAGTTCCTCTCTCTCTGCTCTGTCTTCTGGGTGTCTGTAGAAATCTGGGTCACTCAATCACATGGCTGACCCACATTTACAGGAACCCAGCCTTCCCATCCTATTAGAGAAACAGCAGCTCCGTGGAAGCAAGCTTTATGAATAACTAAATTTACAGATAAGTCCGTTTTAATTAGCTAGAGAAGAGGACCACCTCCCCCCATTCTTTCTTGCAGACAAAGCCAACGCTGGTTTTTCTACATCAGCACATCTGTAAACAGCTCCCGGTCTCTTCCACTGTGCTGATTAGCCCACTTTAAATTCCTTTTGAATATCATTAATTTGCTTTCCTCATTTAAAAAAAAATCTATACATCAGAAGGGCATTGCTTTTGAAGCTTCAATTTTCGAGGGATGACGGGCAGTGGGCAATGTCCCAGATGCCTGGCACTCCAGCTTCTGCATGTGCTTAAATTTGGCTCTCTTCAGATTTTTACAAGGAATCACCACATCAAGGAGTGGCGGCTCCAGGAGGAATAGTTTAAACCAGTTGTGAGTTGAAATTCTTTGCTGCAGTTCAATGGTCAGAATTCTGAGACACCCATATTCCTACTACCCTCTTTCCTTTTTCTAGGAATGAACTCCCTGAGAAATAGGATTTTGTCACTTACATGTGCTATAGTAATTCTTCCTCTTTTTGGTAGCAACCCTCTACTTGTTTCCTCCCTGATGCATGAGAGGTACAGGTAAAGTATCGGGGCCTTCCATTTAGCAATAACAGGAGGAGGGAGCATTCAGTTAAGAAGTGAGGGATGGCCAGTTAGAGGCTTTTCAAGATTTTTACAAGGAAATACCCATCTCTATACCCTTCCCAAAAATAAGTGGTGCAGAGCTAAAGGTGCCCATCTCCCACTTCCCATCACATAAAGAGAGAGGCTGGCATTAATGACTCCTCACACTTGTATCTGTACATTTTCCTATGGGGAGGGGAAACCTCTCTGTAAAATGCATGTGCATTTCTTTGTCAGGCTGTCATAACTCTTGGACAGTCTCTTACAATCTGAGTATTCCAGATGAACTACCCAAAACAAATTTCTGATTCAAATCTGTATCTTTGGATCAACAGGAAAAGTGAGAGCTTGCCCAAATTAATCTTACTTTTCTCCTTTTTAAAAATTTTATTTTCCCTTCTCTTTTTTTCTTTCCTCTTTAAAGATGTGTTTGCTAAACTGGCAGATTGGGGGAATTCTGTAGATCTAGTAGAGCTGGCTGTCAGCAAGGCATTTGACAAAATCTCTCATAAGATCCCAGAGGACAAGACAAGGAAAATGTGGGCTGAATGACAAGCCAGGGAAAGGGGGTTTAAAACTGATTGAATTTCAGTACACACAAGGCAGTGTCAACCTGGAGAGAAGTCTCCAGTGGCTTGCCTCAGGGCTCTGAATTCAGTCTTGTATCTGTCAACATTTTTCCTAATGACTGGGATTAGGTCATGGACATCTCACCAAATTTTTACATGACTCAAAACCAGGAGGGACAACAAACATGCTGGATGACAAAGTTAGGCGCAAGATGACTTCAACAGACTAAGATGGTAATTCTCATAGTGTGGTTGTTGTGTACATCATCCGTATCTGAATCATCTGATTTAAAGTGAATCTTCTGGTTTAAAATGCAAATGCCTGCCCCCCCACCCCACCCCACCAACACACACCTGCTGACTCGTGGCAGACCACTCTAAGAAACACTGAACCAGAACAGTCACTGGAAACAGTAGATCTGGGCCTGTAATTTGGTGTGTCCATTGAACATCCTTCTGGAAACATACACAAAAAAGGCCATCAAAGTATGGCTATCTGGAGAATAGCAAAACCTGAAGAAGGAAAAAAACCTCCAGAAATATTTTGTTGTTGTTGTGGCTGTTGTTTTAGAAAAGGAAAGACCAAGGAGTAGCTCTTGAAATAAATTTAAGCTGGAGCTTGACAGGCATCTGAGTGGTGGCAGAAGGACAAAAGCCAAGTGACACTCTGGAGGGACGTGGCAGTTCCTTTCTGGGTTTCCATCGTGAGGCAGCTCATAATGGGCCTCCTTCTAAACAAAAGGTGCCCTTCTAGGAGAAAGCACCTGAGCAGGTAACTACAGGAGCTTTGTCACTTTAATACCAACCAGATTTACCAAGTGAAAATTGAAGAAAATACAGAACAAAATACAATGTAAATATTGCTTATTCCTGAAAATGATACTCTAGCTAACCCTCCACTGAGTTGCAGTGATTTTTATATTTTCAATACCAGTTCTGAAATCCACCTGTAAGGGCCAGTTTAAGCCTCATGCAACTTTTAAACTTGAAGACATTAAAAATACATGTGAAACCATGTTTTTTTACTATTAAATAACTGGAACTTGATATTAAAATCTGGAATCAAAGGAAAACCCAGCTCTTTCCCCTTAATACAAGGCGTTTTGGTGAAGTCTCCAGTCTCCTAACATAATTTGCAATTTGATTTAAGCCAAAGAGGTCAATTTTCTCCTTGATATCCTCGCATTTACCTGGTCCTCTGAAGGTAACTAATACTACAATGAAGAAGCAACAAAAACTCATAAAGCATAAAGTCTGCTGAAAGGACACAAACTCCAATGTTTGAGAAAAGGATAGCATCTCATGTTTCCTTCCGTTTTTAATGCTTGGTACTCTCATTTTCCCATAATGAACATTCGATGTTTCAAAAGTATTTCCCTTAATGAAAAAAAAAATGGAATGGGATACTTAAAATAGGAGATTAATCCATAAATTTCCCAGACTGTCACTAGGATTCACCAAAAGAAATTTTAAAATGAAAAAAAAATATATAGTTCATCAATTAATTATCCCTCAGCTAGCTGCCTATCTGCTTGAGCAAAAAATATATGAGTTTACATCTTAAAAGTCAGATCAAAGGTGCTTTAGAAAATTAACATCTTTCTTTTATTACAAAAGGGAAGATAAATCAAAATGCAGTTTTATTCTTGAAACTCACCTCCTGGATTTATGATAACATAAAAGAAATCCCAGTCCCTAAGATCCTACCTTCTCTTTTAACATTGGGGTAATTGAATCATGTTGCATTCCGTTCTTTACTACGGCTATACTTTACGCTTACAAAAAGCAAATACAGAAGACACAAAATAGACCGGTGGTTGCCAGGTGCTGGGGAGAATGGGGAATGGGGAGCTGGGTACTCAAGGGAGGAGGTAGTTCTGTGGTACTACATTCACAGTTTTGAATGTACAACATTGTGAATGTACAACTCTAAAGGTACTAAATGCCACTGAACTTGGCACCTTAAAATGATTAATTTTGTGTTATGTGAATTTCACTACCACAAAACAAAAAACAAAAATAGGCATATTCCAAGGTTGCTCTAAGTACAACATCCCATCAGCAGCTCATTGACAGCGAAAAGTCAGCTAAGGGCATGAGGGCATGTGGTAGGACTCTGTTATGGCACCCACTCGTGAAAATGTGACCCTGTGTCTTTCCCAACTCATAGGCAAATTCTAGCTGCTAAACCAAACACTGAAGCACTGCCAAGAGGTTCCCCCTTCAAAAGAGAGTTGGCCTAGGGGTGAAAGGATCTGGGTTTGGCCTCGGCATTATGACGGGAGCTAAATATGCTGTGTATCCTTGTCTCTGAAGTGGGGATAATTATTCCTCACAGGGTGGCTGTGAAGATCACATGGACAGTCCCTCACATGATGGAGCATACACAACATGATGTCCTTTGGGATGTTCAAGAAAGAAGAAAAGAAACAACTGTATAAACCACAGCTGGAAGATCAAGCAGACTGGCTGGCTGGAGGAGGATGACAGGGACATACAGAACCGATTGAGGACCACAAAACACTGAGGGCCACAGAGAAGTGGAATGTTCATATACCAGCTCCAAACTGTTCACTCCAGGCATTAGCAAGATACACCATAAATAAGAAAGGTTAACCACAAATTGGGATTTTGAAGATGAGATCCTCTATGTGACAGGTGCATATTCACTTTTGTTTTTAAATTTAACATTTCCTACTTATGCTCCCTGTTATAAAAGTTAACACCACTTATCTTGAGAACAAGACCTCACCTGTAACTAGCCTCCTTAAACACACATATGCATGCGCACACATACATTCAAGAGTCTGACTAAACGATGGAATTCCAACCCAACAATATCATCAAGTGATGGCACTATCCATCTTGTTGTCTCTCACAGTTACTTCCTCTAAATAATCTTGCAGTTAATGACCTAATCAATCCCTCTGAGCTGGACTTCAACTTCATCTAACCTCACAGTTCCCACTCTAGGACATTAATCTTCCAGAACCTGGTTTGAGTCTCCTTGAGTTTCTTCCTTATATGGATAGAACTAGGAAGCTCACATTCTTACACTCCAAAGACTCTTTTCTAGTAATTTTAGCATTTCTGAAATAGTAACAAATAGAAAGTTTGAACCTAAATGAAAAAAATCTTGATTTTTTTTCTTTAGTACTTAGGATATTTTTGATCATATTTGTGAAGATTCTGGCCCTGAATATGAACAGATGTGGACACCAGAGCCAAGAGCTTACCTGCAAATCTTTCTATTATTTATTCATAAGAGTCTCCCAGCTATCAGAAAATAAACAGTCCCAGTCCAAAGTTTCAGGCGTTTTTCTCATCTACAGTCCAGCAAAGTGATTTTGACAAGGCAAAGATAGAATAATCCCCCTTGGTCTGGATTACCACCAAAGAGTCTTGAATTGCCTGATATATACAGAAGAGTTTATTTCCTGCTGGTAGGGACAATTTTCTTGGCCCCATCCAACAGGGTAACTCCATCAAAAGTTGTGTGTGCTACCTGTCAGAAGAAAAATGAAGCCATGGCTCAGCAAATACAGAAATGTTAGATAAATGAATGCATTTGTGTTTACACTTATCAAAGTCTGACGGTAAAGGGCAGGTGCTACTGATCATCAGTAATGCCCATTAAATTCCTTTTGGAGTGAGGAAGCTGAAATAAATATATAAGGAATAGAAACACTGTGCTCTATGCTATATATAAAATAACTCATTTAGTATGAATTAATTGGTTGTGGAGCAAGCTTTAAAACTATGGTTTCTCAAGGAGAAAGAGTATTTCTTCATGAACAAGAAGACTGAATGAAAGAGAAGATCAAATATTATTTTTTGCAATTTATTTGAGAGAGAGTGCAAGCAGGGGGAGGGACAGAGAGAGAGGAAAAGGAGAGAGAGAATCCCAGTTGAGTGTGGAACCCAATGCAAGGCTCGATCTCATAACCCTGAGATCATGACCCTGAGATCATGAGCTGAGCCAAAATCAAGAATCAGATGCTGACTGAGCTACCCGGGCACCCCGAAATGAGACAATTTCTAAAGAAGTCAGAAAAGTCTTGCCTACAGAAAGCATATGGATGGGAGGGCAATAGAAAGGTCACAAGACCAAAGACCTAACTTGGAAAAACACTAAAGTACTTTTGCAAAGATAAATCAAAAAGGGCAGTGCATATAAAATAGAAGTTGAAGGACCTGAACATTAATATATTAACAACATCTCTAAGAGAGGAGTCCTTAAAGAAGAAATTCGAGGTTCTTGGCACATTGAAAATAACATGAACACCTTATATAGAAAACTGTTGCTGGAAATGAACCCAAAGTTCCAAATGGGATCTGGGAAGCAGCACCTGCTGAAGCTGCCTGGTGAGCTGAACTTATCAGTAATAGGCTTATCGGACTTGATTGAAAGATAGAAGTGAAGAAAGTTAATAAAAAATATTATGTTGAGGACTAAGTCCATCAGAAAAGCAGCCTAAGAATTGGCCCAGAGAGCTTTTAAACACACTGTAAAAGAACAAGCCAGGTGACAAGAAAGCACTAGAGGGGAGCCTGGGTGGCTCAGTAGGTTAATCTGACTCTTGGTTTTGGCTCAGGTTATTATCTCATGGGTTGTGAGATCGAGCTCTGGCATCAGACTCTGAGCTCAGCAGGGCGTCTGCTTGGGGATTCTCTCCCTCTGTCACTCTCCCAAGCGTGCATGTGCTCTCCCCCCTCCCTCTCTCTAAAATAAATAAGTAGGGCAGCCCTGGTGGCATAAGGGTTTAGTGTCGCCTTCAGCCCAGGGCCTGATCCTGGAGACCCGGGATCAAGTCCCACATCGGGATCCCTGCATGGAGCCTGCTTCTCCCTCTGCCTGTGTCTCTGCCTCTCTCTCTCTCTCTCTCTCATGAATAAATAAATAAAATCTTTTAAAACAATAAAATAAAATAAAACAAAATAAAATAAAATAAATAAGTAAATCTCTCTTTTTAAAGAAAGCACTGGAAATCTGAAATGACTGCATGTATAAGAAAGTGATAGGCAGCTCCACGAACATTTTGTTGGCTCTGTTAGGATAGGAAGAAAGAAGCCATAAGCTACTTACTATGGAGTCAATGAGATGAATAGAAAATGATTGAAAACCAAATATATTTTAAAATGTAAGCTATTATCATTATTTTCGCCATTTCCTTAAATGGCTGGGGAAAAAATAAACCCCAAACTCCAGTATTTGACTAAAGCTCCTCATAGATCATCTGTATCTTAATTTCCTTTGTCTACATATACATTATTCAAAGCTTTGAACCACAGAAAAAAAAAAAGAAGGTAATGGAACAAATCTCCACATGCTCAGAGGTGAAGCTGATGGCCAGGAAACATATCTCCATCTAACCCGACCTCTAGAAAGGAATGAAACAGAGACAGAGAGTAGCATTTGAATATACACAGCCCAGCCTCTCCTTCTCTTTCTCTTTTCAAAAGTACCTACTCAGCAGTGATCATATGCCAAGCTCTGACCAGGAAAGGCACAGGACACAATGGTGCATATTTATTTAGAGAAATACATCCTGCCTTCAAGGAGCTTACAATCAAGCAGAAGGAATAAGACAAATATGCTGCTAACACTGAACAAAAATAGAGTATTGCCAGGGTGTGACTAGCAAGGCCTATACACCCGTATCTCAGGCACACGCAGCAATTCTAACAAAACCAGCTGCTCTCATACAGAGAGTTAGAAGCACCAGTTGGAGAGTTTGGTAGCATAAATGTCAGCTGGAAAAGTTCTATCATTTGCTCTCTGAGCAGCTGAACAAAATATTAATACAGACAGCATACAGAATGCATAGTCTGAATATGATTTAAAATAACTGGGCAACAGTTTTTATTTCCCAGGTATATGTGGAGCACAGCTGAATTTTTAAAAATCATCCTGTATAAATAAGCAAGGAAGTTTAACCACCAGGAATAACTCTTGTTCCCGGACAAATATTCCTGAAAGAAAAATTATTCAGACTTGGAAGACAAATTGCTCAAATTGCTAGTCCTAAAAAAATCACACATTCATAAACACAAGAGATAGTATGATATGTAGGAAAGATGAGGTATTTGGGCAAGTCCCTAAACCCCGGGTGCCCCAGTTTTCTTACTTATAAAGTGTGAAGAGGATAGATCACTCACAGGGTGCCTGTGACAGTAAAATAAGATGATGCATGCAACATCTTAAAATTCTTAACCATTATATGTTTCTCTTCAGGTTGCTGTTGCACGGTCATAAGCATCTCTTCCTGCATGTGAGCTCTTGCTGGGTTTCATCCATTTTCTCATATTCAGACAGTACAGAATGCACAGGTTTGAAATTTTGAAGGCTCAATGTTCTGAAGCCTTTAGAGCTGCTTCCAATTGAAAGTCATCTTTTTAATGTCCACTGAAAGGAATTTACACTGTATTTATGGCCTGGACATAATCATTACCTTCCAATAAAAATGACTCATTAAATAAAAAGCAATTTTCACCCATGAGCTCTTAGGATATATTTGCTTACTTATGGAAATCCAATAACCCTTGCTCAATAATTTCTGCATTTCTCAGTACAATTATTTGGGGTTCATATGTGTATTCAGGATTCGCCAAGTCAGAGTAACTCAGAAACACTAAAAGAAAACAGTAACAGCAAACACCCAAGTGAACAAAACCACACTTGACTATCCAAAATGGGAGATTCTAGGATCCATCTGAGAGAGAAAACTTCTCATCTTTATTTACCTTCTGGTGAGAAGCCAAGACACAGAAGGGCTAGTGATTCCAACCTCTTTATTAAGAATCCCATGTGCCAACTGGGAATATTTCCCTGCAACAGAGAGAAATCTTGAAGGCAACAGGCCATCTACCCAAACCTGGTTACCAAGCTCTGCATGCAAAGTTAGCATTCGAGGTCCCCAGAATGATGAACTCTTTGCCCAAGAACCAACCCCACATTCATGTTTTTCATATGGGCTGCTTTCCCACTTGTAGCTGTCTGCCTGAAAACAAAACTGCTTGAAACAGTATTATACAAAGCAGACAATTTAATTTTACAAAAGGCTGGAAATTTGACCTCACAGCTGGAGAAATTGCATTGTTTTGAACGAACAAAAGAATGCAGAAGCCTCTCTTTTACACCCACCCCTATCTAAGTGGCCTGGCCAGTCAATCCCAGCAAGGAATTTCCAATATCCCAGAGTTCACATGCGGAAGCCAGTGTACCAGAGGGCATCACTTCATTCAACACACCCCGGCCCAGGAGCCACAGGGAGATGGTTTGTATTTGTTCATGTTTTTTAATAGCTCCCTAATATTTTATAATGGCAATGCTACTGTTTCTCATTTTAGTGTCTAATGTCTTAATGTTGGTTTTATTTATCTTCCCCAAAACAACACAATAATTGCAGAGTAGAAAAACCATTTTGGGAAAAGGAGTGTTTGTATATACTAATGATTTAATTTAAAGAGTTCTGTGACTAAAAACTGAGGATGAGGGATTTAAAAAAAAAGTGTGTTTTCATCTTTGCTTCAAATGTTAGGTATGATGTTTTTAGGTCAGTAGAAAACAGAATGTAAAAGACTAAGTTGTAAAACTCCATAAAGGACGGTCATCTAAAAACTTCCCATGTATGAAATGCACACAGAGTCAACTCTAACATCAGCCATTCTAGTAAAAGGTGATGATGTTTCTTACAGCCAAGCCAGTAACCATACCTCTTGGCAATAAATATGGTTAACGATGACAACCCAAAACATCAAAAACATCTTCTGAATTGTCAAGACAGCTCTGAGCAAAACAGTACTCATGCTTACAAGTCCTGAATCCAAGGCTCCCTGATGACCTGTAGGGCCATGGAAAAGTCACTCTTCTCAGGAAGTCTCATCTTCCTCATTTGTCAACTCAGAGCAGTGGGCTAACTGTGTTCCAAAGAATCATTAAAGAGTTTTTATTTTTAAAAAAATTTATTTACTTAAGAGAGCGGAAGGGGCAGAGAGAGAGAGGGAAAGAGAATCTCAAGTAGACTTCACACTGAGCATGAAACCCCAACTCAGGACTGATCTCATTATCCTGAGAGGAAACCAAGAGTCAGATGCTTAACTGACTGGACCACCAGGTGCCTGCCCCAAAGAGTTTTTAAAAATCCAGTTCGAGGCCCCACGCAGCCACTCAGAAGTGCGTGTGCACATGTGTCCACCTGTGGGAGGGATCAGGTGGGGAAGGATCCTCCTCAAGGTGATCTTCATCTTCAACACCTAAGGGAAGCCATGGCTCTCCAAGTTCTATCAGTGAAGACACATGACAGCAAATCATCAGGGAGGCATTCCATTTGGTATCTAAGAGAGATGATAACGTGATTTCCTGGCAGGAGGATTGTTAATTGAAAGATCTGACAACAAACTGATTTATAGACCCCATGCAGCATTATATCTTGTCTTCTGTGTGGATTCTTCAGAAAGTAAACCTGGCACTTTAGACCTCATTCAATCACATAAGAAGAACAAGAATCATGGATCGCTTAACTACGTATATCCAGATCTGACTCCCAAACCCACCCCTCCCTGCTTCCTAAAAATCTTTCATATTGTTTCTGGAACTCATGGTGTTTTTTGAAAACACCACACAAAGTTTTTGAAAATATCTGGGAAGTGAATTTAATTTTCCATGTAGACAAGGTTCACAGTATTCTGCAGAAATGGTGATGGTATGAATGGTACTGGAGACCAACATGAATGAGATTGTTACACAAATTGATGCACACACACAAAAAAAACAAATTGATGCACAAAATAAACTGGAGAAATCTGAGCAAAAAGTTGACACTGGCCTATTTTGTATCCTCAGGTTGGCTTAGTGGGAGCTCCAGCTTGTGCTGTATCAGCTATAAAGAATATGAATCTTCCTGAGAACTCAAGAAATATGAACCTTAGGTGACATCAGTATAAAAGTGTCAAACCTAACCTCTTTTAAAGAAAAACTTAAGTGGCTAGTCCCAGGTAAAATCCAGGGGGAAAGTCATCCAAGTACAGTCTATAGTTGTTTACAAAAAAATAAGAAGAGGAGAATCTTAACTTTTGCTCTTGGATCTAACTCAAGGTACTGTATAGAAGGTGTGTAAAATCAGTATGGAAGTTCAACATTGCTTTTCTTGCTCAATGATTTTGAAGAAATTGAGTCTTTCCAGTATAATATTTCTCTTTCTTTTCTAAACTGCATTCCTATGTCCACCTAGGGGATCCCTCTATGTATTGGCTACTACTACATATTGGCTACTACTCAAAGTATTGAGACCTTTCTTTAAATTACATACAACTGAAAATGCCAGGGTTTAGCATGGATCACGAGTGCAGCACTACATAATTCCTTGCAATCTGTCATAATTGGTAAAGAAGCAAATATGTACTGCATGCAAACATAGCCTCTTTCTCTTAGTTTAACTCCAAGGTAATGAGACTTCTAAAAGAAAATCCAGTTCAATTATAATTTTAGCAGAAAGTATATTAATTTTCTGTAACTCCTTGAAAATACCTGAATGCTTTATCATCCCCATCAGAATGGAAGTCCTCTGAGTAAGGGACCAATCTCCATGTCAGCAGCTAGGACATCACACCTGACACAGCAGACACTCAATCCAATAGAGTTAAAGACAATAAAATCAATGATAATAAAAATACAATTGCTACAAAACCATACTCAGAAAAACAGGACTCCATAAGGAAGATGGGAAATAAGTATAATTAATAAGAGAGGGGGCAGTAAAAAAGTTGTTCCTCTTATGAGGTAGGTGTGCTGGACTTAAAGGACATCTGAGATGGGGTACATCTACAGTAAGCCTTTTGATTAACTGGAAAATACTTTTAAACAGGATACTTCAGCGTTTAACAAATCTGCACTTCTAATAATTGTCTTTCGTATTATATTCTCCCTACAGTTAGTTCATAGTGGTTTTGTTAATTACCTGACTATGTCTGTGGCAATCAACCAAGTTTGCTCCCCATTTTTATTGCCTTCTCACATTGAAATAACCAGCTTACAAATCTAAAAGTCCTTCAGGACATTATCAAAAGGTCGTCCTCTTAGGATGCCTTCTTTGGAATCCACCGTCATCTGTTACACTTTCTTTCTCCCTTACTTGCATTACTTTTCTGCTTAGCACTTAACCCCACCTGACACACATTATACTTATCTTGACTATTATCTACTTCCCCGTTCGAATATTACAAAGAGAAGGACTTTTGTCCATTTGGTTCACTGGTCTAATTCAGTGCCTAGAACAATGCTTGGCACAGAGTTGGTGCTCAACAAATATAATAAATATGATATAACATATGACATATCATATAAATTATGTATAACACATATACTACTGTAGTTATTTTATATTATAAATTGTATTATATATGGTGCGTTTGTTATATTGAATACATTTACGTAGTCTATATTATATGTTCATTATATGTTACATAATATAATATACAATGCCTATTATAATGATTGTATATTCCAGATATTCCCTTTCAGCTCCTAACAACAGAGGCACATGAGGAAATGGGCTGCACAGAGTGGGGTGGAGTGGCAGTTTTCTGGGAGAGCCCAGATGTGCAGACCCCAAGAGCAACGTAGGGTCAGGACAAGAGCCAGGCTGCAGAATAAGACAATATGAGTCGAAGCCTTGGCTCTGTTACTTACTAGCTCTGTGCAATTGGGCAAGTTATTTAACCTCTCTAAACTTCAGTTCCAGCAGTCATAAATCTGGGATAGTAACACTACCTGCCTCATAAGTTTAATGCGAAGATTGAGTGAGCTCAAGTACGAGAAACACCCTGCAGAGCATCTAGCAGAGAGCAGACCCTCCTTGAGTGCTGAGAGAGGGGATGCTGCTGAGGAGGAGGATAACGAAGGTGATTATTACTCTGTGACAAGGAATCAAGATGGGGAAGTCAGTTCAGCAGACAAAACTCTCAGAAGACCCTCCCCCCTTCCAGCTCATCTACCTCCGTTTGCATTTCCAGCCCATGAGTTCATGCACACCCATTTGATAAAACAGCACTCAGATGTCACATGCTCACAAGAAAGGAGAGACTAAAAAGACATTTTGCCCACATCAATCGAAGAATACAAAGTGCTGGCACTCTTCCCTTGTAGTTCTAAGGGCCAGGGAAACAGGAATCATAATGCCTTGACAAATCAGAGCCTTTGGGAAATGTGTCATTTTGCGTAGCTGAGTTCTCTAAGTGATTGAGCATCTGCCCAGGTAGGCATTACAATTGCATAGGTTGAGTTTTGCTTGTTTAGCTTTTGTGGTTTGGGTGAAAAATCTTTCCCAGATACACTGACCTTCGGTGCCCAAATCCAGTTTGTGCGGTGCCAAGATTTGCTCAGCCCTGCCCATTTCACCAGGCCTCAACATGTCCCCTACCTTCCCAGCAGGAATGCCTGCTACTACAACAGAAAAATGAGGGCTTCCCCCCCCAAACCCTGAGCACTGCCAGGTAAAAGAGAACATGCCAACAAAGCACTGGTTTCTTCCAGTTGTCCAGTCACAACAAGCGCAACACAGAAGAGTTGAGGACTTAATTCCCCGGGTGGCAAAGCTGCTCAGTAAGAGGTCAAGAATGGGAAAGGGCCAACGGGGGAACTGCTTATCCTCCCCTCCAGGTCGAGTAGTCTAAGATGTAGCATTTCTAGTGGCCTCCCTGGAGACACAGGGAGCCTGAGAACACAACACTGGGTTTTGTCGTGAAGCTGTAACCAATTTAATAATGTATCAATTTATATTTGGTCTCCCTTCCTTCAGGCTTGGCTTCCTTTTCCCCCACCCTCACCCGAGCTCCCCTGGGATCACACCCTTAATAAAACATTAGCCTGCACTGTAACTTTCGCCCCAGGGTCTGTTTTCTAGGGAGCGTGGGCCTCTCCAATGATTGGGGCTCTTCTGTAATGATCAGTTATTATACCGCGTGGTAATGAAGCGATGGGCTCCCTCTGGGTTACAGCCCTTAAGGAGACACTTAGGGCTGTTTATCCAGAGAGTGTCTGAAGTGTAGTGATTAAGAGCTTAGACCCAGTGCTGGCCTGCCTCATTTAAATCCTAGCTCTACCAGGGCTAGGAGATCTTGGTCAGTCATTTAAAATCTAGCTTTTGTTTCCTCATCCAGAAGATGTGGATAGGAAGAGTACCACCTCATGGAATCCTTGTGAAAAGCAAATGAGTTAATACTTATTTAATGCCTGGCATTTAACAAACACACAATGTGGGTTAGCTACCTATTTCTCTCGCTGTCCGATTACAGACAGGGTAACAGGGTTACTTCTCACTGTCGTTATTAAGCCTTTTCTCTACAGCAATATCTCTGCTTTGCAATTTCTAAAATACTGCATGACAGGGATCAGGACGTATAGCTTATTAGAATTATGTGCAAAGTAAAAGTAAATAAGGTCTGGGCAAAAAACAAGAGTTCAGAGATGTTAGCGCAAATTCTTTTTAAAGGCTATTTACAAGGCTTCCAACAGCAATTTTTTGCTTACATCCTAATTCTTGAATGTACCCTACCAAATTAGGAAGTTCTCAATTACCAAGGTATTGCTACTATACATTATGCAGCTGTGCTGTATGTATCACTGTGGAATATAGAATCCTAACTTAGCATAAACACCCTGAAGTATGTACACTATCCTACTTAAGAAACACAAGAATTTAGTGACCATAAATGGAATTCTCACCCACTCCAATCGTGATTATTCGCCCTTTGGGGGAACAGTATAGATAGGACTACACCTGCATGTTTTGCAACTATAACAATATTTTTCTGAAATTGTTATCCAAAACTAAATCACTGTGTTTTCATTTCCAAGCTCATTCGGTTTAACCATGTGGTGAACATTCCTTTAGAAGTATCCTCAAGGGGTGAGAGAGAAATATATCAACTCTACCCAGGTCTGGGGAGAGATGTGTGATCTGCATGAAGGCGGGCATGAACTTTCTGGAGAAGACTTTAACATTATGCTTCATCTCCATGACCTCAGTCAGGATCTCAGGGCCTTATCCTGGCTGATATGATATTCCAAGTATAGAATTCCCTGTCAAAACTAACCTCAAGTCAATGTGGATTTTTAATAATTACAGGACTTTATCAGGTTCCAGTCAATGAAATCAGAAACATCCTATCAATGCCAGCAGCCCATGGGGAGGTAAATTACTGTGAGATGTGCTACTGATATATACATTAGAATAGTAATAAATTAGATTATCTATATAAATTTTAATATTAATGTGGACATGATGGTTCAACGAAAACCCTCAAGATTTAGGGGAAATCCCCAAGTCATGATTTTAGGGTACAGATAAGGAGTCTAAATAAAAGAACTCTGACAGTTACTAGCACAGCTCTCGAAGGTCCTTTTAATTTGTTTCCGGATCCTGGTGTATCTTACCATTGAATTCTCAAATGGGTGTTATAAAAGAGAGTGGGTCCAAGGAACAGTGTAATTCTCTCACCAGGCAATTGCTCCAGAAAGGCAGTGAGCTCAAGACGCTAAACATCTTGACCTTGCAGATTTCCTAGTCATCAAGTGCTGCTTTGGATACAGAACTTCCAGAGCACCTCCTTGAGATACTTGGACACACTAGGGAGCTGAACCCACTCACATGCAGCCTTGATCTTCTATCCTATGGTTCAAAAATACCAGAGTGGGATAAAGATCTTAAACCTGGTGCAGGTGTCACTGGCACCAACCTCAAATCAGGACTAGCCTTTGTGGTCTGGTCCAGCTCAGTCATTCCCCACATTGATCTTGAAGCCCTTCTCTCAGAAAAAAAAAAAAAAAAAAAAAAAAAGTTCATTTACTAGCATTGGTAGGCAGATGCTAATTTAACATGAAGCTATCAGACTCAAAGCTTCCAAGCCCCAGGGAGGACCCTAGCAATGTTCACGTGGTTATACATTTTTATTTTATTTTTTTTTAAAGTTTTTTTTTTAATTTTTATTTATTTATGATAGTCACACAGAGAGAGAGAGAGGCAGAGACATAGGCAGAGGGAGAAGCAGGCTCCATACACCGGGAGCCCGACATGATCTCCAGGATCGCGCCCCGGGCCAAAGGCAGGCGCCAAACCGCTGCGCCACCCAGGGATCCCCTATACATTTTTATACATTTTTTGCAAAAGTAATATATTTCAACCACAATAATTTAAAACTTCTTTCTCTTTCCCCTCCAACTTCTCCTCTATTACATTTTGCATCATCAGATAGGATGGCTGCAGGCATAAGGCAGAATTGAGTTAAGGACATGTTTAGTTTGCTTTCAATAGCATATATTTATGTGGTTCCCCATCAATTCCAGTTATAGACAAATTGTTGTTAGCTGTCCCAGTGCAGAAATGGCTTCCAAAAACACTCCTACTGCCTACTGGACCGAGAGACCCAACATTGTGTCATGGACATGAAAGCCTAGAACTTATGTTAGTATGTGAACATATTCCATGAATGGTCACAATAATGATGACAATTATGGCCAGGGGGAGGAGAAACAGAGCTCAAATGTACAGAGCCAGAAGCTACTTTATGGAAAACTTCCCAATTATTAGATACGTACACTTGTAACTGGAAGACTTGGTTTTTGCCTCCAGAGTTAAAATGAATGTTCTCTCCTGAAATGTAGCATAATAATTATAAACATACCATGACTTTTTTCCTTTTGTTGATTAGATTCCTCAAAATGGAAATTACTGGACTCTTTGTCTAAAGAGTACAGACAAGTAGAAGCATTAGCAGAAAATATATCTGTTATAGCTCATATGAAAAAAAAATCGAGTTTTTTTTTTTTTCAAATTTGACACCAATGTAGAAAATTTACACAGCATTAACAATAACAAGTCACAACCATGGAGTGACATGCCTAAACTCCCAATAATAAAAAACACATTCTGGGATGCCTGGGTGGCTCAGTGGCTGAGCATCTGCCTTTGGCTCAGGGCATGATCCTAGGGTCCTGGAATCGAGTCCTGCATTGGGCTCCCCACAGGGAGCCTGCTTCTCCCTCTGTGTCTCTGCCTCTCTCTGTGTCTCTCATGAATAAATAAATAACATCTTTAAAACTAAACTAAAATAAAATAAAATAAAAGTCAATCCACCAGCAGTGAAGGAAAATGAAATAGTCTTTCTATACTTTCTATAGAAACAATTACAAGGGCAGCCCGGGTGGCCCAGGGGTTTAGCGCCGCCTTCGGCCCGGGGCCAGATCCTGGTGTCCCGGGATCGGGTCCCACATCGGGGTCCCTGCATGGAGCCTGCTTCTCCCTCTGCCTGTGTCTCTGCCTCTCTCCCTCTCTCTCTGTGTCTCATGAATAAATAAAATCTTAAAAAAAATAAACAATTACAAAATTGTTATCCCCTGAAGAGGCAATCAAACCAAAAATGCAACAGAAAGATGTAGGGGAAACAAAGTATTAGAGAGGTATGTCAGGAATTTAATCAACAAAATATATTATTTTTCTAAATTTTGTGATATTTGTGGTGTTTGTTGACTTTTAAACTGGAGAGTTGCTGTGATTTCTTTCCTCGGTTCAAATAAATACAGTAATTTTGTAGTCATAAATTTTTACACTTTTCCTCAAAGCAGGCACCCAAAATGATACAAAGTATGTACTTCAAGCCTCACAAAACCTGGATCTGTTTCTGGGCTTAGACATTCCTTGACAATTAAGCCTGGCTTATATATCATCATCAACTCACTTTAATGCTCTGGTTATCTCTCATACTGTCTTGTCTCCAATTGGAATTTGTAAAAATCATCCCACAATGCCAAAGGGCGATGCTGAGGCCACAATAAACATGATGAATGACAAGCACAAGGCACTCACTTACTTTGTGTCACTTATGCATCACACAGTTTGCAATTACATGCTTTTCTGTCTCTACTACTAGCCCTTGACTTAATCATCTGTGCATCCTTTTTAGTGCAAAGTACTCTGCCTAAAGGGAATCAGTGAACTGCAAATGTGGGTATGAGGGGGAAGAGAGGTGGCAAGAAAAAAGGAAGAAGGGAAAAGGAGGGAGAAGACTCAGACTTTTAAGGAAGCAAGTGGAAAAAACATGAAAATTGTTTAATCTGTATTTTATAAATCTTGGGGATAAATCACAAAGGCTTTAAGTTTTCACCATAATATCTTTTAGTGTGTGTGTGTGTGTGTGTGTGTGTGTGTGAAAGAGAGAAAGACCTCAATTTTTTAGCTTAATTCCTTCAACTTTTATTCACTTTTTGACTCAAGACATTTCATATTCAATGTTATTTTAGCTCAGTATTATTACTCTCACCAACATACTGCTTTTTAAAAGCAACTAGAATATTAACTATGTTATGCAAATGAAAATGTGAATTTAATCACAAAGAGTGGCCCAAGAGGAGCCACTAAATCCTCCAACATCCAAAGAGAAAATTGGAGACTCCTATTATATTCAATAATTCGTATACCAGTGCCCAGAATTTAATATAAATTGAACTGAATCCTACACACAACTCTTTGTAGATTCTGTCTGTCGATAAGATATGCTTTCATAAAAAAAAAGACAGGCTTTCATAAAAAACCAGCAAGCTAAAAATACAGACTACAGCCCATTTTCATTTTCATTTCACTTTCTTTTCAATGATACATTGTGAATGTTGTGGCATCACATAAATATTTATCAAACTCTATAATTCTTCCAAATGTAATGGTAAATGAAAGTATCCTTCAAAGTGCACACAAAACACCTGCAAAAAAACATTTTTTAGAAGACTGAAATGAGATGCAAGCTACCGGAAATCAGAACCAGTAACAGATGAAGTAATCATTTGATAGTCTTTGTAACCTCTGCTTATGAGGCTTCTGAGGTGTTACTCTCTGTTAACCTAAGAAATAAAAACAATTCAGCATCACATCACACTGGGATCCCTGAAATGAAGAACCAGGCAAACCCCTGAAAATTTTCCTCATTGATAAAAAAGGAAGACTGATTTCAAAGGAAAGAACCACACAAGTTTTCAGATGGTTGGCTTGCCACACTATTTGTCTTCCTCTTCATGGTGGTCATTATTTTTATCATTTACTAGTCATACAGAGGATAAAAGCAGCTCAAACTTGATACACACAACCCCGACATAATTACAGATTTAGACCAACAATCCTCTATCAAAACCTAAATTGCCTTCAGCCAATAGTTAAGAAAGGTCAAGAAGAAGGCACGTGCTGAAAAGAATCATAAAAAAAATGCTGTTCATTATTTTCCAGAAGCTTCTAATCCTCTCTCCCACCTGGCCTACATGATAACTGCTAAGTTCATCTGAATGTTGTGCAGTGTTCAGGGCTTCTCTGGGAAACATTATTTTTCCCTTAAAAATTATGATCAAAAGTCTAGAGCTAAGGTTAAAAATCCATAGCCAAGAAAAGTTTCTGCTGTCACTTGATCATAACTTCATTCCTCTGGTCCCAAGTGGAAATTTTAAGGGCAAGCTTGGGCCAAAATTTAATACACCTCTTTTGACTTAGATAGGTGGAGGTAAAAATATCACCTTGAAAAAAGAACGAGGATGGAGAACGCCTTTTAGTCTGGAATTGTCAGGAATTGCACCAAAGCTACCAAATAACATCCGTCTTACTTCTCAGCTTGTCAAAGAGGAGTTAACATGCAAGTTTGGGGGAAAGAGGCTGGAATGACTTATAAAACAAAATAAGATTTCTGAAATCTCGAAGAAAAAGTAAGCTTATGTATTATTATGTTATATAAAGAAATATGCTACTACAGGAATTACCCACCCCTTTAAATACCTGTGCAAGGACTAACAATTTCTGCAATGACAGAAAGCTCATTTTTCTCACAATACCAATTTCCCTATTCCTAGTTTTCATTCACACCCTTTTGACTATCTGAGGATTAGAGACTACAGGTAAGAGTATTAGACTCAGCACTGGCACTAGTAAATAACTCTTTAGTTGAACTAGCTCAATAAAAACTACTCAGTTGTAGAACTTTATTCTTTCCTTGGCCACCAGCTGAAATGTGTCCTTCTCCCTGTAGAAGATCAAGGTACAGCATCACAACATTTGAGAGCTTGAGAGATCCTAGTACGAGACCATCCAGCCAAATCCCTCTTCTTCCCATGTCTGGTGGGAGAGGGTCTTCAGCAAAGCAAAAATTGCCTTCTCATTATAGACAAGACAAGGGAAGTATAGACTAAGTGGGGACACAGAATCTTTTGGTTTCACTTTCTTTTCTTGCAAAATGAAAGCAGTGGATAATTACTATCTGTCTACTCTTTCTCCGGGCCTCCAGTGAAATGTGCCGACACACAGGGCAGCCCTGCAGAAATTGGAGTTAATAGGATTTGCAGGAAAACATCACCCTCAGAAATATTTTTAAACTTAAAATCTGTTTTAGAAATATTTACATAAAAAATATTTTATCAGTCAGGGTCCTAACAGAGAACAGATGGCATACTCCCAACTGGGTAATTGAGAAGCACTTAATAAACAGACTATTTACAAAGGTGTGGACAAGAATTAGAGAAAATGATGCAGTATTCCAGGGTTGGCAACAGCAGGGAGCTGTTTCTACCCCTAAGAGAATATGGCCAGACCACAGTAACCAGTATGGAAAGAATCAAAGGGATAAATACCCTGACCTAATTCTCCTCTTCTCTACATTCCCAGTGGCAGAACCAACAGGTGTCAGGGAGCAAAGGAGCTGACAGGCCAAGAACTCAGGATCTGGACACAAAGCAGAGAGAAAGGTGGAAAATGGATCTGGAGAGGTAAATGGGAGAGAGCTAGTTCAGATACTGAACACAATTATAAAGTTAAATTTATTTATTTTTGGAATAGTATATACACTAAAAATAATAATTACCTTTACAGTGTTTGGTAAGTGTGAGATGCCTCTTTGGGGTGTCTCTGTGAACCCACGTGTACTTTCAGTCTCCTAAGCCTCTACTGACTGCATCAAAACATCTGGAATAGAGAAAGCATTCTATGCTCATGTATGTTAGAGAAATGCTGGCTGCAGCTTCAGCTTAAAGAAAGATAAATATAAATGGATTCTATGCCAGGCTATATTAAGATGCAGTGCTTATTCACTCCTCTCCATTCCTCTGTAAGAGAAATACTCTCTGCCCCATTCCAATGTTGAGCTTTGTCCCTATGGCCTGCTTTGGCTAATGGAATGTTCTGAGCAGAGGTTTTAAGAGGCACCACAAACTTCCATCAGCCCTCCTGAGCTCCTGACCTCTACCCTGAGAACAACATCATGCCCCAGACAGTGGGCCCTCCTTCAGCCTGGGTCCTGGAACGGGAAGGCCAGTGGGGCAGGCTATAATTCAATCCACAGTTGCTGCTTCAACTGTTACCCAGACCTGGGAGCAGGAAGAAAAACTGTCCTTTCCCATAAGCCACTGAGATTTTGTGGTTGTTTGTTATGCAGAAATAAGACACATGCTTAACAAAGTTACTATGGCAAGCTAGGGTGGCAAAGAGGGGGTCCCAGGAGATTTGGAGTCCACCGCACTCAGTTCCAGTCCCAGCCTGACAACTCCCAGATGCGTGACCCTGAATGAACAAGCCTCGTGAAACCCTACCTTGCTGGATTCCTGTGACATTTAGAAACAGCACCCACAAAGCACCTAGCACAATGCCTGGCACATAATACATACTTGGTAAACGAAAGAGATTTTATAATTAACAGTAATTGACAGCAAAAATATATTCTCAATTATCAATGATGAATGTGCTGAACTAGAAACTGTTTATCCCGATTAAAAGATTTCTTTAGCTTCAGGTAAATAAAATAATGAAATCATTGCTCCAGTTTGCAGCTTACAAAAGAATCTAATAGAAAATCACAGTTTAAAAAAATACAATGTGCTCTTTCTAAACCTTCTGAAACTTCTGAGTAGTCAAGAATATGAATTCCTGTTGTCAAAGAATAAGAATGCATTCTTTGTGAAGGAAAAATGATTAAATTGCATCTTCCAGACTAGTAATTTAAATTGTGATCAAATCCACTGTAGCTGGGGGCCTCCCAGTTAATCCATTTACTGTGAACATTATTAAACATTTATTAAATGCTTTTGCATGGTAAAAAAAAAATTCAAAGGTATGGTTTTGTTCACTGAGTACCCCTCAAAAAAAAAAAAATCAAGAACATAAAACTACTAAATGGATCAACTACTCCCAGCATATGCAGTTTCACAAAACAGGAGCACCACAATTACTGAAGCACAGAAATAGATTTTTGATCCATTGGGAAGACATTCAGAAAACTATCACCACTAATGAATAATAGAAGATTTATTTGGATTGTAAAACTTGACTAGAAAAGAAATGTATCTAAAATATGAGCTCAATTTCCTGCCTTTCAAAAGAATAAGGAAAAGAACTTTACAGAAAAGATATAATCTGGTAGACATTCTCTAAGGAACCCAAGGAAATTCAGGCTGGTGTTTCCAAGCCACATATAGAAGGAATGCTTGGAGAGCTTAAATGAGGATCCCCCAGGGGTCCCTACCCCACACCTAGTGACTCAGAGTCTTTAGGGAAAGGGCCCAGGCTGCTGCATTTGTTAACAAACTCTCCAGCTGATTCATGTGCTCTCCTAAGTTTGAGAACCACTAGACAATGCAAGTCATTAAATAACCTTTGGCAGCTGACTTAAATGTTCTTAAAAGACAAAAACCCACACAAGTTTAGCCCATTCTATGCCAAAAGACCAAATGAAGACAACAGAGTCTGGCCTTGAGATTCAGTAACAGCTGTAGGGCTAAATAGCCATTCATTCTGCCAGCAGGTCAAGCCATGATTTTTAGCACTTGGAGGCAAAGAGCTGACGGATGCTTCCACAGTAACACAAACCCAACAGCACCATGGTGATGGCTTCTCCTGTTGGACATACATTTGCCAAAATTCTCCTCAACCCCAGCAACCTCCTGGCACAAGTCCTGGCAATCATTCCTCATCAGTTTCCTGGGCTTGAAAATTCAAATACATAGAGGGTGCGATGGAAGGAACTACAATGGTTAAGGATATTACTATGTGGAAATTCTAAACTTCATAAAAAATTTCAACATCCAATCCTATAACATATCTATTCCTATAATATAGAAAAACATAGTTTTGCTTTCTAAGAGAAGGTAAAAACGACATTAAAGGGGGTAAAAAGTTACTACCATAGTTTTAAAAAGCCTCTAGGGAAGTAAATCAGAATGCGTGGTGAATGCAAAGAAAGGGTAACCAAGTTAGGACCGAGGAAACGGGCGGGGGTGGGGGGGGTGGGGCATGGTGCTGGTTCTAGAAACATCTATGTCCTCCAGTGGGTGTGTAACCTCACAGAACTCACTTAGCTACGCTAACGTAAAGGAGTTAATGTTTATCAGAAAGAGCATTTTAAGTCACAAAGCAATGTCAAAATGTAAGTAGTGTTATCATCCATGGCAAAATTTATTTTGTATGGTCCAGAATCTAACACAGCAAAGTCAGAGCAGTGAGTGGTTTTGTCTTTTTTTTTTTAAAACAGAAGTCTAGAATTATAAAGGAAGCTGTATCATCAAATGAAACTATACACACATTTTTTCTGAAATCACACCCAAGTTGAGAACAAAATAACACGGTACAAATAAGGAAAATGTAGGCCACTCTCACCAAATTGCTCCTGCTCTTCCCTGCACCAAGCTACACCAACATGAAACTTCCAAATAAAAGTAACTCAACGTGGCTGATGATGCAGTCATCTAGATAGCGGTGGTTAATGATTCCACCAGACACCCTTCTGTTTGACCCACCTTACCCACATCTGCCTGGGTCCCAAGGATAAACTCCTGTCACTGGAGAGCCACAAACAAGAGATTAGGAGGAAAAAGGAAAGGTGACAAATGGCCAGTGCCATCAGTTAATGAACCCAGGGCTGTAAGGACTTTGAAAACTGTTTAACACTTACTGCCTAACATATTGTAGATTAACACCAGATTCAAGTGTATCCAGGAACATGAGGAAGCCCAAAAGTGTCTTCTGACGGGAGACAAAATAGTACACTGCAGTTACTTAGAGCCGAGTTTGAAATGAGGCTCCAAGTTATCTATCTGCTCTCCTTATCAGTTCATGAGTTGATGATTATTAGTTGTACTTCATGGAGCAATTGGAAGTAGTGGTGTCCACCTTAAGTACTCCATGAGGTCATTAGCAGTATAGCAAAGTGTTAGCACAGAGTAGAAACTCAGTAAGATAATTCCCTTCTCATTTTGTATTTCAAAGATGAAAAGATATTCCAGTTGAATGAAAAATGATATATAATAAAATAGAACATGTGGCTAAATCAGAGTCTCATTTTCCTGACATTTATCTTTTCCTTTATTATGGTTACGGAGACCAACTGTACAATTTACACTGGCCATAATTAGAGTCTCTGCATATAAATAAATATTACGGTTTAAATTTGATGGTACATACAGCTTTGTAACTTCTATCCAGTATTCAATACAATTTCTCAAGGACTTTTTCTACCACTGTAATACCACTCTCCCACTACCTGTTTTGATTATCATTATCATTACTGGGAACAAAGCACCCTGTGAGTGTTGCAGAAAATGAGTTAATGTATATAAAGATACCCTGAAAACTGTGAAGACCTAATATTACCATTTACTTGAGAATAGAGAAGACCTAGCCTCAGTCTTGAGATGACTACAATCTATAGAAAACACACAGTGCTAATCAAGAACACACACGCACACACATGCACATGCCCATTTAAAGATAAATAACAACAATAACAGGAAAGAAAAATATGTGAGTGTGTACCTGGATCTATGATGAAAACTAAATAAGTAGGTGGGGGACAGTGAAAATATTGGCGCAATTTTGCCCATATTTTAAAATCTTTCTACGAAACAATCAATTCTTATAAATAAAATAATAAAATCAGGTTTTTATGAGTAAAATCCACAATACACTCCCTCCAGCCTATCATGAAAACATTTGTAGAAGCATACTGCCATATATTCATTGAGTATCTACAGTGCAAATCCCTGTCGTTCAAAGGCCAGATGTGCCTGTGAAACATGAAAGGCCAAGCAATTGCTATAAAGCCACTTCAGCAAAGCTTTACTAGAAAGGGAAAGATTGGTGTATAAGACCCATTTGAAAATCCATTTCACACTTCTAATTTAAAGCCAATTCAAATGTAATTTACTTTATCAGGGCCCTTAATTTAGTGAAGGTCAGAAGTGCAATCAACAGAGGTGACAATTACTTATGCTTATCAAAAGATAACCTGGTAATAGTGCTGAACAAGAAAAAGAGAAAACAGGGCTCCCATGGAAAACCGGAGTTAGAACCACTGTATAAACACGTCTTCTTACAAACCAATGCAATCTGAGATCAAGCTTTCACTTGAGTCATCTATGCACCAAATGCAAACTCACTCGTCCTTCTATTTCAGTGCGAGAAGGTTCCTTTTCTTCCCCAATGTTACAATTCATGACACTTGAACAACACCTCCGGCACAAACTAGTGAACTTACCACTCTCGTCATCTATGTTGAACCTTCCGAGACCACTGCCATCCCTGATGGAGTACTGGATCTCTCCATCCCTGCCAGAGTCCTCATCTTGGGCAGTCACCTGCAGTACACTTGTTCCGATGCGTGAGTTTTCTTTTACGGATCCAACAACAGCAAAGTCTGGGAAATAGGGAGTATGGAGGTTTTCGTTGACATCTACCACCTCCACCTCCACAAAGGAAACAGATGACAGAGAGACTGGTCGCCCTTTGTCTTTGGCCCGGACCGTGAGGTTATAGAACTGCTGCTTTTCATAGTCCAGCTCTTTGCTCAAGCGAATGGCACCACTTGCTTTATCAATTTCAAATCTCCCATTATAGTCATTGACCAAAGAATAGCGCACTTGACCGCCTAGCCCAAGATCTGGATCATGCGTCTCCAGCCAAGCAATGACCGTGCCAACGGGGAGATCTTCAAGAACCTTCACACTATAGCTACTGGGAATGAAAGCTGGGGAACAATCATTGACATCATCCAAAAAAACCTTAAGGGTAACAACTGAAAACAGCTGCTGGCCACTTTCTGCCTTGTCTCTGGCTTCTATTTTTAAAGAGTAGTTTGCTTTAGATTCCCGGTCCAGTTGGTCAGCTACATAAACGATTCCAGTTGAGCTGTTGATAGCAAACTGCTGTGTATCCGTCAAGACTGAGTAAGTCACTTCACCATTAGAACCCAAGTCTTTGTCTCTGGCTTCCACTTGAATAATCTCAGTACCGATACTTGAACTTTCGAGAATGTTAACTGAGTAACTGTCTTGGAGAAAAACTGGGCTGTTGTCATTAGCATCCTCCACATTGATGGTCAGCAACCTCCATGAAGATTTTTGTGGATCACCTAAGTCATAGATGGTGATATTAAGGAGATAGAGGTCCGTGTGCTCTCGGTCCATAGGCAGAAGGACTTTAAGCTGCCCCGTCTCCATATCTATATTAAAGCAACTATCTGTATTCCCATCAGATATTGTAAACAGCACCTTACCATTGAAGCCAGAGTCGGCATCATAAGCTTTGATCTTCAGGATGTTAGCACCAACAGGCAGATTCTCCTTCACAGCCACATCAGAAGGAAATGACTTGTCAAAATGTGGCCCTTGCCTGTTAACTGAATAAAAGTCGAGAAATCCATCTTCCAGGCTCAGTTTCCCGTTTGCTTTTGCCTTAATGAGTAGTTTCTCTGCCAGCTTTTGAGCCACACGAGTTTCTCTGCAACTGAAGCTCTTTGAAGACACCTTCCCATGTAGGACTGAAATGTTAACAGACATGGGGTCCGCAAAATTCTCTCCGTCCGTTGCTGTAATCCTGAGGGCAAAATTACCATTTTTGATGCCGGAATTCATCAGTGACTTTTTAAGCTGTAAAACACCAGAGTCTGGGTTTAAATAAAAGAAACCAAGTTCGTTTCCAGAGATGATTTTGTACTTTACAAGTTCAAGTTCATCAATATCAATTGCTGAGACAGCTGTGATGTGACCCCCAACTGGAAAGTCATATGAAATAACTCCCTGGCAAGCCACTTTCTCAAAGAGAGGGCTGTTGTCATTGACATTTCCTATTCGAATAGTCACATTCACTTCACTTTCATGGCGGTATGGTGAACCCCAGTCGGAGGCTCTTACAATGAACCTGTAAATTTCTGGGGAGGATTCAAAATCCAATTCTTCAGTTGTGCTAATAACACCTGTAAACTGGTTAATGGCAAATGGCAACAAATTCAGACTGGCAATACTGTAGGTGATGTACCCATTTTCTCCTTTATCCTTATCAGAAGCTGAAACCATGAGAACACTTGTGCCCACCGGGACACTTTCATTCACAAAAACATCATAGAGTGGCTGCTGAAATTCTGGGGTGTGGTCATTCGCATCTTCTATGCCAACGGTGACTTGTGCTTTTAAATCTCCTTCCTTGTTTGTCACTCCCAGTTTATAAACTTCCTTCTTAATTGTATTCAGTGGCTGTGCTGTGACAATCAGACCTGACCTAGGATTAATTTTGAAGTACTGTGCATCCTCACCAGGAGATAATTTGTATTCCACATCTAGCGGTTCAGGACTTAATTTTACTATAGCAACTACGACACCAGGAGGGGAAAATTCACTAATGCTCACATCATACATTTCTTTTTCAAATCTAACTGGGACAGTATCTCTTTGGGGGTTGGCAATGTGGACTATCTTTGCTGCTGAAAATTTCTGAGGTGACCCCTTGTCTTTTGCTTGAAGGGTGAGATTGTAGCCGTAAGGAAAGCTCTCCCAGTCGACCCTCTTTCTCTCTTTAATCTTGTACTCATTCATCCACTTGCCTTCCTTAGCCAGGAAGAACTGATCTAAAGGATCTCCAGCCACAATGGAAACAGACTCAATCTCTCCATTGGCACCCTCATCTAGGTCATCGACTGTCACCACTGCATATGTCGGCTCTTTGTCCAGCGAGAAAGGAACGTGAGTGACCACATGGATAGTTGGGGCATGCTCATTTACACGTTCAATGTGAACATAAAGCTTCGCAGTACTGCTCACTCCGTTGTTTCCATAGAGTTTCATCCC
Organism: Nyctereutes procyonoides; assembly: GCF_905146905.1. Taxonomy (NCBI): domain Eukaryota; kingdom Metazoa; phylum Chordata; class Mammalia; order Carnivora; family Canidae; genus Nyctereutes; species Nyctereutes procyonoides. The sequence continues at coordinate 19,092,141 of NW_026575041.1, read as the reverse complement.
CCGGTCCACAGCCAAAATTTCCAGATCGTACCTGTTCTTTTCATCATAATTTAACCGCCCACTTAAAGAGATGACACCACTTGTCGGGTGAACTGAAAAGAGGTCAACTTTGTTTTTAAAGTAATAGTAGAATTCTCCATTGGAGCCGATATCGGCATCTGTTGCTGTCACCTGGGCAACGCTAGTCCTTAAAGGTGTGCTTTCTGCTATTGTCACAGAGTAGGTTGTGGGTGAAAACAAAGGTCGCAGATCATTCATATCTAAAACCTGTATGTTCACTTTGGTCCATGCTTCCAGATCCTCTCCTCTGACCGAACCTTTTACTATCAATAAATAATTGTCCTGAATCTCCCGATTTAATATGGCTGAATTGCCACCTTTAGTTCTTATTCTGAGGAAGCAGAAATCTGCAATGATGACTTCCTCCGCTTTGAAGAAGCCTTCCTCATCTCCAGATACAATTCTGTATTTGACATCCCAGGACAGATCTATCAAGGTGATGCCCATTCTACCCTGGCTGTGGACGTAGGTCCTTGCGGCTGAGTTCTCACACACGGTAGCATTGTACACGGAGTGCGTAAAGTGGAAGCCCAGGGGCCTGGTCCCTGGCAGCCCCTGGGACACTGTGGCCAAAAGCTTGAGAAGCAGGAGGATGAGGCAAGAAGGGGGAGGCCGTGTACCCACACAGTATCCCATAGTTATATCCATCGTATCATACCTCCATCCTGGAAGGGAGGGAGAAAGAGAGAGAAAAGATAAATTAACCCACAGGAAAGCGGGAGAAGGTGTAGGAACTCACGGTGATGAAACGGTGCTTTTTAAAAACTTCATTATAAAATCTTATTACCAAAATATCAATACAAGAAAGAAAAATTACAGACCTCACCAAACTAGATAGCAAGGAGTTCAAAATCATTAGGATTTAACCTCATATTGTTTGGGTCTTTTAAATGACACTTTTAGGGACACCTGAGTGGCTCAGCGGTTGAGTGTCTGCCTTTGGCTCAGGTCCTGATTCCGGGGTCCTGGGATTGAGTCCCACGTTGGGCTCCCAGCAGGGAGACTGCTTCTCCCTCTGCCTGTGTCTCTGACTCTCTCTGTGTCTCTCATGAACAGATAAATAAATATTCTTAAAAGAATAAAATAAAATAAAATCACACTTGTATACTGCTGTTAGAATAGTTCATTGTTACAAGATTTCTTGCATCCTGAAAGTCAATTTAGAAATACGTACTAGAAGCTTTAAAAAAATGCTTCTACCTTTCACTTAGAACTACCTTCTAGGCGATTATCCCGTGGAAGCAATTAGACAAGTGTACATATAAGGTACAGTTTAAAAGACAAAAGAATTGAAAAGACACCAGCTGCTTATCAATAGAGAACCAAATAATTTGTGGTGCATTGGTAAAGTGAAATACTATGCAACCATTAAACATAATTATTTTTATAATGTACATGTGGTAAGATGTAATGCTGAATGGAAAAAAGATCATAAAACAGTATGTGTGGCTATGATTGTATTATTACTTGAACATCTAAAAACACAACTGCAATTTTACATTTTAAAAGGATTAACTGTATTGTGGGATCTGGGGGATTATTTGCATTTTCTAATATTTTCCCATTTAACATTGTTCATCAATGGTTATAGAATTATCTTTAGAACCATGAACTTTTAAAGAAATGCTTATAAGGCATTATCTTTTGTTGTGCTGACTTTAAAACTGATCATGATTTATACAGAATTCAATACCAAGAGAGAGAATAAAGAAAGCATCACGGAACAAAGCAGACCATACAGTCCCTAAGGAGCTGCACAATCTAAGGAAGATCCATGAGTGGACCGTGCTACCCAGAACAAGGGAGGTAAGAAAGATTTTGTGCTAGGAAAATTTAAAGAATTACAAGAGATTTATTTCTTAAAACTAATTTTAAAAGTTGCTTCCAATTAGGTTCATCAGTCACTATTAAATTTTCATAGTCACTAAAACTCTATGACTACATAGATGAAGAGATAAAAACACTTCCTATTTTTACTAATAAAATCTGTGGTTATTTAAAATAGATGGTGGACAAAGCGCTCCTTAACAAGGAATGGCTAAGTCTATTTACACACTCTGAGAGCTCAGATTTTTAAAATCCCCCAATTTAGTAATTCTTTCACCAAGACAGCTGCTGCAGGACATTCACATTCCCCAGAATGTGAGGATAAGAGGCGATGGGAAATGAATCCTTTTGCACACTCTGACTTAGGCACTGTGTCAGGCATTTCCCCATTGTTATATGTAATCCGAATTACAACCTCAGGCGACAGGTTCAGTTTTACCCAACTATATGTCAGAAAACTGGAAGTTAGAGAAGTTAACCTAGGTGGTGGCAGCAGTGACCCAACCAACGATTTCCAGCTCGTAAGTAACAGAGCAGGATCCCAAACCCTGGCATGCTTTCCCCCATCAAACCATCACTGTCTCTAAATTATCTATAACCAAGAATTCAGGCCCCCGAGAAGCACATATGACACAATTTAATTCTGTTGAACTTGTCACCATTTATCATTGATGGAAAAGCATAAAACCCACCTAGCTCCTCCATGTGGTTATCTTCTTTCAGGTTTTAAACCAGTTCCAATTACTGGCTATCAGCTGAAAAACCTCCTCCAAAAGTTTAGCATCTTAAAATACTATCAATTGTTTTTGCCATTTATAAAACACTCTCATACCCACAGTTGGCAAGGCACATGTCAGTAGATGAGAATATACAACTTCATTTTCCTAGTAGCAGAGTATGAATTAGAACCCAAGCCTCTCCACACCCCACAAGGCTTTCTCATGTCTTTTTTCCAACTCTGCCTTACAGAAGACTCTAAAGCCAATTTCTGGGCATGCATTCGCTTGGTTCCAACTGAGAATGAAATATGCCTTTCTGCTGTCATCTGTTGAAGCAACTTAGGGAACCGTGTAACAAGTAGAAAGAGTACAGTTTAATATAGGGATTTCTTAAGCAGAATAGACAGTACAAATGAAAAGAAGAAAGAGGAGATAAGTTTTTATAAAAGGAAAGAAGTTAATTTCACATGCTATTGCTTTGGCTGTCTGTCCTTAGGAAGTGGCTCGCACGCTAAGTGTGCGAAGCAATAACTTGGATGTGGTGGGCTCAAATCTCCTGCCCAGGAGAAGGAAGAGCCCCACGGGACCAGGGCAGTTAGAGCTGCCTCTTCGAGGAGCACACTTGGCTAACACGCAGGAGTAAGACAACCTCTTGAGGGAGCACAGATATAAACCAGCAGAAGCTTCATTAATACCTCATATAACTCAATAGACTCTTTTATTTCATCATTGGAGAATGCTGCAAAGTAGAGGTATTTTTCGGTTCACTATGAACATAATGGAATGTGACAATGCTCTTATAGGGAATGACCAAAGGCCATGTATAGTCTCTCAAAGTAGAAAACTGGGGTTACTCCCAGCATCTCCAGGGAAATACAGGTTCTACCTCATTTCCCACTGGCTCTTCTATGCCAAAGGCATAGCCTACAAGCACGGTTTTGCTGATACACTGCCCATGGAGTCTGGACTCCGTAGTCTTTGGGGAAGGAAACAGCCCTGATGGTAAATTCAGTTCAGATGAACTTTTCTTAGTCCATCTCCCATCCCCATTTTAAAGCCTGACTGCAGAGAGGAGCTGCATCTGTGCATCAATCCATTAATAGCACCCAGTACCACACATACCATGCAGGAGGCACACAGTATATCAAGATACTAATGTAACCTAACCAGAAGCCCAGTGGCCTTTAAATGCTCAATTTCCAAACCTCAGAAAATACACACATCTCACTCCAGGAAACAGAACCAAGACATTATATGAACTCAAAGAAGCCTTAAAGATCATCTGGTTTGATTTCCTGAGTTTATAGATGAGGACATTGAGACCCATAAAGATAAAGAGACTCACTAATACCAGGTCTCGGGACTCCCAGAGTCAGAGCTGATACCAAATGGAAACGTGTGTCAGCTGAATTAGTTTTTCTCTGAGTTATGTAACAATTTTAGGGCTGTGGTTTATCATCACTTTGCAGGGATCTTTGTCTTCTGACACCTTGTTAATCCCCAAGTGCTACTGCCTCCTCTAAGTAGTTAACTGTAAACAAACATTTAAGTGCCCTGGGGGATAGTTACTTCTACAAACCCTTCCAGTGAATCCTTCAAAGCACAGAATGCTGTCATTTTATGAAAAAACAAAAACAGCATTCAATTGAACTATTTGAAAGTTGGTACTTTTCCAGACCAAGTTTTTCTTTCAGCAAGATACACTGCTGCAATTTTTGTAAAAAAAAAATAAATAAATGAACTTTTTTATTCTTATAAACCATAATCTTATTCTCTGAAAACAGAATTTTTTTCTTATAAAATAGGATCAGTGGTCGTACATGCAAGTAGAAAGCACCACAAACTACACCAAAATGGAATAGTATTATTGTGTACAGAAATCTGGATTTAACACCAAAAATCTGAGCAGGACTAAGCTTGTCAGCTTCAGTTATTGAGACCAAAATATGTCATCAGGTTTCAGCATCTTTATTTTGGAAAGAAGAGAAAAGTCCTATCTGGCACCAATTAATTGAAAAACCTATAGTTTTCTCCATTGATGTAGAAAATAAATGAGTGCTAAAAGTGAGGAATTCTGTAAAATTCTGCAAAGTAAACACTAGAATAAGATTTTGGCTTCTTTTTTTTAGCACGCTAAGACAACTGTTAAGCTGTTTTTAAAAAAAGTATGCTTTTCCACACTGAAGCCAAACTATTTGTGAAGCCAATATGATAGTTATAGTATTTTAGATGCTCTGTACATTGATTTATTCTATTGCTTCTGGATTATTTTAAACAAACCACTTAGTTCCCAACCTTAGAGCCTATTTTCTACGACTTAGTAACATAATCAATATTTTTTGATATAATCTCCAAAGAAATCATCAAGCCATCATTCTTGGAGACATTTATTTTTCAGAGCAGTTAGATGTGCCTCCCCCATCCTGCCCTGTGAGCTCTGAGAGAGTGGATCTTAGCTTGAGACTCAGAAGAGCATGCAGATTTTTCTTTCCAGGGATGAATAAATATAGGTGACCTCAGGGGCAGCTCACAGCTCTTGCAAAGGCCACCTCTCTGGGAGCGCCTGGACTCAAAAGAGTGCCTCTGTTTGCTTGGGTAACCTGGGGAAGCTGTTTTCTGCCATCACTAAACTGGCCTTCTTAAATCACTGGGATTTCTGAACACTAGAAAAGGCATCTTACAAGAACATTCTATTTTCACTCCATCTCTTCTTATCTTGTATATTTTGAAAGGGTCTTACTGGCAGACAGAGATGGTGCTTGGGAAATGTGCTATAATAGGCTGTGAAACGAAGAACAAAGTCATTCTCTGAAAGGCCTCCCCTTCTCTGGCATCCTTAATGAAGATGACTTGTGTTAGAAGCTGTGCAAGGCAACTGAGTCAGAAACACACACACGAGATGTATGCGCAGTGATTCCAGGACATGTGCTCTGCACCTGACTGCCTGGGTTTGAATCCCAGCTCCACAATTCCCTAGCTGTGTTATACTGGGAAAGTTATTCAACCTCTCTCTGCCTCCATGTTCTCTCCTCTCAAATGGGAATGATAGTGCCAACCAAGGAAGATTTGATGTAATAAATATTAAGCATCTAAAACAGTAGCACGTCACACGCTAAGTATACGATTGTTAGCTACTAATATCATTTAAAAAGGCAGTTTTTAGAGAAGACAAAATCAGCAAGTCACAAGATAGGGATGTGTTTTACGATCTCCTCTGATACTTCTTTTTCTAATAGAAAAAGGTACATCAAAGGTAAAGGAAAAGATGTCTTATCTTTACTGGAAGCAAAGATGTTTATTACAGTAGACCCAAAGGTCAGAGAAACCAGACTTGAACCCAGGCTTTGTCGCTTATTGGCTGGGTGACATTGGGATAATACTTAAACCTTTTTAAGTCTCAGCTTAGGGATTATAAGAGCTCCCACTGTCATGTAACAGGCTTACAAGTGTGTCTGGGACACGGTAAACATTCCACAAATATTAACTGACATTACAGTTATTAAGGCATTCAGAAGAAGGGATACAAGATGGAAAACAAAAGAAAACTGGGCTAAGGATAAAAGGTTAAGAGGTAGACCATCCCTGGGTATTCTAGCCCTAATACAGAAGCCATCCTTTCACAGACCCCAGACGCCCACCTTGGATTGGGGTCAGTGTGAGAGAAGGTATGTGCTTAATGGCATGGGTCGAGGGCTGTTGTCACAGCTCTGTAGCCTAGTCCAATGTCTGCATGTATACTTTACAACTCAGGAAACTATAGCTTCATTAGGGAGCTGCTCCTCAGACCTGGCATTTAATTCCTGAGGAGTTCTAGCAGGATTTCTCCTTGCTGTGATGAGTCCCAGAACAGCCAGATACTGCTAAGCCCCATCTTCCAGAGCAGCCTATTCTGATACTGCTCAAATTACCATCCTCATGGCACTACTTTATGTTCTGGGTCCTTGCTCCTGAAATCAGTTATAGACTGTCTGTATGACACATTTGGGAATAAAGTTTTACTCTCTGGCTGTCGCTAATGGCTGCCTGAAGAGAAGAAAAAAATGTTTACTCTGTAGTTTTCTTAATACAAACCATTGTAGCTAGAGAGTGCAGAGGATAATAAACTAGGCATTCAGGTCACAAATAATTCATGCCATGCCATTATTCAGATTATATCATGATATACTGAACCTGGACCATGTAAACACACTGAGTTTTACAGTCGAAAGGATCATAAAATTGTCTAGTCCAACACCCTAGTTTTAAAGTGGAGGGAGCACATCGGGAAAGGTTAAGTGATTTGGACAGGGTCACGCAGCTTGCCGGTAAAAAAGCTAAAATTGGAGCTAAGGTCTCTCCTGTCAATGTGACTCACTGCTACTGCCTCCTTTAAGAATACAGGTCTCTACTTGTTCATCTCTAGAAATTGCACTCACCTTCTTAGATTTAACTAAACCAGTACCTACTCTATGATTCCATCCCAGAGATTCTCGATTCTCATTCAAAGGTGAGCTCCAGTTCTTGTCTTTCTTTCTTTCTTTCTTTCTTTCTTTCTTTCTTTCTTTCTTTCTTTCTTTCTTTTTCTTTTTAAGATTTTTATTTCTTTGAGAGAGAGAGAGAGAGAATGTGAGCCAGGGAGGAGCCGAGAGAGGAGAGAATCTCAAGCAGACTCTGCACCGACTGCAGAGCCCCACGCGGGGCTCTATCTCAAGACTCTGAGATCATGAACTGAGCCAAAATCGAGTCAGTGGCTCAACCAAATGAGGTACCCAGGCACCCCCAAAGTGACCTCCAGTTCTAAAGCTGTGATGCTTAAGCTTTATTGAATACCAGAATCATGGTAGGGCTAAGCTGCACCTCAGAGTTTCTGGATCACTAGGTGGAGAATTTATAATTCTAGCAAGTCCCCAGGAGATGCAGGGCCTGGCACAACCATACTCTGAAAACTAGTGCTCTGAACTTGTCTATATTTTATCTGTATGTACCTCTCAGATAGCACATTCTTCCTTGTATTAAAGTTACTTATGTGTGTTTTTAAATTACACACTGGACAATAATCTCCCTTCTTTCTTCTTCTTATAGTTTTTATCTAACAAAGTGCTTGGAAAGGGCAAACATTTGATGAATGTTTATGGAATAAAATTGGTCTGGTCAGCATACACTGTAACTCTACAACATGCTCCAGGGAGAAGATCTAAATGAATCATCAGACAAATCAGGAATGACGATTATAAAACTTACAGACCCTGGGTAAATAGCTAGTCCAGCATTTCCCAAACTGTGTCCGATGACACATCACGTTATGACACATGAATAGGTGTGCAACTATTTTAGGAAATGCAGGTTGAACAAAGGTGAACAGATTTGTTAATTTAGAACTTCTTGCAGTCTTCTGTATGCACCAAAAATAACGTTCCCCCTCTCTCATCCTTAGTCATCTCTAATAATTTATCCCACTTTGCTGTCTCCTTGTGAAAGCACAGTATCTGTTGTTTATCTCCACTGGCAAAAATAAAGTTCCCTGACACACGGTCAGAATTCAGTGAATACCTGTTGCACACACAAATATACTACACAAACTGTGATTCTAAGCACAGTTCCTAAAATCTATTTTATCATTAATTTACTCCCCATCCCCCATGCCCCCACAACAGGCACCTACAGGAGAAGAAAGGGTATTTTCTAGAATACAATTGGGGAGACATTGATTGAATCCAAGCTAGACACTGTGGCCCAGACAGGTCCAACAGCTGCCTGGAAAGCTTCAGAGGTGGGATGTAATCCCAGGATTCTTCAAATGAGTTCATTATTCTTCCTACACCATATCACTGGGTATGGCTTCCCATTTCAACTCAGCTGGGAGTTATCCTTGAAGAAATGGCTTCAATACTTTTTATATAAACACATCTCCATGTTCCAACTTAAGAATGAGACAACTGTTCCATAGTTGGCTACGCTCTTCTCTTTTCTCATTAAAAAGAAAAACAAACAGGGGCGCCTGGCTTAGTCAGTGAAGTGCACAACTCTTGATCTTGGGGTCAGTTAAGTTACAGATAACTTAAAAATAAAATCTTGGGCAGCCTGGGTGGCTCAGCGGTTTGGTGCCACCTTTGGCCCAGGGCCTGATCCTGGAGACCCAGGATCGAGTCCCATGTTGGGCTCCCTGCATGGAGCCTGCTTCTCCCTCTGCCTGTGTCTCTGCCTCTGTGTGTGTGTGTGTCTCTCATGAGTAAATAAATAAAATCTTTAAAAAATAAATAAATAAGATCTTTAAAAAAGAACAGAATTTTCAAAGACTATAAATGGCAAAGACTGGCTCGAGGGGAAGAACTTTATTAATGCTAAGTAATCATCCACATAGTCTCATAGTTTTTGTTATCTATTTTCACTAAAGTTAATGGTATAAAGCAGTTTGCCAAATCCAAAGTATCCTTGAGATGCAAAACCTAAAATCAAGTTCATATTTCACTCCTCCCTGGAAAATCCTACTTCTCTGCTTGAGCCCCACGTCTAAGCAGAGCTTTATAAGCAAAAAAAGTATTTCATCGACAAGAATATGATTATCACCCTCTGCCAGTCTACACAAGGACAAAAATCCCAAACCAAAGCCTCCAGTTGGTTCTGCCAACCAGCCAAGCAGACCGTTATCCAAACCCAATCTTTTTGTTTACTGTAATATACGGTTAATTCTCATTTTTTTTCCAGTGGTGCAAATCTTTCTTATTGTCTAAAAGTGTCTCTCAGGAGAGAAGTCAATCAGCATGAAGCAAGTGTAATTCAAGGTGGCTCTGAGAAAAATGGAAGATTCAGCCACACAGTGGCAGTGTTATGAATACCCTCCTTTATTTTCTCCCCAGGTGCTAGAAATATTTCCATACAACACTGGTTAATGTCAAGTATCATTTCATCAGTAAATGCTTCAAATTCAGGGGTAATTCAACCAGAGGCTATCAGGAGGAAAGATTATCATGTTGTTCAAGCCTTTTAAAAAATCATTTCTCCCTCTGGAGAAAGAAATTCGTCACAGAGTAAAAGAAAAAAAATGTATGAAGAGGATATAATTTGCTCCTATGCTTGGCTGTCTAAGAAAATGTTCCAGAAAAATGCATGATTTCAATTTTTCTCTGGTGGGTCTTGCTGACAGAAACCAAAGGGTAAATACATTAGTATTCACTTATACTAAAGATTTCTTTAAAAAAGAAGAATAGCAAGGGGAAAAAAAACCCAATATTTTCCAAATAACAGCATTTACTATGGAATAACCGCCTGAGAGAGAAAAGAACCCAGTTTCAAATGGAACAATGTCTTTAAACAGTGTTCATTCCAAGGGTTAGGGAGACAGAATGCAGGTGAGGGAAAAAGCTGCCCTCTGCTTGCTATATTCTGAAACAATCCACATTCACTACCATGCTAAGTCCCTGCGGTCCGTCCACTTTCCAAAAGTTAACATCCTTTTCACCATCCCAATGGCCATTGTCCTTTAAAAGTGATTTTCCTTCAAGGAAAAGTATATAGTAAAATCAGGAATCAGGAAAGCAGAAGGAGGCGGAGCTTCCCTCAGCACATCCTTTTCCTGCCATGGTGAGTGGTGGTAATGTCAGGGCAAGACGGAAGAAGTCAATACATCTGTGAAAGGGCTGTGGTGGGAGGTGATGGACCTGGAGCCCCAATCTAACAGGGGAAAGGAAGTATCAGGTTCCCCTTTTCCAAAAGATCTGAACTGCCAAAGGAAGATGTGATAAATGACAGAACATCCTCAAGACTGCGAATGACTTTTGGGAGAATATAATTCAATTCCAAACGTCTCCAAGGGTACACACGGGATCAGGCCTTACTCTGGACCAAGCAGACCACAAGCTCCAGACGGCAGTTCCAGAAACGTAGGTGTGTTTGGCTAAATGTTTCCCCAGAAGGGAAAGCAGCAGCACCAAGTCATACTGTTCACAATATAGAACCACAAAATGAATCTAATGAGAAAAGAGATACACGCTCAACATGGTACAACAGGCTAATGCTAATATGTCACCTCCCGGAGGCTGGGGAATGGCAGATAAGACTGGGGGACAAAGAATACAAGGAATATGTGTGCAAGAAATAAGGAAACAATATATCAGGAAATTGGTGAGAATTGAAAAAAAAAGTATCTCAAGACAGCAATCCTGATAAACTCAAAGAGGAGAAGAGATAGCAAAACAGCTTGACATATGAAAGAGGAACACGCTAGGGAGAGAGGTAGAAATTACATTATAGGAAGAGGCAAGTCAGGGATGCCTGGGTGGCACAGTGGTTGAGCGTCTGCCTTCCACTCAGGGCGTGATCCTGGGTTCCTGGGATCGAGACCCACACCAGGCTCCCTGCATGGAGCCTGCTTCTCCTTCTGCCTAGTCTCTGCCTCTCTCTGTGTGTCTCTCATGAATAAATAAAGTCTTAAAAAAAAAAAAGGAAGAAGCAAAGAAGATTATTTGGGACTAGGAAACAATAAGCGTTGCCAGGATTTTAAAGACCTCACATGAGGGTCAGGAAATGCTGTCTGGAAGTTTGCTGACAGTCCAGAAATCTTGTCAGTCACGTCTCCTCACATTGCCATTGCTGACAACTGTGTCTTAGCAAACAAGGCAAAAATGCAAATCTGGCTCCTTCAGCTCTCCCACACTCCCCATTAAGCCTATTTATTATTGACTGATGGGTTTATGCCGACGTGGCCTGTATTAGTACCCCGTGCTAATGAGACCAGGGTCACAGGTTCAATCCCACAGGGGGCTACACACAGGTCTACGCCTGAGAACAGGTCAACAAGAAAAGGTGAGCATCAACTACTCTCCATCTCGACTACAAAGTCAAAACTACAGAATCAGGCATCGGTGGAGTCCCGATGTTCACTTAAGAAAACATATCTCTTTAGAGGGGCAAGACATCTGGAGACATTTCTGAGGATACAGAATGAAGGAGTGATCAAAGGACCTCTGAGAACCTGGTTAGCAATTCTCAGCATAACCAATCTGAGCCCTACTACTGGATCCAGGACAGGCTGATTCTCCCAAAGCAGCCATAAATGGATTAAGTGAGAGGTCACTCAGTGCATCATAGCTGGCCTGACAAGAGCTGTGCCTTCCAGAGGTGCTGCCACACAGAAAAGGCAAAGGCCGAGGGCAAAGCCTATCTGTGGAGAATACCTGCTAAGCTCACACAGACAAGGCTGATCACGTGAGCTCCGCCTATGAGATACTGAAGTACTTTCTGCGTCTCTGTGAATACTACTACACACTGCAATTTTGAAAGAATTAGGAGCCAGTGTGGTGGGTGTGCCTAATGAGGTGGCTTCCTGAGATACTCCCTCACCCCCCTTCCTGGAATCCTGATACTGTTTTTGAAACTGAAAGCCAGACATGAGAAACACAGTCAAATGTACTAGGTTCAAAAAGAAAATTAATATATAAGAACCCAGTGAGATCAGCTCCAGGGCTTTTTGGGGGTGGAGTAAATCAAAGTTCATGGCCAATGGGGAAAAGGAAGGTGTCTCCAAGGTCTAGGCACTGGTTGCCTGTGAAGAGATGACAGTAACCCTATAGCATCAAGCTCTTGGCCAGCCTTATACATCACTCTTGCACCTCCATAGCATTCTACTACAACCACCCAGTCACATACTTAAAGCCTGAGCATCTCCTACCCCTCCTGGCTCACTGCAACATCTTCCCTGGCTTTCAGGATTGCAAAGACCAAAACTGTCAACATGCTTGAGAAGGGTCTGACGAATTTGGCCCTGACTTCTTCCCTATCATCTCTAACCACTCAGCTTTCCAGTCACACTGGCCTTTGTTCGGTTCCTGATAGACCACCTCCCGCCCCAGCCTCAGGTGGTTTTTTCATGTTGTTACACCTGAGTTCTGCTCTCTTCCCATTCTTGGTTTCCCATCATGGAAACAACATGCACGTGGTCAGTAACCCCAATTTCTATATCCTTATACCCCTATCCCTATATCCTAAGGGAACATTTCTCTGGTGCTCAAGGTGAGCTGTGGCCTCTTGTTAGATGTCCTTATGGCACCCAGGACCTTTCCTTCATACCCTTTTACCACTAAATTATATTTTAGCAAGACTATTTCATTACTATCTGCTATCCCAATTTGACTGTAAACTATCTGAAGGAAGGAATTATCTCCGATGGTCACCATCATTCCACACCTGCTTGGCACATAGTAAGTGCTCAAGAAGTATTTGCTGCTGGATGCACTATAAATGTCTTATGAAACCCCAAGAAAATGTAGAATTAAAGCAGTGATTCCCAACTGTCCTCAACAGAGGACATATGGCAAGGTCTGCAGATAATTCTGTGTTATCACAATAAGGAGAGGGTGGCTACTGGCATCCAGAGGGTACAAGCTGGTAGGATGCTGGTAAACATCATACAAGGCACAAGACAGCCTCCCAAGCAAAGACTTATCTAGTCTAAAAGATTGATAGTGATGAGGTGGCACCTAGATTACAGGAATTAGAGCAATTACTTTGAGAAGGGTAGGCCAAGTATATAAAAAGAAATGACTCCCAAGGAGCATGGTTCACAGCAGAGACACAACACAGAGTTCCTCTGCTGCCACTGAGATGGTCCCCAGATAACCAGATAAGCCCCAGGGAGATCAGCTGTGGGTATCTGGTGCTAAGAATTGGGCTCCCCTCTGCTAGGGCTGGGATGGCTCCTGTCCCCACAATATGAATCTGGCTGCATTCTGAGCTCCTGATCCACAAAACAGAATGAAGAAACCTTCACCTTTCAGTGGTAGAGCCATGTGACCTGATTTCTCCAAGAAGTATTCACGTGTGGCAAGGCAATCAGTCACCCTGACAGCCAGAATCCCTGCTTGCTCCCAAGGACTAATGTTCTTCACTTTTCTACCACCCTGACTTGGATCTCACTCTTTACGGAAGCATTTATTCTGCCAACAAAATCAAGACCCTGCAAGATTGATCTTTACAGGTCAATAGAGGGCCACCTCTCTAGAGGTTTACATAATTTTCTCTGCTTGGCTACTAAGACCACAGCCTCCCAAGTATTCAAACAGCCTCACCTTTCCATGCATGGCTCTGGGGGAATCATCTGTAACATGGTGTACAAGACAGGCCTATCATACCCTACCGTGGATCGAGAGACCAAGCACAACTCCCACAGTTTTGCAAGCTACAAGAACCTAAACAGATATTTAAACGCCTCTTAATATCAACAGCTGCTGGAAAGTATGTGTGATTTTTACTTCAACAAGCCTTAAACCAAATCCTCTCATTCCACGTAAACAGTTTTCTCTAGTCCACCCCTGAGTATATGTAGTTAAGAACCAAGTATACTTTGCCACTAATTATGTATTACAAATAAATAGTTTACACAGCATATGTAAACTGTGAAAGGGGGAAGCAGCCATTCTGAGCATCCACAGCAGATGTTTAGGGACAGCTGTACAGGGAAGCTGACAAGAATGTAGATGAAATTTATTTTAAAGTCCCACAAGGGTGAAAGAAGGTTTGTTTAACCTTTACCAAACCATTCCACCTAAGGGGTTCAGATCTGCATTTTCCTTCAAGAACAGATTTCTATTGCTGTGTTTAACATGCTTCTCCCACATCCTTTTTTTTAACTAAAGAAAGAGGCCCTAGTGGTTTGACCATTACGAGCAAATGTCATTTCACCATTTCTAATGTCAGCACAGAAGTTTGCTTTTCAGTGTCCATGTGCTATTAGTAAATGCTAACAGACAAAAATAAACATTATTCACAAAGAATTTAGCAACAGAAAAGTCTGTATACCAAGCACTTTGAGTTCTGAGCTTGAAGAATCCACTAGGCTACACTACTGTTTTCAAGAAGTTCTATCTTCCACATCAAAAAGAAAACTCTGGTGGACATATGGGTGGCTCACTCTGACCTGCCTTCAGGTCAGATCATGATTCCAGGGTCCTGGGATCCAGCCCCAAGTTTGCAAGACAGGCTTTCTGTTCAGGAGGGAGTCTGCTTCTCCCTCTCCCTCTGCCCTTCCCCTTGTTCATAGTGTCTCTCTCCCCTTTGCTTTCTCTTGCTTAAATAAATAAATAAATAAATAAATAAATAAATAAATAAATAAATTAGAAAGATGCTAGTTCTTGGCCTGACAAGAGTAGCAATACCATCCTTCCATTTCTTCTGTGTTTTTAGGCGAAAGAACAGATGATATATTAGATAAAATATCCCTAACCAGAATTTTAGGCATTGACCTACCCTTTGCCTCCTATGTAATTTGCAAGGTCAAATATAGTCATTCAATAAATACTTGTTGAATTGGGAAATAGAAATAATAGGCAATGCAGAATGAGTGCTCACCCCATTGCCAGATCTTGTGCATTGCTATTATCTCAGCTTACTTGAAGGTCAGTGTTTCCAGAGTTAGGGATATTAAGACCAAGGAATTTCAGAAGTAGTTCAGCAGCCTTGCCATGAAGGGTGGAACTATGGTGCTCAGAACTCAGGATGCATCCCACGGGCTGTTAGTAGGGCCAGGATGAGAACACAAGCTCCATATCAAAAGCAACAGTTGTAATACTATTATATTTTAAAATAAGTTTCTGGAAGTATACAGAGAATGCTTATTTACCATACTCTCATAGACTCATAGATGAAAGCCATAGAGTGTATGACCCTACCTCTCCCAATTAAGAGTTTACTTGGATTTAACACATCACTAGGAAGCAGTCAGAAAATGTTATTTAGTAGTTTAAGATTATTTGGCTTTTCAACCAAATAGATACCGGTTATTTTATTTTATTTTATTAAAGATTTATTTATTTGAGAGAAAGGGGAAAAAAATTGTGAGCAGGGGAGGGGCAGTGGGAGAGGGACAGAGAGAATCACAAGCAGATTCCCCGCTGAGTGCAGAGCCAGATGCAGGGCTTGATTCTAGAACCCTGAGATCATGACCTGAGCTAAAACCAAGGGTCAGATGCCCAACCAACTGAGCCACCCAGGCACCCCTGGTTATTTGGATTTATAAAAAATGGCCAAAAGAAATCAGCTCTGGTCTAGATCATCATAATCCCTCCACTAAGTAAAGTCAGGCAAATGAATAAATTATTTACATAGTTCTGCCCTTCACAGTTCAGGTACAGATTTTATAGAATATAAATAATTCAACACATATCAGTCCTCTTTTGAAACTTATGTCTATTCGTTTTGGAGATTTTGGAATGACCTTCTTGCTCTAGCTACTTTTTCCTTCTTCATTGATTCAACTTAATTTCAGTTCTAAATAATTTTTTCTCTACCACCTAGTCACAATTCATGTGGCACAGCGTGTCCACTGGATTCTGCACTAGGATCACCTGAAATCTATTAGCCTACAGTTGGAAAACGATGTGAACATACTTAATATACTACTGAACTGTACACTTAAAACTGGATAAAATGGTAAATTCTGCTTTACAGGTTATTTATCACATTTTTTAAAAATTAGCCTTCTTCAAAGTCAGGACTTTTGTGTTTTTTTCACTCCAGATTTATATGCTGGCATACAATGCAGAATATCTGAGATTTTCAGCGAAAGTACAATTTTTTTTGGAAAGGGAGAGGGGTGGTTATCCCAGACTACATAATTGTGAACAATTACCTTACTCGGGCCCCAGGAAATACACAGTAACTCCAATACATCACCTTCTGTCCATCACCAATCAATTTCAAAACTCCCCTGCCTGTCAAGCAAACCATAATCATCTACTTAAACCTAAATAAAAACTTCAAGGAGTGAAACCTTCCATTTCAAGTCATTTGTGAATTTTTCATATATTCAGTGTCTGAGGGGGGAGGAAGACATTCGGGGACTTTTTGCCTTTTTTTTTTTTTTAAACAAAACTAGGATGTAAGATCACCGGAAGATGGATCCAGTACATAGGGTGGGAGGAAATGGGCTAAGGACAACTCTCAGAGACATTCAAAGTAAGCCAATGACAGAGATGGCTTTGTGTCTAATGCTCCCGCTGTGGCATCATCAGAATTTTACTGTAGTAAGTGCTTCTCCTTTCTAATATATGCAGAGTTCATCAAGATCCTGGCACACAGTCCCTTCAGGATAAGAATTTCCACAGGTCTAATCAATAGTGAACATACAGGGCAGTCCCTCCAGCCTGACATCCCCTCACATAAGCCTAATTTAATTGTGACCAATTCTTATCTGAGTCAGCTCTTCACTGACAGAAGAGCCGTTGCTCTGAACAGGTTTCACAAATGCTCGCCTGGGGCGGTTTCAAAGTCTTTCCATAATGGAAGCTGCTATCTTTTCTCCTCAAGGTGGTGTTTTCATATTCTACCAGGGAAAGAATTATAAGCTTGAGATGAATGGCATTATTTGAACATAGGCTGTGCCCTCCTAACTCACAGAAAGAATCATGCCTTTGTCAAACAGCACTTTCTGGAATCCCTCTATGGATGACTGAAATTAAAAAAAAAAATGAAGAGAGAAAGAAAATCATTGGCAACAGTCATTGGCAAATCAGGGTCTCTCATGTGGGGGTGTAAAGTGAATCCTACTAAAAGTGGGCTGACAAAGTCAATATGGCATCAGTGAGACAGTTCTCACAATCTACCAAATATAATGGCGTTACTTCCTTTAAGTTGTGATTCTCCTGTCAGCAGGATGTCACCCTAGACGAGAAGAAAAAGCAATACGTAAATCCTGGAATACTAGTCCACTACTTTGCTTAGAACTCAACTTTCAACCTTATGATCTCTTACCAATTGTCATCTACTTAACTGAGATGAAAATTAAAAAGTTTTTCTCCCTTTTCACTGTTTTTGAGGGAAAAGGCCTTTGGGAAAAGCATTAATGCTTTGTAGCTCAAACATAAGAAATACACCTAGGGAGCACTCCGACATCCTGTCCTGTCTTCAAAAAATGTCTTGCTGCCTCAATGGAGAAAAAAATACCATTACATTCAGACATATATTTATGAGGTAGAAGTGGGGACGGTGATAATCTGAACACAATTAAAGTTGTAAAGAAACTTTCATGGCTTTCATTTTTGATACTTTATGGTGAGAATCTGGAGGATTCGGATTATGTTCTAGGACTTGTGACTTTAAACTCCCCACCAGAGAAGAGGATTTAGAGAGAAAACACAGCCATATAAAGGGGAGGAGGAGAGGTGCAGAGTGACAGTCTAACACTGAGCACTCACTACACCTTCTCCTGGTCACAGGCCAAAGTGCCAGTTACTTGATGGCTTAACTCTTTAAACAGAATTTCAATGATTCAGGTAAGTCGACTGTTACGGTTAATAGAAAGTTAACACTGCTTATGTGATTTAATGAGAATCTAAAACACAGAGAAATCACTGTTACAGTAAGTACTTGTGACTTGAAAAAGAATGCAGCTCAAATCACTGGTGCCAAAGTCCAAAAACCCCTGACATGTTTCCATGTTGAATGATTTTCTATCAGCTATCTGACCTCTACAGACCTCCCAGCTATTTATAATTTAAGTATCTGGCCTTCAATTCTGTTTATTTTCAGCTTGGTTTCCAGTTATTATACCATAAAAATATTATTCTTGAGTTTGGGGCATGACCTAGGAACCATTAATTAAAAAAACCAACAAAATTCCCATTTTTTAACAATGAAATAATTTAAGCCTCACTGTTACTAAGTACAACGGTGCAGCAACTCAAATCACTTCAACAACATTTGTAAAACACCTAGCAGGGACAAACTTCAAGGAAAAAAAGGAACAGAACATGGCACATGCTACAGAGTGAGGATAGAATACGTTAGTGGAATGGGGTGCTAATAGAGGGTGCTAATTGCCATGTGGGTATAGGAAACCAGAGAAACATCATGGAAGAGAAAGTGTTTAATAATATCTTACTAGGTGCCTGGTAAATACCAGGCATTGTGATCATAAATGCCTTACAAATATTATTTTATTTAATTCTTACAATAAATTCATGAAGCATCACTCTGTCCATTTTGCAGATGAGGAAACTGAGGCTTCAAGAGTTCGGGGTTCTTGCTCATGTTCTCGCTCACATACGACAGCTGTAATCTTTGCCTGACTTCACTGCCCAGGCTCTCACCCATCACGATATTATATATTCATTTGAGTGGGTCACAGTAGGCAGAAAGAATTCTAATGACTGATTGGAATCTTTTTCAGTCCCAATTCCAGAGGGAAGAAAGAAAGAAAAAACAGAGATGTGGGAAAGTATGAGCCAATGCCTCAGTGACCCAGGTTAGCCAGACTTGGGAGGAAAGCAAGGATACAACGAGGAAAGAAGCACAGAAAGCTTCAAAGGTAGATCTCTGGACCTTAAATACCAGCCTGAAGACCATGAACTTTAACTCTGAGGTAGTTCTGGAATCTACTCTGCTCTGTTTTGTTGACCATGGAAACCTTATGATGGATGAGCCACTTCAGAAAAATTACAGCTTTGTAGCTAACGTTTATGGGATAAAATTGAAGGAATGGATAGATAAGAAGGAAGGAGGTCTGATAAGGCACAGCAAACTAGGAAAAGACCATCTAAAGAAAACATAATGGCCTTTAGTTAATTCCT
The DNA here is from genome assembly GCF_905146905.1 of Nyctereutes procyonoides. Taxonomy (NCBI): domain Eukaryota; kingdom Metazoa; phylum Chordata; class Mammalia; order Carnivora; family Canidae; genus Nyctereutes; species Nyctereutes procyonoides. The sequence goes on along the minus strand of NW_026575041.1, from coordinate 19,072,997 downwards.
TCCCCCCTTTAGTATTTTCTATATACATTATTTTTTAATGTATTATTTTTCCATTTATCAATTCCCCTTATTATATTTCAATACTATCTTTATTCAGCAAATTTAAAAAAAGATTGAGTCTGAAAAACTCAATCTTCTATCTAAAGGACAGAAAACTCCATTTTTTTTTTAAACTCCATTTTTTAAAAAAGCACAGTTAAAATTCAGTTTTTCATTCACTTGGTTTTCATTGTACTATGAATTTTACAAAGCCCCAAAAAAGAAAGTTCATATCTCACTACTGGATATCTCAGCCCATGGTCAAGGCAAGGAAATAAGGATGTAGTTTCTAAGGCCACTTTGGCTTAAAAGGCCATCAGCTGCTTCTAAAGCCCTATGACAGAGACTTTAATAAGGAGGGGTTTACTGCTAAAATAACACTCTGCACCTGCCCTCGGAGGGGGAGCAATGTCCACTGCTTTTTTTTTTTTTTTTTTACCATTTTCTGTATTTCATAGGCCTCTGCCACAAGCTTTTATTTTGTTAAACAAACTATGATATATGACCTGCCTGAAAAGAAAATATTTATTCAGATCAGAGAAGGACTTTTAATATCTTAGAGAGGATTCAATGGAACCCTCATTTAGAAAAAAAGGGAAGAAAGAAAACATACCTTATGTGCACTGCATTTCATTTTTCATTCAACCATAGATAATGCTTAACTGTGCAACAGGAGTGCTAAATAATGTTAAATTACTCATGATCTGCAATATCTAGAGATAGGCTGAAAATTTATCTCAAATAGCACTCCTAAGTATACATTTTATTTGACATGATAAAGTATTTGATTACAGGTTTTTATTTTCTTAATATCTATTTACACAACTGTGTATAGAGTTCAGTAACAACATGTGAAAAGCTGTAAATGTAGTTGTAGATGTTTTACACACACACACACACACACACACACACACACACACACACTGTATTCCTAGCAGTCCCACTAACAAGAAATCCCTTCCTTTACTACATTACCATAATTTGCAAACTAAAGTCAATGGAAACTCATTAAAATACTTCACATTATTCAATATTTGCTGTTTATCAGATATTTAAAGTCTTCCTTCCAAAAGTGCTAACGTTTTTAATAATAAAACAATTACACATTTGGAGGCATAACAGCAACATTCAAATGAATATGACTCAAATAAATAACAATGAAGCAATAAAATATTCCATTTATTTGCATATTTTTGTCTATTATCTAATGTCATGTCCTTACACTTTGCCATAAACCCCAGAAAGCAGTGGTGCTAAAGAAACTGGGTTTGGAAAATAACTGTGAGTTGTACCCCTGCTTGCCTTGCAACCCTGGACAATATGTTTCAACTCTCATTTGTTTATTTTTGCTTTTATTGTCTTTGTTTTTAGAGCCAGGCCCAAAACCAATCACCAAGACCAATGTCAAGCTTATTGCCTATGTTTTCTACATCAAACTATAAAGCTTCTGCACAGCAAAGAAAACCATCAACAAAATTAAAAGGCAACCTACAGAATGAAAGAAAATATTTGCAAATCATATACATGATAAGGGGTTAATAACCAAAATATAAAAGAATTCCTAAAACTCAATAGAAAAATAATCAGATGAGAAAACATCTAGCCTAATAAACATTTTTCCAAAGAAGACATACAGCTGCCCAACAAGCACATAAAAAGATGTTCAACATCACTAATCAACAGGAAAATGCAACTCAAAACCACAGTGAAATACCACCTCACACATGTTAGAAGGGCTATCCTCAAAAAGACAAGACATAACAAGGGTTGGCAAGGATGTGAAGAAAAAAGGATCCTTGTGCACTGCTGGTGGTAACAAAAATTGGATGGAAAACAGTAAGGTGGTTCTTCAAAAAATTAAAAATAGAAATACTATCTAATCTGGCAATTCTGAAAATGAAACACTAATTCAAAAAGATATGTTCACTATTTCATTATCTTGATGGCCAATATATGGAAACAATCTAAGTGTCCACTGATGAATGAATAGATAAAGAAGATGTGATACACGCACACCCTATGGAATACCACTCAGCCATAAAAAAGAATGACATCTTGCCATTTGTGACAACATGCATGGACTCTGAGGGAATTATACTAAGTGAAATGAGTCAGACAGGGAAAGTCAGATACCACATATGTGGAATGTAAAGAACAAAACAAATGAACAGATAAACTGAAATGAAACTCATAGGTACAAAGAACAGAATGGCAGTTGCTAAAGCAGAGGAAGGATGGGGATTGGGCAAAACACTGAAGGAGGATTAAGAGATAGAAACTTTCAATCATAAAGTCAGTCACGGGAATATAATATATAGCATGATGAATACAGTAAAAAATACTCTAGTGCATACATTAAAGTTGCCAAGAGAGGAAATCCTAAAAGTTCTCATCACAAGAAAAAAAAAAAAAGAATTGTAATCGTATGGTGTCTGATGGAACTAGATTTGTGATCATTTCACAGTATATACAAATTTCAAATCATTATGTTGTACACATGAAACAAATACAATGTTACATGGCAATCATACCTCAACTTAAAAAAAACTTTTTTTCTACTCTTTGATCTTGTTCCTCTTCACCTACCTCATGGAGCTATTATAAAATCATGTATCTGAAAACACCCTAAAATTCAATGCATAAACTGTCCCACATTGTACCCATAAGGAAGCCAAGGACAAGAGAAATGTCTTGCCCAGAGTCAAAAGCCAGAGGGCAACAGAGCCAAGATAGCTGGGCTGATTCCCCCACAGGCACACTCACAATTGTCAGGGCATCAATAAAGCAGAGAAGGAGAGTGCAGCTCCTTTGAATTCACACTAAATTCTGCAATCATACAATCTAGAAATACTTATTTTAACTTCAAAATACATGGAGTCATGAGATTTGTGAAAAATAGCATCTAATTGCACTTTACAGACAGGAAGTATACCATGATCTTTCCATGCTTAGGGCAACTTGAAGGTCTCAAATGCTCATTAGGAAAATAATTTAGGTCTTCTTTTTCCTTCAGTTCCCTTTCCTCTACACTGTAACTGCTTTGGGGTTTGTCTGTTAGTTCTCTTCTCATGCTGAAAATTTCAACCTTTGCTCCAAAACATTAAAAGTACAAATCTATTTTAATGTGTGACTTTCAAAACATGCCTGATATCTAGCAACTGTGAAAAATATGTTCAAAGGAAGCTGAAGTTTATTAAATACAGGTGAGAACTGCCTATAAAATCACCAAGTTTCTATCTTACCCAGCAGTTGACTAGGGCAGAAGCTGTCAAGGTTCTTACTTGCTGATAGGTAAGGATCATAAAGGCTTGGAAAAAAAACAAAACAAAACAAAAAACTAACAACTAGAAGAGGAAAGGTTTTTGTTTTTCATGGTTTTTGTTGTTGTTGCTATTTATTTGTTTTTTGGGTTTTTTTGTGTTTTCATTTTTTTGGCATTCAACAATAGTCTCCCTTTTGCAACCTGTTCAGAACTCCTTGCATGAAGCTCTCAGGCTGTTACAAAAGAGCAGGATGCTTGTGCAACCATTACCCTCTGTTTACTGTCTCAGACAGAAACAAAGAAAGATAGGTGGTGCCCAGCAACAGAAGCGCAGCTGGAAGAATTCAGTCGGCCCCCAACTTTCAGAGGCTGGAGTTAAAACATGTTAGCAAACAGGCAGTTTTCCACCCTCAGCAACTCTCTGGATCCTCAGGGCTCAGAGGGCTTGAAGTTTTAACTGTCGAGATGGTGTTAGGTACAAATAATTCTTAAGAACATCTGAAAGCAGAAAGTGAAAAGACTAGTACCCATTCAGAAATTGCCTGCAAAGATCCATTTCCCATAGTTCTCCAAGGTCTAGTTTTCAGAAATGCAAGCTCTGGAGCAAATGAGATAGTCACAGGCCTTTGTGGTAGATAGCTGAGAATGCATCAGTCTGGATGAATGCTCTAGCGCCTGTCCCTAAATAACCCTTCATCTCCCCAAATGGGAGATGGAGGGAGACTTTTGACAATCCATCTGGAATTCTAGCATTTTAATTTGAGCTGGTGCCAAAGCAGTACAGAAGTACAGAAGCACTCTGAACAGGGATACTGATACCTCAACTCGACTGTCACAGGTAGATTTGGAGCAGAGTTCAGGGATGATCTGTGACCATCGCCAAACCCCTCTTCAGTGTCTTCTATGCACCCAGCAGGATGCTAGCTGGTCAGTGAGGGGTAAACAAAAGTATACAATGGGAGCTTTGCCCTAGAAACCTTAATTCACCACACCCTCCTTTATAGCACAGAAAACACAATTCAAATTTCCCTTCTAACGTTGTTTCTTGAAAATGGATTTATCATGTCAAACGCTTCAGGGGTCAATGAGTCAAGAGAAATATTTTACTGACATGAGAAGAAACTTGACCTGTATCAAAAAGATGTCCAAAAAAGCTTCACAACGCACTTCTATGTGTCACAACCTCTCCCTCTGCACAGGGATTTCCAGCTTCTTCTCCACAGCAACTCTCCGAGGCTGGCATTATTTCTCATTTTAAGATGGGGAAACTGAGGCTTAGGAGACATTAAGTGAGTTGGGGGTAAATCAATGAGCCCATAGGGCTCTGAGCAAGGTTTGGCATCCCAGGTTCTTGCCTCAGAATGGCCACAATTATTATAGACACCAAAAACATAAAATAAAATAAATTATCTCCACTATGTTTCAAGACAGAAAAGACAAGCATTAATTCATGAAGAAGGCTATGTTCTCTCCAACAGACTTTAGTGCATGTCATAATTGGTTTAGTGAAAATTTAATCTTGGGAAATTTCTCTTAAGAAAATTTGTGATGTACCGCACACCTGTATGTGCAGAATCTGTTCCATTCTGACAAAGGCAAGGTGACACTTACGGTTTTCTCCAGCTCACCAGTGACCTCTGGGATGACTATGTCTATCACATCCTCATATCCTTTTCTGTTCCCTTTCATGGATCTAAAGGTATCATCTCAAGGCAAAAGGGACTCAAAATATATCAGAATATCACAAGTGATCAACTACCTTTTGAAGTCCACCATCCAAAGATCTGGTTTCTGTTTTTTTTTAAGAAAGACTTGCTGAAGCTAATTTCCTGCTGCATGGATTTCTTCCTGACACCATGACTTCTACAAGCAATCCTCTAAGCCATTCATCTATGTATGTTCCCTAAGCCACATGGGCGCTCACACTATTTGTACATATTTTCCATGAATTCTGCTGGCTTCCCATTTTGCATCCCCAACAATGCATCTACTTATTGGTGGAATTCACTTCCACATGAAAGGAAATATAAATTCTGCGATCCAGCCTAACTTCAGGTCTCTGCTGTACTCCACTCAACTTTCTCCTTTGTCTTAAAGTGCTTCCTCTATCAAGCATCTTCTTGGTCATCGGGGCTATTCTTTTGCACTGTTTGGAAAGGAACTGATGCATATGACTGACTTGTTATCTCTCGCTAATCACTAAACCCATGTACAAAAATATGCCTTGATGGATTTAAAATAGGGACAGGAGATAGTGTACAGCTTCATGAGATCTCCATGGGGCAATGGCTTCAGGGGATTCCAGCACTTGGTGGGTGATTTGGATCCCATCTCCACTCTGAATTGTTCTCCAGATCTTGGGCCACTAGGAGTTCACTTTGGTTTCCTGGTGACTTTTGTATCTTATTTTCTTCCCCCAAATAGCCCAGTTTTAGGACTTCAGAGTTAAATTAGAAGTCTCCCTGGAGTCATACATAAATCAGGGATCTAACAAACAAACAAAAATTTAAAAAACAAAAACTCTAAAAATGCTAGAAAAAAATACTTTATGGCATTTCTATCATCTTGGCAGGGAGGAGTCCTCCTTAAAGATGACACAATACTTAGAAGCCATAAAGAAAAAAAGCTAACATATTTGACCACATAAAATTAAAAATTTCTGAGCAACAGAAGATGCTATAAACAAAATTAAGACTAACAACAGACCAGGAAGAACTCTTACTTACCACTAAAAGAAAAACAACTACTTCAGAAAAAAAAACAAAAACAAAAACAAAACACCCAACCCTAAAAAAAAAAGATGTACCAGGAAAACATAAATTTAACTAAGAATCTATTTTTGTTTATAAAATTGGCAAAAATGAAACAGGCTCATATTCCTCAGTGCTGATGAAGGTGAGGGAAACTGGGCACACTCAAACACTGCTAGTAGAAGAATAATTTGAGATGATAGTTTTGGAGGATAATTGCACAGCCCTTATTAAAATTTTAAATGGGACATAGTTTTTGACCCTGAAATTTCATTTCTTTGACTCTCCCAGAAATACTTTCAAAATATTTCCATTTTTTAAAGATTTATTTATTTACTTATTTTTAGAGAGAGAGAGAGAGAAGATGGGCAGCCCAGGTGGCTCAGCGGTTTAGCGCTGCCTTCAGCCCAGGGTGTGATCCTGGAGACCTGGGATCGAGTCCCATGTCAGGCTCCCTGCATGGAGCCTGCTTCTCCCTCTGCCTGTGTCTCTGCCTCTCTCTCTCTCTCTCTAAATAAAAAAAAAAAAAATCTAAAAAAAAAAAGAAAGAAAGAAGATGAGCAGGAGGGGCAGATGGAGGGAGAGAGAACCTCAAGTGTGTGCTGAGCATGGAACCCAACACAGGGCTTGATCTTACAACCCTGAGATCATGACCTGAGTCAAAAACAAGAGTTTGACACAACCGACTGAGCCACTCAGGTGCCCCTCATTATACTTTTTACATTATTCATAATAGTGACCAAGTGAAGACAGCCTGAAAGTTTTTCAGTAAAGAAGAGGTAGCTGACTTTCAGTGAGTCCATCCAGTGAATATCAGGTACCCATTAAGAAGAATAAAAAAACTTTCCTTTTACCAAAAAAAGGAAAGATTTTTTTTAAGATTTTATTTATTTATTCATGAGAGACAAAGAGAAAGGCAGAGACATAGGCAGAAGGAGGAGCAGGCTCCCTGCAGGGAGCCCGATGCAGGACTTGATCTCCGAACCGGATCACGCCCTGAGCCAAAGGCAGACCTTTAATTGCTGAGCCACACAGGTGTCCCAGGGAAAGATTTTTTTTAAGCACCTAGGATTTGTTATTTAAAATACATACACACAGGGGCACCTCAGTGGCTCAGTGGTTGAGCATCTGCCTTTGGCTCAGGTCATGATCCCCGGGTTCTGGGATCAAGTCCTGCATCGGGCTCCCCACAGGGAGCCTGCTTCTCCCTCTGCCTACGGTTTCTGTCTCTCTCTCTCTCTCTGTGTGTGTCTCTCATGAATAAGTAAATAAAATTTTTAAAAAATATGTACATGCATACATCTTCATGGTAGAAAAAAAAAGAGATCTGGAAAATTATGTACTCAAAAGTAAGCCAAAAGAGGGGTTTGAATGAGGTAAGAGAGAGATTTTACGTTTTATTTTCTATTTTCTGTTCTTTGAAGAATAAAGAATTCTTTGAAAAACTATTTGAAGAATAAAGAATTGTCATTTATTACCTGGTGATTTAAACAATCTTCTAAAGCATGAAAACAGGTGCTGGTTCTGTGCTACCCTACTGAACTGTCCTTTGTCATGTTAAGTGCTGTCACCAGGTGGACAACTGCCCAGGTCATGGTGTATGATGTCCTCACTTCTCTCTACCATACAGTTCAACACTTGTCTTTACTGAATCCACTTTTAAAAGATGGGTAAAGCCAAAAAGGCAGATGGTCACAGATGTTTTACAGCTACAAAGCTGGGCCTACACATAGTTGAGCTAAGTTACTAAGTCAGTAGTCCTGTTCTAAATTCAGCATGTCTGTGAAATACATCGTGGTCCTGTGGCCAGTACACTTGACTCAACAGGGAAAAAGAAGATGAGGAGTAGGAAGTGTGTTTGTGAACAGGTGGCTCTCACAGAAACTACAGCCCTAGATGGGAAGACTCGGTGCAAGTTCTTGATTTTTCACTTAGTAGCCAGATGACTTTGAATAATTTCTGCTCAACTTCTCTGAGTCTCAACAGTTAAAATGAAATACATAAAATCCCATATAAGGATTATGATAAATGTGATGAAGAATGTGAATGCCTTTGCAGTAGACAAAGCATTACTCTTTTTTTGTGTGTAATTCAAGGATAATTAACATAACAGTAATATTAGCCTCAGGTGTATTATATAGTGATTCAGCATTTCTATTTACTCAGTGCTTATCAGGATAAATGTACTCTTAATTCCCATCACCTATTTCACCTATTTCACCATCCCCCACCCACCTCTCTTCTGGTAACCACCAATTTGTTCTCTGTAATTAAGAGTCTTGTTTTTTTTTTTTGGGGGGGGGGGGTGTCTCTTTTTCCTTTGTTTTGTTTCTTAAATTCCACATCTTAGTGAAATCAGTTGGTATTTGTCTTTCTTCGGCTGATTTGTATCACTTAGCATAATACTATAGGATGTTATTCTTATCTTTTCCACATATCCCAACTGGAGATCCTTTTCAGAGAGACATGATGCTCTTTAAAAAGGCAAATACCCCTGCTGAAGTTCAGCACCAACTGACAACCTAATGTCCATCACTTTAATCAACTAGCTGAGTTTGGTTTTGTGTCCAGAGAGTGGAGAAGCTGCTGGGAGGGGGGAGTGGCATTTTGCAGCAGGAGGGCATGCCTGAGTGGGTTAGAGGAGTTCAAAGCACTTAATCTCTGGGCAGAACTGAGAAGAAAGGGAGAGGGAACAATGCACCTAAATCCGAGATGGAGAGACAGAAAGAACAACTAGAGGTCATGGGACACTGAAATCATGAAAAGACTGAAAATCACAGCCTTCCTGGTACCGCCCTGTCCTCCTGTGGGAAAGAAGAAAAGAAAGGTAGAGACAGGGACCCATAGAAGCTCTCATCTCTTCTCTCCCCATTTTTACTATCTGTTAGGGGCCAGCACAATAACCCAAGAATTCCCAGATTATCCTGAAACTGCATGACCCGCAGTGAAAGCAACACCCCGATTTTAGGAGTCAAAGAGACCAAACAGACCCACTGTGGGGTTTTTTTGGTGAAAACATTCCAATTAGGTTTTAAGGACTAAGACTTCCTCGAAGTCACTGCTAAATAGCTAGTAAAGTAGCTGGCAAAGCTGGTGACTAGGACGCACTGCTCTGGGCTAAGAGCACCACTGTTGTCTCCCTATCCTGAGCATGTGGGAGTTTGTGACAGCTGAGAATCACTCAAGGGCTGTGTGCTGTGCAACGGCAGAGACATGTCTAACCCACCTTCTGATTATCTTGGGAAAAGCCATTTGTCATTTTCTGACAAAGAATTTTCTTAAATTGCCGAATAATTTCCTTTTACTAGGAAAAAAAAATATTTTGCAGGCTGCCATACACTATATTGCTTGGTTTCTGACTTTTCTGAAACATTCTTCCCCAAAAGAAGAATCCATCAGGGTCTGACTACTCCAAGAAATTTCACATTGTCCTGGTCTTGCAAACACAATGTGACCTACTTCTGTCCATTCCCTGCTTCCCTCTGCTTGAACTATAAAGAAACTTGAATGCTCTTATTCTGTGGTTTTGACTCCTGGCTCTGCAAGTAGAAAAAATACTAACAAAAGGAAATCTTCCATTCAGTCTAGGTGTCTTTTAATAGGAAGCCTACAGAAGTCTTATTTTTTTTCCTTTTTATGCAGAAAATAAAAAGTCAGTAGCAAGCTGCATGATAAGCAAAAGCAACTCCGTATCTTTTCATAAATATTATTGGAAAGCTATCTGCACTGCACAAGGGATATCTAAAATTTTGGTTATGCCTATTTCACCTTGAACAATGACTGAGCAAAGGAAAGTGAACTTCAGGTTTGCTTTTCAAATGCAGTATCAGGATAAGAAAGCAGCTACTTTGTACTGGGCTAGTCCATGCTGATTCTAAGAAAGCTTTGGTCCACAAAAATATTACAGAATTATTCAACTTTGACTCATGAATCCAGGTATTAATTGAGTCAATATAGGTGGCTATTTCTAAGTGAGTCTTGGGAGTAAATAAGCCAATAGGAAATAAGGTCCCGGTTTCTAATGAAGTAAGGGTAGGGGTAGAAGGTGGGGCTGGATAGGGCAGAAATTGAGTGTGGAAAAGGGGAGAGAGTAGGGATGGGGATGGGTGGACTCTCACCTTGATGACTACAGACTATGCAAGGAGAACATACCAGGGCCTGTGCCTGGTCTTGAAAGTTTGGGTCAAGAAAAACAGGCTTCATGCTTATTTGTTTAGATGCCTTTGGTGAGCACCCAGCCATCATCAAACATGGTCCAACATCACATCTATTATATCCACCACCAACTATAACCTTCCTGATAGATGTGATGGAGGGAAGAGAAACCATCCTGAGGCCAAGGATGGAGACTGGGGCAGAACAACTCGCTGGTTCCAACATTTACTTCTTTGCCCATCATACCAAATAAATAATACAGACATTAAGCATGTTCAATTCACATGAAGGAGGACTGGAAGGACTGGGATCAGCCATTTCCCCTGGCATTTACTTCCTCTAATTTGGAAGGCAGTTTGCATAAAACCTAACCTGGTGTCTATAATATTGTGGTTATTTTTTGCCTACCCAGTATTCATTATCCTGCCTAAATAATTGATAGACTATGCCCAACCCCAGGGAATGATAACTGTTGTCCTCCTTTGCAGCAAGGATGTGATTTGGTTTAGGTCAATGAAACTAGCAGAAATATGGATGAAGGAGGAAAGGGTATGACATTTTCTGTTTTTCAGATATTAAGCAGCAGAAAGCATGGGTCTTCCCTCTGCTCTGCTTTGCTTCTTCCTGCCTTGAAGGAGGATGTGATATCTGGAATACAGCAGCCACTTTGCAACCACGTTGAGGGAAATCTACAACAATCCCAGAAACATTAGCCTTAATATTACTACTGAGGTCCTGAACAAAAGCCAGCAACCTTTCATCTCTCTGGACTATTGTTAAATTAGAATGATAAGCAGATGTTGTAGCTGGGTTTTCTGTTACTTGCTGCCAAATGCATTTCTAAACAATACAAACATTTTCTATCTTCTTACAAAATGAGGCATTAGATAAAATATATTTATATATAAATAAGGAGGAAAAGAACTCTAATAGCCAAAGTGAAAAAGAGAAGTCAAGGAATACCAGAGATTTAAGAATGTGAGTGTTCCAGTAATTTAAACCTTGTTTATGTGACAAGTGCCAATCTCTTTCTCCTGTTTTCAATCATAGCCAGCAAAGTAAGATAATTTCTTGAGAGCAGAGGCATTAATTAAGAAGTTTAGGGACTCCTGGGTGGCTCAGTGGTTGAGTGTCTGCCTTTGGCTTAGGTCGTGACCCAGGGTCAAGTCCTGCATCGGGCTCCCTACAGGGAGCCTGTTTCTCCCTCTGCATCTCTCACAGTGTCTCTCATGAATAAAAAATTAAAAAAAATCTTTAAAAACAAAGAAATTTAGTTCATGTTCATATCCAAATCATTTATCACAAAGGCTATCAATAAAAGACCTCTGTTTTCCAGGAAGATAAAAAATACATACATTTTATGTTAGTGCAGTTAACTCCAAGAAATAATTATAGTATCATTTATAAAGTACTTACTATGTACCTGACAAGGGTGTTTTAAATCATGCCTCATTCCACTCAAGCTAGCCTTATGGGGTAGGTTTAATTAGTCAGTTTTCTCAAATGGGCAGATGGGGAAACTGAGGCATAGAAGCTAAATTACTTGTCCTACATCACATAGTTAATTATGATGGACCCTGTGTGACCCCTGTGCTCAGTGATCACATAATATTATGTTGCCTATTCAATAAGTTCTGTTCTGTTTTAAACTATTTTGCCAGGGGACCTGGATGGCTCAGTCAGGTTAAGCAGCTGGCTCTTGATTTTGGCTTAGGTCATGATCTCAGGGTCCTAGGATAGAGCCCCAAGTCTGGCTCTGCGCTGAGTGTGTGTGTGTGTGGGGGGGGGGGTGTCTGCTGGAGCATTCTCTCTCCCCCTCTCTTTCTACCCTTCTGCCCACTCACTCTCATGCTCTCTCTCTCTCTCTCTCCCTTCTGAAATAAAAATAAACTTTTAAAAATGTTTAAATAAATAAATAAACTATTTTGCCAACAATGGATATAGCTTGGGAGCCAGACCTTAAGTTACAACAGCTTAGGCATGCACAAGAGAAACATACACATGCCCAAAATGAAGAAGGACCCTTAATCTTTGTCCCTCAAGTTGCTGCAGACATGCCATAGTTCTGCCTTCCAAAAGCACCATTTTAGCCACATGTCAAATGAGAGCTAAGATAAGGAGTTACCTGGCAGAATGAGAAAAATGTCTTCCTTCAATTAAAGCACAAGTAAAAAAGAGAAAGAAAAAAAGGAAGAAGAAGAAAAGGAATCCTATCCATTCAGTACACCTAGGGAGTCATTGATAATAGGTAGCCCAGGCTTCTAACTTAATAGCAGCCATCAACCTGAGAGCCTTCCACCTTTTCTCAGCAAAAATTTCTTTCATGCAGCTTTAGCCACAGGAAGCAGAATATTTTCACTGTTTGTGCTACTAGAAGCCAGAGAAGTGTCTTCAGGTCCCTACAACTGTTTGGAGCTGTCAAGGCTGGCAGACAAATCAAAAAGGATCAAGTCAAGCCTGTCATAACTGCACCTTAATGACTTCACAAGGTGTAGGACTCTCACCTGCCCCAAATGTCAAACAACAATCCCCAGAGAATGTTCAGATTCCAGAGATACTTCCCCAGAGCCTTGACATAATTTATCTAACATGCTTGAAATGGGCTTTAAATGTTATCATTAAAGGTCTTGGTTCCTAAAATATCTCTGCGAGAATCATGTTCAAATTCCTGGTGGCAGTCTTCAGGTACAGCCTCCATCTAACCTACTGGAGATCCAGCCTGCAGGACTGTCGGAGATAATTGGTCTTTCTTTCAGAGGATCTTTAGATCCATTATAATCATCACGCCATGGGTTAGAGGCCACCGTTCATGTACTGTTATGGCACTTTGTTATGTGACATTCACGTGGTTTCCTTGGGCCTGACAACATGGCCTACATTTAGCCTGAGTTGGCGCTTCAGCAATTAAGATTTCTAATGACTGTACAAAAATTTTCACAGCCTTTTCACAGTCCTATAATCTCAGAGGTCCAGTCGCTTGAACAAAAATGGTAATCTGGTTTTCGGTATCTTAGATGAAAGTGAGCAGAAACTCAACTGTGGGTTTACTAAAAAGTTTCCCACACAGAACACTCAAAATGAAAAGAAGGTTGTATTTAGATTTAGTCTGATGCTAATGCCTGTGACCAGGGTCACCCCTGGAGCTTATTATCACGATTCCATATATAGCCACAGCCCCATGCCATGGTGGCTGTCCACACAGAACCCTGAAGTCTGCAGAGAACACACACCGTCCCACAGCCACCTTCTCAAATGTGGCATCAGGTGTTTCAGGTGTTTAAGAAGACAAAGTTAAACCTCTGTGGAGGGCTTGCCCACTTTTTTTTTTTTCAGGAAAATTATCTGCTTTCCAGGACTAGTATTTTTCATATTATATCTGTCTATTTTTATCACTTTAATTATGCCACTGTAACCTCTGCAGCATAATGCATTTATGATCTAGAAGCCAGTCCCAAAAACAATCAAAAAAAATTTTAAAATAAGATCATTCCATTCTCTTCTCTCTTTGAAGACACATCTATTTAAAGACAACACTAGCAAATACTCCTTTTAAAAAAATTTCCTATCTCTGGTGATTTGGGTTTCATACATGAAACCTTTAAGTATTATTGCCTAGCAAAGTGAGAGAACAAAACAAAATGTACTACATGTTTCATTCAACCTCTCTGGCAATGTCTATTATAAAAAAGAAAGAAAAAAGGTCTAAGGATAATACAATGAAATAAGTACCACTTTAAAAAATAATAAACAGGGGCACCTAGGTAGCTTAGTGATTGAGAGTCTTCAGCTCAGGTCGTGGTCCCGGGGTCCTGGTGTCGATTTCCACATTCATCTCCCCAGGAGGAGCCTGCTTCTGCCTCTGTATATGTCTCTGCCTCTCTCTGTGTGTCTCTCATGAATAAATAAATAAAATCTTTAAAAAATAATGATAATAATAATAATAAATAACACATCAATGTGGGTTCAGAAAACAGGCTTAACCTTTAGTGCTATCCCACAACCCAAATATACAACTCAAAGTCCAGTCCCAAACTGATAAACCTGCAAAGGCTCATTTTTTCTTTCAGCCTTTAGTAGGAGAATGTGTGGGCCAGCATTTTCTAAACTGTTAGTTCCATAAATGTCAACATGTATTTCTTGGATAAGAGGAGTTCTGGCATTAAATAAACTGGGGAGGGATGCATCCCATACTTCAAAAGTGCCTCAGACCTCTGCTGGGAGAGACTAATTCCCGCCTGCCTTGAAGTAGTCTCCTAAATGTGTTTTAAATAAAAATCCCCAATTCCCACCTCCCTCAATTGTGATTCAATGAATGAGTGGAGGTCCGGATACTGTGATTATGATGCCAGATTTGGAGACCACTGCTAAAACCCATGTTGGAGATTCACAAGGCAGATCAGAGAATGAAAGATTATGGGGGATCCCTGGGTGGCTCAGAGGTTTAGCGCCTGCCTTTGGCCCAGGGCGTGATCCTGGAGTCCGGGGATGGAGTCCCACATCAGGCTCCCAGCATGGAGCCTGCTTCTCCTTCCTCCTGTGTCTCTGCCTTTCTCTCTCTCTCTATCATAAATAAATAAATCTTTTTTTAAAAAAAAAATTAAAGATTATGGAAAGTCACACATTAAAAATCCTGCTTCCTTCCTTTGGCCCGGATATTTGCCAAACTCACTTGACATGGAAACTCCCCCTCTCCTGCCACTTTGTTCCCCTTCCCCACAACTGTCAACATTCTCCCATGGAAGAAAGTTCAGAAAATACTAATATAAGTAAATCCAGTGTTTTCATGACCCTTGTATCCTCAAAATCTCATATATAAATATATATATATATGTATTTTATATATATATATATGTATATATATTTAACTAGAAATGGTGACACTAGCAAACACATTTAGAGTAGAAATTTACTGCAAAAGGACTCTCTGGATATATACTGGGTGGTTCATATTCAGAGCTCAGTTTCCCTATCCCCTATCTCATATACCTGCAGTACTATGCCAAAAAAAAAAAAAAAAAAAAAAAAGACTTTCAGAAGAAAATTTTCACAATACCTCCAAATTCTCATTTTATAAGCCCTTAAGGGTAGGGATCATTTCTTATTTATTTTTGTATCAGCAACACTTTGCACAGGGTATGAAATAAATCAATGTTTGTTGCTGCAGCTGTTAAAATGAAGATTCACACTATTACACTTACTGAACACAAGAAGGGATTAAAGCAGTTTCCAAAGACTTTTTTAAACAGCATGAGTTAAAGCACAAATGGTTCATCATTGCTTAAAATTTCAGTCAGCAAAAAAAAAAAAAAAAAAAATGTTTAAGGTCTACAACTTTGTACTTTTCCCATCATTTCATGTCACCTGTTGAACATGCATCGTTCACCACTTGCCATGTTGACCCATTCCAAATTATTACCCAATTATACCCTATCAAGGAAGGTGGAAGGAAAACTAACATATACCCCAGGGAAGGTTTTTTTGATAGTCTATTCCTTATTTGTGAAATACACCGATTACATGGGGGCAAGATCCTGTTTTCCTTGTTCTTTTTTTTTTTAATTTTATAAATTAATTTTTATTGGTGTTCAATTTACCAACATACAGAATAACACCCAGTGCTCATCCCGTCAAGTGTCCCCCTTAGTGCCCATCACTGTTTTCCTTGTTCTATACTTTTCCTAGAGGTGTCCAGTAATCATTCAGAGTACATCCTGTTTTAGACAATGTGTATGTGTATATATAAGCAATTGACCAAAGTTCTCCCACTAGAACAAACGTCCCAAGAGAGGAAGAGGTTCATTTTGTTGACTGATAATGCAGCAGCTCCAATTGTAAGAGAGTGCTGGCATAGAGCTCTACAAATCACAGGGATCATTTGTAGTAGATGAGTGAATTAAGGAATGACATGATCCCATGCACTTGCTGGGAATGAGGTTGCATTTACTTCCTTGGCCTGTTTTCACCATACTCCTCTTCTCCTGTCTAATCAAGATTTGAAACCACCAGATCCCCTCAACATTGTCCCCAAACATTGAGCCTCCACTGAGACTTCCCAGAGCTTGTATTCATTCAGGAAAGACCTGTGCATTTGGTCACTGGTGTTGAATACCTCTATGAAAAATAATAGTTCTACTTTATGGATCTCTCAACTTCAAGAAAGTACAATGTCTTCGTTCTCTGAGCAAAGGAATTTATCTCCATAAGCTGAACCTTTTTCTCAAGAAGCTTGTCTATCAGGAGTCTGAGGAGCAAAGGGGAAATGGGTAATTACGGCTAAAATAAACAACTTGAAAAAAAAAGAGGACTCTTCTCTTAGAATTATATACATTCTAAAATACAAATCTCACAGGATTAAAACTCTTTCCATGTCTTCATCTGTTCATATATCCCTTAGTTTACAAATACACTATCATTGTTCAAGACAACACTCATAATTTTAGAGCTGCAAAACTGAGAGAATGCTTGTAAATGACCAAGTGAAAGGAAGAGAAAGAGGGGAGTAGGGAAAGGAAGAATGGAGGCACAAAAGGACACGTCAGAATCCCAAGGAAATGCTAACTTTTCTTCTGCAACCTCAGAAAGAAGACTGCTTCCTCTCTTACCAGCAAGTCACTACAGGATGAGACATAAAGGCTGCCATGCTACCCCTCTAGATTTCGGTTTGCCCATTTCTAGAAATCAGTGCCTGAAATGGTGACCCCTCTATACTATAGGATGTTATAAGAGTTGGGCTTTGCAAAGTATTTTCAAGGTAAAGGCAAACAATTGTTATTTAAAAACAAACAAAGAAAACAAAACATTCTAATGATGGCGCATGACTTGGAATAACTCTTTCCCTCCAGTCACTTCAGGCCAACTTTCATCACAGGTTGGAGATTTTGTACTAAATAAATGCAAACAGAAAAGTAAGGACTCTTAGAATCAAGGCACCGTATTTTAAAGCTCAAAGAGGCTGAGGTCACTTAGGGAAAAGGAACCACTCAAGAGAAGTCCATTAAGAATAGTGATTGCACCTAAAGGCCAGTCTCATGACTCTGGCCAGAACTCTTTCTTCCAGCACATCCCATACACAGCATATAATTCTAGAAGTATGAAGACAGGAAAAGATTTGAAAAAGTTGTGATTACTAAAAAAGTATAAGACATCACTAGTTGGACTCGAGCATACATTTACTGACAACCACAAAGAAGCCACTGACACTTGTAATAGACTTCACTCCAAATCAGAAAAGAGAGCTTGATATTCAGCAATACCAGAGAACATAACTTTATTTATTTATTGCTCAACAATTAAACAAAGACTCTCTAGTATCAAAATTCCCTCATCACCAGTCCAACCTCTTTCTGTGGGGTTATTTTAGCCGGCACACCAGGCAACCTTCCTTTCTGATGCTAATACCTTTCCAACAACCAAATCCTTTGGTTTTTAAGCTAAATAACCTAAGGTCACTGAGCTGTAGCAGGGAAAATGAAAGAGCCTACATTTAAAAAATTAAATAAATAACCATGATATTCCTTAAAACAAAAGAATACAACAAAGGAAAGGAAGAGTTAAACTGAATCTGTGTCCCCCGTATGGAGGAAGAAGAGGGAAACATTTTGAACTTGTAAGCTCTTAGTTTTCTTAATCCATCTATCCTTCCTTCCATCCACCCTTTCTTCTTTCCTTCTTTTCTTCCTACCCACCTGCCAACCTTCAGGATCATCAATCCTGATGTCTGAGTTCCTCAACTGCTACCTTCTTGGTAACACAGCTCTATCTTCTTTGCGTCCTAGGATTACGTGGAATGATGACTGGTTAATTCCTTCTTTATTCAAATTAAATCCTGGGTCTCCCTTTTCTCAGAGTGGCTCCAAAGTGAAAAAAAGACTGAAATTGAGAAATCATCGCCTGAGAGCTCCAATAAGGCTACTAAATAGTCTACTCAGCTCAGCACACAGCAGCATATCGGCCCCATTTACTAACCCCTAACCAGATCAATGATCAAAAAGTTGACTGAAATAGAATGATTCCAAAGAGTGATGTAATCACTTCCCCCCTCAACACAAAGAGAACATGGGTACCACGCAATTCTAGATGCAATTAACTTTGTACGCACTTTTTTTTCAGCATAATTTTGTAGAGACATTAGAAAACAGATCAACAATTTGGTTATGTAATTTGCCAACACTAACCAAAGCAGTTAATTGTGAAGTACTCAAGATGTAAACCATCTCCAATTCAACTTGCTAAGCATGGATATCTGGGGCATATTTTTGGCATGACATTAAGAAGGCCATTGTGAAGAGAAAAACAGACATTTAGAAGAGTTTTATTTTTAATCAAAGCAACTAATAAATATGTATTTTGTATATCTTTCTTCAAAAACCAACAGTTCTGTTGCTGCCAACAAGCATGTTATCTTATGATGCAGACTGTCTGAGAAATGAAACCTCACTCTTTTTCAGCTAAATGAGGCCTCTGTACTTACTGAGCTCCAAGTGGAGTGTTTACACTTTCTAAGTAATCTCTTCCTTCTATCCACTTCTATATTCCTAAATCTGCTCTGTTCAAAAGAAAGGCAATCTTTCAGCCCAGCAATGTGTATTCACTTTTTACTCAGAAACCCTTTTTCCACCATCATGGAAACCCCTTAGGAAATCTTTTAATCATTTCATCCTCTTTGCATGGTATATGATAAGGGATTTAAAATAAAGCATTCATTTGAGATCAATATATTATGAAAGATATTATCATAAAGTTCATTTAATACAATTTTAATAATTTTCATTATGTGTGAAGACAAATTTCAGCCTTTTCCATTTAATAAGTAATATATGCTATCTGATTTACTTTAGATTTATAAGAAAAAAGATCTGCCTATAATTTAAATTTAAAAGTAACATTATACATACTACAAAGGTGTAGTAATCCAAACAGTGTGGCACTGGTCAGATAGATCAATAGAACAGAATAGAAAACCCAGAAATTAATCAACAACTATATGACCAATTACTCTTCAACAAAGTAAGAAAGAATATCCAGTGGGAAAAAGTGTCTTCAACAAATGGTACCATACACACAAAGAAATTCAAAATGGATTAAAGACCTAAATGTGAGACAGAAAGCCATTATAATCCTAGAAGAGAACACAGGCAGTAACTGCTTTGAAATCAACCTTAGCAAATTTTTTCTAGGAATGTCTCCTGAGGTAAGAGAAATAAAAGTAAAAATAAACTACTGGGACTACATCAAAACAAAAAAGCTTCTGTACAGTGAAAGAAACAACTAATAACACTAAAAGGCAATCTACTAAATGAGAAGAAATATTTGCAAATGACATATCCAATGAAGGGTTAGTATCCAAAACATAAAGAATTTATACATCTCAATACCCCCCCAAAAAACAATTAATCCTCTTAAAATTGGCAGAAGACATGAACAGACATTCCTCAGAAGAAGAAATACAGATGGCCAGCAGATACATGAAAGATGTTCAACATCACTCATCATCAGGGGAATGCAAATCAAAACCACAATAAGATATCACCTCATCTGTCAAAATGGCTAAAATCAACAACACTTAAAAACAACAGGTGTTGGTGAGGATGTGGAGAAAAACGAACCCTAGGGCATTCTTCTTGGGAATGCAAACTGGTGCAGCCTCTCTGGAAAACACTATGGAGGTTCATCAGGAAGTTAAAAATAGAGCTACCCTACAATCTAGGAATTGCACTACTGGGTGTTTATTCAAAGAACACAAAAATACTAATTAAAAAGGATAAATGCACCCCTATGTTTATTGTACCTTTATATACAATACCCAAGATATGGAAGCAGCCCAAGTGTCTATTGACAGATGAATGGACAAAGAAGATGTCTATTAATATTAAACATATTATATATGTTAATAATTATTAATATCAATAATATTATTAAATATTATATATATAATTCAGCCAAAAAAGAAAGATCTTGCCATTTGCAATGACATGGATGGAGCTAAGAATACAATGTTAAGCTAAATAAGTCAATCAGAGAAAGACAAATAACCATATGACGTTATTCATATGTGGAATTTAAGAAACAAAATAAATGACAAGGGGAAAAAAGAGAGAGAGACAAACCAAGAAACAGTAAATTGATAGCAAATTGATGGTTACCAGTAGGAGGGAGAATGGGTGAAACACATGATGGGGATTAGGAGTGCATTTGTTGTGATGAGCACTGGGTGATATGTGGAATTGTTGAATCACCATATTTATACCCAAAACTAATATAGCAATGTAAAAAAATAATATAAAAAGAAACACAACTAGTACTAAAAATATAATTGTAAGAAATACTCCTGAAATAAACAAAAAAATGAAACTACATAATAAAAGAGCATACCACATGCTTCATATGAGAATATTGACCTAGAAAAGCCTATTTCAATACCTATTTTGACAAAATTACGGGTCTTTACAGAACAAAAAAAAAATTTCAGGAAGGGGATAGTTAGGCAGGAACAGAAATGAATTATAAACAAAGAAAAATAGGCTATCATTAGGCTCTTTGACAGCAATGCTTCATTACAGATCAAAATGGAGTATTGTGTTTAAGAGTCAATGAAAAAAAATGTTGACCAAGGAGTTAATAACTCACAGAAATTACTTTCAAGTATAAAGTTCACAGATAAACTCCTATCTTAACTCAGGAAATACTGTTACAATGAAATCTTTTTTTTCTTTTTAAAGATTTTATGTATGTACGTATGTATGTATTTGACAGAGAGTATGTGCACATGAGAGTCAGCAAGAGAGGAGCAGGGTGAGAGGGACAAGCAGACTCCCGACTGGTGCTCAGTGGAGCCCATCTCTGGGCTGGATCTCACAACCATGACCTGAGCAAAAACCAAGAGTCAGACTCTTTAACCTATTGAGCCACCCAGGCACCCCTACAATGAGATCTTACTCCAAATCTATTATAGAATGAGTTTCAGACAACCAAGATAAATAGAGACAACATTAAGGGCTTGTGTGAGCATAAAACATTGTTACTTATACAGCTAAGATTAAATGAGGTTTAAAAGAGATAGAATAAGATATGCAGTATGCAACTACTATATATTCAAACAATGCAGACAAAGGACAAGTATAAAATAGTTTGGGAACATCATAAGCAAAATTTTAAAAAATTAACTGTTCTTAGTAAATATTTTGGTGGTAGTATTATTATTATTATTGTGTGTAATCTGAGAGAAAGTGATTAATCATAAAAAATAAAATAACATTATATTAGATTTTAGGATCAAACACATACGAACATATACCTTGAGGTTTAGCTGATTACTCAATTAATTAAGTGATTAATCATATGAACATATAACTTGAGGTTTAGCTACACAATATTGTGTCAAAAATAAGCAAACTAATGTTGTGATCTGATAGGTGAAATGTTTGCATCATATGCTTAAACGATTTTTTTGGGGGTAATTTTCATGGTTTCAGATTTCTTTCTTTTATTTTTTTGGTTTCAGGTTTCTATTTGTGCACACATCTTGACAAATAAACTATACAGAGTACAATTTTTATTCTCAGTAAATGAAGACCCAGTAGATGGAATAAATACTGTGTTTTATATTTTCAGCAACTGATATGTTATATAAGAACCCTGATCAATTTAACTTTAGGATCTATCCGCCCAAGACAATCTTAAGGTTATTAGCAGGATTTTCATTTTCATGCTTCTTGTCAACATATTTGTATTATTTCTTCTCTTCAACCAGAAGTCCGCTAAGCGTATAAATGAAACTATGTATGTGAATGAGTATGCATGGGCTGCACTAACAAAATCCCATAGGCTGGATGGCTTGAACAATAGAAATTTATTTCTCAGGGTTCTAGAGGATGGGAAGTTCAAGATCAAAGTGCTGGTTGTTTCCCCTCATAGTGAGAACTCTTTTCTCGGCCTGCAGACAGCTACCAGCTTTTCAATGTGTCCTCACATCAGGGGAAAGAGAGCTTTGGAGTCTCTTCCTCTTTTCACAAGGACACCAGCCCTGTCCTTGATAGAGCTCCATCTTTAACTTCCACCAATCTTTTCGCAGGACCTATCTCCACAAATAGTCACATCGAGGGTTAGAACCTCAACATATGAATTTGGGCGTACACAGTCCCTAACTATATGTTTAAGAATAAACATGGGTTTGGGGTGCCTGGTAGCTCAGTCAGGGAAGCATCTGACTCTTGATTTTGGCTCAGGCCATGATCTCATGGTGGTGAGATTGAGCCCTGAGAGGGGTTCTGTGCTGGGCATGGAGTCTGCTTGAGATTCTCTCTCTCCCTCTAACTCGGCCCTTCCCCTGCCTCCATCTATTGAAAAAAAAAAAAAAGAATAAACATGAGTTAAGTATAATAATGCTCAAGGCAACAGCCAAGTGAATAAGTTCGAAGCATGATCATCTGACCTTCTCTCACTACCTCAATGTGCCCAGGAACCTTTCAAATGGCTGCATTTTAAAGGAAAAAGTTCTAGTGAAGGAGCTAGAAAGGAAATTCATTTTACAACTTGGAACAAAAGATCTGGCCATGTGGCTTGACAGATAACACAGCTAGAAACCAGCAGGGGACCCTAGGACGGCTCCGCCCAAATTCAACTCCAAACTCCTGCCCAATCATGTTCAATTCTCTGGAGGACTTATGCAGTGTTCTAAAGGGCAAAGTGAGGGGTGAAACAAACATCATCCCAGCAGGGAGTGGCACGAGGATACCCAGAACAGCATCAGGGGTAACTGCTTTAGCCAAAAGTCAGACCCCTGAAGAGAATCAGCAACAAAAACTCAAACTCCAATTCCCAGGCCCACCAAAAGCAGACTCTAAGAACAAACAAACAAACTTGACTGTATACACCACCTCTCTATCACTTCTGAAGACTAAAATCTCCTTTCCCTTCTACCAAACCAGACCAACATTCTTCCTTGTTTCATACAATGAGGAGTCAGTGAGTTTTTTGGCAAATGTAAAAATGATCACATTTGGATTCATTTGATAATGTTTTATACCAAAAAAGTATGATACCATCTCCATGGTGTTTTTTTTTTTTTAATTTAAAACAAATTTTTTAAGTGAACTCCACATCATACCTGGGGATTGAAGTCACAACCTAAAGATCAAGAGTCACATGGCCTCCTGACTAGCTAGGCAGGTACCCCACCATAGCCATATTTTAATCTGAACCTTAGAATCTGTTAAAAATTATATATCCAATAACTTTAATTATTAATTAGCCAAGACAACAAAATTCTTATTTCTAGAGTTCAACCAAGTATCTAATCATTCACAGTAGTCTTCAGTTTTGAGAATGTCATAAAACTTTCCCTAAGGTTTTGAGGTTTGAGAAATGATTATTCCAAGGCATTCCTATAGAGGCACTAGAAAAAAATGCAAAGTAGGAAAAAGCATGCTAAGTTGACAACATTCACAGAAAACAATCCTAGGATACACTAACTGTTCTCTGCACCTTGCCGCCAAGAATTTTATGATGCCAAAATCCATTACAGCCAGTTCTGCTATAACAAAACATACTTATTCCTAAAAACCTCTATGCTATGCAAATCATGCAATAAAAACCATAGGGTTTTTATTTATGCAAAACATGTGGTTAGGGGTAAGGCACCCCAAAAGGATACCAATGATGTTTTTTTAAAAAGCAGGATCTTAATAAAAATGGTAGTAGTTTTATACATGTTAAATAGTTAAAATATACAATCAAAACTACTATCAGTATGGCACTTTTACCTCATTAAAAACCTAGAGTTTGACTAGAATTGGGTGCAGAAAGGGATGCATCTTGTATGGTACGAGGGTAATCTG
This sequence comes from Nyctereutes procyonoides, assembly GCF_905146905.1. Lineage (NCBI taxonomy): Eukaryota > Metazoa > Chordata > Mammalia > Carnivora > Canidae > Nyctereutes > Nyctereutes procyonoides. The sequence continues at coordinate 19,048,956 of NW_026575041.1, read as the reverse complement.
ATATTAAACACAAAGCTATAACACCAAATGTGCATAGGTGTGGGTCATAATACACAGATAAATTAAGTCTACAGGTGACTGGGATGTGTACACATGTGCATTTTAGGTAGTCTTAAGTACCTTTCAGCTGGCTGCACTTTTCTGCATTCATCTAATACTTCTCTAGAAAGAAATGGCACATAAGCAAATGCACCATTTGCTTTATGTTTGGTCTCTAATATGTATATTACATACATTAACATATAATAAAAATTCTCATTTTCAAAACAAGTATTACAGCAGAACTGACTCTGAGAGTTGATTAAACATGTAAAAGAAATAAAGATTAAAATTCAGAGGTCAGAAATCTAGGAATGATTTAAGGATCATCTACTCTAATTCAAGTCTTTATACTGCAGATATATATAGAAATATAATATAATATTATATTTATAATATTAAGATAATAGTATAATATTATATATTATTATAATATTACTATATTATAGTATAATATATAGATATAATATTATATAGATAATAGTATATTATATATTATTATAATATTACTATAATATTATAGTATAATATTATTATTACAATATTAATATTGTATAATATTAAGATATTAGTATCTTGTTTGAATGTTCTTTTTAAAAAATATACTCTTTTTATTAATGAAGTATAGTTGACAGTGTATTAGTTTCATGTGAATAATACAGTGATTAGACAATTTATACATTACACAATACTCACCATGATAAGTATAATTACTTTCTGTCACCATACAATAATATAGTATTATTGTTATATTCCCTATGCTGTATTTTTCATCCCTGTGACTTGCTTATTTTATAAATGGAAGTTTGGATCTCTTAACCCCCTTCACCTATTTCACCCATCCCTCAATCCTCCCTCCTTCTGGCAACCACCAGTTTGTTCTCTGCATTTATGAGTCTGTTTCTGGCTTTTTTTGTGCATGTTTATATTGTTTTGTTTTTTAGATTCCACATAAAAGGGGCACCTGGGTGGCTCAGTTGGTTAAGTGTCCAACTCTTGATTTTGGTGCAGGTCATGATCTTGGGTTGGTGGGATCAAGCCCCACATCAGGCTCTGCGTTCAGTGTGGAATCTGCTTGAGATTGTCTCTCTCCCTCTCAATCCTTCTCAAATAAATAAATAAAACCAAAAAAAAAAAAAGACTCCACATATAAGTAATACCATATGGTATTTGTCTTTAACTATCTTACTTAATTTAGTGTAATATTTTCTAGGTCTATTCATGTTGTCACAAATGGCAAGATCTCATCTCTTTTTATGGCTGCATAATATTCCATTGTATACAATATTATATTATCTTTATCCATTCATCTATCAACAGACATTTGGGTGGATTCTGTGTCTTGGTTATTGTAAATAATGCTGCAAAAAATACAGGGGTGCTGAATTCTCTTTTTTAAAGGTCTTGTTCCTGAGGCACCTGGGTGGCTTAGTTGGTTAAGTGGCTACCTTTGGCTCAGGTCATGATTCCGGATCCTGGGATCGAGCCCCACATCAGGCTCCCCTGTTCAGTGAGGAGCCTGCTTCTCCCTCTCCCTCTGCTGTTCCACCTACTGGTGCTCTCTAGCTCTTTCTTTCCAATAATTAAATAGAATCTTTAAAAAAACTAAAAATTTTAAAAAGAAAAAAAAATCTTGCTCCTATAGCTTAGGGACCGATAATTTTTCAAGACTCCATCCAAGGTAGCAGGACAGAAGCTTTCATAGGAAAAACAAACACTTAGGATCACAGACCAATTCCAGATCCATGAATACAGTCCCTCATCTGATATGTAATATCAGCCTGGGTGTCTTAAGAGTTGTTTAGGAGGCACATAATAATTGATATCCAAGAAGCACATTCCTACTGGTTCAAGTGGGAAAATAAACCCAACTCAAAAACATACATGTGAGAAGACAATGTTTTCAATTCCTTGAGTTCTCTCCATAATATCATTTTGAGATTCATAAGAGAGTCATGGGACTGGGGTGCAAAGTAATTTCTAAGAATGTTGTGATTAGTAGCACCGCTACAGGACTATTTGTCTGGGTAGTGGAAAATGAGTAGAGGATCCTACTAGCCTTTTTAAGGGTGATTAATTTACTTTCAGAGTTTTGAAAACATCTGCAAAAGAAGCCCATCCTTTCAAAAGAAGCCCTGTTTTTCTCAATATATAAGTAGGAAGCAGAGAAGTCAGGAGTGCCTCTTTCCAATTTCAACTAAAGAGGAAGGAAAAGATTTTGTAGTTTTACTCAGTGTGGCCTGTTAGTTCTACTTGGAAAACATTTCAGTAATTAACATTCAGTGACTACTACTACTAAACACCTACCATGTACCAGGTATGGCTACAGAGTTCAGAACAAACTCCCTGGGGGTGGCACCTACAACCTGCATTATTTAAATACTTCACAGGAGAGTACTCTGAACACCCCCTGGTTGACAGTCACTGATTTAACACATGAAAAGGTATCCCATTTTATGAAGGGATTCTAAAATTGACATTTTAGAAAGTTTTTAAAGTTGGAAGAGAAGAAAAACTGCAGATGAAGAAGTATCTGGTGTGTTTTTCTTTGTACTAAGAAGGAGATGTGTAGGATAAAAATGGGAGGGAAAATTTTTAAATTCTCCCTGAGTATATGCTCATCTGAATTATCACCTAGTGATTTTGAAAGGAATGTAAAGCTATCCTACTGCATAAAGAAACAAGAGGGACTTAATGACAGACCCTGGATAGAAGGGGATAGGGGTGAGAGATAACTGTGGAAGAAAAACAGACCCTAAAATCTAGGCCCTACACTACCTCAGTAAGAACCTTTGAGTCAGAGTCAAAGAAATAAAGCTTCTTCCCTTCACAGATACCATCTTTCCTCGAGATCCACTCAATGTCTAATCACTGAAAAAAATCCCCAGCTTGTTTTGTTACTAGCACTAGGTTGTACAAGCAGATGCATCAATATGTCCTTTTGCAAGAAACCTTTCCCACAGCTCTTTGACCCAAATTTTATAAAGTCATAAATAAAATTAGCTGACTTAAATTGGGTATCAAAATATACACCTTTCTTTCATTTATGGCTCATGAGACGGATTGATAAACAGAACCGGATAGCAACACACCACATGCCCTGAACAGCAGCCATAAAGGAAAAATACCATTAAAAGGACCTTCCATCTCCAATAAAATACCTCCTACACTCCTACCAAAGAGTCTTCATAAATTACCACCACTTAAGAAAATAAGGTATAATCATTTTTTTTCAATAAAGTTCAGCTGGTTTCCAACTGTATAAGCTCCATAGTGATGTATAATCTGTTTTTGAAATTATGCTTCTTAATCAAAGATAAGTTTTTTTCCCAGAGATAACAGGCAATTGATATTGTAGTTTCAATTACTTCAAGTAGGTAAATTTAAAAACATAAACTTAAGGTCTACATACTTTCCGAGGGCGCCTGGGTGGCTCAGGCGGTTGAGTGTTCAACTGCTGATTTCAGCTTAGATCATGATCTCAGGATCCTGGGATCAAGTCCTGTAATAGGCTCTGGCATCAACGGGGAATCTGCTTGAGATTTTCTCTCTCCCTCTCCCTCTGCCCCTCCCTCCCTCTCTAAAATAAAATAAATAAATATTTTTAAAAAGTCTATATACTTTTATGTAGTCCTTATTACTAAGATTCCTTTGCCTGTAGTTCAGTCAGAATTCTGAACAGATGCAGAAAATTTCCTCTAACCACACATAAAACAAGAGGCATAAATGGTTATTTATATTTACCAATATGTATTTATCCATTCTAGAGTAACAGACTAATAAATGTAAATGTTACCATTCATCTAAATAGTCTCAAACTTTCCTTACTCTGATTACTCAAATGCACAATAATTTTTAATTGGTAAAAACGCAATCTGCTGAGTTAAAGTCTTCTTATCTTGCTTGGAATGATTTCAAAACTCTTATACCCAAAGTTTACAGAAACCAATGAAAATATGGACCACATATATAACACATCTTTTCATTGGTAAATGAAAAGTTTTAAATGAAAAGAAGAAAACAACATGGAATTAAAAGTTGGGTTTTTTTCCCCTGAACACATGTAAATAGACATCCCATCAATAACCAAAGATTGCCAAAATTATTTTCCCTCAGACATTCAAAAAATCAGAGAGATCTAATAGGATAAGCTACAGAAGTCCAGCAAAAACTCTCATTCCAATCTTCTCTCAAGAGCCAATTAGTTGAAGACCTTAGAAATAAAACAATGTGCCAATTCTTTGCAGCCGCAGATTGCAGAAGCCCTTACCTTTTAGTCAGAATAAGTGGCAGATAACCAGCATGGTAAACTCAGCAGGCATGCCTGCAATGCACATTTCTCAGGGGACTCCTTCTGCAGCCCCCAAAGAACTGTGCATAAAACCCCAGCCTGCCTGCTCCATCCTTCACTGTCTGAGATACTCGCTACCACGGTAACAAGAGAGGGCAGAAGGAAGCAGCAATCCTAGTTTCTTAAAAAAACCTTTGTCCTAGAAAAAGAGGGGAAAAGAGCAAGGAGTGGAAAGAGGTAAGTAGAGGGGAGAGGAACAGAATAATTACTTTCAGGAAGGTGAAGTGGTGTTTTCCATAAAATAAATGCACAGTAACCAGCTTTTTAAGTTTGAATGGCTCTGTGTGCAAAGATCCTGAAAGAATCTGGTCCCTACTTCTGCCTCTTGAGAGAAGAAAAGTGTGTGTGTGTGTGTGTGTGTGTGTGTGTGTGTGTGTGAAAGAGAGAGAGAGAGAGAGAGAGAGAGAGAGGAGTGAGAGACAGAGAGAGAGACTGTGGGGGGGAGTGGAACAGGAGAATGAGAGCCAGAGAGTCAATGCACCAACACGGAAAGGAAGAGAAGGGAAGGGAAAAGGAGGGGAGGTGGCTGGAGGGATAAGAGGGAGGTGGAGGGGTGTGAGGGAGAGCGCTAGTATGTGACCCACATATGGAATGAGCATTAGAACAATGAGGACAGGACAGCCAAACCAGTGCACTCTGGGGCAGCAGTTTTCAAAACAAGGCTTCACAGCTTTGCAGGAAAGGGGGTGTGGGGAAACATAACACAAAACAAGCTAATTGAAATAAGCAACTGGATACAAAACGAGCTGCCCAAATCACCAGCAACTGGGACATTGCGGGCTCCTGGATTTCATTTTTATGCAGCTTGTGGGTTTTTCCCCCTCCTTCCTAGAAAGCCTCTCGTCCCAGGGGTTTAGAATTCCAGAGGACCCAATTAACACCATACTTGGCTAGCTCCCTGGTATGATCAATATGAAATAAGCTTCCTTTTAGCATCTCCATAAAATAAAACAGCCAGGAAACTGGGTCTGCTGCTTTTTTATTTCCTCTGTAGAGTGGCAGCCAAACTGGGGAGGCTAGGGGTGACAGGAGCCACACGTGGATCAGACACGAAGTGAGCACCGAGAAAACATGATGACTCTGTTGAACATATTTTAAAACCGTAAGTATATAATAGAGTTTTGAAGTCGATGAAACCATCTCTCCTGTATCCTCAGGTCTCTGATGGCCAGCAGGCTGTTTCTCCTGTGAAACAAGAGACTCTAATGATTGCTGGGTTCTTCATAATTCTAGTGTTCTGGAATTTAGTTCACTCATACATATTTTAGAGAATCTTGTCTGGTAAACCTGACTTGGTTTCCCCCAATAATTTTCATAGCAAGTCTTTCTTAAAAATGGTCTCTATAGTTCAGATTTCATTTGATTATCAAACAACTGGGTTTTCCCCCCAAAGTCCAGAAATAAAACAATATTAAAAATGACATTACTAGATTTAATTATTTCATTTAAAAAAAGAAGAGAATCATTATTAAGTGGGGTTTCAACCCCCAGCAGCTATGTATTTAACAATATTTTCTTTCTAGTCCAACTAATTTAATTTTTTATTTCAAACCATTTTGACATTCTGTCCTTTGCTTACTCTGGAAACAAATTCAACCAACTTGTGAAAGAAAGAGATAGTAGTAAAACTTTCCAAAAATACACACACTGAACAAACTGTGAAAGTCAGGAGACAAGAGGGCAACTTCAAAATGAGTGCCTTGTTTCTTGTGTCATAACTCCAAACTTCTGATTTCAGAAATGCATGACCAGAAAAATAAAATGTCCATGATAAATTCACGGCTGAAATACCACATTTAGAGCTAGTAAAACAAACAAACAAACAAACAAACAAAGAAAAGAAGAAAGAGAATTCCTCTAATAAAACTACTAAAGATCACATTTCCATAAGAATAAGCTCAATTTGAACTGTTCATAGAAAAAGAGATCCTTAATTCCCATGTGTTACAAAAGGGCTTAAAGAGTTAAATCACAGAATATGAAAACCTGAGTTTAAATAATTTATAGGCAATGACACAGGCTGAGGAGGGAAATAAAATTAATAAGTGATAGGAATGAGGGGCTGTCAACACCAACTCCAGATTTCATGCTCCTTGGCTTGATCCTGTATTTTATTTAACACAGATTCCTGCATATGAATAATTGGACTCTTCTTGTGAGGTCTAGTACTTTAAAATCTAAGGCTAAAGAACCTTGGGCTGTTAGGGTATCTGAGAGATATAATACAGGGCCGTGAGCTGGTGGCCTCGCTAGGGGTGGGCAGTTTGCAAGTAAGACCCTTGTTTACAGCTGCAACTTGCATGACAGTCTAAGCAGTGTCGCTTCCAATTGTCCCAAAGGGTGATCCTCTGCACAGTGATCTTTTTAGATGTAGCAAAATTCAATCTCAGACTGCTTACAAGGATGCTTTCCATTTGCATTTACTTTGGCTTTATTTTATTATAATTTTGCCTCACCAGGTACTGAGCCAAATCAAACAAGGGGAAACTTTTGAAATACTCTATTCCAGGTTCCGCTTGATGTTGTTTTCTACTCTGTTGTTTTGAAATGGGAGCCAGCAGGTAAATGGGTTGTGTTGTCTCATAAAGGGCTGCCTCAGGCAAAATATTCCCATTAAGTAGGACATTCCAGGTATTGTGGGGTGTGAAGGTTATACCATTTGGAAAGCTCTCTTTAAAAAAAAAGAGTATAAAATTATGAATTGAAAACTAAATAGAGAGCTTGGAAGAAGACTCTTGAGAATGAAAGGGTCTGAAACAAGCTTCAATAACTTCACAGTGAATATACCTGCTATCAATGCCCTCCTTAGTAGCACCTCGAGGGTGGGAAGAGCCAGGTCTTGGGGAAAGCTGGCACTTCCTTCTGCCTACAGTAGTGGAGCTGTACCTTTTCTTATTGGTTTCCATAAAAGAAGAGAGTGCTTTGGGAGCTAAAAATGTAGTCTGAATATTCAAAATAATAACATCAAAGGGAAGTCTCCTCAAGGTTTTATTGTCTTAGCAAGGTGACTATGCATGTGCAGAGACAAGATATGAGGGAATTAATGAATCCATTAATTTAGAGAAGCATAAGGTCTCTAAAAGAAAGGAGAGCTTGGGGTTTTTCTAAAAATAATTTCAAGTTTGCAAAAAACAGGTGAAAAACTAGTTCAGGGACACCTGGGTAACTCAGGGGTTAAGCATATGCCTTTGGCTCAGAGCAGGATCCCAGGTCTGGGGATCAAGTCCTGCATAGGCTCCCTGAGAGGAGCCTGCTTCTCTTTCTGCCTGTCTCTAACTCTCTCTGTGTGTCTCTCATGAACAAATAAATAAAATCTTTAAAAAAAAAAAAAACTAGTTCAAAGAGTTTGCATATACTTTTCACTCAGCTTTTCCAGACGTTGACATCTTATGCAACCATATACCAATTCCAGGAAATTAACATTGATGCTATACTATTAACTAATCAACAGACTCTGCAGTTTGTGCCAATTATCACAGGTATCTCCTTTTGCTGGACCAGAATCTAGTTCAAGAACCCATACTGCATTTAGTTGTCACGCCTCCTTAGTCTCCTGTAGTTTGTGACATTTCCTCAATTTTCCTTTGTCTTTCATGACCTTGTTATTGGAGAGTACTAGCTAGTTATTTTGTAGAATGGCTCTCAATTTGGGTGTATTGATGTCTTCTCATGATTAATTCAGGATGTGCATTTTCGGGACGAATATCATAGAAGTGATGTTCTCTTTTCTCCTGCATCGTATCAAGAAGTATATGATAGTGATGTGTCCCTTTACTTTGATCATTTGGTTAAAGCGATCGATGCTAGGTTTCTCCAATATACAATTACTATTTTCGCTTTTTAACCTATACATTCCTTGTGGGGACTATTATTAATAAATTTTGGGACCATGCAAATATACTTCCTCTTTTTTTTAAGATTATTTATTTATTTATTCATGACAGACAGAAAGAGAGAAAGGCAGAGGGAGAAGCAGATTCCACACAAAGAACCCGATATGGTACTCGATCCCAGGACAACGGGATCACACCCTGAGCCAAAGGCTGACACACAACTGCTGAGCCACCCAGGTGTCCCAAATATATGGTTTCTTATCATACTTTCACCCACTAATTTTAGTACCTTGATGATTCTTGCCTTTGATGATTCTTGCCTCTGACAATTATTGCTGTGCTGTTTGCTAAATGGTGATTTTTCTATTTCCATTATTCTTTCTACACTTACTCATTTGCATGGTACTGTAAGAAGGAACTGTCCCTTCTAGAATAGGGACTTTCAAAAGAAAAAAAATTCTAAAAATTGAGTTGCTCTTAAATCAACACAGTTGCTTTAAATATAAAATAGCACCTCTCTGGGTTAACAGATTTTTTGATGATGTGAAAATTCTGAACCCTTCTCTTTCAACATTCTGGTGGCATTTCAAGACTCTTCAGCAACTCCACTGCAGTAAAGAAGAGAGCACAATGAATGGCAGGTCAGAGAAAAACCATCAGTTCCTCTTTCCAACTATGGCTTATAATGAGAGAACTTTGAAACAAACGGATAGCTTTTCTTACAAATGTCTATTATGTGAACTTAGCCAATATGTACCATTTATGTCTTTTTTTCTGGTCCAGGATTAAATTCAGCAACCCGCACTGCATTTAGTTGTCATGCCTAGGTTGATCTGACCCATTGAAAGGATCAGTATGATACACCTGCCCTGACAAAAGAACCGATAGGATGGCCATTCCTGACACTGCCTATCTGCTAATCAGCTCTCCCTGCACTTGTGACCTCCATGTCCTTGCTTCATCTGGGCCCTGCGTCACCACACTCCCAGGTCAATGAAAGTCTCAGACCGAAGACATCCTCTTCACTTTCTCTCTTCAAATAATATCCTCCCAGTTAGAACAGGATAGACCTCATCTTGCCCCCTATAGAGTGTCCTGATCACAGGCAGGGCCCAGATCCTAGCCATCTTTGCCCCTTCATGTCTACAAACAGCAGGGGCAACTGATCTAACATACTACCTAGAGACTGAAATTTCAGTCATGCAAAGTACACAAGTAAAAATAAACTCAACCAGGGACGCCTGGGTGGCTCAGCAGTTGAGCATCTGCCTTCGGCTCAGGGTATGATCCCACGGTCCCAGGATCGAGTCCCACATCGGGCTCCCTGCATGGAGTCTGCTTCTCCCTCTGCCTATGTCTCTGCCTGCCTCTCTGTCTGTGTCTCTCATGAATAAATAAGTAAAATCTTTAAAAAAAATTTTTAAAAATAAAGTCAACCAAGAGGAAAATCTGAGAGCAAAGAGTAAATATTCACTCTAGAAAGAGATGACAACACCATCACCAAGATCAGGGCACATTTTCACCAGGTGCACAAGTCCTCATCAATCCTTTCTCCCTGCATCTGTAAAGCAGAAGGAAAAGCCTTGAGGTTTGGGCCTCTATCACACTCTGCTGGAAAGGGCAAGAAGGGGACTAAGAAGAAAAACATGGGTTCCATCACTTTCCAAAGAAGTCATCATAAGTGACATCCCAACCCAGGAGGAATCCTGATTTATTATGCAGGAAGAAAGCTGGAGCCCAACAAAGAAGCTACCTGGACCCCTTCTAAGCACTGAGTGTACTGAGGCACACTCCTTGAGCAGAAGACCGGAAAACTACCAGGAGAGGATTATAATGAAGGGAAAAAGTCTTAAAGACTTTTTAATCTTAAAGAAAAAGATTAGAGTGGCTGGAAAACCACATTACACAGCTCCCTTACTTCCCAGGTGAATACTCTACAAACACCCTTTAAAATCACTAGAACACCAAACAGAGTATACCAGCACATCCCATGGGCTTTTGATTGAAATCCTTACTTAACCATACAATTGCTAAAAAGACTATATTTATTATTTATTATTGGAATCTGATACCTTCTAAATCACAATTCAACAGGCCATCAACATTTACTCAAGGTTTGCACACCAGGTGTGAAATTTTCAGCCAAAATGAAATGATTGTGTGAATCCAACCCACTCTTGTTAAGATACTATTGTTCCTCTGCCTATCCGACCCAAATATAAATATTTCATAAAGGCAAAAAATTAGAAAGGTAGTATAGTACCTAAGCTCTATTACCAGAACTTTGAGTTTAACAATAAATTTATTATTTTTAAATTTATTTTGATGGACAGATTTTCAAAGACCATCTAGGCTCTCTCTGCAAGAGTAAAATACCAAAGCAATGCCTACCACTTGGTTCAATGTATAGGACTCAATTCTTCAAATTCTAAAGTGATCAGGACTATATTAGTCCCTTAAAGTTTAAATATCCAGATAGTCCTTATTTTTAAAAAGATTGATTGATTGATTGATTGATTGATTTGAGAGAGAGGGAGAGAGAATTGGGGGAGGGGCAGAAGGAAAGAATCCTAAACAACACTCCTTGCTGAAGCAGAGCCTGATGTAGGGCTCGATCTCAGATCTCAGGACCCATGAGATCATGACCTGACCCAAAACCAAGAGTCAGACACTTAACCGACTGAGCCTCCCAGGCATCTCCAGATAGTACTTATTTTTAGTTACTCACAAGACATAACCACAAGGGCTGATACAAGAGCTTTAGATCTTCATTCTGACAAACAGGTAAAAAAAAATTAAAAACTAGCACCAACAGATCAATTCTAATTTAAAAATCTATTTTTACCTCCAAATTTATAAATTCCTCAGTAAACTGACTTCCACTTAAAGGGGTTTCCTCATCTGTGCATTAAGAATCAGCATAAATTTAAAATTATAGAGGGGCTCTCAATCCTCCTCAGTAGTTCACTTTGACCAAGCATCCATGGACACATCACACTATGGTAGAAGCTAAACATCTTTGATCCAAACCACAAACACTCTAATGAGGCTAGAATGCACCTCTGTGACTCACACCCTATATAGCTCTACCAACCTATTTTTCCATAAGCACGTACTCTGTTCATTAGGCACTAAAATAGAAGATGACAAAGCCCGAATCTGTGCTTATTCCCATAGTTATTATTAAGTAAATACCATTTTGGTGAATAAAATTAAACTAAACCCACATACATGAAATGACTTCTTTCCCTGAAATCTTATTAACATAACACTGCTGGAAAATTAATCAACACTATACAATTGTTAAATGATTAATAAAAACAGTGATTATAATAATAAATCCAACTTGAGACTATTTCTCATTCAAAGTAGGTCTATGAATTCTGTTTGGATTTTCCTGCCAGCCTAAAAAAAATGTTTATAAATGTAGAGACTGTTTGTAAATGCAGTGCCTTCTATGCTACTAGAGAGGTTAGATAATATTCCACAAAGGGGTGATTTCTACCAATTGGTTTTAGCAATTTTTTCTTCTTTTCCCTAAATTAAACTTAATATACACATAAATGGTGCCAAGACTGAAAGGAAAAAAAAAACTTAGGATATAAAACAACCTTTTCAATAACAAGCTTAACATGAGAAAAGGCTAGGTAGATAATTATAATTTACATCTACACAATAAACTGCTAGAGTTTTTCAGCTGACTAAATGCTACTCTAGTTCATTATGTGGCTATGCTTACAGACAAAGGCCATTTCTTTCTTAGAATTTCAGTTTCTGTGACATAAAACCACCAGGAGATTTGAATATTATCCAGCAGTATTTTAAAACTTCACAGAAAAATACTTTCATCTTTTGCTAGGCAGTTTGTACCACTTATGCTAATAATGATCACCAGTGAAAAACAAGGCAACCATATTTTCGTATAGTGAGAGGACTATTGTATGTAAGTATATATGTGTCTGTGTATGTGCGTGTGCATGTCCATCCCCAAAGCAGAGACTAGAGAAGTTCACTCACACATTTTATTAGGATGTGCCAATGGAATTCTAAGAGGTTCCACAGAGTGGGCTGTACACTGAATGATTCAGTACTTCTTTGTGCTGTATGGAAAGAGGTAAGGCATTTTGTGGATTCTTGTACTTACAGCCTAACCTAAAATACATGTTGCACATGCAACATACTATGAGGCACACAAAGATGATCCAGTTATGACATCTGACATTTTAATCATTGTGATACCCTGGTCCCCTATAATTGTAACACATTATAAGCTCACTCTGGCATACGTATACAATAATAGTAGCTTAACTATCTGTTGTGAGTCCCAAGGCTGAGGAAACACTGAAGACTGGCGCTGGACTCAGCATCCAGCAAAGCTAGTTCTGCACTCCTTACCCCATTGCCCATCTCTAGACTACATAGAAGAGGGTGGTTAAAGTATGGATGATTGGGGCAGCCCAGGTGGCTCAGCGGTTTAGCCCCTGCCTTCGGCCCAGAGCCTGATCCTGGAGACCCAGGATCGAGTCCTGCGTTGGGCTCCCTGCCATGGAGCCTGCTTCTCCCTCTGCCTGTGTCTCTGCCTCTCTCTCTCTCTCTCTCTCTCATGAATAAATAAATAAAATCTTTAAAAAAAAAAGGATGATTGGTTGGCATTCTGTGCCCAATTCTGCTCCCTTCTTATGGGTGAGGAAGCAGATTCTACAGGGGGAGGGAGAGAGGTCTTCACCCAGCCACCTCCAGTCAAGTGAGCAGGGCCCTCTGCACTCACTACACTCAAGTGGCTGGAACCCAGGATTTCCCAGTCACATGCTTACCAACTACAGTATTCTTTCTCCCTGTGCCATCTACCCATACTCTTTCCTTAACAAGCTGTTCTTCTTCCCTAAGGAGCAGTCAGCAGTCCTTGAGGAAATAAGAAACTCTCTTCTCTCTCAAATGTAATTCATATATCTGAGTTGGCCAGCTGACTCGATGGAGATAAACAGCTGAGAAAGACAAAGGCATTCAAGAAGCCCAACCTTGACTTCAGGCTACCAGCGACCAAAAGCACAGGAGGGGAGGGTTAAGGCCTTCATGATTCAGGAAGAACTCATTTTCTGTGTGGCTCCTACTGAGAAAAACTCCACGAAAGGTCACGGGCACAAAGCCGAATGTGGCCAAAGAGAAACATCATCTGGCCACCATTATCTTCAAGGAAGCAGAAGAACTGAAGCCCAGAGAGAGAAGAAAACACTGTGAAGAGCTCATTTTTTAATAATAAAAACATGTGCTTGTCCAGAAACACAAATCAGGTAAAAAAGAAATGAAATGTCTTTCATGTATTACACAAATACATACTAAGCCTTTCTATAGGTCAGTCACTGTTCTGGGTGCAAGTAACCCAGTAGTAAAACACAAACAAGATCCCTGCTCTCAGAGAGCAGACATTTAGTAGCAAAAGAAAAAAGCTAATAAGAGATAGTTTCATATAGCTACGCATGCTATGAAACAACATAGTTGACAAGGTGATAAAGAGAAGTTTGGATAAAGAGAAGGCTCTATTTATTTTATTTTATTTTACTTTATTTAATATTTTATTTTATTTTTGAAGATTTATTTATTTATTTGACAGAGCAGAAAAGAGAGAGAGAAAAAGCAAGGGGAGGGGGAGAGCAAGAGAGAGAATCTCAAGGAGACTCCACACTGAACAAGCAGCCTGATGAGGAGCTCAATCCCATGACCCTGAGATCATGACCTAAGCTAAAATCAAGAGCTTAACTCACTGAGCCACCCAGGTGCCTTGAGAAGGCTCTATTTTAGGTAAGAGAGTCAGAGTAATTAATTCAAAGAGTTTGAAAGAAGTAGTCTAGACAGAGGGCACAGCAATTGCCAAGTCCACCATTACAGCTGGCCTGCACTCCTGTAAACTCTCATCAAGCTCCTACTCTTCACAAAAGTGAACAAGACAAATCCTCTGCCTTCAAAGTTCCCACATATAGTGGGGAGCACTACTGACCCAGTAACACAGCAAGTGCACACCTAAACTCCCACACAAACACCAGTGGGAAGAGTCCATGACAATTTCTAAAAAATTATCTTTGGACTTGGGTGTGGACTTGATTGAAAAGTTGGATTTTGCTGCAAGAGAAACAACATTCTGGGCATAGGACATACAATGTGCAGGGAATATGAAAATGTATGACAAGTCTCTGAACCACATTTGTACTGTGTAGAAATCACCCATAACATTTCAGCACTTAATTGTATGGATTTGTTTCATGTTTTCCTCCACTGTTAGAACGTTCATTCATTGGCCACAGGAAACTTAATCTCTCTGAATTTGAATCTTGAGCTTCTTGCACAAGGCCTAGCACATGGAGTCAGTTAATATCGTTGAATGAATGGGATGAGTAGAAAGACAGGTTAATGACAGTCCGTGAAGGTTGGAATGGCCCAGGCTACAGAGCTGGACCTCTTTCTGTAGGTATGGGGTCCATTAAAGGCTTTACAATTCACAAGAAACCTTAAGGATGGCAAAAATGAACTTAACCTGCCACTGAACCCAGAAGCCTTCCCATATAAAGCCTATACTGGTAGAGCTGACAGCTGCTGCTGATGTTGTTTCAATGAAGATGTGGTTTTTTGTTTCCTTCACTGAAGAGACATATATTAATTATAGTGCTTTTTAAGACATGAAACATGGTTTTAAAAGCTTGATAATCACTTCTGCTTAAAGGTTTCCTGCTGTGATTGTCAAATATAAGTCTTCACCCATTCCTTGTTACCCACACCCTGCCATTACCTCGTTTCCACACTGAATCAGTCAATACATATGTATCTATTGTCTTCTTCCTCTGTGCACAGCAAGGAGCATCATGTGAGATCACATATTCTTTATACATCAGGATCATAAAGTAGACTTAACAGCCTTTGAAAAGGGCAAAAAAGTTTATGGCATTCTGTCCCTACTATACTTTATTATAATCTAGTCCAACTCTTTCCCAATTCATCTTAAAAATCTAGCTCAATCCAGGTAACTAGGCTGGCTTCTAAATGAACTCAGATAGTAACTCTGGTTTCCTGACTTCAGGTCATCAGGGGACCATAGTTTGTCCTTCTTGGACATTTCCAAGGATGCCTAACACAAGTATTCAAACACTTGCAAGACTCAATGGATTCTCTCAGATTAATTAACCCATTCTATACCCCACCATTATGACTACTCTCATTTCTATCTGTGTACCCAAGTACCTCTCCAATCTTTACTCCCTTTTTAGGCTTCAGTCAGATGTCAGGGCAGTATGTTCATGGAAGCTTGGAAGCCACCTAGAGGGCTGGCCCCCTACAGTGCAGCTCTGTTCACTAGCAGGAACTTTGGCATTGCCACAGAAATAACACAGATGTGGCCACACATCTTCAAGCACACAAGACAGTGAGATTAGATAAGCGTCTTAATATTAACAAAAATGGAGCAGAGACAGTGGAAGCCCAGCTGATGAAATAGATTCATTCTTTTAAAAGATCCATCCCACCTACAGAAAAGAATAAATTCAGATCCAAAGTGGACACTCTAAGTTGCCAATCTCACTCACCCTGAGAAACCCAAAGCACTCCATTTTCTTGGAATTGAGACATTTTAATCATATATGGATTTGGGGTTGTCATGCAATATGGGGTTGTCTGACCTAGAAAAAGAAAGTTAGAAGAGGTAACTTAAACACTCTCTTTAATAGTCTAATGGGTTATCATGAGGAAGATAACAAAAAGTAGTTGTCCAGCTCAAAGATGTTGAACAAAAAATGAAATCATCAGAAAAAGCATGAGACTTCAACAAATATGGCAAATGTCCCCTACACTATGCTATTTTTAATCCACATTACCTGCTAATGATCTAATATCACCTCATTTTATAAAATACTAGTTTGAAAATCAAAAAGTTAAGTCACATAAAAGAGACATCACTATACACAGAGAAACCAGAAACCCATCAAGAGAGAAGGAAATAATTGCTCTCTAAAGGAAGGGGACCCACGGGAAAGGACTATATATTTTAAGTAAACTAACAAATGAAGAACTTCTTCAGCAGTTCTATACCTTTCCATTTACTACGCAGTCATTTACTTAAGCAGAATGCATTTATCTCTCCAAGACAGAAAACCATAATTTAATTAGAGTTAAAATGAAGAATTTAAAGATTCACTACATTATTAGATCCTTTTGAAAGAGTTAAACGTTTCCATGCTCAGATCTCCTCTTTTCCTGTGCTTCAAGATAAGTGTTGGGAGATTTATGTGCCATGAATTTCCAATTACCCATCTCCACCAGCTGGGCTGTCAATCACCACTTGTCTTATCCTGGATGTCTTCACCACCCCCATTTCCTTGTTGTGCACACAAAAACAAGCTTATTCTTCCAAAAAGAGCTTACCACCAGGCAGGCATATGCTCATTTTTTTATGTCCAGCTTTTGCTGGACAGAATTTCTAACTCAAATTACTGCCATCCCATCGTCCCAACATATTCAAATAAAGCAAGTGTTGCCACAGATTGTGAACAATTTAAGATTTCAAAAGAAAATTTACATCATGCATCTTTCCAGAGTCCACTGAAGCAGAATTGATGAGCTCTCAAGAGCAATCCACCTCCCTCCTTTGACATCTGGAAGCAGGTGGAAGAATTCTAAATGATAACTACACTCAAACACCAGGAGAACACAGAAAACAGTATGTTTGCAAATGCATGCTTATATACCAGTTGTGATATTGGAAGGAAAAAAATAATGGTAGACACTCTCTACTGCTCTTGGCTAAGTTTTTTTTTTTTTTTCCCAGAGATCGGACATTTAAAAAGTAACATATCAAAGACTCCTAAAAAGAATCTAAGAGGTCTCATAGTCAGTATTGACATTAAATATCTAAAGAATAAATGACGATTGTCATTCATTGGTCAGGACTGTAGTGATGAGTCTTGAAGGTACACATTCATTTCTTGTGATTGTGCCCAAAGCATATCCTCTTTAGTTGACAAACACGGAGTACTTACTATGTAAAAGGTTCTATATTAGATGTCAAGGGGGGTAAAAAATAATACAAAGCCTCTCCTGTAAAAAGTTTATAGAAATATGTACATAAAGACTTTCAATAAAAGAAAAAACTATCATCAAAATGTCAGAAAAACATTATGAGAATTCAGAGGAGGCAAAATCTTGCATCTGAATGAAGGACAGGAATTCAAGGAGAGCTTCTTGGAGGAGGATTTATCACTGATGAACTACATCCAGTCAACTACTATTCCAATGCTGTGGACCATCTAGCATTTGGTTGTTCCTTATGCTTTGCTTCTCTTGTTTCTAGAGAATAGGGTAGAAGAAAGAAAACTAGAATCAATCTCCAATTTTGTTG
Source organism: Nyctereutes procyonoides (assembly GCF_905146905.1). Classification (NCBI taxonomy): domain Eukaryota; kingdom Metazoa; phylum Chordata; class Mammalia; order Carnivora; family Canidae; genus Nyctereutes; species Nyctereutes procyonoides. Next base: position 19,031,354 of record NW_026575041.1, on the reverse strand, counting down.
TCACTTTGAAGTCTAGGTAATTGTGATGCATATAGAGTCTTTAATTACTAAAAAAACCCAAAAAAAAAAACCAAAAAAAAATAGGGGTAACTTAATACTCACAGCTCTGGGTCAAAGAGTGAACTGAATACTTAGCACAGGAAGCACATTCAAATTCAGAAAAGAAGTCAGTCTTTCTTTTCAGGTTCTGAGCCTGGAAAATGCTATGGCATTGGGACTGCCACTACTCAGGGCAACATGTGCAATGGAGCCATTCCTTCATGCACCATCCTAACAAACAGGGAGGTCAGTGACAAGATGGAAAACTTCTGAGATCACCTCCATTTCATTCTGAGTTTTGAAATATCCATTAAATATTTCATCCAGTTACTTCACTGATTGTTGAAGGTCTATGAAACACATGGGCTATGACATTTGGACCAGACATGCACTCAGCCACTAGCAGGTTCTTGAACTTGCTTTCCACTCCTAGGTCGTAAGATAGATTATAGTGCCCAGCATTCCTAGTGCTGTGGTGATACTCATGGTCCAAGAGCTATGGTTGACCTTCATGCTAGATATTTAACTACCATGATAATCAATGTTTAGTGGACCCTCCCTATGTATAGTAGGGTACAAAATGCTATGGGTACAGTCTCATTTAACCATTATATAATCCTTAAACACATGTATTATTCCACCATTTTTAGGGGTAAAAACCAAGCCAGAATTACATTAAGTAAGTTGCTAAGGCCACACACTTGATAAGTATAAAAGTCAGGATTTTAATCAACTTCATTCCAAATCCAAAGCCTATGGTCTTAACCACATGCTCTTAGCCACAACTCTCTACTATTTCCCAAAGACTACATGGGAATTAGAGATGGTATTCTGACTTTTTGATTCAAGGGACGCTTTCAAAATTGTGGGTGTAGAACCAGACAAAAATATCTCAACTATACTTCTGTACTATGAGTTTGTCCCTGACGACTGAACCAGCAGAAAGTACTAACGTGGCCTCCTCCTTCCCTTTCACTCCTTCTGTCCTATCCCCACTATTTGGGTTCTTTAAATTATCTAAAGTGATTCTAATGTGTATCCAAGATAGTAATTACTGGGTTAAAAGAAAAAAAGTCAAGGGTTTGAGGCCCCTTCATTACAGTCAGCATAACAGCTGGCTTCCTCTGATGCTTTTGTGGAACTCATTAATATATATCCCTGCTGACAATGTTCTCTTAAGAGAACAACTTTCCATCTGCAATCGAAAATTTAAAGAGTAAGGGGGGGGGGAAGAATAGAGGTAAAACTTTTCAGAAAACTGAAATGTATTTCTAACCAAAACTTCAACATAAAATAACTGATCATAATCAGTTGGGAGGCTTCTTTTTCCAACAGAGAGGAGGTATTTTCTTGATTTCACATCTTGAATTCAGTGAAAGAACTGTTTTTAGATATTCCTCAGCACAGGACAGCAAATATGCAACACTACTGCCCACTGCTGAACTCTCTGCCCCAGCCCACAGTGGCCCCACTAATCCAGCACAACCTCCTGGCCAAGCCTGAATGCAGCCTTAGAAACTCCTAACATAGGTGCTCCTCACAGCCTTGGAACCAAGTTTGTGTATGAATTGAACAGTCTTTTCCATCCCTGTGCAAGCCTACACACATCTCCAGGTAAAGAATTTTATAACCCTGCCTCATACCCACTAGTTCCACCTAGTAGAGTTTATGCCAAGTAGTAAATGCTCAGTAAACGTGAGTTGAATGAGTAAATGAAACAGCAACATGGGAAATGCATTTTACAGAAAATCTCCAGTTCTCTGAATGTTCTTTTCTCTGCAAACTGAGATTTCAGGTTTGCTTCTAACAAGGTGATCAGAAAGACCTTGAGAGAAGAAACCAGGCCTATGGCCACTGAAAAAAGCAAGCATAATACACTATGAGAGATCAATAGGGATTGATAGCGATTATGCAAGCTCTACTAAATATTTCAACTTAGAAGAAAGAGAAGAAAGAAACAGACAGGAGTACATGTCTGGAATTATCATCATGATGACCACCTGACTCCAGGCTCCGCATTTTATTTGTTTATATTCCATTTTCCCAAAACTGAGGGGTAGAGGATAAGGTAGAGGATTTGTATGACTTAAAAAACTTCATATAATCCAGCAAGATGATATGAAATAGGACGAAATAAGAAAGAAGAGGCAAAATAAAACTAAGTTCTACTTCTTTGTGCTAGAAGACAGCAACATAGAATCAGCCCTTGATTGCTATAACTTCTGCCTGATATCTACTCATCTCTCAAAGTGTAATTCTCATGCCACTTCCCAATGAATGCTCCACCTAATGTATATTCTTATGGGGGTTCACAATTAATTCCATGATAGTGGATATGGAAATCGCTTATGGATACCATACCATCCAAATTTTTTCTCCTTACAACCTCTTAGCACAACAGCAGTAAGTACCTAATATTTGTTCAACAAGTGTCATGGACTGAATGTTGTATTTCCTCAAATTCATACCCTGGGTGTGGCCATATTTGGAGATGGAGCCTGTAAGGAAGTCATTAACATTAAATGAGATCTACTGATCCAGTAGAATTAGTGCTCTCTTATAAGAAGGGACACTAGAGAACTCACAACTCTCCTTCTGCTCAGCCCTCTATCCCCTCCATGTATACTCATCACGGAAAGGCTATGTGAGAACAAAAGGAGAGGTAGCCATCTGCAAGGGAGGAAATGGCTCTCACCAGAAACTGATTTACCTCAAACCTTCATCTTGACTTCTAGCCACCAGACCTGTGAGAAAATTAATTTCTGTTGTCTATCGTATTCTGTTGTGACGGCAAAGCCTAAGACAGCAAGAAATTGATGAAGTTAATAATGTGGTAGAAAACCACTTCATTGGAAATCTGGATCTCCATCCAACTATGTTCTTGGAGGTAAATGTATTATAGCCCAGTACCTCATTTCCTCCTCCTTAACATGGACAAGAGAGAACATCCTTTACTCTAGTGACACTACAAGAATCAGAGACCCTCTGAAGGATTAAACAGCTAAGAATGCAGGGCTGTGTGGCATTATTGCTATAAACACTGCTAGAATCCTTTCCCATGTGTGGTCTCCAGGGGCCATGACCACCTGAATGGCTCCCAATCCTCTTCTTGAGGCCTCTATCTCTACCCTCACAGACATTTTTTTTTCCAAGAAGAAATATAAGTGGTTTTAACAAGGTTCCTCATTTTTCCACATTTTATTGAGAAATATTTGACATATCACTTTATAAATGTAAGACACATACCACGAAGATTTGATTTACATTTATTGTGAAACTATAACAAGAGGTTCAAGTAACATCCATCCTCTCGCCTATAAAAAATTAAATAAAAAGAAATATAATAAAGAAATACATAAAAGAAATAAAAATAAAAGTAAGAAGAAGAAAAAAGAAAGACATGTTTTCCTGTGATAAGAACTCACAGGATTTACTCTCTTAACAACTTCCCTATATGTGGCTTACAGCCGTGTTAACTATAGTCATCATGTTGTTCATTACATCTCTTGCATTTATTTATTATAGAAGTAGAATTTTGTACCTTTCAACCACCTCCCTCCAAATCTCCTTCCTCCCCACTCTCCACCCCTGGTTAGTAGCCAGAGTCTGATCTCTTTTTTCTAATGAGTTTGGTCTTTTTCTTTTTTAGATTCTACATATAAGTAAGATCACACAGTATTGTCTTTGTCTGACTTATTTCACTTAGCATAATGCCTTTGGGGTCCATCTATATTGCCACAAAGGGTAGATTTCCTTTTTTATGGCTAAATAGTGTTCCTCTCTGTGTGTGTGTGTGTGTGTGTGCGCGCACACTTGAGCGTGCACGTGTTTCACTTTGTTGATGGTTTCCTTTGTTGTGCAGAAGTTTATTAGTTTCATGTAGTCCCATGTGCATACTTCTTATTTTGTTGCTTGTGCTTTAGGTGTCATATCCAAAGAAAACATTATCAAGACCTATGTCAACTTATTCCTTGACATTCTTCTAAAATTTTCATGGTTTCAGGTATTATATTTAAATCATTAATCCATTTTGAGAGAATTTCTGTGAGTGGTGTAATATACTGTTCCAGTTTCATTCTTTTTCATGTGAATATCCAATATCATAGCAATATTTATTAAAGAGACTGTCTTTTCTCCATGTTTTCTTTGATTTTTCTTGCCTTTCTTGTCAAAATTAGTTGACCTTCTGGGCTTTCCATTCTGCTCCATTGGTCTATCTGTCCTTTTTTATGCCACTATCATACTTTTTTGATGACTAATGCTTTATAATATAGCCTGGAACAGGAAGGGTAATGCCCCCCTACTTTGTTTTTCTTTCTCATGATTTCTTTGACTGTTCAGGGCCTTTGTGGTTCCATGTAAATTTTAGGAGTGTTCTTCCTTCTTCTGTAAAAACTGCCATTGGAATCTTAATAGGGATTGTACTGAATCTATAGATAGCTTTTGGTAGGACTGACACTATAACAATATCACTTCTTCAAATCCATATACAAAGGATATCCTACATTTATATGAGTTTTCTTTGATTTTTTCATCATTGTCTTATATATTCCAGAGTAAATATCTTTCACTTCTTTAGTTTAATTTATTCCTGATTATTTTATTGTTTTTGATGCTCCTGTAAATAGTATGAAGGTCTGTCTTTTTTTATAAGATTTTATTTATTTATTCATGAGAGACACAGAGAGAGGGGCAGAGACATAGACAGAGGGAGAAGTAAGCTCCCTGCAGGGATCCAGATGCAGGACTCGATTCCAGGACCCTGGAATCAGGACCTGAGCCAAAGGATGGTGGTTGATGCTCAACCACTGAGCCACCCAGGTGCCTCTAAGTTCTTTATTTCTGTTTCAGAAAATTCATTGCTAGTGTATAGAAAAACTACTGATTTTTGTTATGTTAATTTTGTACCCTATTCAATTCATTGAATAGATTTAACAGGGTTTTTTTTGTTGAATCTTTTAAGATTTTCTCTATGTAAAATTATGCCATCTACAAATAGAGACAATTTTACTTCTTCCTTTCCAGTTCTGATACCTTTTATTGCTTTATCTTATCTAATTGCTCTAGCTAGGACTTCCAGTACTATGCTGAATAGGAATAATGAGAATGAGTACCCTGTCTTGCTCCTGATCTTAGAGGAAAGCTTTCAACCTTTCAACAGTGAGTATGCTGTTAGCTGTAGGTTTGTCATATGTGCCTTTTATTATGTTGAGATATATTCTTTCTATACATAATTTGTTGAGTTTTAATCATAAATGGATGTTGACTTTTATCAAATGTTTTTTCAGTATCTATTGGGATAATTATATGATTCATTCTATTAATGTGATGTATCATATTGATTGATTTATGTATGTTGAGCCATCTTTGCATTCCAGAATAAATCTCATTTAACCACTGTGAATGACCCTTTTAATGTGCTGAATTTAGTCTGCTAGTATTTTATTGAGAAATTTGTATCTCTACTCATCAGGAATTTTAGCCTGTAGTTTTCTTTTATACTAGTATCTTTTTCTGATTTTTTTGAGATAGGTTCTTTCTTATTTTTTTTTTTACATTTTTAAAATTTAAATTCAATTTGCCAACATATAGTATAACACTCAGCACTCATTCCATCAAGTACCCTTTCTGATTTTATCAGGATACTGCTAGCCTTGGAAAATGAGTTTGGGAGTGCTTCCTTCTCTTTGATTCTTTTTGAAGAGTTTGAGAAGGAGTAATGTTAATTCTTCAAATGTTTGGTAACATTTATCAATGAACCCTTCTGGTCCTGGGCTTTGATTCAATGGGATATTTTAATTACTGACTCATTCTCCTTACTAGTAAATACTAGTAATTTATCTAATCATATTTTTTAGTTCTTTCTGATTTAATCTTGATAGTTGTATGTTTTTAAGAATTTTTCCATTTCTTCTTGGTTGTCTAGTTTGTTGTCATATAGTTGTTCACAGTAGCCTCTTACAATCTTTTGAATTTCTGTAGTATCAGTTGTAATGTCTCATTTTCATTTATAATTTTGCTGATTTGAGCCCCTTTTCCTTTTATTTTGGTTAGCCTAGCTAACGGTTTGTCAAATTTGTTTATTCTTTCAAAGAACCAACTCTTAGTTTGATTAATCTTTTAAACTTTCTTTTCTGTATGTTATTTGTTTCTGCTCTAATCTACACTATTTTCTTTCTTCTGCTAACTTTGGGCTCAGTTTATTCCTCCTTTTCTAGTTCCTAAGGCATATAGTTAGGTCATTTATTTGGAATTTTTCATTGCTTCTTAACATAGGCACTTACTACCATGAGCTTTCCCCTGAAAACTGCCTTTGCTGCATCCCATAGGTTTTTGTATGTTATATTTACATTTTTGTTTGTCTCAAGAAACACTTTTATTTCTATTGTAGCATCTTCTTTGATCCATGGGTTGTTCAGAAGAATATTGTTTAACTTCCATGTGTTGGTGAATTTTCTAGTTTTCCTCTTGTTATTGATTTTTAGTTTTATTCCATTCCAGTCAGGGAAGACACTTGATATGATTTCAATCTTTTAAATTTGCTAAAACTTGTTTTGTGGTCTAACATATGACATCCTAGAAAATATTCTATGTGCACTTGAGAAGATTGTGTATTCTGCTACTAGATAGAATGTTATGTATATGTATGTTAGGTTCATTTGGTCTATAGTGTTGTTAAAATCCACTGTGTCCTTATTGATTTGTTGTCTGGATTATCTATCCATTGCTGAGAGTGGGGTATTAAAGTTCTAAACTATTATTACTGTTTATTTCTCTTTTTAAAGTTTTTGCTTTTAATATTTAGGTGTTCTGATACTGGGTGCATAAGCATTACAAATGCTATATCTTCTGATATATTGACCCCTATTATCAGTATATAATAACCTTTGTCTCTTTTTACCATGTTTAGTCTAAAGTCTATTTGTCTGATATAAGTATAGTTACCCCTGCTTTTCTTTGGTTACCATTTGTTTGAAATGTCTTCTTCCATCCCTTAACTCTCAGTCTATATGTGTCTTTAAGGCTAAAATGAGTCTCTTGTGGGCAGGATATTGTTGGAATATAATCTTTTTATGTTTAAAGTGATTATTGGCAGGTAAGAATTTACTGTTGCCATTGTGTTAATTTTTTTCTGGTTGTTCTATGGATTCATTATTCTTTCTTATCCTGCTATATTCTTGTGTGTTTTGATGTCTTTGGTATCATTATGCTTTGACTTTTTTATCATGCTCTTTTGTGTAATTACTACAAAATTTTCCCTTCTGTGAAAGCTATGGGACTTACATAAATATCTTGAACTTATTTTAAACTGGTAACTTCAAAAAAATAAAAAAATAAACTGGTAACTTCAAGAAAATTCATAAACTTTACACTTTTACTTCTCTTCCTCACATTTTGGGTGGCTGCTGTTAAAATTTACATGTTTTCACTTTGTGTATCTAGTAACAGATTATTGTAGTTATAATTATTTTTGCTACTTTTTTTTAAATTTTTGAACTAGAGTTGTACATAAATTATACACTATTGCCATATTGCAGAATCTATCTCTGACTACACATTTAACATTACCATTGAAATTTACACTACTTTTAAAATATTTTTTATGATGTTAGCTAGTGCTCTTTTACTTCCACTAAAAGAATTCCCTTTAGGGATCCCTGGGTGGCGCAGCGGTTTAGCGCCTGCGTTTGGCCCAGGGCGCGATCCGGGGGACCCGGAATCGAGTCCCACATCGGGCTCCCGGTGCATGGAGCCTGCTTCTCCCTCTGCCTGTGTCTCTGCCTCTCTCTCTCTCTCTCTCTCTCTCTGACTATCATAAATAAATAAAAATTTAAAAAAAAAAAGAATTCCCTTTAGTGTTTCTTCTAAGGCAGATCTAGTGGTAATGAACTTCCTCAGCTTCTGTTTGCTTGGGAGTCTTTATTCTTCCTTCATTTCTGAAGGACAACTTCACTAGGTATTGAATTCTTATTTGACAGTTACTTTCTTTCAGTATTTTCAATGTGTCATCCCATTCTCTCCTGGCCTGAAAAGTTTCTGCTGAGAAATCTAAAAGTAGTTTTATGGAGGTTCCCTTGTATATGACTTCTCTCTTTGCTCTTGCTGTTCTTAAAAATCTTTGTCTTTGACTTTTAACGACTGAATTATAATGTGTCTTGGTGCAGCCCTATTTGGGCTCAATCTATTTGGCATACTTTGGGCTGCATAGAAATGGGTGTCCATTTCTCTCCCCAAACTCAGAAGGTTTTCAACCATTTATTGCTTTACATGTAATTTCTGTCCATCTTCTTCCTCTTGTTTTTTGGCGATTCCCATAATGCAAACATTGTTTTTTTTTTTTTTTTTTTTTTTAAATTTTTTTTTTTTTATTTATTTATGATAGTCACAGAGAGAGAGAGAGAGGCAAAGACACAGGCAGAGGGAGAAGCAGGCTCCATGCACCGGGAGCCCGATGTGGGATTCGATCCCGGGTCTCCAGGATCGCGCCCTGGGCCAAAGGCAGGCGCCAAACCGCTGCGCCACCCAGGGATCCCAACATTGTTTCTTTTCATTGTGTACCATAATTCTAGAGGCTTTTTTTGCTTTTTTGCATTTTTTTCCCTTTTTGTTCTGCTGGGTGTAATGAGTTCCTCTAAGGATTATTCTAATGCCTTATCCTCCAGGTCACCAATTCTTTTTCTGCATAGTTGAGTCTACCTTTGAAACTATTGCATTCTTCAGTTCGTTTACTATATTTTTCGCACTAGGATTTCTGTTTTAGTGTTTCTTTACCTGATGGTTGCTGCTTCCTTGTCAAACTTTTTGTTTTGTTCATGCATTGTTTTCCTCATTTTATTTGGTTATCTGTGTTTTCTTGTAGTTCATTAAACTTCCTTTAGCAGATTATTTTGAATTCTTTGTCTTATCTCCATTTCTTTAGGGTCAGCTATTAGAGCTTTATCAGTTTCCTTTGGTGGAGTCATATTTACCTAATTTTTGTGATCATTGATTCCTCATGTTTATATTTGTGCATATGAGTAATCGGACTCCTCTTTCAGATTTTACAGGTTTGCTTTTTTCACCAGTTAACTCAGTTTGGGTTTCTCAGTGTCTGTTGGTAACGTCCCTAGATAGGTGGAAAATGCTACTAGGGTCTATTTAGGGTGAAGCAACTGTTTAAACTCTAAGGATGGAGTTGGAGGAGTGCACATTTGGCTGAGAACAGCTGGTTGAATGGGACTGCTGGATTGGTCCCTAAGTGAGGCTGTAGGATGGGCTCTGCAGTAGGATGCATTCTCTGGTCAGGCTTACTAGATGGTCAGAAATGGGTACTATATTCAGTAACAGTTGGGTCTGTGAATTAGCTTCCCTGCCCTGGTAGGCAACATGATGGGACCCAGAACCACATAGCTCACTGTTTGGAAGCCCCATCAGGCCAGAGTGTGCACTTAACTCCCAGAATCAGGTGAGGCCACTGATTTTGCTTTGTAGAGAAGGAAAGCCATGAGTTTTGCTCTAGGTTCAAGTGCCACTGTATGCAGAGTTATGAATAGGCAGTTTCCCATGGGCTCTGGTTAGGTTCTCTGCTCAGACAGGCTTAACGTTATCTTTGGCAATGAGTCAGGCTACCAATTAGACTCCCTGCCTGGATGCAGTGGGAGAAGCTGCTCTAAAGCCAGTCAGGGTTATTGTTGTCCTAATTCAAGCCAATCCAGACCCCCAAATTCCTTATCTGAACAGGATCACTGGCTTGGCTTTGCAAACTATCGACTTTGCCTGCCCTTCTCTGGGCTCAAGCACTGCCAGGCTGCACAGCTTCCGAGAGTTGTCATCACCTCTCCTGGTCAGATGGAGCTGGAAGACACTCTCCACAGAGGATAGGGCTACGTCTCAGCTTCTCTGCCTGAGAGGGGAATGGAAGGGTCACTTCAGGCTATTCTCAATTTCCCAAACTGCTTCTCTGGTGGGAAGAGGATGGGATCTATCCACAGTTATGGCTATGAATGAATCCCCTTGCTTGGGCACAGAACAGGGACACACACCATGCCTGGTATGAGCTTGGCTCTGGGTGTTATCAGTTCTGTCCACCCACCTCTTCGCTGGATCATCACCAGGCCACACAGCCTACAGTTGTCACCAGCCTTTCTGGTGGAAGAGGAAGCTGGAAGAAGGGGCTGGAAGAAACTTTCCAGAGGGGGTAGGACTGATTCAGCTCCTTGTCTAGGGGCAGACAAATCAGGATGTAGGGCTGCCAAACTTATTCAAGGATCAGAATCAGGCAGATCTGCACCCCACCAAGTTTCTTGGTCAGAGTGAGCCTCCAACTTGGTTCTGCAAATGAGCAAAACCACTGGTTGGGATTACTATTTGGGTATTTCAGGTATGAACCCCATTGGTCAAGCTCCATGTGCTGGTTGTTGTAAGCATTCCCCCACTGCTTGCCCCGCCCTCATCCCATCCTTTCCTTGTCACAATCAGATTCCCAGTAGTTCTTCCTAAAGATTCCCCTGCAATCTCCATTGTACAAGATCAGAGTAGTGGCTCCCACAAAGCAAAACTAGTGCTAGAGGGCAGGGGATGGTTGTCCTCTAGGGTTTTCTTTTAACACAGGAGGAGCCAGAGGTTCGGGGGACATCTCTTGGCATGGTGCTGCACCGGCCTGGCAGAGGGGCAGTGTGGTCAATGTGAAGCTGCTTCTCTTACCTCCTAATGCAGTCTGTCTGGGTGGTTGTAGTACAGGGGTTCCTTTAGCTTCACTCCCATGCTCTAGGGTTCTCTCAGTGGTATCATGTTCCTGAATAGTTATTCGTTGTTCTTGAGATGGAGAATAGTCAGGAACAATGTATTTCATCATTCTGGTGATATCACTCTCTGGCCATTGTTTTTTTAAGTGTTACAATTAAGAAAAATGATAGCTAATATGTTAAGTAAAAGGGTTTATACTGTATATTCAAATTTGATAAGGAAAGAATCATTTATGCAACATTTTTGTCTCCACCTCAAAATGATAACAGTGGTTACCATATTACCAGGGTCAGGTGGTGATGGGGATAATTACGATCTGCTTTATATTCTTTGAATTTTCAACAAATAATTAAATTACTTTTGAATTGAGAGAAAGGAAAAAGAACACAGGGTAAAGGCTGTTAACTTTCCCAAAGAAGAGACTGATGTCATGCCCAATAACTTCCCAGTTGCTCCCTCCCTCCTGCCAGAATAGAGAAGAGAGTGGGCCAGGGTGCAAGAGGAAGCCCTCACCCCTCCTCCACAGCCAGCCCTACCTTCCTCTCTGCTTTCCATGCTCATTCTCTCCAGAAAACCAAAAAGGCCCTATGAAATTATCTGTCACAGTTCCCAAATTGCTCTTACTCCATCAGTTCAGGTCACTGGAAGCTGATTTTACCCAGAAGTGCTCAGGATGTCCCAACTCTATTGCTCTGCCCTTCTTAAAATACCTTGATTTCAGATTTCAGAAGGAAATGCACCCCCCCACACACACACACACATACCATGCACAAAGCATGCATCTAACCCACTGCCCGGCATATAGAAGGGTCTCAATAAATGTCAGTTCTCTTCCATCCTACTGCCCACTTCCTGCTACTTACATGTCCCTTTTAAATAAAAGTGTCATCTCAGGTACATAGATATTTGCCATATGTAGTATAAAATAAAACCTTATACACACATCCACACAGATATGCACAGACATAAACTGGACTTACTTGATAAACACTGTGGCATTGCCATTCTGTGTTTTAAAACTATGCACGCTAATTTTCTAGAGGACAGAAGGCAAGTGTCACACAAATTAAGTATCCTCACAGACAAAAGCAGCTGTCTCACCTCACTTACCATCCCCACGGTCATGTTTAACAGCCCTAGCTTTAAAACTACCACTGGAGGTATGTTTAAATTTCAGGGAAAATACAGTTCTGGACATCTGGATTAATTAAAAATAATCTGTCTCTCCCTAAGGATAATATTGATAAACCCATATAATATAGTCACACACTTATGCTAAAGATACACATTTGGCATATTTTTTAAATTATTCTTCTGTTTATTACTAATCTAGGAATATGTTTAACCAACAAGCTATGCCTTGATTACAGGCCATTGTTATGCATTAATAAATACACTTGCTTGGATTTCACATCCATGGTTAAATTCTGCCTTGTAGTAAATAAGAGGGATTAAAAACTGGACCAAACTTTCCCATGACAGCGTCCACATAGAATATCACTTATACAAATTGATCAAATTTTTTTTAAATTGATCAATTTGTTTCAGGGAATAAACTGCAAATAAAAGCAAACCATGATACTTCTAACTGTCCTTACATACTCTAGAAAAAATAATTGCAAATTTCCCATTGTATTCTCTCTCCTAGGCTGAATCTTTTTTTTTTTTTAAGATTTTATTTATTCATTCATGAGAGATACAGAGAGAGGCAGGGACAGAGGCAGAGAGAGGCCTATGTCCACCTGTAGGGAACCGGACACGGGACTCGATCCAAGGACCCCGGGATCATGCTCTGAGCCAAAGGAAGGTGCTCAACCACTGGGCCACCCAGGTGTCCCCCTAGGCTGAATCTTAAAGTGCAAATAGAGTTTACCATGGAGCACTGAAGGAAAATTTGACAGGAGAGGGGGCAGGCCATGCAAAGGTCCAGAGTGAAGAAGAGAACAACATGGTGGAGAACTCTCTTGCCTTCTTCATGGCTGCAGCATACACGGTAAGAGAAGTTCTGCACATTATCTAAAATCCATTTCAGCTCTGAAATCCTCTGATAATGGTGATCATAATACCCTGGGGTTTTCTTTGTGGCTCAGATCTAGGGAAGCAGAAGTAAGTTTTGGCCCTCAAAGCAGAATATGCAACCATTTAGAGCAAATTTCCTTGTCCAGACAAAGTATAGCGCCCCCTACATTCCTGTCCAGGAAAGACAGAAACTCTAGGTTCCTTTTTCCATCTGAGTTTCTAACTAGCTAAAGCTAATGTTCCTCCCCTCCCCAGCCTGAAGCACAGGGCTGGGTGCCAAAGCTGAGGGTACAGATTGGATACTGTCCTAACCCTTGAGGAGGGGGTACACACTACCCTCACCCTGCCCCCTCTCTATCATCCTGGCTGGAGCTGATTTCTCCAGTGCAAGCATGAGGCCTCCATAAAAACACAGGTGTACCTACCTGGTAAGAAAGGAAAGATACCCTCAGTGAACATCTGAAGAGTCAATCTCTCCAACAGAGCAGGGTGAAAGTCTGAAGAGTCAATCCCTCCTGACTTTGCCACCTACTAACCTTTGAACTTGATGAATTACATAAGCCTTTAAACTTTAGGGTCTTCATGTGCAAAATGGGGAAAATACCTATCTCCCTTGTGTGTGTGTGTGTGTGTGTGTGTGCACGCAAGAGAAAAAGACAGACAGAGACAGAAAGATAATAAAAAGCATTCCGCCAAGCATAACCCAGAGTAAATAAATGCTCAGTAAATGTTAGATATTTTTGCTCTGGTCCCTTAAAAAGACAGCTAAGAGGCATGTAGCTTCTCATATATCTTTGCAAGCCAAATCTTTCAAATGAGTGCTTATAATGTCAGTACAGTAATTATGTGAAAATTCTCTGATTAGTTACACAAGAGAAATCACACTGTTGTTCCGAGGTGGCTGGTGTGCAGCTGAAGAAAGCCATATAAACTATGGCTACATCCATCCCTTCTGCTGGTAAACTTGGAATATCTCTCATTAAATACTAACATCACAGGAAACTGAACTTTTGGGCCATGAAAAAGGCAGATTTTGCTGGAAAGCATTCATTCATTTGTTCATGTACTGATGGCTTCTTATAAGTCAAGCACCATTAAGGAGCTAGTGATACAGGATCAGACAAACAACAGATAATAATCTTTGCCTCCAAGGGGTTTCCATCCTAGTAGGGGTAAAATGAAAAGAAATGGAGATAATAACCAAAAATATAGGATAATAAGGAGTATGAAAAGAGGGCAGTAAAAGGTGACTGGCAGCACTGCGGCAGGTGACAATTTTCAATAGACCATTCAGCTAAGTCATCACTGAGAAAGCCACACTTAAATAAATATATGAAGGAGGTAAGGGAGTGAGAATGTGGAGAAGAGCAACCAGGCTGGTGTTGCAAACAGCACTCCAGTGGGAACAGGCTGGTTCGCTCAAGAAACAAGGATAAGGGCAGTGTGGTGAGAGTCAACGAGCTGGAGAACAATAAAGTGGGAGAAAAACAAGGGACCAGATTCTGTAGAGTCTTTGTGAAGTTAGGTAGGGAGCCCTTGGTGTACAATCGGACTAATGTTTAGCAATATTAGTGAATGGAGTGTTAAAAAGAGACCACAACATAGAAATGCTAAAGCAAGGAAACCAGTTAATTATATTTGTAATATGTTGTAATTATATATAATTAACTATAATATAATTAGGAATTTGCAACATATTGTAGTATGTCTATGTCATGGAGACTCTGAGCTAGAAGAATAGTGGCACGACCACCATTGAGATGAGACAAGGAAGACGGTAGGAGAAGCAAGTGTGTGGGGTAAAGAATGGGAGACTCGTCCCAGGCACCTGAAGATTTAGATATCCTATAGAGATTCCATTTAAATGCTGAATAAACCACTGAGTAGGTGAGTTTGGAGCATGAGGGGGAATCAGGCTGGAGCTCTACATTTAGGATGCAGAGATGGCATTAAAAGCCATGTGATAGGGGTGCCTGTGTGGCTCAGTTGGTTGGGCATCTGCCTCCGACTCAGGTCACGGATCCCAGGGTCCTGGTAAACAGCCCCGCATTGGGCTCCCTCACCCTCTCCCCACTGATCCCTCTGCTTATGCTCACTCTCTCTCTGTCAAATAAATAGATAAAATCTTAAAAAAAAAAAAAGGCCATGTGACTAGAAGGGATTACTATGGGAGTGAGTCTTGTTTTAGAAGAGGTTAGAGAACTGATCTTAGGGCACTCCTATGGTCAGTGAGAAGGGGGCCAGGAGACACCAGCCAAGAAGGCTGAGAAGGACCATGGAGAGAGTACTGGAAAGGAAAACTGGCATGTCCTTTAATGAAAAATGTGTCTTACGGAAGAGGGAAGGAATGATCAGAGGTGTCAAATGCCACTGACAGCTCGAACAAAGAGGGCTGAGCTCTGACCAATGACTGGGGCAACGAGGGTCACTGACGACACAGCCAAGAATAGTTCCAGTGGAGTGATGAGGACAAAACTCTGACTGGCTCAGAGCTAGGAAAATCTGGATGGAAAGAAAGTGAGGGAAATGAGGATAAGCAACTCTTTCAAGGAGTTTTACTGAAAAGAGGAGCATCAAACGCTGCATCAAACAAAGCAGTGTCTGCAGGGAGATGTGAAATCAAATAAAGGATGTTTCTTAACGATGAGAGGGATTAAAACACACATGCATGCCATTAGGAAGTAATAGAAAGCAGAGAATGATGCAAGAAAGAGACAGTGCAACAGGAGTTTCCACTCAGAATCGAGAGAGCCAGAAATGGGGCCCCATACCTGAACCTGGAACAGACACAGTAAGAGGCAAGGAAAATGGACTTTACCCATGGAGATAAGCATAGGAGTCGGACCTGCAGGATTAGCCCTTCAGACACTGGAAGTTTCCAGACCACCAGCCAACATGTGTCACTAAAAGCACCAAAGAGATCATTTAGAGAATACAGGTTCTTGGGTGGACCCCAGAAGGGTTACGGATGATTGCACAGCCCTGCACCTCTGCTGAGGCCTGCCCTAACCCTCTGGCTTCTGAGCCCTGCCAGCAGGCCTGAGGCTAACAGCATATTATTGTTCAGGCTCCAGCAGTTCTGAGGTGGAGGTGTCAGCACATTCACAAGGCACAGAAAAGGAGGTAGGAACATGGTACACTAACTACCCTTAGCTAAAGTGCTAACCTGGTGTGGTCCAACAAACCTGGAAAATGAAAAATGCAAATATTCAGTTTATGATACTCATTCTCTAGGAACATTTTTTCAAGAATTCATAGGCACATGATGGAATGGTAGACACTATAGATTTGTTTCAGTTTAAACAAGGTTCTGGTCTTCAAGAGACTTCAAATTTGACAGGTAGAGAAGGGAAGGCAAGCAAGATAGGCAAACATGCCGATTTATAATATGGTAAACAAGCAGAGTGATAAAAATGAATGTGTGAAAACACAGAATGCATGAATTCATTCACTTCTTTATGCGCTGCCTTGTTCCAAGAAAGACTTAAGATGAGGAAACGCATACATAAGGCAGCACACAGAGCTAAAGGACAGGAGATGCAAGAAGCAGACCTGGGAACTGATCAGCTCTAGGCTTGCGTGGGATGCCCCAATTACTCTGAGCCCCTGTGTCCTCATCTCTGAAAGAGGAGATAGAACCAGAGGATCTCAGGGCCTCTACCTCAATACTTCTTTGACTTTGTGATTCACTTTATTTCCCAAAAGGCATTTCTCAGCCTAATGGTGACTTCTGTTTTATAAATGTGTGCCTCCAGGGATACCTGGGTGGCTCATTGGTTGATCATCTGCCTTTGGCTCAGGGCGTGATTCCGAGTCCTGCATTCGAGTCCTGCATCAGGCTCCCCACAGGGAGCCTGCTTCTCCCTCTACCTATGTCTCTTCCTCTCTCTGCGTGTCTCATGAATAAATAAATAAAAATCTTAAAAAAAAAAACAACAAAGAAACACGCTTCCATGCACATGTCTCTATCATAGACCACTCATCGGCTCTGCAGCATCTCTCAGCCTGCCAAATTGGCTTCACAATCAGGCCACTTTAACAAATGCCCCCAATTCCATTGCCCCCCTGGCGCAGGTGGAACTTCGGAGCCAACGGACTCTTTCTAAGCCAGCACCAAAATGCTCAAGAAGCTGAGAGTGGTGAGAGTCAATGGTCACAAAAACCAGCAGCTTAAAAAACTCAATTCAACCAGGCAACTCATGGAGAGCCTGGCTTGCTTCTTAAATAAATATCATGGCTGCCAGTAGGAAGATTAAAAGAAAGATGGCATGAGGGTTGCTTAGCAAGGAGCACAAGTATGTACTAGGGCAAGGAGATATTTTGGCCAATTTTTTTTTTTAAATGTGAAATAGGAGATCTGGCAGGTTTGGGATTTGCCTAGTATTTCAGCACACAATTCTGCTTCTTGACAGAGGCATTTCTGATTCAAACAGCGAGAGGAAACCCAGGTCCAAAATAAGAACTAACTATGCCTACACCACACCATATTATACTGTACACTGAGTAGAAAGAGTACGGTTATAAAGGACCCTCAGTGTTTCTGAACAAGTTTCTCAACCACACTATACATTTACTACCTTAGATATCCCAGCAGGTTTTCACTCTAAACCACCTAAGTATGTAGATTTTTAAACACCACTTAAGTGATCTTCTCCCCAAAGAATTAAATTACCATTTATAGCCTATTTCTCTATTAAAAATTAATGAATTTACTAGCTCCTAGGATGGAGGCCTTCATTTGTTTTATAATGAAAAAAGCTTTGATCTGCAATTCTCCAAGGCTGTGATTGTTTTTATTCTTCAGTTCTTCTCATTAAAAATAAATACCTCCATTCTCTAAGATACACCTGCAAAGCACTTAAAACACCCATTTGAACAATAGGAAACCTATTTTCGTCTCCCCGCAAAAGAATCTAACTGTTTAAAGTGTTTCTGCAGTAGGAAAAGCACTTTTCTTCACCACCCAGGCACCATTCTGGGTGGTGAAGGACCAAAATTGAAGGTTTGCAACTAATCAGTATTTACAGAGCAAGCTCAAAGGGCAACTTTGTAAAGCCGAAGATCTGAGCTGTAATCAGAATTCTTCACATATTGTCTTTTGCTCAAGAGGGAGTAACAAGCCAACTTGAAGTCACAGTCTGATTCATTGAATACTTCAGGCTACACCCCCTAATGCAGTCCAAACCACCAGGAGAGGCTTCTCTAGAACAGATGCCACAAGCCTAAATAGCAAAAGGCAAATGAGCTCTAAGTGCATAACCAAAAAAAAAAAAAGCTTATTTTTTTCTCCTGTGCTATTACTATAGTAAAATGCTCATAACCAGATCCTAAGTGTTTTCTATATTATGAAGACAAGGGAATAGGAAGGCTTTTCTAAATGAACTAGCTTTCATAGACTGTTGCTAATTCAAGTGTGGTCATTCAGGAAAACAGCTACCCCAAAACAATTTCTATATTTGAATAACATGACCCATTCCACTCCAGTAACTATTTGCTGATTACACAAAGGACGCCATGAGCAAATGGAGTAATAAGTTCCCTCTGTGTGTCTAAGGGAAGGTTTCTCAAACCTATTTCCAGGATCTGGGCACTCACATTCATTACTCACCGCTAGATTATCCAGGCTTCTGCGACATGAGATTTAGAATAATCAAAAACCCTGAGCTGATCCTGTCACTGGCAGTGATTGCCTGCCTAGAAGTCAATAAAACAGACTTGAACCCTGAATTTTCCAATCCACAGACACCGCATACTGAATCTCTGTAATAAATCAGCTGCTGGAATGACAAAGCATCACCAGCAATGTGTATCTCCACTGCCAAAACTGAGGAGAGTTTCCCATTAGGAACCGTCTCTGATCTAAAGCCCTGAGCCAACAGCAAAGGGAAGCAGTCAATCTCTGGGGAGAGGAGGGGAGTCACGCTGTTGTTAGCAGCAATTTTTGCCAACACTCTCATCTTGGGGAAGAGCATTAGGAGTGGCACTCAAGAGTGCTGCCAAGCTGTTTACCCACTGCCTGCCATCCTGCCCACCATACCCATGATCCTCTGAGGTGGGAAAGGGAAGCAGGGTGGAACATTCTAAAAAACAAAATATACAATCCCCCAAATAAGTTACGCTGCCATTTCCCTCCTCTACTGCCTCAATTAAACACAAATAGAAAAATACACAAGAGATTAAAAAGATTTTTTTTCTTAATTTTGGCACTGAATTATAAATATGCAAATGACTCCTCTAGGAGACAAAACACTGACATGCACAACAGAACCAGATATGATCCTACTGCCAAGATGACTGCTTTTCCCCAAGCATAAAAGAAATCATTTCAAATTTGGCTAAGCTAGATAATTTCGTTAAAACAGAGGAGACCTAACTGTCTGTCCCCAGATGTCACACAGATGATCAGCCACTTGAGTAGGTACCTCAAATGAGCTACATGGGAGCTGCAAGAAGGAGGTGATCCTCTGGACAGAACATGGTCAGCACTTCTCAATCTGCAATGTGTGTTACTTCTACTCAATATCCTAACTCCTTCACATCCCACCACACATAAAAACTTGGGCAGCATTGTCAATTAATTTCCATTCTAGAATGCCTAACTATTTGGCAAAATAATAATAATAATAATAATAATACCACCATGTTAACAGATAACGGCCTGCCCTTAGTAAAAGGCTGCACATGCATATAAGTGTGTGCCTAATCAGAAAAACAGACTCATGTGTTTTCAGAAGTTGTAATCTTAGCTGTGCACATACAACTCAAGCAGAGCCCACAGAGCTGTCTTAAACACTCTATACTCTCCCATTCCCACCCTATTAAAATTGGAAGACATCAGCCTCTGACTTCACCAGGCAACCTCAACTCTCCTGAACACTCCCTAATTCTTGTCCCAGAGATACCCACTAATTTGATGAGAGTCCACTGCCTTCCTGCTTCTGCTCCCTCCCATTCCCACTGCATAAAGAAACCAGGAAGATAATACCTCTAATGCTATTCTCCTAATATAAAATTCTATCAACCATGGGCTATGAGCATCTAACTCTAATCTAGACGAAATCTCCTGTTTTCTGATGTCCCCGATGTGAGTAATACTATCTTTGGCTATATTTCAGCAGTTCAATTCCACTCAGATGATATTTATAGAGGTTTTTCCATGTGCCAGCACTGCACTCCATCTGGGGAAGCAAAGGAGCATTAGCCAGTTGCAGCCATCTGTGGAGAAGACTGACCTGCATGCATTCCTAGGAAAATAGCTGAGGTGCCATGCTGAAAGCATATGCAAAGAGCTAAGGGGTAGAGTAATGAAGTCCTCCTACCTCTCAGCCTCTGTAAAACTCATCTAAAAAAGTCCAAGCCAGGTTTGTTCAAACACAGCATGGCCCAGGACTAACAACTGGAAACACTACGCAGAATCCTAGGGTAAGATAGGCACATTCCAAAAGCCTGGCTACCTTCCCATCTTAGCCATACCCAGTCCTGAGCTACAGGAAGGATTTTTTCAGGCTCAAACTCTCATAACATGATATTCCCATCCTTCCCCTTACCTTTGTTACCTTAAAGCCCAAGAGACAGAATCTTAAGAGGTGGTGCAAAGGCCCATGAGCAGCAACATCACTGCCTACTCATTGCCTCCTCTGCACAACTGGTGTCGGACCCCAACCTCCTTTTCCAACATTATTTCCAGTTGTTACTATTGTGCACCCCAGGGTCCATCCAAAAGGAATCACTTCTGGAATAACAGAGGCTTTATGTCTTCCATTTCCATATCACTGATATACTGCATCCACTGCTGTGATGCCTTCCTCGCCTTTTCTATCCTTCAAAGCCAGCTCAAATGCCACATCCTCTACCATCCTCCAGGAGTTATCCTGTACCTAACTTTCCTACTTACGTATTCATCTATCCACCACATTCTATTAAAAACCTATCCCTTGCTGTGGTTTGTACTAGGGAGTTAGAATGAATAGAATTTGCTCCAAGCCCTGAGGGCACTCCCAGAGACATGCAAGTATAGAGATGCATTACAATAGGGTGAGAGATCTCATAAAGTCCCAAAAAACCTTTTGTGTCCCAAGACACAAAAGAAAGAATATCAGCTGCTTGGATGGGTCAGTAAAGGCTTCTATGAAGAGGTCTTATCACCCCTTCTAGTCTTTAAATTACTTTAAGGCAAGGTCTGTATCTAGTCCTTGCGCCTCCAGATGCCCAATAAACAGGCCGAGATAAAGGAAAAAAGGTATAGACGAATGAATGACATAATCAGATTCATCCGTGGCTCTCACTTTAGGCAGGCCATTTTAAGAAATACTTCCAGAAAGCACCAGGATTCCAATCTCCATGAGATGGGGTAGAAGTACATCACTTAGCTGTTCCTGAATGGAAGGTTAGACCAGAAGCTTATTCAAGTGAATAGGCCATCATTAACTGTAAAAGCTGCAAAAGAAACGGGATTCAACTCTTTTGGGCATTCACTGAACTGCTAGCTAAAAAGTCTGTGAAACCCAAACCATGAAAACTAATGAGTAGAGAATCTAGGAGGTGTTACAGAGCCAGTGTCCTGATAGAACCAGGCTTACCTGTCACAGTACCGAGGATGCTTTAGAAAATGATTTAAGGTTTAATACTTGAGGTGGCAGTTTCATGTCAAAAATTTTGACTGATGAACTTTATAATACTCCAAACTACATGTCAAGTAGAAAACCTGACTGCCTCTCAACTCAGGAGCAAAGCTTGCCACCAATAAGTAAGTCTCAGATTTGATTCTGCTTTAACAGGAATAAAATGGTTGGTGGTACGATCTTTCCTGCGGCAATAACACCATGATGGTTTCCCAGAGACCTGGTGTAGGTTGCAGACAGAGCACTGAACTGGGATTTGCACACAAGTAGGATTCTGAAGACCGTGTTCCAGTACCAGCCCTGTATCTTAATTTTTATGAGTATGGTGAAATCATTCAAGCTCTATGCCTTAGTTTTCTCATCTATAAAACACAAATAGGCATGTTGACCTGAAAGGCTTATTTTGTAGAAGTTAAGTCAGATCGTAAATTTCAAGTAAACACAATGGGTAAAAGCCAGAGCTGGTTACTGAAATCCCATCTGATGCTGAGATTACCTACATTCATAGCAAAAGTTGATGTTGAACAAGGATTAGTTTATATTTTCTAAACTGCCTCATTCGGGTAGGCCAAACAGAATTACTATTCCTGTTCTACAAATGAAGAAACAGAGTAAGAAGCTGAGTTCTACTGGTTCTATCTTCAAAAATGCCTCTTTGCAGCACTTTACATGGTAAATTCTCAAGCCTCACAGATATAATACCCATCGCCACCAAGTCCAGCCCCTAATCAATCCACAGTAGGAGAATTTCAGGAGATTCCCAAGAGTTCTCTGCTCTGCTCTCCATACCTCCCCCTGACTCTGGTCTTCCTCACTACCAATTCACTTTCCCAAGACTACAACATTGCCTTGCTCAATATCCACAGGGATGCACATGAGTTTAAGTCAAATTCCACAGTTTTCTTTGCCATCCCATTCTTTACAAGTAAGATAAATGACATCTTTACTGTTTTCAATATTCCTTTCATCAGTTCCTGTTTTTCCCATTCCCGCCATCCATATGTTGACAATTTTCTCTATTATTCTCTAGATCTTACCCATGTTTCAAGACGCTATTCGTGTTTTACAGCCTCCAAAAAGCCACTATACATACAGCTCCTGGGAATCAAGTCTTCTATTCCTCACACTCCCCCTAGACACTGTCAAAAGTTTTGTCTTTGCACTTACCAAAGTTCACGCTGCATCCTGTCTGTGACACTTTCTCTTATATGACACTGAAAAATAATTCTGTGGACGAGAAGCCATGCTTTGTCATCTCGGATTTATCTGAAGTTCTTTTTGTTGTGCTTTACAAACACTAAGCATTTAGTACCTGTTTGTTGAAGCTACAGAACTGAACTTACTTGTCCTTCAACTATTTATCCCACAAATATTTACTGGATACCTTGTATGAGCCAGGGACAGTCAGGCTCTGGAGACACAACACTAACGAAACTAACATTCATCTCTACTATCTATTGGAGATTAAAATAAAGAAATAAAGTAAGTAAACTATTTAGTATATCTGATGGTAATGAAGATCACTTTATAGCCAAAGAAAATAAAATAGAAACCAGATTGGAGACATGTGTAGTTCCAGGGCAAAGACAAGGTTTCAATTTTAGAGCCCTAGTGAGAAAAACTCATAAGACAGAACTGGTGATACAAGGTAACAATCATTTGCAGAGTACCAGCCATGTACAAAAATATCATTAGGCACTGTTAAATACTGACATCTAAACAAGATATGCTTCCTATCTTTGAAGATTCTTCAAGTCTCATAATAGAGAAGGTAGGAGCAACAATGACTAATACACGGCAGGAGACAAAAAGTCCTGCCAAAGAGACTTAAGATCTCCCATCAGACGAGAGACATCAGGAAGGGCTTCAAGGAGCTGATGGCATTTGAAACATACCTGAAAGAAGGGGCACAGTTTCTACAGGTCAAAGGGTGGGGAGGGGGATTTGTACAGTAGGATCCTTGAATATAAAGACGCTAGTTTAAATTCTAGGAAAAGAAATAATCCAGACATGCAACATCTTCCCTCAGGTCTCATGACTCTCCACTGTGTGAGTCTCCTGTTCTCACACAGTGGCCCAGTGAGAGTTTAGAGTGTCTGTCTGCCTAACTCCAGAAGAGGCTTCATTTCTCCTTTCTTGATTCATTTACCTTTGATTGAGCCCTTGCCACAGAGCAGTTACTGTGCTGGGCACTGAGAAAAAGTCACTTAGGAGTATGCCTTTGGAAGACAGGCATTCCAACCAGTAGTTCATGGAAGATTCCCAGGTGGGGGGATCCTTGAACCCATTTGCATATGTTGTTTAACTAGAAATGTCTTCTTGATTGTAAAATACACATAGCCTTGTGGAAACTTGGAAAACATAAAAAACTATAATATGAAGAAAATATAAAATAATCCTACCACCCAAAGAGCTTCTACAATTTTAAGATTATTTCCTTCCAGTACTTTTTTTCTTTTTTTTATAAGGAATCTCTACTCCCAATGTGTGGCTTGAACTCACAATCTCAAGTTAAAGGGTCACAACTGAGCTAGCCAGGCAGCCCTCCTGCCAGTGATATTTTACAATCTCTCTCTTCTCTTCCTTATGAAATATAAAAAACACTAAAATGTATGAATGAAAACATCTACATGTGTTTGTGCTTCATATGCTTTTTATTTAATATTACAGATCTTCTGTCATCAAAAATATATGAAAATATAAACCTAATGTCTATGCAATATTGCATAGTATTTACTAAGCCATTTCTCTACTATTGCATACTTAAGTTACCTCAAATACAGTATTTGTGCTATGACAAATAGTTGCAATGAGCATATCCACACATAAATATTTGTTTGTTTTGTTAAAAGAAACCCTTAGAAGTGGAATCATTAGGTCAAAGAGAACATGCATATTTTAAAGAGGCTTGAGTTTTGAAGAACAAATAGAAGTAAAGTAATAGGAAAAGAGAGGGTACTGCTGGCACAAGGAATAGCAAGAATGAAGATTCATGTACATGGGACAGCCTGCTTCCAGGAACTTCAAGCAATTTGGTGAGGCTACATCCAAGGAGGCTGTACGTTGGGTTGAAGGCGTGGCTGAACTGAGATGAAGCTCAAGAGATGGACAAGAACCAAATCATAAACATAAATAGTCTCGGGAGCTGAGTTGCAGGGATTTGACTCCATCGTGGAGCTAGTGATGGGAAACTCTGAAATATTTTAAGGAAAAGAGGAACATGATCATATTTGTGATTTAGAGAGGCCGCCCTTATAGCAGTGACAGATGGGCATACATCGAAGCAGAAAAGATGCCCTTGAGAGCTACTGTAATAATCCAGGAGTGAAGGAAGAATGGTTTGTGGCAGTCATGTACAAAAAGAGATATGAACAAGAGATATTAAATTGCTTAAATGTACAAAATATGGTGACTGATTTCAAGGACAGGGAAGTACCCCTGTCAGGGAGAACTATAGTCCACCCTTCCCATTTGAATTGGACTGATGTAAGTTCCACAGGGAATCTATACATACTTCATATCCAATATGCTCTTCAGGTTCTCCCTCAAAAAGGTCAACACTTACCAGTATTCACACTTACTTCTGACAGATGATATGTCCTTAGTACCATAAAGTTTTGTCTCTAAATGCACCTACATTTTCCTTTTGTGTACCTATGATGGGCATGATGGCTTTAGCAGCAGGCTAGTGGAGGGGTTGAGCCACACACAGGGACAAGTCACAAGCACAGGAGGTAGGTGGGCCCTCATGGGTCCTGAGGCAAACCTGTATGCCCTAAGGTCATCTTATGCATGGTATAAAGGGCTTATAATGTCTTATGTAAAAGATGCAGTAGTATGATTTTAAATGGCATTACTTTTCTTTGGACTCACCTCTGTGCTACTGATGCTAGGATTTCATCTATCTGGTACATGCATTTCCCAGTTCAGACCTATTGTTTTCCTTTCTTCTTCTCCTGGCATTCTTGGGGTTCTTAGAATCCAACAGTACCCACCACAGAGGACAGAAAGCCACCCATGATGCAAAAACACAGGAATAAACAGAGCACACTTAATCAACAAACACTATATTTATCATACTCGAAATAGACTGTCTCTTGAGATGGGCTGGTCTCCAGAAAATGCCCCTCGCTCTATCTCCATATCTTTTCTAATTGGCACTTGTGGCTGGGGAGACCCAACCTGAATCACTGCATGTTGCAAATTAACTTTGTACAAATAGGATTTAAAACTAAGAGCTGAGTCACACTTTGTTTTTATTCTTCCATCTATTTTCACAGTTGCTTATAATCTGCTTACGTAGGGAAAATATGTATTTAAAGATAGGTAGATAAACGTTATGGAGTATATACATATGAGCGTATATGTATATATACACACATCCATGTACTTCATGAAGAACATATAGAGAATATATATATATATATGTATATAATATTATCCACCCACTACAGCTTCCAGCTTCCATGAATCAGATGATGTATTTCTAGATTTAGCAATCAAAAAAACATGACCCTTAAAATTGAATATGGGAAATCCAAAGAGACCTCACAAATTCTAAATGTGCAGATCATTTAAATATATGCTGACCTTAATATGCAACTTATCATGGTTATAGTAAAACACAAACATGAAGAATATAGTCAAAACATTTAATGACTGTCCCAACATTTTTTTATAGGGAGCAAATTCCAGTGGAATATCCCAAACAAAGTTGCTCTTTAATTCAGTAGTTGGTCAATTAATCAAAAAAGGTGAATTAAAGTAAAAAAATAATGCTTTAAGCATTTAATTTTAACATAAAATACATAAACAATATATATTCACCAATCATCTGGCAAGTGCCAATGCCTATTTCAACTCTTATATCTGGTACACATAGGTCATTCCCTATGATTCCCAGTTAGGCATTCTTTATTTTTTTTAATTTTTTAAAAAGATTTTATTTCTTTATTCATGAGAGACACAGAGAGAAGGCAGAGACATAAGCAGAGGGAGAAGCAGGCTCCTCTCAGGGAGCTCAATGCGGAACTCGATTCCAGAACTCCAGGATCACACCCTGAGCCAAAGGTAGGCGCTCAACCGCTGAGCCACACAAGCATTCCAGGCATTCTTTAATGTAAATTAAACTTACATAGCAACTTCTCGATGTTATAATTTTTTTCCTTCTCATACAGTTATCTCACC
This sequence comes from Nyctereutes procyonoides, assembly GCF_905146905.1. Lineage (NCBI taxonomy): Eukaryota > Metazoa > Chordata > Mammalia > Carnivora > Canidae > Nyctereutes > Nyctereutes procyonoides. The sequence goes on along the minus strand of NW_026575041.1, from coordinate 19,004,763 downwards.
TGCCTAATTTCACAGAAATATTTTGGAAACTATATTTTTCCCAGCATTTCACTTAGTTTTCCAGAAACAGCTATCTTTACACAAACATATAACACTAATTTACATAATATTTAATTAAAACATTTAAGTCCAACTGGTATCAGGAAGTTTGAGGACAACTAAAATTTATTCTTATAAGCACCTAACAGCCAGTGGGAGCAGAACTATGTGGGCACACCAAAGAGTAAGCTAGCTGCAGATATTCAATGGGTCATGAGCATCAGTCTGTTCCATAGTGGGAATGGACTGTCTGTGAACCCAGAAAGGAACTTAGCTGGGTTATAGTTAAGAAAGTTTTGACCACAAATAGAAATTATTTAATAACAAATAGGGCTGTCCTCAGAGACCAATTAGTTAGTAGTTACGGCTGCAACAATGTTATATAATAAAGCAACCAAATCCAATAACATACAATAATAAGCATTTTATTCTCATCTCATGATTACCCAAGTCAGCTTTGATCAAGACAGGTGAGTGAGCACCCCTGGTTCAAGCTGTGGGTCAACTAAGCTTGATTCCTCAATGCAGACTTGGCTGGGTGGGTCTGCTCTACACATACCTTTTCATGCACTGAGGCACCAAGAGGAAGTAGCTGTTCAAGGGGAAGTTCTGCTCAAGGCAATGGCAAAGTATAAGACACCACATAAGCCCCTTCTTGATATATCATGAACACTAATATCCCACTGGCCAAAGGAAGTCACATGACCATGCCAGTCTTCAAGGACAGGTAGCAGACACCATCAACCCTGAGGTCAAAACAAGTCATACGGCCAAGTCTGAGATCCCAGAGTGAGAAAATACACTTCCGTGGAGATGAGGGAAACAAGTGAATATTTTCAGCAATAATCTGGTCTATCACACAGCCCAAAATGAAATGCTAACTTATGGCCCTGAATATGTTAAAATTCTGTTAAAACTGATTTTCAAAGTCACTTTCAGCTCTTTCTATGATGTTACAAGTTTGTGACTACTCTGATAAAAAGTACTGCTATATTAACTGATGATGTTGATAGAAATAAAAATGAATTATGCTTCAGATATTGTTTTGTTAAACAGTCTGAGTTTAAAGAAAAACATTTTTGTTCAGGACTAGTTGCTCATGCAGATTTGAACACACAGAACTACAATTTAGCGAAAAAATATTCCATCATATGACAGCAAAGTAGCTTCCTTTTCACACTCATAAACTGATTTACTAAGATATGGAGTTCTTTTTGAAAACACTGCTACTTTATATGTATCACATATATATAACATAATAAATATATGAAAAACTATGCACTCTTAAATTTAGTTTGAATTTTAATCATGAAAATATTCTAAAGATGAGAAACCCAATCCAACTCCTTCATTTTACAAATTAGGAAGGTTACATTAAGAAATTCTTAAAATACTGTGATTAATAAGCATAAATGTACATAAATCTCAATTTTAAAAGTCATTATCATCAAAATGAACATTTAGAGATATTTCTTACTTTATACAGCGTGTGTGCTCCTGAAAAGTAAAGTAATCAATTACTAGATAAATATTAAATTGGTAGCACAGACACGTTGTCTTCCAAAGTGAGGAAAAAGCAGTGATTTGGGATACAAGATGAAGGCAGAAATCAAGTTGGACTTTGGAGGAAAAACAGGTTTTTGATCAAGTGAAGAAGAATAAGGAAATACATTCTGGAAAAGCTGGTGAAAGGGAGTCATAACTAAATATTATGGAAAGAAACAGCATGGTATGTTTGTCAATCAACTGAACCAGAGATGAACAGGGAGACCTGTAAGCATTTACAAAAAAAAAAAAAAAAAAAAAGACTGAATACAAAGACTGGAGTCAATTACATCAGCATTTGAAATCCAGACACAGGAGTTTGATTTGATACGGTGAGAAAGTTAAATGTTGAGGGGTGCCTGAGTGACTTAATCAGTTAAGTGTCTGGCTCTTGGTTTCCACTCAGGTCATAATCTGAGGGCCCTGCGATCAATCCTTGCATCAGGCTCTGCACTTAGCAGAGAATCTGCTTAAGATTCTCTCTCTCCCTCTGCCCTTCCCCACTACTCATGCTTGCTTGCTTTTTCTAAAATAGATAAATAAATTGTTAAACAAAAAGTTAAATGTTGAAAGTGGCTGAAAAGTGAGAAGTTTCATGGATGGACTGCTAAAAAAGAAAGGAAGAAGGCAAGTCTTGGGGATGGCGATGGCTCTAATGCAACATGAGACAAGGAGAGGAGGGTCTGGTCTAGGATTATAGCACCCTTCATGGACAGATGGAGACATCAAAAGGCTCCTGCTTGCAGGGTGGCACCCAGAAGACTGGAACAGCAAGGACTTAGGAATCATGGCCCATCCTGCAGCACAATTTCCCTCGTCTTTTTGTTGGGTTTATGTGTCTTGCATTAAATACCTGTCATACACACTAAGATATGCAAGTAACTATCACATGTGCATGTAAATGGGCCACGTTTTAAAGATGTCACTTAACAATCCCCATTTACAAAGTCGCTGTTCTTTCATAGGGATCGAAGGGCTTCCAACAGCTGTGAAAAGCTCCTTATATTAAACACTCATAAAAGCAAATAGCACAGAAAGATAAACATATAAGAAAGGCCAGACAAATGTGGGTATTCACAGGGTCATAGGAAAGGTCAAGAATTCAGTGTTCTGTTTTCCTCTGGGTTTAAAGAAATGAGTAAAACTAGACTGTTACAATGATATTAAAATCAATATACTATATAGTTTTGTCCCTAAAGTGGTAAAGAAAGCACAGAAATCTAATGAAATAACAAAAACCTTTTCACTAAGTGTAAAATATTTTTAAAAAATATATGCCCACTCTTAGCCAAAATATTTTCTAGAAGAACAAGTCCTGTATAGTTTAATTATTTAAGAGTGCTCTATAACAGACATCATAGTCACAGAAGATGAGATTTGAAAATAAACCTGAAGCGGTCAACTAAATTCATGTTTCTAAAGTGCTCAAAAATCTGGGTTTCTAACTTTACACCTAATATTTACAATCTATTTAATTGCAATTACTTGCAATACTATTTAATTTCTTAGAAAACTCTTTGTATCAATAATTCAAAATCAAACTTTAGTGACCCTCCAAGTTATTACAAAATTTTAATTGAAGACCAAATCCAAGGTTTTACAGTATTATTATAGTCATAACAAAAAGAGCTGCTTTGTGAAATAACAGAAAATACATTCATTGGTCTCTGATACTGGTCCCTGGCACAGAGCTCCTATAACCCTTCTAATTTCCTAAATGATCAGAACACTAAGAATATCTTTGATTCTTTGGCTCTGGTTCCTAATGCAGAACTCCTAAATCCCTCATAATTTCCTGGGTGATAGGGTGTCATTTGTTCTAATGAGGCAAATCATGGTAGGTTTCTGGATGGCTTCTGGCTGGTTACCAGAGAAATCAAGCCACGATAAGAGGCTTGAAATGTACCACCCCATGCCCCCATCCTCCAGGAAGGGGAGAAGAATCAGAGACTCAGATAGTAATTCATCATACCTATGTGATGAAGCCTCCATAAAAATCCCCAAAGCATTGGGTTTGGAGAACTTCCAGCTTGATGAACACACAGAAGTGCTGGGAAGATGGTGTATCCAGAGAGGGCATGGAAGCTCCACATACCTTCTCACATCCCTGCCTATGCATCCCTTCATCTGGATGTTCATCTGTATCCTTTATGTCCTTTATTACATAACTAACCAGTAAACATAAGTACATGGTTCCCTGAGATCTCTGAGTCATCCTAACAAATTACTGAACACAAGGGGGTCACCGGAACCCTGATTTATAGCCAATAGGTCAGAAGTTCAGATGACACCCTGAGACTTCTAACTGGCATCTAAAGAGTTGACTGTCTTGTGGGACTGAGTCCTTTGACCTATATGAATTGAACTGTAGGACACCCAGCTGGTGTCGGAGAATTACTGGATGTGTGGAAAACCCAAACATCAGGTGTCAGAAGTGAAGGGCGGTAGCCATGTGAGAGTAAAGGAAAACACGGAGAATGTTTTTTTCCAACTTGTGCTTATTTTCCAAAAAAAGAAAGACAAATCTTAATTATGCTCAACCATTTCTCTCTCTATAATCATGATCTAGATTATGCATGTGAAGAAAGGATATTAAAAGAAATGTGGGATTTCAAGAATTTTAGTGCCCAAGAAAGATAATAGGAGTACAGCTGATTAAAGTAATAATGAAAGTTTTAGAAATACTGAGACTTGATTTTTTAATAAGGAAGCTGAGAAATACCATCATAATTTTCATTAAATTTTGGATAACAGTAGACATTTCATTATGGGCTATAAAAACCAATGTGTCGAGCTGTGCACTAACTTGCAACCTGCTGATAGCAGACCCCTCATAAAGTCAGTTTATTATACCAGAAATGTTCTAATAAACATAATCATATTCTACAAATCAAGCAACTTTGTGTGCTAACTTCCACCAGCTCAGAAGAATAATAATGCAAACGAGGGAATGAAGGCATTGTTTTTTGCCCTCTTTAAAATAACAGGGTCCCAATGACTCAAAGCTCCATGCAAGAATTTACTTAATCCTCAGAAATCTATTCTGGTTACAGACCTTTATAGTCTTCCCCTAATTTTGTCCTACAGGCCTTTCTGTTCTTCCTCCTCCACCATCTTCTTCTAGACCCTCTGACTTTCTTTTCATTTTACACAGAGGCTCCATAATAACTTCATTTGCTGGCTTTTAAATTATTTTGATAAAGTGTATGATATTATACAGTTATTACAACGAGGACCGCAAGAAACATTAGCCGATCGATATCACCATCTCCTATTAAATGGCGATTCAGTGTGTTGGTAATTTCCTTTCATTGCACTTCAAATCCTAAAATACTCAAGATCTTTTTTTATTATGTCCTCTACAATCCCTACAGGCTCAGAATGTTACAGAATCTGGAAGGTGGGGGCGGGGATGAGCTGGGAGGGAAATGAAGAAGAAGATCTTAATAGGATTGCTACAAAGATGTCGAAGAAATTTTATTTTTCCCCAAAAGCTGATAGGATTTTAATGGCAGAAGAAACAAGCTCTCTATAAACACACAAAATACAGTAATATAAAATAACAACATAAAATACATGAGGTAGATGTAGGTCGTATATAATTTAAGAAAACATACCACTGGACATCAGATTCATGATTTCACATATACTATTGTTGGGGATGGGATTTATTGAAGTAAAACAGAAGATCAATTAAAAAATATATATATATATATATTATATGATAAGGGGTGGTGCAGGGGTACCAAGCAATAGCATGTTAATAGAAGGTGAGGTGTGAAAATCTGATGAACCCGTGGGGGTGGGCTTCCCCCCGGTTTCCCTGTGACAAACACAACACCATTCAAGGTGTGGATCAGATCTCTGTCTGGCAGCCATACAACAGGTTTGCAGATGAATAGTTTATTTGGCTCGCCAGATTTTACTTTTACAAAAGGTTTATCTAGTAGGCTTCCTTGGCAATCCTTTCCTTAATAAGGTTGTCCAAGGTCACAGATGACAACAAAAGTAAAAGAGGCCTGGGGATTACCCTTTCTTTCATATTTCAGTCATTTGGAGCATATTTTCCCTGGGTTATCCAATCCCACAGGACATGTGCTCCTCAAATAACTTGTCTTCCATGCAGCTCCCCCTCTTCATTCCCTCCCATCCCCTCCCTCTACCCTACATGTGATCTCAGGCACACACCCTTTAAACACCCACTGTGTTGGGCTTCTTCCTTTCTTTTGGCCCCAATTAGATTCTGCCTCTTATGCTGGCTATTTTCATATTTATTAATTAAGAGCTCCTTGAACACATGATCCATGTCTCAATCATCTTTCCAATCACTATCACCACCACTACTCAGTAACTCATAAAATGTCACACACAGATTAGGGACTCAGAAAGCAGTTTATTCATGCCATGGGAATGCAAAGTCTATGCTGGAAGTGAATCCTTAACCAGAAAACTGGCCCAGACTGACCTGTAGATTGCTATGTCACTTGGTGATCTGCAACCAGGTGGGACTCCCATAGAACCAGGGCACAATGAACAATAGCAACCTCCCTGCCAATTTTCCCTCTGATTCCTTTTTGATGGCTTCACTGCTCCTTTGCATCATCACCTGCACATCTGACACATGCAGGAATTCAGAACATCAATAAAAGAGCTCTCTGATGAAGAAGCCACAGATTTTTCCTTCTGCAACCCCAGAGAAGCAAGGTGGAGGACAGTGATTACTTGGGAGAGCTTATCTAAAGTCTCATATGGCCATATAATGAAAAAGATGCAGTCTCATGGGAAACTACTCCCAACCCAAGAGAAGTGGAAGGAATCAGTATACACTTCTTCCAGAAGTTGTCATTCATGGGCTAAAAAATGGGACAAAAGCTTTGTAACATAAAGAAAATCTACTTCCAAAATGGGTGCCTAGAGGAAGACAAAGAAAGCCAAGTTACTTTAGAAAGATTAATGGGACCTGGCAAAATAGTTTATTCAGATGAATGGGGCAAAGCAAATCATTCAGTCCAGCATATCAAAGGGAATTGTTACGTCTCTCTTTAAAGGAAAAATCAAAAGAACTACAAAAAAAGAGGCAAATACAGTCAGCTCGCGTTTATTGAGCAGCTACTATGTGCCTAGCACTGTTCTGTGCACTGAGGGTACAGCAGTGAATACAATAGATGGTCTCCTTGCCCCCAGGGACAGGAAGTTCTTGTGATGAAAGAGAGCAGAATACATACACATGATCATTTAAAGTATTGAAATGTATGTAAAGAAAATAAATAGGACCATCCTAAGGACAAGAAGAGGAGGCATCAGTAGAGACAAAGGTCATGGGGTAGGACATTTGGGAGGTTTAAGGTACAGAGAGAGGACCAGTGTGTCACAATAAGCAAAGGGAAAGTGGAGGGAGATGAAATCAGAGAAAGAGACAGGGACCAGGTCACAGGAAACCTTGAGGCAATGGAAAGGAGTTTAAAGTTTAGACTGGCATCAACAGGAAGTCCCTGGAAGGCTTTAAGTAAGATAATGATGGGACCTGATAGGTACTCTGGCTCAGTCCAGGAGAGAGATACAGATAGGCTGAACAAGGTTTGTCACAACAGAGATAGTGAGAAGTGGTTAGGTTTGGGATAAATTTTGGAAGTAAAACAGACGGGACTTGCTAATGAGTTAGATATGGGAAATGAAGAGAAGGGATAAATTGAGGATGACTCCTAGCATTTTAGCCCGACAGACTGGTGGATGGTGGTGCCATTCACGGAGATTGGAATGAGAAGTGAAAGTAGGTTTCAGGATGGTGACAGAGAGAACATTAGTTCTCCTTACACATGTGTGTATATGATACCCCTTAGATATCCAATTGGAGGCCAATTGGGTATATAAACTTAAGAGTAATTAACCTATAAATGGTATGAAAATCAATGGACTAAACAACATCAGTAGGGGTAAGGAAAGAGAATGTAGACAAAGAGAGAGAATCCAAGTTCAAGCCCTGAGATATCCTCAATATTTACAGGTGGGTAGGAGTGTCAATAAAGAACAGAATATGGCCTTCTCTGAATGGCCAATAAGGTGGGAGGAAAAGTAACTTAAGACCAGAAATCAAAGTGTTTCAAGATGAAGGAAGTGGTCACCTATTCCAAATGCTGCTGAGAAATCTCACCTCTGGCAGCTTAGAATCAACAAGATGTCATCAATCACCTAGAGAGAAAGAGCCTTCATGGAGGAAAAGGTGGTCACAGCCAAAGTAGTAAATGAACACCTTAATCCTCAGATGGCTCCACCACCAATTATTTCTAAAGTATCCAAACCAATAACTTAAAGTATGTACAAAGAAGTGGACTTTGACAGATAGCAAGAAAACTGAAGTCTCTGGTGGTGCTAGAGGATGTAGGATAGAACAGTTCCTAAGGTCTCAGTTCCCTGCAAGACTGCCAATGGGAGGGGGAAGACAAGGCCAGGAAGTACACTGGAGTCAAGAGAACAGAATTCGTGGGGTTTCTTTTTCTGAAAATCATCTTCTCCATCACTGATATGACGATACTCAACACTAAGTACCCTTTATCTACACATGAATTAGAAAGAAGGTGGGTAAATCTTTCATTACCCAAGAGTGCTGGGTACTCTCAACAGGCACAGTACTGCTATCCTTCCTTTTGCCATCACTTCTAACAAAAATTCCACTCAATCTAGTTTCCATCATATGACTTCAAGCCGCAGGCTCTTACAACATATAACCAAAAATTAATGGAAGAGCAACAAGTTCTGTTTGTTTAAATGACATCACCCCAATTCATGTTTTCATGGGATGTGGATAAATTCAAGAAAACGAAAATACATCAACAGGATAATTTCCACTCTCATCTGAATATTCTGTGAAAAGAACTAGTAGGAGTCTTATCCAGTATACACCTGCCTACAGATCCGAACATAGACCAAAATGATTTGAATTCAGGGCACCTTGGCATGGAAGGGGGTTAAGTGGCTAGACAAAAGAATGTTTCTCACTCATTAAGACCACACAACTCTCTGCTCCTGCAGCCCTTCTGGAATCTGTCAACATTGCGAGTCATATCGTAACGATAAGGAAATGTTTTTAACTTAACTTATGACCTTCAGTCTAATGAATCCTCTAATTCTACCAGTTCAAACTGTTGAATAATTCAACAAACACTGTTCTGACCCAAGGCAATTTAAGATATGGTGGTATTTTTGCTGTGAGATGAAGAGGAAAAAAGAGCTGATTCTGCTTCCCGTTCCAGCTCATCATGTTAAAAACACCTGAATACAACAATCATTTTTAATTTTTCCCATGCAGAGTTGAAGGCTGAAGTGGAAAAAAATAATGGTTTCAAACCACAGTCTCTCTTTACTGTAACCAAAATCTCCCTTAAAAATATCTTCTCTTTCTCTTCCACTCCCCCCCTTCCTTAAAAGGAAGAAAATTGTAAGTTGGAACACTATTCACCAAGGGGTATAGTTTGTGCATGTTTCTAAATGCCAGAAGTTTCTGAAGCCAAGGGTAACTTATATTTTAGTCAATTCTCTATGAATGCCTGGGGAAATATGTAAAACATTAATCAGGGTAACCGCAATTGCATACTTACCATCTGAATGGAAAAGAAATACACACAGAACAGTGACCAGAGATTAAAATTGAGTTAGTGATGGATCTGAAAGTTCAATTAGCTGCTATGCAAAGAACCAAAATTTTAAAAAGGGGAGAGAGGATTGTGAAACCATAGTCTCAAGGAAAATCATTTTTACTTTTTAAAAAATCAAGGAAAGGAATTCTACACAAATCTCTTTAAAATTGGCATATCTGTTCAAATCATTTCAAGTTAAGTGGTATGATATATTGAAAAGATCAATATTTAGGGAGGAGTAAGATACTTGGGTTCTAGTCCATTCTCTTTATCACTAACTAGACAAATGGCCTTAACTTGCATAGTGGAAAGAGAGCACAAGCATTGGCACCAGACAGATCTAAATTTAAAACTCATCTCTGCCTAGTGCTATGTTTCCCTGACCAAGCTCTTTAACCTCTCTGAATATCAGTTTCCTCACACATGAAATGGGGATAATAGCTATCACTCAGGGCTAGGATTAAATAGGTTCATGATCTGAAAGTGATTAGCACAGAGCTTGTACCAGGATTTCTTTCTCTTCCCTTTCTTTCTCTGAACTGATTACTCTGTGTGTGTGTGTGTGTGTGTGTGTGTGTGTGTGTGGTGTTGTTGTTGTTGTTGTTTTTTAATGAGGTATTTAGGGCAGAAAATAAAATTCCCTTTACACTGTAAAAGCCTCTAATGGTAGTAATGTACACTGAAGGAAGAAGCTCAAAATTTCCAGTCATCTAAGCAACTGCATAAAGTGCTACCTCATCAAATCGGAAGACCCAGCTTCCCAGATCCTAATAAATTAATGCTTATATATGTCATTCTGCAAAGGGCATATACTCATGCAGTTCCATATGGGGTTATTATAGACTCAGATTACTCAAGAATTCCAGGAATAAAAAGGGAATATCTCCAAATAAGTAATGTTAAGCAATGGTTTCTGTTGAGAAGTATCAGAATTAAACATGACTTTTTTTTTTTTACTTTCTTTTAATATACTTTAGGTAAAACTATGTTTTAGCCACTCAATAAGAAGATTAAAAAAAAACAGAGCAGGTCAGAGGTCTAACTGGTAGATCTATTTCTTTAGGATTATTTTGTATCACCATCACTGCTTTTTTTCCCAGACGTTCAAACACTTTGGTTGTTCATTCCTAAAAGCAAAGGTTACCAAGATGCCACTCTCAGCCCAAGGACACTCTCCAAACTCTATGCACCTTCTGAGCTGAGGGGACCTCCAGCTCTGTGTTCTTATTCTCCTGTTCTCAGTCGTAACGAGTTCACCATTTGTTTTGATACTTTAGGTTAACTCATCAGAACTAATGAACTCATCAGAGTTCTGGTAGGAGATTTCAGCATTTATGTAGAAATTCTTCACAAACATGAAGGAATGTCCCTACAGTGAGTAATCTCTACAGTTTTTTTTCCTCTTGAGAAGTATAGGTGCATAAAAAAAAAAAAGAATTTGTTTTCTGTCCCATTTCTTCCTTCCTAAATAAAATGTAATATGATAAACTCACAGATGCCAAGTGTATTGCTTTTCCAGTAAATGTTTTTGATAAATGAGTTGGTATAAAGAGTTGGCATGGCGGGAATGTAGAGAGCAGTGGTAGGTGCCAGGCATGGCCGTATCAGGGAGGCAGCCTTTTGATGCCCTTCCACATTGGAGTAGGGCAGTGGTAAAGTCCAAAGTTCTCCCAGTAGATTTATATCAGCACAGGGCAGCACAGAGACACATGCTAAATGCAACTCTGGAGGTGATGTGCCAGCATTAACAGAGAATTATGAGCATAAATCACAGTCCCTATGAAAATCATCAGGTAAAATCAAGAAGAGATATTCAAGAAGCATACTCAAATTTTCAAATGGTGTTTCCATAAAACTGGCAAAGAACCACTCAACAAATAGAGGATACATTCTATGAAGTACAAATAAAGTGAGTCTTTGAGAACAATTCCTGCTATCCCAGAGGGTGGGCAAAAATGTCTTTTTCAGCCACAACCACCAGACAAAGCTGAAGTTGTTGGAGTGGAAAGGGACATGCATTTCTCCAAGGCAAAAAGTTGTACTATATTCCCTAATATAAAATATACCCACTACAGTTAATAAAGAAATGAAAGCACCCTGGATTGTACTTAATTTTCTGACACAGACAGTGATAAAAGCTGAAAAGTACCTATCAACCAAGGCCACACAGCTCAATATGCCTCCCTAATGACATTTTAACAAGGAGGATTTGTACGTGTCAAACAGGGAATAAATAGCATTTTGGTTCTGAAGACACTTCTTTAGCTCCTGCCCATACTAAAGAGAAAATACAGTTTCAAGGATATTTGGACATAATTCTTCATTGTGAGGCCAGGTTCCCAAACTGGAGAATGAAATAAACAGCATGAATTGTTCAGGGAGCTACTTTGATGAGTTTTGAAAAGAAATGTAGCTTATTTATTACCCCTTTCTCTTAATGAAAAACTAGTCGGTTATTTCTTTAAAAGAGACATTTAGAATCTGAGATAAATCTCCTTCCAAGTTAAAGATTTGGAGGAGAATATTACAAACTGTATCTTATGTTTAATAATAAAAACTGGTTATTGAAACCATAATTTCAGCTGGGACAACTGCTAAAGTGAATCCCAGAAAACCAGAAGAATTGATGGAGGGGAAGGGGAAGGAAGGAGGGAGGGAGGGAACCTCCTGCCCTGCCCCCAATCTTAGGGACTCCCAGGGAAGTGTTCCCCAAAGGTAGTGCTCCCCTGGCCTTCTCTGATAAGTCTCAGTACCAGGTTGTAATGTTTACTCTTCTGTCTTCCCCATGACAGTTGGGCCCTGTGAAGGCAGAGTAAAAGGCCCACCCCATTCAGCATTTTATGTGCAATGCCCAATACAGTGCCTGGCTCTCAGTTTACATGGGAGAGGACATGAGAGCACAAGGCAGAGTTGCTTCTTTTTTTAAAAGATTTTATTTATTCATGAGAGACACACAGAGAGAGGCAGAGACACAGGCAGAGGGAGAAGCAGGCTCCCTGTGGGGAGCCCGATGCAGAACTCGATCCCAGGACCTGGGGTCATGACCTGAGCCGAAGGCAGACGCTCAACCATTGAGCCACCCAAGAGCCCCAGAGTTGTTTATTTTTCATCTCTAACAGTTTTGGGTGTTAGCCTGGTGGAGCAGAAAGCAGTAAGTTTTCTATCTTTTAACTAAATACAGGGTTTCAGCTCCAGGACAACCCACAACTTGCTGAACCATCTCTGACTCTTGAGTGGTTGTCTTTACACACTGTGGGTCCCCAAGTAGGGACCCCAAGACAAAAACCTTCAGGGAGCGGTGGTAATTTCTAGACTCCTGGCTTGGCAATTGTTTTGTTTTGTTTCCCGGGTCTTGCACTTTTTTTTCTTTACTGAATGACAAAAAAGGTCCCTATAAAATATTCACAGAATTAAGTCCTGACAATCTAAAAGGTGGGCACTGAAATAAATAAATAAAAAATAAATAAATAAATAAATAAATAAATAAATAAATAAATAAATAAATGGTGGGCACTGAGTACCACTGACTCTGAATCCCCTTTACTCAAGGAGACACAGGTTTCAAACGCAAGCTGAAATAAACACATTAATCTCTGAATAAGAACAGTATGGAAAGATGTCTGATCTCTCCCCATAACTGCCCTTAAGATGTCAGCACGTAGCCTAGTGACAGCCACACTGAGTGCCAGGACCACCACCAGGAGTCGGGAATGAAAGGGAGAGAATTGCATAACTCTGAAGAAGCACGGCTACTGTCTTCCTCAAGTCTTTGCCTTTCTAACACGAAGTCAGAAAGGAAAAGTATAAAATGCAAACATAAGCAATATTCAAGCTTCATGTGTTTATATCAAAAAAGGAGAAAATGAAAAAATATTTCCATTGTCATAGCAACCTGGATTCACCCACAGTAAGTGTATGGTATGTGATAGTGGTCATGCTGAATTACTAGTTAAGCTCCTTCTAAATGCACAGTTTGTTTTAAAGGGCAAGGGGCAGAGAGGACTTTAATGCCCTTAAAAAACACAAGATTAGTTTCTACAGTTTAACCATTTCAATACACATTTCACTTATGCTACAGTTAACCATTTTCCTCTTTTATTCATATTCATATTTCCTCTTTATTCATATTAATGCATTAAGCCCCACCATCCTGAAACATGTACAACAAGAAAACAAGGCTTAGAAATAACCACCATATAAAAAAAAAAAGAAATAACCACCATATGATCCGGCATTTCTACTTCTGGATATTTATACAAAGAAAATAAAACAGTAACTCCAAAAGATATATGCATCCCTGTGTTCACTGCAGTGTAATTTATAATAGCCAAGATAGGAAGTGATTTAAGTGTCTTTCAAGAGATAACTAACTGGATAGGGGCACCTGGGTGGCACAGTCAGGTAACTGTCCAACTCTTGGTTTCAGCTCAGGTCATGATCTCAGGGTTGTAAGATGGAGCCCCACTCACCATGGAGCTTCCCACTCACCATGGAGTCTGCTAGAAATTCTCTTCCTCCCTCTCTCTCTGCCCCTCCCACTCAGACTCAACCGCTCTCTCTTTCTCAAATAAGTAATTCTTAAAGAGAGGGAGATGACTGTATAAAGAAGATATATATATATATATATATATATATATATATATATATATATATGCAATGGAGTATTACTCAGCCATGAAAAAAACAAAATAGATGGACCTTGAGGATAAGTAAAATAAGTTAGACAGGGAAATACAGATACCATATGATTTCTTAAAAAAAAAAAAAAAACAAAGAAAGAGACAAAACAAAACCAGACTTATAGATACAGAGAACAGCCTGGTGATTGACAGAGAAAGGGATTATTGGGGAGTGGGCAATGTGGGTGAAGGGGATCAAGAGTATAAACTTCTAGCTACAAAATAAGTAAGCCATGGAGATGCAATGTATAGCACAGGGAATATAGACAATAATATTACACTAACTTAGTATGGTGACAGATGGTAACTAAAATCATGGTGATCATTTCACAATATATATAAATATCACATCACTGTGTTGCACAGTGGAAGCTAATGTAATACTGTAGGTCAATTATATTTCAGCTAAAAAAAACAAGGCTCAAAATATAAGTCTCAAGTTGTTCTACATTCAAATAAGCAGTAAATATCAGCATTATTATAATATCCCTTGGCTTGTCATGAGACAGGCAAAATATCAAGGTAGCCTGGTTTCTATTATTTATCATTTCTATAATTAAATTAGCCAAAGTCAACAAAATGAGACTTAGAATACATAAGGTAAGGAGGCATAATGGTGAAATTTAAATGAGGCTATGGGCTTGGCAGTGATTGGTCAGTAGCTCACATCCAACTCTGTGCCTCTAGCACTTAACCACTCTGCTGTTCGGTTTCTCCATCTGTGAAATGGAGGTACTGATACCTGCCCTGTCACACTTCCTCCTAGCACAATGTCCAGAACACAGTGGTTGTTCAATATATGTCTGGTTTTTTTTTTCATCCTAAAATCTAGTATCAAATGCAAACCCTGCTCTTAGGGGCCTCAGAAATGTCACTACAAAAGTTGTCAAGATGAAAAAACAAAAACAAAAACAAAAACAAAACAAAACGGGGGGTGGGGTGAATGGGTGACGGGTACTGAGGGGGGCACTTGATGGGATGAGCACTGGGTGTTATTCTGTATGTTGGTAAATTGCACACCAATAAAAAATAAATTTATTATAAAAAAAAGATAAAAAAAGAAAGAAGATTAAAAGCAACAGTATATGATGAATGCCAACAGATGACACACTGGGGAAATGTTGCATGATTTGTTCACTTTCAAGCATTTAGAATTAAAAATGAAAATTATAAAATGCATATATATATATATACTTATATTCAAATACCACATTTATCACACAACATTTTAGAATGTGTGGAAGTTTATTTAGCATATCCAATCTTCACAACTTGTGCAGACATGAGGAAGGAGATTTTCAAGGACAACTAAACAGTTTTTTGCAAACCCTTAAAATCTTTACATGCAGTGAAACAGTTTTTGCCACCACAATATTAATGATATGAAATATTTTTCAAGAAATCAATTTTATATATATATGAAAAATTCCAGACTCTTACATGACCCAAAAACCCTGAGGAAGACCAAGTTCAATGAATTGAAAAAGAAAACGATGGGCAGAACCTGGAGAAGCATGGGGCACAGGGAACCTGGTTGAGTTAACACTGGGATGCTCCACCACATGAATGGTCAGGCCCCTCAGCACTGCACTGGTAACACTGGGTACAAGGCCATCAAGGATTCCCAAGTGCATGTGATCAATATTCTATTTATTACAATAAACAATGTGGGCCATAGTAATCAACTACAAAGGAGGGAGAATTAAGAAGGAAAAGAACAGTAAGATAAAAGATATCTCTCCAGGGGTACAAGGACTAGAAGACGAGCACTTGCATTTCAGTGCTACTCTGACCACAGCAACTGTCTCCATTTCTCTCTACTTCTATTATTCTGTTCTTTGTGGAGCAGAACTGGCATTCATCCTTCAGAAGCATTTACAATCACCTGCATTTTGGCCAGGTGCTACAGCTTCAGAGACATAGCTTTTGCCACCCCAATGCTTTTTCTGGGGGCGTTTTCTCATTCTGGTCTTATCACAGTCCCATGTGAAATCATCTCATTTTCTCAAGAAGGGTATGTACTAAATTCCCGAATAATTATAAAAAATAAAACTTGTTTCAATTCTTGCACAAAATTATCTAAAATATATCATGCTCTGCCCTTCAAAGGACCTGTAAAAATTCCACTGGATGCGTTAAACGATTTGTCTGATTTCTTGAGACCCTGGATGGATCATTAAAGGGTCCAATGACCTTCCCTAAGCTCTGACAAGGGCCATGCCAAGAATGCCTTACAGGTATCTCATAACCATTCAAGGACTGGATTCTCCAAATTCTGAGCTAAGGCTTCATCAGCTGATGGAAAGAACTTGATATGTCAGGCAACTCCTTTGAATCCAAGTAAAAGTGGGTGTATACATGTTCTTCCTTTCCAGTACTAAAAAGATTCATTGAAACTATTTCTTGATACCCATTTTCAGGAAAATATAAGAAAAGGAAAGACAAGGAATTCTGAAGGCTATTAAAACCACCCATGAGCAGTTATTACCAAGTGAAGGCAGCTAAAGATGTCTTCTATTTTATGATCTGTTCAATAGTGGAATTTCCAATTAAACGTTCCTTCTCAGAAAGGTTCTTATCACTATTCCATCATTTCAGATGCCTCTGGTAAGCAAAAGCTAATGTAATACAGTGGCTTTCGTCCAAGTTTCTTTAGGTCACATGGAAGCAAATTAATACTTGAGTCATTCACACTTCTGGAGACTGAGGCATTAAACCTTTTCTTTTTAATTTAAAAAAAAAGTAAAGAAAAAAGTCAATATATATGCAAAAGAAGCAATATAGTAATAAGAAAACCTGGGATTCAGGGGGAAAAGGAATCTGGATATTAATTAGATGGATATTAGATATAATTGGATATTAATTAGAAGGCACTAATTGAAGAATCTTTAATAAAAGGAATGGCTAAAATGTCTCAGCATCTAGCCAGCAGGAGTAGGTCAAAGAACTAATGGTTTGGAGATTCTATGTACAATTGCACTTAATTTCTGTTGTGGCATTTTTCTGCTTTTAGAAAGAAATATTTTGAGGAATCAGGTATTAATATTCAAGTTACATAGCCACCAAGGGGTTGGAATAACACAAACGTTTGGAAGCTACAAGGCTCTTAGGTTATATGTTGCACTGAACTAAGTCCAGTTGGTGGCTATAACTTGGATGTGCTTGCTATTCTGAGCTGGGCTAAAGTGTCATGTAGTAAGATTCTAAGATACATTCCAACAAATAAGAAAATAGCCAAAATAAAAGACAAAAAGTGAGAGCAAACAATAGCTTAGAGAACAATTCTAAACCCTTGTAGGAATGAGGTCATTTTTATACCCAAAATATAGAGAGGAATCCAGGTTTTTCTTCATTGAGGCTACAAACATACAGGTCTGTCACACACTCCAAATACCCAGAGGTCTGAGACCCCAGGTTGGGGAGAGTTGCTTTAAGGTATCTTTAAACTGGGCATACTCCTCCTTACCTTTCCTATTTAATGATATGAACCCATTAAGTGGCTTTCTTGCTTGGATGAATTCCTCCTTACAGTCTGAAATTCCTCCCATGAAGAAACTCAAATAATTTTGCCTCTGAAAATACTATCTCTTCAAAAATCCCCTGAGTACAGGGATTTGAGATGATTTATGGAAACAACACTCATCTGAAGTAGTACATTGTCATAGCATTTTTTAATATGAGTAATGATACAGCTCTTTCTCTTTCAGTAACTCTGCCCTATAATAAACTATCACCACACTACCCACAGATAATGATATAACAATTTTTCCCAGCTGTTCATACTACTTAATATGGGCAGACAAAAACCTAATAGGATACCCACTACTTAAGTTATTTTGCTGTCTATTTGATGTCCTACATGTTGGCATACTCCGCTTACAATTCTCAAATCTTCTCTACTCTTCTGTTAGAGGATATTCTAATGTCTACTTTAACTTATCAAAGAACAGACCATCTATTGCATCTACCCCCTTGGGTACCACCTAAGATGGTAACTACGTTGTCTCACCTTCAGTACAGGTAAGGGACCAGGTGATATATTAGCTTTAGCTACTTATTACAGATACATCAAATAGCCTTCTTGGTCTAGATGTTGGTTCCTGAATGAGTTTATGGCCTATTTCCTGGATAACACACCTGGATAAGAGCTTGATACATATACCCACAGGGCCTTGAAGACCCTAAAAGAACTATTGAAAGTGGGAGTTTACAAAGATTTTTTCTTTAATTATCAGCAAAATTGAACTAAAGGAGGTAAGTCTAGCTATTTTTATGCCATCTGTTCCAATTTCATCCCTACCACTTCTAAAACCAAATGAGAAAGCTGATAAGGATTCCTGCTCTTCTTTTTCCCTGTAGGGCAAATTTTCCAAAGCCCTGAGTCTTTTATTTATTTATTATTATTATTATTTTTTTTTGTATATGACTCCTGGAAGATGAACAGGAGTCTGAGTTCAAGCACATAAATGAATATTCTAAACACACACACACACACCACTTCTAAGCTGCTAAATCTGGAACATTCTTAACAGGAAACAAAACTGATGAAAGAGGGGTAGCAAGGAAAAAGGCTATAGCCAAAGGCTGCATCTGCCTAAGAAACCGGGTCACACTGACAGGTTTTATAAAATGGGTGCTTAGAATTCTGCATGACAGCTGTACAAAGCTCTTCAGCTTCACTTTCCTGCCTCAAAAATAGCAGAGGCTCAGGGTATAATAGATCCCATCCCCGATAAGTAAAACTGTCTTATCCTTGAAAGACTTGAGGGCAAACTGCATTCCCACCTTAAAAACACCCTGACCACATCTTCTGCTCTCCATTTCTTACATGAAAAATAGCCCAAGGAAGAGGAGATGAAAGCATGCTGAAAACCTTCTTCTTTAAAGACTGGGCAGGCCATTTAGGTCTCCTCCAGCATTTAGGAGAGCTCAGTCCATTAGTTTTCAATGATAGGTCTGTTCCTTTGCAATTTATTTCAATTCAACAAAATTTCAAGTAATTTAGATGCCATAAGATTATTTACAAGTTATCATATGTAGAGAAAGATTTCAGTTCTTTCTGAAGTGCTGAGTTTTGAACACCAAATACACCTATACTACCACTCCAAGGTAAACGTCTTTTTGTGTCATCTACTGTATATAAAGGTAAGACTAGGAATATGGCCTACAGTCCTCTTTTTATAGCTTGTAATATTCATTATATTGCCATTAGTTGTGGACTCTTTAGAAATTTCAACCCATTTTCTATTTATTACCCATAGAACAACTAGCTTTGATTATAAATGTGGCCAGTGTAGGCACCACCCATATTATTGCCATCTTTAAGTGTCAAAGGGGAGAACTTCCTCTTCATTAATTAACATACCCTTCTGTCGTTCATTTAAATTGCATTTTTCCGCTTTAAATGTCAAGAGTCTAAATCTTATGCAGCAGCAGAAAGTTCAGAAGATTTCCATATTGTATTTCCTGTCCTTCTCTTTTCTTACTTTCTGAAAACTACTTGAACAATTCTGTTCTCTACTTTTCTTAAACAAATAATATTTGGAATCGTGAGTCATAAGAATTAAAAGATTCATTTTACAGTTGCAGAAGCATGCTCAGAGGGCTGAAGTTGCTTGCCCAAGATTACACAGCCAAGGGGGAGTCAGGTCCGGTTTTGAAAGGTGGCCACAGTTCTTTCCTGCCCAACATCACTCAACCACCACCACCTCATAAAACACATACACACACTCACACACACACTCACACACACATACACACACATCCCAACTACATTCCTCCTTTCTCACCTAATTCTCCTAATACCCTTATTTTCCTGTCACCCAAACCCTAATCCTCCTGCCCCACACCTCATCAGTGCTTCAGCTGTTGGTTCTTTCTCCAAATCTGCTTGGTCTCTGGTCCCATCTCCATCCCACCTGCTCTAGGTCCATGACCCCCATCCTTACCCACCTGCCTCTTCTGTATGTTTCCTTCTGCCCCCTTGTCTTTTTAATCCACAGTTCACACTGTACTACCTCCAGATAACTCTACAGTAATCACAGTTCTCATGATGCCAAAATGCTTGCATTTTTTCAATGAAGCTCCACTGCCTAATGAATGAAATCCAAGCTCCCTCTCTGACATCCAGGACTCTTCAAAATCTGGCTCCATTTTTTCCCCTACTGCCATCCTTCACACAACCAATACTAATGAAATCATGCACAGTCCCCTGCCAGTCACCTCTGTGTTCCCCAGTCCTGGGCCTCTCCTCATGCTGCTGTGCCCAGCTGGAACAGCCCTTCCTGGCACAGCCAAGACTGGAGCTAATTCAAATGATCACTCCTGTGATCCTTCAAGCCAGGGTGAAATCTCCCTTGTCTGAATTTCATAGTATTTTGATCCCTTACAGTTCTTGCCATAGTATACCTGGTGTTTTCATTTCTTCAATAAATGACTTACTTCCTCTCTCAATCAAGAAAGCAGTGAGTCAGTGATTGTATCACTGTGGGTCCATCTCAGACTTAACACAACATCAGGCACACAGCAAGCACTCACATATATTGCTCCAGTGAATGCATTTGGGATCCCAGAGGCTGCCTTTCTCTGTTAGAGCATATATATTCCTGGAGTCAAGCACAGACTTAACACACATCAGCCAGGAATAGAGGCAGAAGAGCAAGAAAACACTTTGTCATCCTAGGGTAATCCAAATAATAATAAAAAAATACATTAAAATAAAAAAGGTTGGGGATCCCTGGGTGGCTCAGGAGTTGAGCGCCTGCCTTCAGCCCAGGGTGTGATCCTAGAGACCCAGGATCAAGTCCCACATCAGGCTCCCTGCAGGGAGCTTGCTTCTCCCTCTGCCTGTGTCTCTGTCTCTCTCTCCCTCTGTGTCTCTCATGAATAAATAAATAAAATATTAAAAATAAAATAAAATAGAAAAGGTATTGGGCTATATCTTGGGGGGGAGGGGCATGGAGAGGGCTGGCTTTAATGTTCCTGGTTCCACAATTTCCAAGCAAGATGGAGGTAGATCATAGGAGGTGTTCTGGGTGAAAACTGATTGTATAATGGGCCCCTTTGACCAGGAAACCATGATATACAAACAGCAAAGCCACTCAACAGATACCTTTAGCTCATGGAAAAATAAAATGCTCAATCATAATTAGGTTATATTGTTCATTAAAATATAGTTCCAGCTGCACCCAAAGCAAGCCTGAAAGGAGCTGAATCTCAGCATTCAGCAATGATTTAGAGGAGGGAATGGGGCTCTATAATTTGTGAGTTTTCAATCACACATCAATCTGATTTCACTTCCATGTGTCTCTCCTCAGTTGTCTCTATCCCTGCACACACCCATCCTTCAAAGCCTAGACAGGAGGGTAGAAGGTTACAGTCCTACGGAGACTTAAAAGAGGTTGTAGGTTTCATTTTCTTGTTATTTTTTGAAGGGAATTTTTTTCCTTCCTAAAATTTAAAAAGAGATGGAAAACCCATTAGGTAATTAGGACCAACTCAAGAGAACAATTCAAGACTGTTCCCTACAGTTCACTCTCCAGCAATTTTCCAGTCCACTTCCCTGGGGAAATGTTAAAGTTGCCCCTTCTACAGCTATTTTCAAATGCAGCCTGAAAATGCCTGGTACCACTGCAAAGCTTTAAATATACACTTTATAACAAGACCTGAGCTGAAATGGCAAGCACTATGAAAACCAGTATCTCTGCTTTTTGCAAGGGGGCAAAACAGTCCTACGCACATCAGGTTTCTATGCATTTCCGAGTTAGCCTCACCTTAGCTGTTCTCCCCAGCAAGCCTCAACCTGTGGGACAGTTAGTATTGTCAGTCTCAGAAGTTACAACTTTTCAGCTTGGGCACAAGATTTTCATGAATCTCTCTCCATCATCAGAATGGCAAAAGCAAGCTACCAACTTCTAGAATTCTCAATCAGTAAAGTAGACTAGCAAACTTACCAACTTAGGACCTGTAGCTAGTGTTGCAAGGAATCCAAATTGTCCGAAGGCTGACTGTATGATTTACAGCTTAATTGCAGTCAAGAGTACAGCACTGGGATCATGGCAGACCTGGGTTCCAATCCTGCTTCACAATTTATTGACTTTATAATACCAGACAAATTAAGTGATGTCTCTAAATCTGTTTCCCAAACATAAAACAGGCAAAATAATACCTAGTTCAGAGAATTCTGATGATCGTGGCACAATACATGTAAAAATGCTTTGCACAGAGCATCCTGGCGTCCACAAGAAATCCACAGTAAATGTTAATGGTAATATATGCACTTAAATTACTATTAGCCTGAATAGAACCACAGTACCTTGCATTTAGAAAAGACTTAATTTACACATGCCAAATTATGCCCAGGTTGTTGTTTTTTTGCTTGTGTTTTTTTTTTTATTTTGCACTGAGTTTTCTTATTCTTCATTCCTTTTTCTTTATCTCATTTGTTTATAATATTAACAACCTTAAATGTAGACATCTTTTATCTTATGATCCCAAATGCTTTATATAAAGCTTCCAAAGAGTGATTTAATATCTTGCTCATTTGTAAATGCCTTAACTATAAATTCCAAAAATTTAAAGGATTCCCTCTGAGCTAAGGGATACCATGAGAATTTTAATGGTATTTGTGAATTAAATGTACACTCTCCCTAGCAAGCGCCCTGCTCCATAAAAGATCTGCTGTGACAGCAAATGGATGCCAAATCCTTTCAAAGTAGAATGGGAAAAGGTGAAACAAAACCATCAACATTTAGCTGTGTCTTTTAGGCTCAACAACAAAATGTATCCATTATCACGCATCAATATTCAGAAGAGAATGATAGATTACTGTATTTTTTAGATCAGTGTTTGAGGGATCCCTGGGTGGTGCAGCGGTTTGGCGCCTGTCTTTGGCCCAGGGCGCGATCCTGGAGACCCGGGATCGAATCCCACGTCGGGCTCCCGGTGCATGGAGCCTGCTTCTCCCTCTGCCTGTGTCTCTGCCTCTCTCTCTCTCTGTGACTATCATAAATGAATAAAAAAAATTAAATAGATCAGTGTTTGACAACAGTATTTGCATCAGAGCTCAAATACTTTCTATTTTTACTTGATTTTCTCTGCTGTAATGGGGTAGATGTCATCTCTACATTTTGATTACTTGGACAATGCATGTTTCTCTGGTTTTATCCACTCCTGGTATCTTTGTCATGGTAGAGGCCTTGCTTCTAATTGGTGACAGTGTGAAATATATACGGCAGCAAAATTTCGCCTTTACATAGTCTTAGAGGAAGTTCACTCATACTTCCCCCTCTTTTCACATGTTGAACATCCATTGTGTCTCAGATGCCTAACTCATAGTCATAAAATTCTAAAAGGTAAGTGCTATTATTATCATCTGTTTACAGAGAAGGGCATTAAGGCACAGAAACGTTAAGCAAATTCCCAATCTCCCAGGAGTTGGCGTATTACAAGGCCAGACTCAACCCAGGGCAGCATGTATTTAATTACTGCACTAAATGTCCTCCTTAATATCCAACGTGCCCACAATAGCTCCTCTTGACTGATAAACATGTAAAAATCTGATTGTTTCGGCCAGCCTGCCTTCCTTTTCTTCCTTTCTTCCTTTCTTCTCCTTCCTTCAAAATGTGTTTTAATTAAGCCCCTACTTTATGGCAGGAACTGTGCTAGATAGTAGGAATCCAGTAATGAAAAAGACAAACATTGTATCTGCCCACAAGGTGTTTATAAAGCTAATGAGAAATTTTTATTTTAAAAAATCCTAAAATTAAAAATTATCCAAATAATTAAAGAAAATTTACCAAAGAACACCCTAAAATTAAAAATGATGTATGGATTTAGTTAAGTAGAGTCAGGATCATGGCTACAATCCCTTGGAGGACCCTGTGAAAGGAGACAGCGAGGGACCCATCCTGGTCTGGAGGACGAGAAAACAAGAGATCTCCAATGTTGTTAATGGGGCTTTGGCCAGGGTTAACTATAGCCATGGCACCTATAAATGCAAAGGGGGCCATAGCTTTGTTTCTATAACATGTGGATTCTTGAGTCTTGCCCAGTGATATTGTGCAGCCAACTGCTTATTTTTCTAATAATACAAGATAGTTGCCAATAAAGTTTTCAAATGCCAACCTTCCTTCCGCCTCTCCCTGGTTCTCTGCATATGCCAAGAAACTGGGTAAGTTCCTACAAAATTTCAATACAGTAACATGTCATAAAATGCTTCCCTTAGCCCCAAAATCTCAAGCAGTTCTCTGCCTTCTAGCCTGGCATCTAATACTGGCTTGGAGTTTGCCTAAGGCTCCTCTTTGCATAATAACTTAAATTGTTTTACATATGAATTTTTAAATATAGGAATGCCTTATTTTTCTCAAATGCTCAGTGGCAAGGGTTAATATTTCCAGCCAACAGGAACTTAATTGTTTGAAATTTCTTTCTGCATTTTGTCCTTAAATATCTTTCTAAAATGCATTGATATAATGTTTTATCTTAGTAGCAATCTGGTGAATACAATAAAACTCAGACTCTTGGATCCTTCTGTGAGATTTCTCAGGATATCAACATTTCTTTAATCTTGCCTCATTGCCCACATTTGGATGTGGAGACTAGGACCCTTGGTGTGGACAGTGCAGTATAGCTTTAAGAGATGACAGAGAAGGCAGAGTCACTGGATTTCTATTTTGCCTGTACTTTCCATCTCTTGCTAAGAAGCTTGGTATACCAGGGGCTGTTGGGTGGCTCAGTTGGTTAAGAATTTGACGTCAGCTCAGGTCATGATCTCGAATCCTGGGATTGAGCCCCACATAGAGCTCCCCATTCGGCAGGGAGTTTGCTCATCCCTCTCCCTCTGCCCCTCTCCAGCT
The DNA here is from genome assembly GCF_905146905.1 of Nyctereutes procyonoides. NCBI lineage: Eukaryota > Metazoa > Chordata > Mammalia > Carnivora > Canidae > Nyctereutes > Nyctereutes procyonoides. The sequence continues at coordinate 18,980,010 of NW_026575041.1, read as the reverse complement.
CATGCTCTCTCTCTCTCTCTCAAATAAATAAAATATTCAAAAAAAAAAAAAAAGAAAAGAAAAGAAAAAGAAAAGAGGAAGAAGAAGCGTGATATACCAGATAGAAAGGACAAGGTGATAATGTAAGAACTCTTATTAACCCAAAGCCTACAACTGTACAGAGCCCTTTCCCCCCCGCAACTGGAGAAGCTTCGTTTTTATCTTTTTCAAATCTGCAGCTTCCATGGAGGATTTCAATGTCAAGATAGGATGTCATTGCTTTAAAGGTTAAAGAATTACTAATACCTGATTTGAATTAGTTCAAGTATCCAACCCAAATGAATTAAATCTGAGAGGACCTAGGAATTTGCAATGTGATCTTTTCAGTCCAAACTTCATCAATAGCAGAAGACAGGGAATCTGGGGCACCTGGGTGGCTCTGTAGGTTAAGTGTCTGCCTTTGGCTCAGGTCATGATCTTGGTGTCTTGGGATTGAGCCCTTTATTGAGCTCCTGCTGAGCAGGAAGCTTGCTTCTCCTTCCCTCTCTGCTACTGCCCCTGCTTGTGCTCTCTCTCTCTCTCTCTCTCTCTCTCTCATAATAAATAAATAAATAAATAAATAAATAAATAAATAAATAAATAAAATCTTAAAAAAAAAAAAACTAGTAGAAGAAGACTGGGAATCTTTTCTAAATCTCTTCCAACTTGAGATTCTATAATTCAGTGAATCTCCTGTCAGCCTGGACCACTACCTTGGGCATCTCCACAGTAAACAAATTCTCTTAAAAAAGAACTGGGAGGAAAAATATGAGTAAATCATGGTCACAATTTGGTCTAAGAACAGAATTACTTTGCATTAAAAGAAACCTCAGTTACTGTGAAGTAATACTCTCTATAAATCCCAAGTACTGAATAATTATCCTTAAGCTTTCCAGTTGGTTTCCTTTCAAAAGAGCCAATAAATATGTCCTAGGTGCCCTTGGCAAATGAGTCCCATTCCAAGGAGGAAAAAGAGCAGAAAGCAAGGAAATAAGCAGGAAGTACCAATAAGAATAAAGGAAAATGCTGTCAACTGTGAAGTTAGTATTTTGCATGACATGTTTAAATATACCAAGGCAAAGAGAGATCAGCTAACAAGACCACCTGAAAAAAGAGTAAGGGCCAAATCTAAATTGCTTTAGTAGGAGTCAGGGAAACAGACGCTGTCCAGGGGATACATAGGAATACAGCCGTATTCTCTTGTGATGGACCATTTTTGCTCCCTGGGAGTGCATGTATCACCCAGATCCACTCGGCAACAGGGTACAGGGAGAACTAGCTTCAACATTGCAGCAAGAAACTTGGCCAAACTTGTGATGGTCCTGCCCAGAGCCTCCTCACACTGCCTACAGAAAAGAAAAGAAACACTGCAAGGCTGCTCCCAGGTTCCTGCAAAACACTGCTTGATCCGGTCAAAAAGGCACCAGTGGAAGAAAAGGCAATAATTACAGAAGGAGCTGGAGGTACTTAGGCTTGATGGCTGATCTCAGAGTGACTGTCAAGTCCCTGGAAAAAAGCAACATGCAATATTGTTTACACCTCTCTACCTGAAGTTCTATAGGACAGGAGGGCAGAAGGGGGCTGGGGAAGAGATGTCTTGCCAGTGGATTCATGGTGTAGATTTCAGAGAATTACTATAGATTGCTCCTGGAGGAAGGTTTGCCAGCATTTACTTGCTTCTTCTTTGCCAAGTAAGTGGCCTACGTCAGCAGGACCTAGGAATCTGTATATTACAGCTCCCCTGATCCTAAGGCACAGCCAGGTTTGAGAACCACAGCTTAGGAAACAGCTTTCACCTTAGCCCATGACTGTTAGAGAATAAAGTGGGGAGAGTCGAGAAACATCAGCAGGAAGAAAAGGAAATGATACACAGTCCCGATGCAGTGCTTGTGGCCAAGTAAATTCGTTGAGGTGTTCAGGTGGCATGCTTTAGAGGAAGACTGTTCTATCCTTGAGGTCACTTCAAAGAAGAGCCACCCGTAAGCACAGGATTCTTGAAAAATAGTCATAACATGCCAGTCTATGCCATGCTGCCATTTGGTCATGTGATTTGAGGGCAACACAGTTGGCTAGTATGATTGAGATGGTCACCACAGCAGCTGAACCTACACAATTTCAGTCTGTTTGATTCCATTTCACTTACCCAACACTGACACAGATACACAAGTAGTAGGGTGAGCTCTTGGTGCCAAGGGTTGTAAAAAAAAAAAAAACAATGGTCTGTGGCAAAGCTGTTACATTTATTTTTATTTATCTCCCCCCCACACACACATACACTCCCACCGGCAAACTTGGTTCTTGTCTCCCTGGGGCCTCTCCAGAAGCTCCACCCAGCCAAGTGGCTTCTAATCCATTTAAACAAAAACAAAAACAAAAACAAAAACAAAAAAAAAAATCCATTTACACATTTCTGATCAGGCTGTGGGGCCTTAGCGCCTTGATATTTCATAAAGCATAACTGTTGAAATTGGAATAATATATAACCCCAGATAAATGAATCGCATTTTTAAAAGTAACCGGTGAGTTATTGTGTGGAATTATAAAGTTTGTTAGAGCAAAATAGGAGACACATACAGTTTTCGAAGTAAACCAATAGTATTTCAACACATCAGTTTGTTCATAAGGTCTTTCTAGGCCACAGATAATTCGAAAGTGGATAAAAGCTAATCAGATCTTGTTTATTAGCTATCTTTCCCAAAAAACATAAGTTTCATGAGGGCAGAACTGTGCCTGTCTTTGTCTCTCACTGTTTCAAAAAGTCAGGCAAACAGTAGGCACTCATTTCTTATTTATTCAATAAAAAAATGAAAAAAGAAGTAATTTACAATCACTATATATAATTTGTGGGCCTTAACCCAGCAGATTTATCTTTTTAAAGTTAGATTTCTCCTTCAATTAATACTAAAATAAATATGAATTCCTCAAGCACATTACTGGAGAAGTAAGAGATAAGGAAAATAGAGGTTAGGAAAAATAGCTGGTTGTGGAAAATCTACAATCAGATCATCAGGAGGTAATTTTAGTTCAACAATTTCATCAACTAATTTTCATTGTTTTTAAGAACTGTCTATTTTTAATTCTTTGAGGAACCTCCACACAGTTTTCCAGAGTGGCTGCACCAGTTCACATTCCCACCAACAGTGTAAGAGGGTTCCCTTTTCTCCGCATCCTCTCCAACATTTGTTGTTTCCTGCCTTGTTAATTTTCCCCATTCTCACTGGTGTGAGGTGGTATCTCATTGTGGTTTTGATTTGTATTTCCCTGATGGCAAGTGATGCAGAGCATTTTCTCATGTGGGTGTTGGCCATGTCTATGTCTTCCTTTGTGAGATTTCTCTTCATGTCTTTTGCCCATTTCATGATTGGATTGTTTGTTTCTTTGCTGTTGAGTTTAATATGTGGAAGGAGCCTCGGTGCCCATCGAAAGATGAATGGATAAAGAAGATGTGGTCTAGGTATACAATGGAATATTACTCAGCCATTAGAAACGACAAATACCCACCATTTGCTTCAATGTGGCTGGAACTGGAGGGTATTATGCTGAGTGAAGTAAGTCAATCGGAGAAGGACAAACAGTGTATGTTCTCATTCATTTGGGGAATATGAATAATAGTGAAAGGGAATAGAAGGGAAGGGAGAAGAAATGTGTGGGAAATATCAGAAAGGGAGACAGAACATAAAGACTCCTAACTCTGGGAAATGAACTAGGGGTGGTGGAGGGGGAGGAGAGTGGGGGGTGGGGGTGAATGGGTGACGGGCACTGAGGGGGACACTTGACATGATGAGCACTGGGTGTTATTCTGTATGTTGGTAAATTGAACACCAATAAAAATTAATTTATTAAAAAAAAAAGAACTAAGCATCTGCTTTTCCGTCTAAATGTAACATTCTAAATGTTCCCAAAGAATTTAAGACAAATCACTGAATGAATTCAATTAGTGTAACATGACACACACCACAGCTGTTAAAGGAAAACTGTATCTCCAACATACTTGGGGGTCCGTTCCTTATTGTGGGTGCAGCTGTCAGCAAGTTTTGAGCCTCACTCAAGTTCAGGATGCTCACCTGCACCTGCATTAGAAGCCGGAGATGAGGAAGCTTACATGAGACTATATCCATGCAGTACTTAGCAAAGTACTGGCTCCCAATAAACACTGATGCTTACTGCTATAAAGAACTTGAAATATATTTCATTTGGGTTTTTTAGATTGTAGTTTAAAGGGAATTTTTCTAGATGTGCGTGTTTACTAAAACTGTCTCAAGAAAACACCACATGTACTGTAGAAATTGACTGATTCACATAAACATGGCTATCTTTATCACATCACTTTGTTTGATTTGACTTTCTGTAGCAACATTGTGAAAGTTAATGTCACTTTGCTAAACTCGTGCAAAAGACACACTTATGCCTGTAAATTCTGTTTGCAAACTCTGTTGAGAAATGACAGTTACTCCCAGAGCTGTTCCTGTCCTCCTCCTGCCTCATCCTCACAGAGAAACATGGAAGCAATGGCTCTGAATCACCAGAGTGGAAATTGGTTCAGAGACTCTCTCCTCAAGCTTCAATTGTTTTGTTCTTTCAAAGCACTGTCCCTTCAGAATCAGCCACTTCTCACATGTAAGAGTTTAGCAGTCTGGAGTTCTTCAGAAGTCAGCTCTATTAATTACAGACATCCTCAAATGCAGTTTTTCTTTCTTTTTCCCTTTTGATGTATTAAACTGGCTGTCAGAAATTAAATTAATTCAGAAAGAAATGACTGAATATCTCCAAATTAAATCAACTGTTAAAAACTGCCTGGAATATGATTTTTGTTGCTAATACTAGATTTACCAGCCTACCAAGTTGACTTCCCTGTTATTTAAGAGGACAATGGGCATTAATATTGTATAAATGCATAGGCCTTGCCAGAAAAAGTATCATATAACTGGTTTATATTATAATAAAAAATGCTTAGATGTTAAAAATAGAAAACCATCCCTTCAGTGTTCATATACAAAGCCTTCTCTGTAAACAGGGAAAAAAAAACAAATGTTTTAGTATTCATCTATAAAACAAGAATTTAAAATGTTATACGACTGGTTTATATTAAAACCAAAAACACTCAGATACTAAAAATAGAGTTTACGTATCAGTCTGTATCCCAAAATGGTAAGAAATGAACATATCAGGAACCAGGAATTTAGAATGTCTATAGTAGAGAAAACAATGAACGTTTTCATGAAAATAATGATAACAAAACTTCATTTCCTAAGATTTCCGTGTTCAGAAAATTTTAGGAGCAGAAGAGATCACAGATACCAACTCCCAACTCATCTATCATTCTGCAGGCAATATAAAATGTAACCCTGCAAGACAGATGAGAATCTATTCTATTCTGTATCAGGATTATAGATTTGCAACTGGGTAATAATCTGTTGCAATTTGCAAGGGTGGCAAGTCATTATGTAATGAATATTAAAAGCTCTTCCTGGTTGTAAAGTCTCTCCAGCCCTCTCCAATGACTTCCCTGCAAGGCAAGAGCTTCCATCAAATCGAGGAGAGCTGGCTGCTAATGCCCTAGGTTTTTATAAGGTGTTTGCACTGCTTTTAAATCTGTTTCATCATAATGACACTGTCTTTTGATGCTTCACTCTTCTTGCATATGAAGCTGAAGGAGGGAAGATGAAGTTCTTTGTTACTGTTGATTCGAGTATCCATCTTTTCCAGTACTCTCAGTCTACACACACAAAAGCCAAAAAACCTCTTAAAAGAAGGTGATTTATGAACTTGTAAACCCAAGAAGTCAATCAATATGTAATGAAGTAAAGAGAAAAAGAAAGAAAAGCAGGCAGGTGTGACGGAACGCTTGGTCGATGGCAATTACTGACATGCCTGGATTGAAAGCATTCAGTTCACTTACTAAGACCTCCAATTCTGATAAACACTGATTGATGAGTGAGAGACACATTTCAGATTGCATGCACCCTCTCTGCGCGTTCACTTCCAAGTCACAGGTGGTGGGTCTGTACTTACAAACACTAGCTGCCTCCTTACAATCTCCCATTCCCCCTTCAGTTCATCAGTTTTATCTAAATTACTCCCTACCAGTTCATCCAAGGTGATAATGTTTGTTTCCAAAGTGACACAGCAGTCAAAATGTTTCCATATTTCACAAGCAAAATGCAGGTACTTTTACTTACTTTTAAGCCACAAAGAAGTCTCTCAGAATGCCCACTACAACTTTAAAATACAGCCTTAGATGCTGAAAATGCTGAAGTGTTTAAATCTAGAGGGCCAACTGGTGATGGAGCATAGTATTCGGATTTAAAAAACTGGACTCTGCCCCTCACTCAGTCCCTAATTAGTTAGCTATGTTGATCCTGGACAATTCATTCTCCCGCTCTCTGAACCTCAGTTCATCTGTAAAAAAGAGATTAAATCAGATTTACTCTGAAGTTTCCTCCAGCCCTAACACCTGGTGAGTGGTGGATCTTTTCAGGATCATTAATGTAGTTACATTACTGAAATTGATTCTGCCCCTTAGAAACTGTTTATCTACTATAGGTTATTTAAATACCAAACCATATGCCTCACCAAAACGTATGCGGCAACGTCACTGTCATGCAGTAAGGTTTGAGACCTTACATCTGACGGCGAAGCAGTCGTTTCTCTTTTACCAGTATCTATTATTTCCCACAATGACAATACAAACAAACAAAGTTGGACCAGGGTTTTTAAAAAAGAGTTTAAACTTGTTTTTAATGTTTCAGTTCTCAAAATACTGATGGATGTCACACACTTTTCTGCACACTTAGTCGAAAGGTAAATTTGTATATATTCCAGCAAAACAGATAGGGTACCCAGAACATCTGACAGCTATCCTAATAATCTTTCTCCAACATCCATTACCTTTCACATTTACATCTTTCTTTTGACAATTTCAAACTGGAGGGAAAATATGCAGAGGGCAATGCCATCTGCGTGAGATATGAAATCTAGCGTGAGATGTGTTGATTCAAATACAAAAAATGATATACTCTTCCAATTTATTTTCTCTGGTTTTTCAACTGATACATGAGCATATGAGATATAGATCAAGCCATTCCTAAAAAAAAAAAAAAAAAAAAAAAGGAAAGCTTCAAAGACAAAGACCAATTTAAAGCTTTGTCCTCTTTTCTGTAGGTAAAAGAATATGATTGCATATGAAGGAGAGAGGAAAGGAAGGAGGGATTGGAGCAATGGCAAGATAATCCTTTTGAAGCACGAATCCTCTATGGTGAAGCCATTTTAACCACTTGTTCTAAACCTTTCTTAAATTTTCATTTGGGGCGGTGCCTGGGTGGCCCAGTGGTTGAGCACTGTCTTCGGCTCAGGTCGTGATCCTGGGGTCCTGAGATTGAGTCCCACATCAGCCTTCCTGCTTCTCCCTCTGCCTCTGTCTCTGCCTCTCTCTGTGTGTCTCTCATGAATAAATAAATAAAATCTTAAAAAAATGTTATTCGAAATCTATTAAAGTTCATCATCTATATGAGCTTGAATTTTTTAACAGAAAGGGATCCAGTTTGTTTTTGGAAGAATCTGAAATCAGAAGCATGATTAAAAAAGACAGGAGAGGGGATCCCTGGGTGGCGCAGCGGTTTAGCGCCTGCCTTTGGCCCAGGGCGCGATCTTGGAGACCCGGGATCGAATCCCACGTCGTGCTCCCGGTGCATGGAGCCTGCTTCTCCCTCTGCCTGTGTCTCTGCCTCTCTCTGTGTGTGTGTGTGTGACTATCATAAATAAATAAAAATTAAAAAAAGAAGACAGGAGAGTCCAAATATTTTACGACAGACAGGCTTCCTCAAAGACGTCAGCCACAATAAAAACTGTAAGTTACCAGCAACACCTCACAACTAGCAATTGGTAGAGAGGCACACTGACTCTCTCTTGCATAGGAGAAACTGGGAAACGACACCCTTCTGATTTGGAATGGACAGTCACAGAAGTTCAAGTTACCAACAGAGAGGAACCCTATATGTCTGCAATCTTGCTTCTGCAAGGTAGAAAAAAAGGAGGAAAGAGAGAGTGAAAAACGTGTGAATTGCAGTCACAGAAAGATGTATGTCACACCTGGCAAGGGCAGAGCAAACAAAAATGAGCAAGCATTAGTGGCCCTGAAAAAATCAAAAAGAGAAGACAAGGTTTCAAGGCTCAGCTAGGTAGCACAGGTTAAGGCAGGTGGAGGATTAGGTCTTTTCTGTTGTGGCAAGAGCTTTCTCCTCTCCTGCCATTATCTCGTGTGACTTCAAGGTCCAAACTCTGCTAACCTATCCCACAGACTCACCTCAATTCCAGACAGCACTGCCTTCAACTCTACTTCAGAGTCTAATTCTACAGCTATAGCCTAGGTCTCTGTCATTCCATGGAACTGTCCCATCTCTGAAATCACTAAGAAATGCCAACATCTCCAATAATTTCCCATCTTCTCCAACACCCTAGTGTCTCTCTCTAAACCTGTCCTTCATCGTCACTGCGACTTCATGTGATACTTGGATCACTCTTGGTTTCATTCTCTCATACACCTAGTTTTTCTTGACAGTCCCATTCATGGGGCATCTTAAATTCTATCACTCTCTGTCCTTTCCGACCCCCAGGACCCATATCTCTGGCCAATCTGCAATTCTGAATCACCTCTCCGTCTGCTGGCTTCTGGTTCCCGGGCTTCTGTGGACCATAGGAGAGTTCTACATACATGCACAGGATGAAATACATCCACTGAGAGATGGGCTTCGACCCCAGCAGGGCTGGCTGGCAAACTTGCTATTTATCTTTGGCACACCCCACCTCATTGCCTACCCTAAGCCTTCACTGATTTCCTAAAGATCCTACTTTGTCCACCATCTTTTCACTCTAGCCCAGCTTCCAACTTCCCCAAGGGAATAGAGGCCATCCTCCGGGAACTCCCTTACTTGCCTTCCTCTGAATGGAGCCATCCTCACACACTCCTGTCTTGGAAAGACTTCCCCTTTTTTTCTTGGGAGACTATGTGTCTGTAGGCCAGGTTTCTGTTTCTACTGGCCCTTTCCCCTCTGCCTAAAAAGATATTTGTTTTCCTCTTATCCTCATTAAAATAAAACAAAACAAACCTCCCCAAACCCAACTACCCAAACTTCTCCTTAGGCATCATGTCAGCCCCAACCCCTTCCTTTCCCTCATTGCCAAAACTCTTTGCAAGAGTATTCAAAATTTGTTGCCACCACCTCTTCCCTCACTTAAGCCCACTGCCATCTGGCAGGCATTCCCCTCCACTGCTCTGTTCGACAGTCAGCATCACATCCTCATGGCCAAATCCAATGGCCTTTTACAGCAGCCGTCTGCTCCTGCATCCAAAATTGCTCCGCCAACAGTGGGCCGAGAGTGACTCATGCCTCCATTCTTGAAAATCTAATTCTTGGGCTTTGGGGACACTCTCTCCTTTGGGTGTTCCACCACTGCTCAGATGGCTCTTTCTCTGGTTCTTTCTCTTCTCAGTTCTTAAAGCTGCATGATTATCACCCTAGAGCAGGGGTTGCAAACCATAGCTGGCCTATGGGCCAAATGGGGCCAGTTGCATGTTTTAATAAATAAAATTTTGTTGAAACATACCTGAACCCCATTCATTTACATATCTCCTATGGCTATTTCCAAGCTATCAAGGCAGAGTTGAGTGAGTAATTATAACAGAGATGGTATGCCCTACACAGCCTCAAATACTTGCCATCTGGTCCTTTCCATAAAACATATGCCAGTTCCTCTCTAGACAGTCTACACAGTGACACCCAAAGTGTGGTCCCAGACCAGCAGCATTGACATTACTTGGGAATGTGTTAGAAATGTAGTCCTTGAGCTCCACCTGAAGCCTAACAAATGAGAAATAAGAGGGAAGCATAGGAATCTAGGTTTTACAAACCTTCCAAATGATTGATGCTCAAATGCAGTTTAAGAACCACTGGTCCAGGGGTGCCTGAGTGGCTCAGTCAGGTAAGGTGGTTTTGGTTCAGGTCATGATCTCATGGGTCTTCAGCTCAAGGCCCGCATTGGGCTCTGTACTCAGCAGGCTGTCTGCTTGAAGATTCTCTCTCTCTGCCCTTCAACCTACTTGCACGCATGCTCTCTCTCTCTCCTTCTCAAAAAAATAAATAAACCTTTAAAAAAAGAAAAAAGAACCACTGGGCCACATGATGACACTGGACAATCTCCAGGGCTTCAAGTACCACCCATGCATGCGATGGTAACTCTTGAATTAAGCTCTATTGTGCTCTAAATTAGTATTTTCAACTACCCGATTATTTCCAACCAGAGGCTCCATCCTCCTCATTCAATAAATGCCTTCTCAACACCCTCTATAGGATAAGCTACAATCTGTGCAGGAATCAAGGTTCCAGATAAAAATGTGTCTTATGCAATATTTGGAACATAACTTATACTAAAGAATTGTTAATTGTTTATCTGAAAATCAGATTTCACTGGAGATCTGTATTTTTATTTACTCAACCTAGCAACACTATGCAGGCCATAAAGTGAACATGAAAGAGTTTTTACCCAAAAGTAGCACAGAATTCATTCAGAGAGCCAATGATATAAACACAGTGCAAAACAATATGATAACCTCAAAATCTCACATTTCAAAAATCTCTCTCTCCTCTTCCCATGTCAGTTAACAGCTGCAAGTTCTTTTGGGGCTACACTATTTCAAAAGCCTCTTCTAAATACCCAGAAATGGGGATTCTGACCCTGGAGTGGAGGGAAAAGTTGTAAGGCAGAGAGGAACATTCTAATCAAGTGTGTATATGAGAAACAGATTGCAAAATGAGTCACAATGGAATGATAAGAAAGACATTAAATATACTTAGATGCTCATTTCTCTAAACTTTGATCTTTATCTAATATTATATATAATGAGCAGTAAGTAATATAGTTGAAGTTTACTATTTTAAGGTAGGTTAATAAAAATTGGGTCCATTTTTTAAAAAATGATACCCCATGAAAAGTTCATGGTTTGGAATCTGGATCTAAAATTAAAGTCCCTGGCTTATGGTCCAGACCACAAACCAAAGCACAGAGGCTCATCTGGTAGCATTTTACCCCATTAACAAGCCAAGGATCCAGGAAGAACTCTTCCACATTGGGTTTGTGAACTCTGATGACAACAGTGAGAGGAAAGCATTCTATTAATCAGCAACCTTTGTAACAAGAAAGTAGATTTTTTTTTTTGAAAGTAGATTTTTAAACCAATGAACTGGGGAGGATGCAAAATGTCTGACCTACCAATTAAAAAAAAAATTCTGACAGCGTTCTAATTAGGGAAAAAAAGACAATTTCTTAAAACATAGAACAAGGCTTTAAAAAAAAAAAAAAAAACTCCAAACTGCCGGCAAAGAACATTTCCATCTCACTCTGAGCAAACTCGTTTTTAAAACTTTCTCCAAAAGTTCCAAAAGAAAAGTTACTACTACTCTAGTTCACGCGTGCTTGACACAGACCATGGAATCAGCTGTGGTAATAAAAACAATGACAGCAGAGACAATGACATTCAGACTCCCTCTCATTTTTAGCTAATATATACTCTTCCACTTTGTCTCCTCTTCTTGTCTTGATCAATACTGGTTGATTTCAATTCAACAAGTCCTACACTCCACATCTGGCTTAGGTGGAAAAAGGAAGAGGTAGCTGCCAGGCACCAAGATAATCTGCAAAACTAAACATACAACTATCCCAATTTTAAATTCCCAAGGTTGTTTTAGTAAATCCAAATTTGCAACTCGTAAATTACATTTGTTTCTTTACCCAAGTATAACTTGTAGGGCTTCTTTTTTTTTTTTAAGATTTTATTTATTTATTCATGAGAGACACAGAGAGAAAGAGAGGCAGAGACACAGGCAGAGGGAGAAGCAGGCTCCATGCAGGGAGCCCGACATGGGATTCGATCCCAGGTCTCCAGGATCATGCCCTGGACTGAAGGTGGCGCTAAACCGCTGAGCCACCGGGGCTGCCCCAACTTGTAAGGCTTCTTGAAGTGAGAAGATCTCATCGCAATTTTGTTTTTAAAAACACACCTCTGAAAAGGACACATCCTGTTTTTCGAAACATGTCTACTAAATAAAATAGCATTACCTTCTACCTGTTCCTTGAATAAATAACAATTTCCGTGATAGGTCAGAAGCATCAAGCTGAAGACCTTGACTCTTCAAGTAGTAAATTACTGAGTAACAAGCCACCCCGAGCTCCTGTGCCAGGATGGCACAGCATTGACCTCGGAAACTCCTGCTTTCACAGAAGTGACCGGAAGACTCAGGTGAGTTCAGAGAGGACATTGCCATGTGCAAACCAGCAGAACACACCCACTGCAGGAATACCACTTTCTACTCTGTAGTGGTTACCAGTGGGCCTCACCTCATTCCCATACCTTAAGTTCCCTGAGGTCAAGAACTGTGTTTTTATCTCCTAGACTCACAGGATAACAGGGTCTTCGTGAATATTTATGAGCCGGTAAAGAACAGGTTGAGAGGTGGGGAACCACACAGGAAAGGTGGTTCTAAGCCTTCACTTCAAAGTTGCACTTTACTGGCCCTTCAAAAAATATTGCTCCACTATTTTAACTAATAGTTTCCCACTGCCCTTGATCAAAATCATAAGGAGTAATGCCTCTCTCAGCACAAATCAAGATAACCTGTCATTATCAGATGTCTGAGCAGTCCTTCACGCCAGTAGGCAGCCAGATAAGGCACTCCTACTCAGGTGCTGGTTTATAAAAAGCCAAAGTAGCATCTTTTAAAAAGATTTTTATTTTATTCAATACCTTAATCCAGAGACATTTTCTTAATCCTTGAAAGGAGTCCAATCTCATTCTAGATTCTTAGTATTAAAACACAAAGTTGCTCAAATTCCCCCTTCTATCAATGCCATCATTTCAATTCTTAATGTGTGGAATGAATGTTCTTCTCCACAGTTCATAAGACTTTATGCCAAGTGTAAGGTGTGTTTTCTTTTAGCTAGTACTTATTTCAGCCAAAATCACAGAACAAACTCAGTGTCTAAACAGCACTGTATCTGCGGAAGTGTAAAGAAAATCCACTGTACTGAAATAGTCACTAAAGGAATAATTACTCAGTGAGTTAACTGTTTAAATATGGCAAGTTGCTCAAACTGCAAAAGGCTCATTCGTAACTGCAATTATAAAAGAAATGATTATATTTATAACCACATTAAAAAATACCTAGCTGACTAGTCAGTTGAAAAAAAAAATCCCTTAACCAAGCAAATGAAACACCAGCAATAATCTGTACTCATTAAAAGTAGTTGGTTCTTATCAAATTGAAATCAGTTTCCTCCACCTTCAGTAACTACTTACTTTTAACACAGCTGTGAAATCAGATGAAATCAAATTTGAATTGCAGACAATTAATTTTAAAATAAGTATTACCTGAACACTTAGCAGCACAGACCTACATCTTCCATGAAATAGCTGCAAGAATTTGTCACAGATGCAAGTGAATAAAACATCTATCTAAAAATACAGTATTTAGCAATGATAAAAATATTTGAGACGGCAAGGAAAACACATCACAAATGAGCTTTTTCAACACGTCTTGGCATACAAACAAGTGTATCTTGCAAACAGGAGTACCGGGTCTCCTGAGGTCCCCATAATGCCAGTGCTGAGAAGCAGAAAGGAGAAACAAGGAGGTCCCTTAAAATGAAGACATCCACTGAAGGCGGAGCTATTCAGCTCGGCAGCCTCAGAATAGCAGGTTCAAAGCCAAGAAAGAGTTAAACACCTAGGCTAGCTCTGTAATGAATGCTTAGTAAGTTTGGCCAACGAATATCAAGTAGAACCAGGGCTCGAGCAACTGCTAAAGGGATGACCTCCTTGAATCTTATTTGCATAGCAATGAGATGTCACAAAGGCATTAAGTCTGAAACTGCAATGCTGTTTCTAATCCATGCTTTATTTTGTTGTGACATTAAGCAAACTGCTTTTTAAAGTAAAACAGAAATGATTCCAGCAATTCAGGCATGGGGGAGGGCGCAGGGAAGGAGGAACAAGTATAGATTATAAAATAGACTGGAAAGTAGCTATGCAAAGAGCTACTAAGTCATTCTAGGAGCAAAATCAGCTGGGAAAAAAAAAACAAAAAAACAAAACAAACAAACAAAAAACAGTAGAATAATAACTTTCAAGGATATTTCCAAAGTAACGGCAGGTAAGTAAGTTGCTGGCTTTTGTCAACTAATATGTGTTACTTGGGCCAATAATGTTGTCTGCTCACAACAGACAAAACATCAATAAAATGAGCCAAACTCTCCCAAAGTGTATCTGTTACATCCTCAGGCTGTTGCCTATAATGATGCGAAAGCCTTCAGTTACAATTTGGCATTTGTTTTTGTTTTGTCTTATTTTGTTTTCAAAAATTGAGCTTGCAAGTATTATTACCATTAGCAGAGACTAAGGGATTTTTTTTTTCCTTTACCATTGAGGAATGCAACTTCTTTTTAATATACTGGATTAAATTACACATACAGCTAAGGCTGCAATGAGAACAGCAAGAAAATGGCATTGAAATCAAGCTTTTGTGTTAAAGCAGCTACAAAATGAAAAGGCATTCAACAGAATCGTGAATACTCAAGCTCTACCTATATATTTTTTTAAAAAGGATACTACTTCTAAGCTTCAAACACCCTAAGTTCATTTCTCTCCCAGAGTCTTACACATCAAATCCAAACCCAGTTACAGTGCAATTAATTGAAAACAAAATAAAATAAAACAAAACCAAAAAAACCTCCTCTATGACGCCTTGAACATGCAACTTACCCAGTTACGGTTGTTTCCCTGCAGTGATTACCGAGGAACATAGAGATTTTTACTATTTCTGTCAAAGGATAGGCAAAATGAAGTTCAAGCTGCCCGTTACTCAAATCCCTAAACCACCTTTCCGAAGGCATAAAAAATAACTCTCTCATTTTGTGATTTTTGACAGAATCTCAAGTTATTCAACAGATCATATAAATCTACTTAGGACAATGAAATTAATATTTCAGTAAGTCTTCTTCCATGAAACAGGAAGCCTTTTAGTAATGACCTTGGACCAGATAATAGGAAAGGCAAGAAAAGGAGGGTCCGAAGCCAGAGGGTAATTGTGATTCAAAGACTCTTTTATGCAAATAAGTCCCCTAATCATGCTAATGCAATTTTCTACATTTTATCTTCCATCTTTTTATTTACATTCAGCTGAGAAGCCAAAATCAGAAAATAGCAGATTTCCGGCTTCTTGATCCAACCTGTCCTATGCAAGCACAGTCCTTTAATGCTGCGAGACAGTCACTGGGAATATGACACCCCACTCCCAGAAGTAACAGGACAGAACTCAGAACATCCCGGCTATCCTGAAGTTAGTTCCAGCAGATGGTAAACGACTCAGGCAGGGTGCAATAATCCACACTGACTGGGCACCCGTAAACATTTCCATTTCCTTTTGTTACCAGACTAGCCTGGAAGGGAAAAGTCATTTCCAAGAGGGAGCATCCATACCTGTTGCCCTGATTCTCTGGACCCACTCAATTTGCTTCCTGCTGACCTGGGTGCACATTCAAGTTTTAGAAAATGAAACCATATTTGCCCTATACTGGCAGGGGTCTTCAGGGGGCAATATGGTCTAGAGAAACTTCCAGCAAGATCATTATGGGGTCACTGTAATTATGAGTAAGGCTAGAGACAGGCCAGGAACTCAGAACTCCACTAAGAAGAGAAAGAGGTGTTGGGCCAGCAGAGGTGTGAAGAAGAACACAGGCTGCAAAGTTAGACAAAGCCAAGTTAGAATCCAGACTCTGACACCTCCTGAACCATGTCACCTTGGGCAAGTCGTTTATCAACTCTGTGCCTCAATTTCTTCACCTGTAGAGTAGAGATAATAATACTTGCCTCAGAATTTTGGGTGGACAAATGAGATAATATATGTAAATCTCCTTTTTAAAAGATTTTATTTACTTATTCATGAGAGACACAGTGAGGCAGAAACATAGGCAGAGGGAGAAGCAGGCCCCCTGCAAGGAGCCCAATGCGTACTGGATCTCAAAACCCCAAGATCACGACCCCAGAGCCGAAGGCAGACATTCAACCACTAAGTCATCTAGGCACCCTGTAAGCCTCTTATCAATGTTAGTTCTTATTAACAAAAACAAAAATGCATAAAGAAATTGTAATAAACAAACCCAATTTACTATTACTAACATTATCAACAGTTTCCTTTTAATAGTCTATCAATTTATTGCCTACTGACCAGCAGGAAGTTTGAGAGTGTTCTGTTTTTCAGGATTCTTTATTCACATTTTCCTTTTTTCGAGTTTCTCCCATAAACTTGATTATCTATATAGTAAAACTGGGAAATAAAACAGTCCGTTGTAGTTAACCTTATGCATAGTATTTGTCATGTTGTCCTCATTATTATCTAAATGATGCAGGTCAGTATGGCTCTGTGCCTGCTTCTCAAATTTGGATTAACAGCAGTTCATCAATAGTCCTCAAGGTGCCTGAATAAACAGGATGAAATCCTGGGGAGTTTTAGCACCTTCCCCATCTCTAATGGCCCTGACCATGGCAAGCGAGTATGCAATCTAAATTTAAAAAAAAACTACACTTGCTATAGAAACAAAACTTCAAAATAGGTGTCCAGTCTTTCTTCCAACCCAATTGCCACCTCTGATTCTCTCTACTTGGAAATTCTAAAGATGTCCCAGAGGAGGGCATCCCAGGGTGGCTCAGCAGTTTAGCACCTGCCTTCGGTCCAGGGTGTGATCCTGGAGTCCCGGGATCGAGTCCCACATTGGAGCCTGCTTCTCCCTCTGCCTGTGTCTCTGCCTCTCTCTCTCTCTCTCTCTCTCTCTCTCTCTCTCTCTGTCTCTCATGAATAAATAAAATCTTTAAAAAAAAAAAAAAGATGTCCCAGAGGATGTACTTGGAGCAACTTTTAGTTGTGTCAATTTTAATTAAAGATTTTTGGGGAAAAAAATTCACTGATAACTAAGTAATTTAAAATATTAGTTCACTTTAAATAAACACATTACCAATAGACTGTGTTACATAAAGCTTTACAAAAAATAGCCCTCAAAGAAATCTGACTGAGACCCATGGCCTGTCTTTGCGGCCCACCACCAAGTTCTGAGAGCATGAGACCATCCTCCTCTTTTGGTACAGGGATTTGTGTGGCTACACTTGAGCAGCCCTGGTTGTAGATGAGAGCTGTGGGTTTAAATCCTAGTCCTGTCAATTAAGGTCCATGACCTTGGTTCAATTCCTAACCCTATCTTTGAGGAATTAATAATGCTAACATCCACCTGCTGGAACACAGGGGATGCTGAGACAAAAGTATATATACTAAGAGCCTGATGCAGTAGATGCTCAATAAATCTTAGCCATTTTCTTCTCCTTCTGCCATTCCCCCTTTCCTACTACTGGTTATTTAGGATCTCAGAACATAATAATGCTTGGAACTCCAACAGCCATCACCTGTAACTTCTCTTAAAGATGGTAAATCAGGGGTGCCTGAGTGGAACAATCAATTCAGCATCCGACTCTTGGTTTCAGCTCAGGTCATGATCTCAGGGTTGTGAGATTGAGCCCCAGCACAGGCTTAGTACTCAGTGTGAAGTCTACTTGAGTCTCTCCCTCCCTTTCTCTCTGCCCCTCCCACTCAAGCTCTCATTCTCAAATCTTAAAACAAAACAAAACAAAACACCACACATGCACACACACAAAACAAAAACTAAAAAAATTAAAAAAAAATTAAAAATAAAAGATGCTAAGTGAATCCCACGTTGAAAACCTATACATCTCATTCTTTATCCATTCGACAAATATTCATTAAGCATCTATTTTTTTGGCAGGCAGGGTCTATGAGGTAAAGGGCTCAGGAGGCAAGAAAGGGTGTGAGAATACACCATTCCGAGTCATCACTTCACAGATGAAGTGTTTTCCATGACAGCAAATGGCTGAAGGAGCCTTCTCAGTTGAGGGAAGGAGAAGCAATGACAAAACATGCTGGTATCCCAGGTAATTCCAGCATAGTTTAATGTTCTCACCAGCGTTCACTAGGACACCAGGGTCCCAATTCAGTTCCCATCAGGGATATTAATAATAACCAAAAGCTATTCGTGAGGCAAAGGAAAAGAAATGAAAGGCCCCCAGACCCAAACAAAGAAGGATTCCAGCAGCAAAGTGCCACCAAGAAGAAACTGCTGGAACTTGGTCACCAGCGATTCATCTCTGCAGCCTGACCATTTACTCTCTTTCCAGTTCAGTGGTAATAGCGCTCACACCATTTAGACTCAGCACTCAGACTGCTCCAGCCTGCCCGGAAATCTGCATGGAAGCCAAGGATCAAAATGCCTTTTCATCTAAAGAACTGTGAATTAACTCTCTGCCTTTTTAATTACTCTCAATTACTTTCCCACTATTTATAAGGATTTTTTTTTGCATAACAAAATCCAACTCTAATCAATATATGCAGTATATCCCAGCTGATTAGTATAATTCTTGCTCCACCATGATGCTGGAGTTATGCCAGCCTTACCTAGCACACAATTAAATGTCTGGTAATGCCTGCTGCTACCCAGCAGGCCTCATGAGTTAATAGGGAAAAAACGGGATTCACATTTGCCTTTACCAGCCCCTAAGTGCCCTCTCTCTCTCTCTCATCTGCTTGTAGACACGTACAAAGTGTGCCTAGAGAAATAAGGGCCTGGAATAATCACACAAACCTAAAAGACACAGGAACATGAGAAAAAAATCTCCAAAGTCTAACTTGTCATCTCATTTCAGTAAATCCTTCCAGAAATAAGGTATCACTCTTCTCACTTTCTATTCCAATACTGACCTGTGAGATCACATTCTAAGTACAGAAAAGATTCAGATATCTAGACCCACCTAGAGCCAATATTATGAATTATGTTCAGTGTACCTTCAAGCCAATTTTCAATAAACACAAATCACTTAATAAGAAATTAAGAGCATTACACACTTCTCATGCTCCCATGGATTTGGTGTTAATTAGATTTTGTTTGTTAAGCTCACAGAATGACAAAGTGTCTAAAAGACAGACACTGCCTTTTCCAATTTCCATTCATTCAAGAAATAGTTATTGAGCACTTTTTGTAGTAAGTCATTCCCAATATACACACCTGTTCACACACTGATCTTACCAGCCTGCCCCTCAAATAATGCTTTATTGCAGTATAATTAAAACAAAACAAAACAAAACAAAATAAAACTAAGTATTTGGAATTTTACAAGACTTACATTTTAATCTATTCTATTACTATCAGCCAGGTAATTTCATACATTTGTCTATACACACTATGTGTCTGACACTGTAAATCCAATGCTTTACAGCAAGATTCTCTTGCCCACAAAGGTCAGAACTGAGTAAGCAGTACCTGTAGGATTCCCTCCATGTCTCAGTGGCCACTGGAAAGGTGTGTTAATTGTAGGTTAGTATAACAATAGTTCTAGCACACATGTTTACAAATGATTTGGTTTTTAAATGTAAATTAGAAAGACTCCAAGGATCCTTGTAATAACAGCATCCTTATGTACAAAGGTATTCTATGCTTTCTGGAGACAGAAATGACTCAGCACTGAAGTGTGCTCCCACCTCCCACTATTTTACCTTTGACTATGAACCTTAATCTTCACACATATGTACCATCAGGTACAAATTCCTTTATCAGAACTTCCTTGGAAACAAAGCAGTGCTACTGAAAGGTACCCACGTATTTGGATGTGTCTATGATGCCTTTTTGGTGAACTTGCCACACTCCTTGAAAACTCATGGAAAGAGCCACAGCTTTGACAGGTCAGCAAATCAAGAATCCAGGTGTCTATGCCTGGAGATCTTTCCTCAGACTAGAAAATGTGGACCTCAAATATACTCTATCCTACCCACACTGGAATCATAATACAGCCCCCATACCTCAGGGATATTTTTCAGTATTTGGTCACAGATGTTCCACTGTGAAGGTCAATGATACACTATTCAAGTTGAACATAAACAAATATGGTCATTCAGTTTTAAATATTAAACACTAGTAAGATCCAACAATAATAAGAGTGGAGGATTAAAGATTAATGGTCTACAGGAGGAAAGACAGACTAGCAAAGGTGATTTCATTACAAGGCAGATGGTATTAAGGGCCACAAAAGTAATACAAACTGTGGTGGGGATCTGAATGCAGAAATGTGGAAAAGCAATGCAGGAGGTAAGGTGTAAGCAAACCTGCAGGATGGCGTAGGGCTTCAGGTGATTATAGGGGTTGAGCAGGGTGGACACATATGTCAACAAGAACCAAGGAGACAAAAAGTAGGAGGGGGCACTGCAGGACGTAAGAAGCTCCAAGTGACAAGGACACTTCTCTGGGCATTCCCAAGACTGGGAATAGGAGCGATCCTTATTCAGTATCCTTACAAAAGAGCTGACATTGTCAGAGGTGTCATTCTGGGTGGGACTGGCTGAGTCCAATGCCCAGAAACTCTTCAGTTTTCCCATTTCCGTAACCCCTCCATAAATGAGGTGGACTCTTGTATCCTAATTCTAGTTCCACTCCTGTCTTGCTCACCAGCTTCCCTTCTGACGCTTCTCCTCAAAGAAATGCTGAAGGAAGAGGTCGCACTCCAACTTTCAGACTGTCACCTATTTGAAATAAAATATATTTCCCATGTGTGTACACTCTTGCCTCTCTCTAAGAAATCTGATATACAAAAATTCAAAGTCAAAAAGCAACAACTTAAGGAAAAACAAAATATTCTTTAGAAGAGAATGAGCCCCCAGGATCTGCTTAAATAGTGATTTTTCCCTAATTGAATGCACTTAAAGTGTGATTTGCTTTGAAAAATGTGATTTACCTTCATGTTTAAAAATGTATCTATTGTATAAGAGCAATCTAGGCTTATTCGCTTTGATTATTATAATAACCACTGATGAGCCGTATGAAAATGGCAATCTCATAAAATACCTGTATCTCTCTCCCTCTCTTTGAAGAGGAAGTATAATATGTTATTAATCCTACCTATTTATCAGAAATATAGAGGGTATAAATGGAACAGACTGTGTGCACTGCTGAATAAAACTTGGGAATAAAGTGACGAATGTAAATAATGACACATACAAACTCAACACTTCTAAAGTCAAAGAAGATTATTTAATTATTGGATAATTCAGGGAGATCTAGGAAATTGATCTGGCAATATAATATGTTTTCATCTCACATTTCCCAATCAATTGCCTGCATTGCATAACTCCCTCATTGCAGTAGTTGTCTTCTGAATGTAAATGAGGTATGAAGGTCTCATCGTTAATCCAGGCACTTGCAAGCAGATGAGGTCACTTCAACTCAATAAAAGATTGCTTGTGTCATCTCTCTGACTTAGGGCACACATGCCTTCTGTCCTTTTCTGAGCCTACCTGGGTAAACATCATCCGGTTGAAAAAGCTAACTTCTTCTTAAGGGTCAGTCACCACATTTGTTTAATATGCTTTCATGCAGAATCAGTCCAAGGTCATTAGAGAACTCAGTACATTTTTGCCAACAAGGGCATGGATCTGAAAAACTAACTCAGGCCCTCAGAAAGATTAGCAGTGTGATATCTTAGTTCACCCAGACTCTGAATGATCCGATATGTCTACACGAACGATGGAAAGGTAGATTATTTTAGACGGCTCCCAGGTAAGGAAACATACTTATGAAGATGAGGAATTAAGAAATCTTATAAAACTAGCTGTTTGCATTAATACCTTTACAAGAGACAGCTAAAATTTAAATTGTAAACAGGTAGTGACAAATCCTCAAGGATTTGGTGAGTGATGTTTCTCGCATCTTCACTTGTCAACATTCCCTATTTATTTCTTTATTAACTGTGGCACTTTTGAGCATTTATAATCATAAAATGCAGTTCAAAAAGAAATCTATCCCACAACCAGTATATTTAAAAAGAAAAGATTCTCTCAATCTCTTATATGATTGGAAACTTTTCCATGCCGACAACCTGAGGTAAAAAGGATTTATAGCACTAACCTATGGACCAGACCATAAAACTGAAAAGGAAACTGAGAAATTCAGGTTTCAGATAAATACAATATAGGCCTAATAGTCATGAAGAAGAAATTAACCTCACAAATTAGTTTTAAACTCCTAGAGCAAAAATTCCACTATTATTAGTTTCATATCCCCATCCTTGTATTTCAGAGCTACAAAGCCCTGCCTAATGTTTTGATGACACTTCATAATGTTAGGAAATACACTGGGCTCACTCCATGGCAATGGCCATCAATAAGAGCAAAATCATCCTAAGCAGTTGCAAAGTCAAAAAAAAAAAAAAAAAAGCACTTCTTGACATCACTGAAGTCAAGAAGCACAAAATGGCAAATGATCAAGTTCCAACAGCTAAAAAGATCCAAGACATTATAAGCTTTTAATGAGTGAAACATGCCATGAGAAAGAGACCTTCTGTCAATAAATCCAGATCCTGGTTCACTAATTAAACCATCTAATACAGTGTCTGAATATGTAGACACCAGACTTCAACATTTCTTAATTATATTCAATTCCAGGCATATTTTTCCATTTAATTGACATTCTGAAATGCCTTTACAGTCCTATCAGATAGGTACCAAATTCTCAAAGGAGATGACTACACACTTCTGAATTCTGATTCATCTGATTGAAATTGTTATTCTGAAACTTTTCTTTGAAATGTGGAAAAGATCCATACCCCACTTCGTCCATAACTCTAGCAATGTTAAGGTCATCTATCTGCATCTGGTCCACTTTGCTGTGTACATTTCTTGCCAGTGGGGCGCTCTACAGCCAGGCCAATCTTATGAAAGCATAGCTATGAACCACTGCCTAGCACGGAACCATGACCAGAAAAATCACACAACATACTGCTCAACCAATCACAGCACCGACTGCCATCATTTAGCCACCACTTAGAGCCAAACACAGAATTTCAAACTACACCCTTAGAAACAGACTTTAGATGTTCAAAATATTTTTTTCTGACAATCAATATACTAATCATAGACTTAAAAAATCAACAAAATGTCATTTGTAATACATGGTCTAGGTTTCAGAAAAGACCAACCTACCCTTCTACCACTCGTTCCAAGATTGTCTCATTCTGCTTTAGAAGAACATGTGCGCATGCACACGCATGCATGCAGTGTTTCTCTGATAGAAACAAATGACACTTATACTATCATTAAGCATATTTGTCACTAGGTTTAATCTGCATTATCTGGCATGCGTTCAGATGTTTACAAGTGTTAAGTAATATTCAATGATATTTAGAAGCATTAATAATTTGGGGTTTATTTCAAAATGTGAAACGTACTTGCTGCTCCAACCTGCTCACTTTTTAATCTTTCACAGTACTGAAAGGCTATAATTTTTATCAGATTGTTTGAAATTTAATTTAATTGAAGTCCTGAAGTTACAATTAAACTTCCAGTTAACCTTTCATATCTGTGCCTCATTCAACAGCTGGGCTTATCTCTGACATCACAAAAAAAGAAAAGAAATAAAGAATAAATGAAATATTTTTTGCACCTGCTCTGCAAAGTATAAATATCAGCAAGTCATGGTGAACATCCAAGGTGGAAGTTTGAGCCTTTCCACGCACGTTCTGGAAGCCAGCATTACCATGTATACTATTTACTTGACTTTTTTTTAATGTTATAATAAAGCAAGCAACAGACATGAATGCTAAATTCCCAAAGGACAGAACACCTCAGAGTTCCCTGTGCCAAAGCTAATTCATAACTAAGCCACAGAGGAACACAGGTAACTAAGAATATGCCAAGTACATCAGCCTGTAGGAATAAAGTTTCTTCTTAGCATGTGGCAGAATGATGTTTGCCAAACTCGGTGGGTTCCTCCAACCTCCAACATTAAAAGGTGCTGTGATTTTTTTAAAATTTTTTATTTTAAAATTTTATTTTAAATTTTTTTATTTATTTATTATGAGAGACACAGAGAGAGAGAGGCAGAGACACAGGCAGAGGGAGAAGCAGGCTCCATGCAGAGAGCCCGATGTGGGACTCGATCCTGGCTCCTTGAGAACATGATTCATTTTTCTATGCAACACATCTCTTGTAACCCCTATACATAAAAAGAGAATTGAGCAAATATTGATGGGTTATATTGAATTCATTTCCTGAATTCAGAAGTACATAAAAACAGACCCCTGGACCAGCTATGATTACTATCTGGAGAAGGAACTGAGGCAAAGTCTAGTAAAAGGGAAGATAAACTGACATTAGGTGACAGAAGGTATGTTAACCACTGGCAAACTGAGAACCAAAAAATGCAGGAGGATGAGAGCCCTGAGCCTCAGGGTCACCTCCTTCAGGGCCAGGCTGGCTCAACTCCCTACAGATGCCCAAGGGCTACCTTCACAGCAGAAGAATACAGAGTACAACTCCACCAGGTTTTCAGGCAAATTCACTGAGGTCTGGGAGCTTTGGCCAAGACTCAAAACTCCATACCTGATGCACAACCTTTGTAGTGAGTGGTGCTTCTCTGACCTGGCTATCTAACGAAATCTGCTGGGAGGCTTTAAAAGATCCTGGTGCCTGGATCCTTCCCTAGAGAATCTCCTTTAAATGGTCTGGATACAACTTGTGCATCAGTTGTTTTAAAAGCTTCTGGGTGATTCTAAAGTGCGGTCAAGGCTGAGAACTGCTTTCAGATCACTTCTGGGAGCCTTGGGTGGTGTGAGAAGCCTCAAGGAGTTAACGGTGAATAATAACATATAGTGCCATAAACAATCCATT
The DNA here is from genome assembly GCF_905146905.1 of Nyctereutes procyonoides. Lineage (NCBI taxonomy): Eukaryota > Metazoa > Chordata > Mammalia > Carnivora > Canidae > Nyctereutes > Nyctereutes procyonoides. The sequence goes on along the minus strand of NW_026575041.1, from coordinate 18,955,174 downwards.
AAATTTTATGGAAACAGCAAAAATGAAGGATTCTTTAAAGGGTCTACTAAAGAGTAGTTTAATTACATCGGTAGTTTTTAGATACTGTCAATGGCCAATTAAGAAATCCCAGAATAACTGATATAACCACTAGAAAGCTAGGGTGTGTGTATGTCGGGGAGGAAGTGGGGGCATTGGAAGGCACCTGCAGGTAGACTCCCAGACACAATTAAAGCACCTAAGAGTCCTCTTTAAAGTTGGAGGTGGAGGAACCACAAAAGAAGAATGAAGAAAAGGGCCTGAATAAATGCTGGTATCTTCCCAAAATACTGAATAACATTTCAAGGGCCGATTTGGCCTGTTCTGTGAATATGTTCTTCCAGAAAAAGAGCCCTGTCCTAAAGAAATGAAAGAATTAATTCCATTGTATCTTGCTCATATAAAGTTTCACTAAGAATTACTAAACAGGATTATATTTACTTTATATTCCTCCTGAAAGTTTACCTCTGTTCCTATTAATCTCTCCCTCGTCCTCGAGGATCCTGTTCCGTGACACTCTTTTGCCAATTAACAAAAATGGCCATGTGCTGATTTCCAGTCTGCACATGTGTAGCTCCCATCTTCCCAACAGAATAGTAAGCACACAGAAGCAAAGGATATACGTTAACTTTTACAAAGGCTCTATCTGAATCCTGCCCACTGCCTTGCAAAGGGAGGTGGGCTGAGTAAATAGCACTGAAAAGAAGTTTAAAAGAAACTAATTTTTTTTAAAAAAAGATTTTATTTATTTATTCATGAAAGACACGGAGAGAGGCAGAGACACAGGCAGAGGGAGAAGCAGGCTCCCTATGGGGAGCCCGATGCAGGACTTGATCCCAGGACCCGGGGATCAGGACCTGAGCCGAACAAAGGCAGACGCTCAACCTCAACCACGGAGCCACCCAGGTTTCCCAAAAAAAGAATTTTTTAAAGAGATAAAAGAAACAAAGAAGAATCAAATAGGAAAAAGAAAAAAGAAAAGCGAAGCTTTTCTTAAATAAAAATAAAGGAAATGACTTTTAATTCCATGTGACTTTATAGAATAAAAAAAGGGGTAAAATTTAATACATACAAGGGCAAGAGTTAATTAAACAAATTTCCTTTATTAAACAGAGGCTAAAGTCATCACCTTGAAAGCCGGAAAGTTCAAGTCAAGCTTCTCAAGGTCCCTTGCACAACTTTTCTGCCCCAGACAAGGCCACACTCTCATAAAACATCATCTAAGGGAGGACAACCCTTCCCATTCTCAAATTTTCATCCCTTCTACTTAATATGAATATGTCTCAATCCTAGAGGAGGCTAAAATTAAGACTCACCTGGGAGTGCCATTCCAACCCAGAGCTAGGAGAATGGTCATTTGTCACTGTTACGTGTAACTGACAGACTATTTTGTTTGACCAGAAACTGTCTGGAAGCCACTAGACAAGTGTCAAATATGTTCTCAATAAATTCAATCTGTGGCATTAAGCTGAATCTTTTCATTTTTGTTTCTTTAAGGAAAGGTCAGCTGTCCTAAAATTAGTCTTAGAAAGAAATTCGGGGGGGAAAAGGAGGCAATGTAAACAAAGAAAGAGAAGAGCTTATTAGAGGAGTAGATACTCCTCAACTGACAGAAAATCAGTGCATTTGAGAAGCCTGTAGAATCCAGTTGGCCAAAATACAGAAAAGATATCTGCTCTCAAGGTGAGTCCCAGGAAGTCACCTAAGCCTCAAGTATCTATTTTGTGCCTATTAGGCTGCAGGCACAGTGGTCAACCTCAACAGGACCCTGGGCAGCCCGGGTGGCTCAGCGGTTTAGCGCCGCCTTCAGCCCAGGGTGTGATCCTGGAGCCTGCTTCTCCCTCTGCCTGTGTCTCTGCCTCTGTGTGTCTCTCATGAATAAATAAATAAAATCTTAAAAAAAAAAAAAACAGACCCAACCCCCACAACTGGGTAGAAGGATTCTCAAAATGACATATTCAACAACTACAGACTGAAAACTATTTCAGAAAATTCTATCTGTAAGCAAGGCAATATACACACAGGGGTTGCATTTCTGCCTTTAACATCTATGGAAATCAGGGGCTCTGTTCTCTGCAGGAAGGAATTAGGCAGAAGACATGGCCCTCCCTCTAGGTTTGTCAGGTCCCTTTCTTTGAAAATTTCCATTCCTCCCTGGTGTTCGTCACAATCAGCAAAGACAAGGGTTCATCAATAGTCCTTCCCCAGCAATCAAAGGAAATCAATCGGAATGGCCCGGCCCACCTGATCCCATCAGATGATCCCCACTCCATGCTCCTCCTGCCCAAGGAAAAAGCCTGAGAATGGAAACCAAACACCCCCCAATATCGTTCCTTCTCTCTTGCCCCAGAGGAAAAAGCCCACCCACTAGTTAACCGGGGAGAGATGTGGGGTATCATTGAATGCCACACCCAACTCCACAAAAGGTAAGATAAAACCGCCATGCTCCTATTTGCATTATGAGCTATAAATACAGCATAACCACACAACAGCCACTGGGAGCACTCCTTGGACCAGCTGGTAATGACTAAATATCCTCTCCTCTCTGGTAATTGCCTACTTCTTTCTATTTGACATAATTCATCAGCCAGATTACAGCAGGTCATTCTGCAACATATGAAGAAAGCAAGGATAACATAACCTGACACATCAAAATGTTCTTCTGCGAGCAGCCTGAAGAGCTGCTTTACAAAAAGCTGTGAGCTGGCAAAATAACCATATAGCATACAGGTCAGTGGGCATCCACTCTGCTTATTGCTACTCATTTCATTTTTGAGTAGCTCAGCACAACTGTAATTGCCAGTTAACAGATAGACTGGGTCTGACTATTAAAAAAAAAAAAAAAAAAAAAAAAAAACTCCCAAAATGACTCTGCCAGGAACCCAAATAAAAATAAGAAAAAAAAAAAAAAAAAGAAAAGAAAAACAGGGTGGGGAGCTGATAGCCAGTCAGTGGTCATCAAACACTGGCTGTGAAAATCCTGCAGCTACAAGAGGTGGAGCCAGCCCAGCAGCGACTGATTTCTGATCTCTGAGCCAGCAGCCTTTCATGTGGAGTTCTCTGTGTGGTTAAGATATAAAGACATTATAGCTGGATAGTTCTGGGAACTTTCGCATCCCAGTGCACTGTGCATGGATACTGGCCGCAGCGCCATTCATTGCCCAAGTTCCAAAAAGGCAAAAAGGCAACCAAACGGATTCATGATTAAATATCAGCATTCGGCCTAATTCTAAGAGAAAACTTTTCTCCTTGTGAAGTGTTAAAAACCCTCCTCCCACTCCAACCCTCTTGTGGGGGGGGGGGAAGCACATCAAAGCGCTAAAGTTATTGTGCATTTTTTGTCTTTGTCTCTTGGCGCCCTGGTTTTCTTGGCTGTTCTTTATTCTCTCACTGCTCAACTGCTCCAATTTAGGAATGAGAACTAAAAAGAAGAGGAGGAGGAAGAAGAAGAAGAAGGAGGAGGAGGAGGAGGAGGAGGAGGAGGGAAAGGAAGAAAGAAAAAGAAAGAAAGAAAGAAAGAAAGAAAGAAAGAAAGAAAGAAAGAAAGAAGAAAGAAAGAAAGAAAGAAAGAAAGAAAGAAAGAAAGAAAGAAAGAAAGAAAGAAAGAAAGAAAGAAAGAAAGAAAGAAGAAAGGAAGCAAAGCAGGAGCAGTTGGCTCTGTGCAATTGCCAGGATTCTGCGGAATCTCCATCTCTCTCCCTCCTCCTTTCTCCTCCACCCACTCCCTTCCTTGCTTTCTCAGATTCAAATCTTCACGTCACAACCCAGAACAGCATCCAAGCGTTCAATAAACGCTAAGACAAGTTCAGGGCCTGAAGGCAGAGGCAAAGGGGCAAAATGCGGGCTCTCCCCGCGGCGCGGACAAGGGGGCACCCCCAACCCCCCAACCCCCCAACCCCCCAACCCCCGACTCCTAGAGGGCGGGCTTCCCAAGGCCACCACCTGAACTTGCCGCCCGCAGCCCAGGCGAAGTCGTCTGCGGTCTTTCTGGCCGGGTCTCCGTCTCCGCATCTATTTTCACCCGCCGGGGCGCAATCAGAGAATCTAATCCCAGCAACAAAGCCAGAAGCACAAACCCACCGAGAGGAACCGGTCGGCCCGCTCCCCGCCCGCCCCTTCCCCCCCACCGCCCGCGACTCGCCTTTGAAAAGACGAGCGTCGGGGCCGGAAAATGAACGAGCCCAGCGGCGGAACACCGAGTGGCCAGGGGTGGTGCGGGCCTCGCCGTCGGTCTCGGGGTCTCGGGGTCTCGGGGTTATCTTTCTAAGCGAGGCCCCGCGGCGGGGCAGCCGGGCGGCGGGGCCCGGGGAGGGGGCGTCCCACGGCCCCGCCCCGCCCCCGCTCCGCTCCCGTCTGGCCGCGGCCCGGGCGAGTGGGGGGAGGCTCGCGCGGGCCTGTCTGACACTTGTAAATGCAAGTGGGACCCAACTTGGAAAACAAACGCGCCGGAGCCTGGGGGCGGGGAGAGGCGGGAGGAGGGCAGAGCAGGAGAAAAGACTCTGCCATCATTCGCGCGGGCCGCGCTCCCCCGTCCCCCCACCCCCGCCCCGCCCCGCCCCGCCCCGCCCGGGCCGCTGCAGGTTCCCCGAACCCGAAGCGCAGTCCCGGGGGCGCGGGGCGCGGGGCGGCGGGGGGTCGAGGCGGGCCGAGGCGGGCGGAGGCCGCGCCGCCGCCGCCGCCGGCCGCCCACGCTGCGGGCCGCGGGCGCCTCTCCCGGCCGGGAGCGCGTCCCAGCCCCCGAGGCCACCTCGCCCGGCCGCCGCGGGCTCGCGCCGTCCTCCCGTCCATTCGGGGACCCCGCCGCTGCCTACGTGGCCCCGTGGTCCCGCGGAGCTGCCGCCGCAGGACGCCGCCTCCGGCAGCACGCACACCGCGGCGCCCCCGTCCCCGTCCCCGTCCCCGTCCCCGGCGACCCGGGGGGCTCCCTCCGCTCGCCGCCCGACTCCCGCCACCCCCACCCCAGCCCCAGCGCGCCGCCGCCCACCACAGCGGAGCCGGGCAAAGTGCACGACAAAAGTTGCTCCCCGCGAGGCCCGAGCCGGGTCAGTGTCTAACCACCCCGGAGAGCACGCGCGACGAAAGTCAGCGGGCCGGGGGAGGGAGGACTACACCCCGGCACCGCTAAAAATCCCCGGGCTCGGCGCGTCGCGCACGCCCGAGGGCCGGATGCACTTTAGCTCAGCGACCCCCACTGGCGGGACCCGGCGCGCAGGGCGCGCGGCGCGACCACGGTCCCCGCCGTCTCCGCTGCCTCCTGGCCCCGGCCCCGGCCCCGCACCCGCACCCGCACTCGTCCTGGCTGCGGGGGGGGGGGCACGCGCACCCGCCCGGGAAGGGCCCCCAGCGCGACGCTGGCGCGCCCTCGCGTTCCCGCCTCCCGACCCCGAGAAGGAGGCAGCGCACCCCGGAGCGGCCAGACCCGCGCTGCTTTCTTTTCCAAGACGAGCAACCTTCACGCGTGCCAGCCCGCCCGCCCGCCCGCCAAAAATCCCGCACCCTCCCCAGGCGCTGCTAGCCTGTCCCTGGGAAGGCAGCAGGGAAAATCCTCCCTCCCCGCCGCTCTGTTCAAAGCCGTCGCCCCGGTCCGGGAGCCGCTGCCTCTCCGCACATTTCAGCCCGCCCATGACCCCCGCAAGCCGGACTCACGCGTGGAGCGGACCCGCGGACAGTCCCGAAAGCCCTTTCCCTCCCCGGCGAAAGCGGAGTCTGGGTGCCCTGCTCCGCCCTGCGCTGCGCCTCGCCAGGCAACCACCCAACTTGCGCCTCCAGGTCACCCAAGTGCCTCCATCGGCATCTGCACATCCCCGTTGCGCCCGACAGGCTCCGGCCACCGGACACACTAGCCGCCTGGATCCCCTCATCCACCTGCCACCGGCGGCCAGGGCTGGGGGGCCCAGGCAGAGGTGCACCGACCCGCCAGCCCCGTCGCGGCCCTCCCCAAATCCTCCGCCTCAAAGTTGGCCAACTCTCCAAGCCAACCTGCCGGCTCCTGCCGCAGGACCGAGCCTCTCCTCCCTCCTGGCGGCGGCGGCTCGGAGCCGTGCCGAGGCGGGAACTTCACAAGGTGAAAAGTTTCCCCACGCGCTCCGCCGGCTCTCGCCTCCCGGAGCCCACGTCGCCCCCCATCTGCACCCAGCAGCTGCAGCTGCGCTCCTGGAGGCGCGCTTCAGCCGGTGCACCGGGCAGCCAAATAATCACGCTGAAATCCCCACGCACCCTTGCCTTCGCCGGCGATCCACGGCTCCACCGGGCGCTGCCTCCGTGGTCTTCCTCTCCTAGCGCTCCAGCCCAGGACGAGCCGGCCGCCCGGCCACCCGGCCACCCGGCCACCGCCGCCGCCGCCGCCGCCGCCGCCGCCGCAGTGCCCGCGGCGCGCTCTCCGGGCTGGGCCCGCGGGCAGAGGCGCTCGGCGTCCGGAGGCTCGCAGGCCAAGGAGCGGAGCCGGGAGCAGGAGAACGGCAGCGGGAGGAGGGGGACGCGGCGCGAGATCCCAACCCGCAGCCCGGATCACAGCGCAGCCCGCCGGGAGCAGCGCCGGCTCTCGTGCCTGCTCGGTGCCGCCGCCGCTACTGCTCGCCGCCTCGCTGCTCCCAGCTCCCCATCACAGCTGACGCCGACGCGCGGCCGAGCCCCTCTCCCGCGGCCCCCTCTCGCTCTCGTCTCGTTGTCTCCTCCTCCCAAACCGCAAGTGAAAAGGGCGAGGGGGAGAGAAGCCTCGGCGTCCCGGCCGACTCGCGATCTCGTAGCGCCGCGCGGGGGGAGAGGGGGCGGGCGGCGGGCGGGGGGGGGGGCGGCGAGCTGGAGGGCGCTCCCCGCGCCGGGCCGGGAAGCTGGACTAATTTTAGAGCTCGAGTCTTCCCCCACCAGCCTCCCGGGGCTCGAGGATAACGCGGCCGCGCCTTCCTGCCTCGCCTGGAGCGCGGTGCCGGCTCCAGCGGGCGTGCGCACACCGCTTGCAGTCGGCTGGGCACCGCCGCCCGGCGCAGGGACCCAGCTGGCGCACCTCCCCGAGGACAGGTGGGGAAACTGAGGCACGTCGAGGTTAAGATGGCTTCTCTAAGGTCCCAAGGTTGGTTTGTAGCGTGAAGACTAAACCATCGACCGTTGTGCCTGGATTCCAAATGTGCTTCCCAGACAGGGCTCCTACGTGCTGCTTTGAACAGTCTGGAATCCTGGGGTCATCTGATTCCCAGTGGAGAAGGGGGTAGTAACTAAAAAGGCAACGGGGTGCATTCTCTTCCCTCCTTCTCTGATCCCAAATGGTTTTGACATTTTTGTCAGAAGGGAGGAGAGGTACTCTGAAGAGAACGAATTATTCATCTGGGGCTTGAGTTGCAACTCCAACCTGTCAGAAGCCCGTTCCAGTAACTTCTGAGCCCGCACCCCCTCCTAGTACTCGCAGACCACACCCACAGGTCCACACACTGATGCAGCGGAGCCGACCCTGGCTCCTCCGCTCTGTGTATCCTCGCACTTCTGCCTTTCTTCCCCAGAAAGCCGGGAGGCAGTCTCAGCACCCGCCTCCCGCTCCCCACCTACTCCCACACGCTCGGCAACGCACAGCTGTCCCTTAAAGCAGCACGCAAGCAGCCGTGTGGCCTCAGATGCTCTCTCCCAGGCGGTTTCGCCCCCCACTCTTTCATTGGCACCTGGCGGGAGGCGCGCTGGGCCTGCAGATCTATTCTCCAGAAGAGATCCTTACTATTTTTGAACCATGAAATTCTTTCTGGGGAGCAAAGGGGAAGTTGTTACTGGAGGGCTTTGTGCTCAGTCATTAGAGCAAGCCCTTTGAAGAGCCAGTTGAGTCTGTTTGTCCTTCCAGCTCCCAGCCTGGGGCCTCTGCCCTGATGCCACCACACCAGGCCCCCCCCCCCTCCTCCCCACAGGTAGAGAGTTCCCCTTGAAAGCCTCCAGCAGCCTCGCTGCCTAGGCTGTTCCATAAAGCACTGGCATGCTCTGGTCACTCTGCCCAGAGAGTTTAATGTGAATACTAAGGAACGCTGACAGCTTCCCATACATCAGCTAATTCCGAGGTAATCCGCATGATGTAACCTCCGGCTTCATTGTCACAGAAAGCCAGAAGATGGGTCTCCAGCGAGGGAAACCACGTCAGGGCTAGCAAGACTTAACCTGCCCTCTAAAATGTTAGCATTTGAATAATTTTATTCTGATTTTATTTTTAAATCAGCATCTTCCTAAGGCATTGAAAACTTTAGTATCATGTAAATATGTCTCTGGCATGGCATTTTCCTTTCTACAACGGAATGCAGCTGTGTATCAGAGATTTTAATGAATCAATGTATTTCCCCCCTGAGTGCTTCTGTGGAAGTACTGAGACAAGTTGGCTCCTGAAACCGAGCATTTTGGGGAGAGTCAGCTGGTGGTTGTTTGGCCAGTGGGATGCTCAAGAAAAGAGCACTGGCAATAAGACAGGGCATCTTCCACCTCCTGCCTGGGAAGACTGCCAGGTTGTGTGTAGGTGTGGCCCGCTGCTGGTGATGCTCCTGGATTCCAGCTCCTCAGAATGTTCTCTTATGCCTAGGAGGCACCTTACAGAAAAGTATAGAAATCTGTCTAAATTTCAGCCTCCTTATCCCAAGCCAGTACATTTATAATAAAGTAAACAGTCTTTACTCCCAGGGCAGACATAAGCCCTTATAGCCAGTGGGTAAGAGATTTCCTGCAAGGATGACAGAGTGGTTTATCTAGTGGGACATCCCTCTGGTCTTTTAAGACCTCCATAGTACTTACTACTCACTTAATACTGATTGTATTAGAAGACCATTTTTCTTCCTTAAAAAATACCTACTGTGTGCTAGTCCTGAGGTGGGCACAGACTTGATAATACAGTGCTTCATGACAGAGGAGAATCTCTTTATCTTATTTATATTTCTATCCCCAGTTCCCTTCACAAGGCCTGAGACACTCAATGAATATTAGTAAAACCTAAATATTACAAGAATGAACAGATAATGAAAGCTTAAGACTCTTCTGCTAGGCCCACTGAACATGATAGATAGGACATTGAAGTCCTTATAGGAAAGGAGCTCAGCAAAGAAAAACAAAGGAGTTCAGCAAAGGAATCTGTGAAAAAATAATGCTACTTTCTATATCACATCTCCCATGTACCATTTCAAATCCTCTGAGCCTACCTGTATATTTTAGACACTGCAAGAGCAATCAGTTCTAAGCTGGATCCAGCCAGCTTCACACAGATACATTCTGACAGTGCCTTGCTCTGGGCCTCTTACATCTCTCCTCCCACCCAGAGACTTCTTGGTTGAAATTTCCGTGTACACGAAAACCCAGAAAGAATGAGAGATTAAACACCCCATGGTAAATCTTTGCCCAATGGGAGATAGGGGCCCATGAATAAATTCTCCCCTTTTTATCCTCTGACAAAGGGCCCTGAAATGTGTAAGCCAGAGCTCCTTAGGTGGTTTGCTGAAATAAGCAGCCGGCTCATCACCTAAAACAGTGTCCAGCTTGATAACACATCCTTCATACTGGTTCTTCATCCTTTGCTTGCTCCATCCCTGGGATCACACAACCCAGTAAAATATGTTCAGTAAGTCCTTGTATCAGGCAGTCTCTACTTTCTGGAAATCCCAGGCTAAACATCTGCTTGCTGCCCATCCAAAATATTTATATCAAGGAATAGTGAAATGATTTTTCAAAATGCCCTCTAAAAAAAAAATGCCCTCTAGCAGCACACACACACACACACACGCAGCACACACACACACACACACACACACACAGGCTCCTCTTTGTGATCACTTATATCCTGACCAGATTTGTTCTTATTAATCCCAGTCATTTTGTTTTTGTGTTCATGAAATCAATGATCTGGGAAGTAATTGTCTAGAGTGATACTTGAGGCAGTGCCTACTTTATTGTTAAAGTTCCACAAACATTCAATAATGGTTTCCTTTAGGGAAGAGTTTGTTACCATAGTGGGCTATTGGTGATAGTGGTAGAATTTCCTTACCTGGAAGTATTTAAGCAAAGGATAGGTGCTTATTAACTTGGGATAGGACTAGTTCTGTCACGAAACTCTGGTAATACAATTTTTTGAAAACATAAAGTCAAGTTATACCACAACAGGTTTAAGTGGTCATTAAATGAGCCGGCCCTGGACAGAGGGAGGCTGAGTTAGAATTCTCATTTTCCACCCTTACCCAGTATTATCTGGGATAAGTTACTTTCCCTAAGTCTTGGTTCCTTATATGTAATATAAGACCTATAAGGTTATCTATCCGGTAAGATTATCATAATAAATGAGATCATTCATAAAACCATGTGTCCAACAGATAGTAAACACCCAACACCTTTCAATTATTATCATTCTTTTAGAGACAAATCATAAAGCAACTTTTTTTTTTATATCTTCTCAGCTTAAAGTCAGTGCTAGAAGTCGGAACAAAGTTCAGACTCTGCCACTATCACTTCCATGATAAAATTTTATGATTCTAACCTCAGGTCTGATATGACATCTTCTTATCCACAAAGTTGCAGGGCAGACTTTTATTTAAATACAGCAAAATGATGATATTCAGTATCATGCAATCCAGTATATGTATTATATATAGTGGGTAGGAACATTTATTTATCCTTTTTTTTTGCTCTTTATTAATAAACCTCCTTAGATTTCCAATCCACCTTTTGCAAAGTGACATTGTATAATTAAGATGACATATACCATATACTTCATATATGACTATACTTGTAACTTAAATGTTTTCATAGGAAAATGTTTCCTCATTTGACTTGCTCACTCTTCCTCATTATAAAACATGGGAGAATGCAAAAGATACCCTGGATACACTTTATCCCAGTGGCTCTTAATATTTGTGTGGTCACAAACCTCTCTGATGACACTTATGGAACCTCTTATTAAAAATACACATACACACACACACGTATGTTTTTGCATTTGTTTCAGTAGGTTCCAAGTCCCTGTGAGGTCCTCTCCATAGAATCCAGATTAAGGAAAACTTTGTGCATGAAAATATTTAGCCCAGAACTCAGAACTCAGGTTCTGTTTCTTCAAGTTTTTACTTCCTGTGTTAACATTGCTTTTTCAAAATCTGCTATTTAAAGGAAGGAATATATAGAACCTCAGGGGTGAGGGGTACAAATTATACCTGAAATGAAACAGAGAATTCCAAATTTACTCTTAAAAATTCACTCTTAAAGCAAGTATTTGTAGGCAAGGCCATCTTTGTTGGGGACCCAATATATACAACCTGAAGTTCTCTGAAATTAACTTCCACTTAGACTACAAAACTTATTAAAAGATAAGTAATTAAAAACAACAGCAACTAAATTAAAACAACAATAACTGCAGATTTTTTTATTACTTAGATAAAAATGATCTGTTACAATGGAATATTTTATCACTGATGTTTTTTAGAATTGCAGGTGTATAATAGAAAAAGTATATAAAAAAGCAGACTGATTTTTCTTTTTAAATTTTCTTTTTTAATTCTCTACAGATAATGCTTCCAGACAACCAATTACCTGTACACCATTCAGACTTCTACTGCTCTACCATTGGAATGCACACCACTGGTTATACCTGCAGGGGCCTTCTTTGCCCCTTAACTCCCAAGGCTGATCAATCCCAATCCCTCTTATTTTGAAACAACAACCAAATATGCTTGGACAGACCTAACTACTTGATTTTCACCAAATAAAACTATCTTGCCAACTGTACTCATCCTTGGGAAAATTTATTTTTATACCCCAATCTTTGGGGGATAAAAATATGACTCTCCTATCTTTGGCTACACAAAGATTAATAATAAATGTAATTTCAGACACTCATTTTCAATATATATATCTATATATTTTAAAGATTTTACTTTTACTCATGAGAGACACAGAGAGAGGCAGAGACATAGGCAGAGGGAGAAGCAGGCTGCTTGCAGGGAGCCCTATGTGGGACTTGATCCCAGAACCCTGGGATCACGACCTGAGCTGAAGGCAGATGCTCAACCACTGAGCCACCCAGGTGCCCCTACATCTATATTTTTAACACAATTCTATATTCCTTTTTTTAAAAAAAATATTTTATTCATTTATTTGAGGTAAGACAGAGAGCACAAGAGAGAGAATACCAGCAGTGGGGAGGGGCAGAGGGAGAGGGAGAAGTCAACTCCCCACTGAGCAGGGAGCACAACACAGGGCTCTATCCTAGGACCCTGGGAACACTAGAACCATACGCAGACACTAAACTCACTGAGCCACCCAGGGACCCCTAACACAATTCTATATTCTTTAGGCTAATCCTTTTTTCCTTCTTCATTTATTCATATATTCATTCAAAAAATACCTCAAATAGCTATAGCTTTCTGCTAAGTGCTGGGGATACAATGCTTAGCAAAATCTTATAAGATATCTGCCCTCTTGGATCTGTCGACCAGTGGAGAAGTTACTATTTATCAGATGATCATATAAAGAAACATAACAGAAAGAAGGCCTACAAGTGAATGCTTCGTTTGTTTGATGATCACCACCACCTCAGAAAGGAGGACTTTTCATTCTCTCTATATACAGTGTATTTATAAACTATACTAAGCTAAAGTTCAACAGTAACCATGGCCGGTATGTAAACAGGATATTTAATGCTATATCAGACACATATTTTGACATAGTCTTATAAATGACAAATGCCATCAAATACTAAGGTATTCATAGTTCCAGGATCCCACGTCAACATCTTCACCAAACGTTTTTATCTACCCTTTTGACTTCTCATGAAACCTTCTTTCCCTCAAGTATCCTGAGATGAAACTTTAGAGTTTTTATTCAAAATCATTGCTTTTAAAATTATTTATAAATCATGGGTACTTAATATCTTCCCCTATATTTCAGTACAATATGTAAGTATGAATGAAAAATGCTTATGTGGGCTCATCTGGATAGAACACAATTTATAACATATTTCTGTGGGAAAAGCATTCTGTTTGACACAACTGGCTTACAGATTTTTATACCATTACTTATTTGTAAATTAGGACATTGTTTTACCAATCAAAGGGAAAGTTGCTATATAATATAAAAGTGAGGTAATCGTTTATTTTAAGTTCCATCCAATCTTAGAAAAGTAGAACTTATCTGCCTCGCTTTTTTTTTTTTAAGATTTATATATTTATTCATGAGAGACACAGACTGAGAGACACAGAGACACAGGCAGAGGGAGAAGCAAGCTTCTCTCAGGGAGCCTGATGTGGGACTTGATCCTAGATCCTGGGATCATGACCTGAGCCAAAGGCAGGCGCCCAACTGCTGAGCCACCCCTCACTGTCTTTTAATTTACCTACATGTCACAGCTGTTTATAACTTCAGCATTATTTCCCTAGTATACCTTCAAAAACTCGTCTTGGAACAGAATGGAGAATTTTGTGTACTTGCTAAAAGGAAGAAATACATGGTCTTCTACTTTATTCATTGACTAATGCAGAAAGAAAAGTTAGAAATAAATCTGTTTAAACTAAGGAGTCCCAAAACCAAAGGAAAAAGCCTTTCTGAAAGATTGGTGAACAAATTTTAGCAATTGATTTTTTTTAACCTATCTAAATTGAACTAGCAAAGTATTATTAAAAATAAATGTTGGCATATTGCCCTAAATTAAGGAACACAGAACACCCCCCCCTTTGCATGCTGAATTCATGAAAAGGTCTATTTACTCTTATTTTTTGAATACTTTAGCTAAACAAGCTAGTACCTATTCCATTTCACCAGGCCACATGGTAGCTGTGAATGTGAGTGTAGTCTTTCAAAAATGAGCTGCATGGGATATTTGCATAACAAAAATGCTACTGTGAACCAGCACCTTGCTGCCCAGAGCTGTTGTCAAAGGAGTTGGAAGAACTTCATCTATTTTAATACCTGATAACTTTGTTCACCCGAAAATAACTACTCCTCAAATACAGTTGCTTTTCAGTAACGTGAAAAAGCTACTGATTATGAGGAAGTAGCAGGTTCAAGGAGTTGATAATAGGATTCAGTTTTTTTTTTTCATTTCAAAATCTGCCAGCCTAAATTCAGACCAGATTTGTGATGATTAAAAGTTCTTTTCCTTTGGCTCCGATTCAGGAGTCAGTTTGAAACAAGCTACTTCTTCAGTACATTTTCCACTGAGCAGATTGAGTCACTATATAGTATCTATATAATTGCTGAATCGACAGCAATGCGTTCCTACACTGAAAACCTACTGTGCGCAGAGGGGTAGATGACCTCTGGTCTCCCTGGAGTTTCTGTGTTCCCAATGGCACCCAGTCTTGACTCCTGTGGTATCACTTCTCATGCTGCCTCATCCTCATCTTCATCTGGTTGTGACTGTCTCTTCAGCAGACTGGGAGCCCCTTTAAGGATAAAGACTGGTCTTTATCTCTGTATCACCAAGATAAGCATCACACAGTGGAGGCTCAACAAAGCACTTGCTTGTTAAATGAACAAATATATTTACTACTAATATTAGTAGTAGTTTGGATTCTCGAGAGATGGGAGAAAATGTAATTGCCATAGGAAGCCTCACATTGCTTTCATCTTCCTGAGAGAGAGAGTGTGTGTGAGAGAGAGAAAGAGAAGACTAATTCAGTTGTTGCCAAAATGTGGTCCCTTGGACCAGCAGCATTTACATCAAATGGGAACTTGTTAAAAATGCACATTCCAGGATGCCTAAGTGGCTCAGTTGGTTAAGTGTCTGACTTCAGCTCAGGTCATGATCTTATGGTCCTAGGATCAAGCCCTGCATCCTGCATCTGGTTCCGTGCTCAGCAGAGTTTATTTGTCCCTCTGCCCCTACTACCCCCCCCCCCGCCCCCGGCTCCTTCTCTCTCTCAAATAAATAAAATATTTAAAAACCCACATTCCCAGGCTCTATACTAGACCTAGTGAACCAGAAATTCTGGAAGTGGAGCCCAGCAATTTGAATTTTAACAAACTCTATTGGGGAGTCTGATGCTTGTTAAAATTTGAGAACCACTAAACTAGATCTTCCTCACTCGTTTTTAATCTTTAAAATGTTAGTTCCAATATAGCTAACACATAGTGTTATATTAGTATAAAATTATACCTGAAGGTGTACTTTTAAAAAAGATAATATTTTAATTCAGGAGTATAGATTTTCCTTACTCTTAACATATACACATGTCCTCACAGTTCAGAGTAAGCCCTTGAAGAAGGCTGGTTTTGTCCACACCTCCACCCCACCCCGGTCCTAGCTCAGCCTTTAAATTGGTGTTCAGGATGTATTCAGTTAGCTCAATTTGGCAAAAACTCCAAATTATCCTCCTTTGCTTCTCACAGGGAGGTATTTGGGCTTGAATTGCCAGGTAATTGCTTCAATTAACCAATTCATTTTGCTTAGGTAAGCACAGCTGGTGGTAAAACCATCCACAGTATCCTAAAAGTGTTCTAGCTTATTCCCCTTTGGTTGAAACCAACCAGAGACCTGCCAGGGAGGGGAAATTAACCACATGGGGAAGGGAGAGAATGGGTGTCTGTATCTACTTTGCCTTCTCACAGGTTTCTTTTCTAAACCCTGGTTCATAGGATCTCATGCCACCGACATCTGGGCATGTAATAGAAGGACGTGCTTTCCTGTGCAGTAAGAGTACACTGCGGGTGCATTTGCCCATCGTTAGAATCACACACATAGGAAAAGTGGGGCAGCTTCTCCTGCCTGTTGCCTCAGCAGCTTTGATTCCCCTGTCAACATTAAGGACAGTAGTGCAAGGATGTGAATTGGAACTTAAGTCTGTTCACTGTGCGTATATTCTTGCCATTACAGTCATAGAAGCACACAATTTCTCAAAACCTCAGACATGAATTTTGAGGCAAGTGATTACAAGTAATTCTTTTGGTTTTAAGAAGTAATCAGATCAGGGATGCTTGGGTGGCTCTGCGGTTTGGCGCTTGCCTTTGGCCCAGGGCGTGATCCTGGAGTCGCGGGACCGAGTCCTTCGTCGAGTCCCGTGTCAGGCTCCCTGCATGGAGCCTGCTTCTCCCTCTACCTGTGTCACTGCCTCTCTCTGTGTCTTTCATTAATAAATAAATAAAATCTTAAAAAAAAAAGAAGTAATCAGATTAGGGCACCTCCAAGAATGAAAGAATGCTTAAGGAGTTACATGGAAAGTATTTTCATTTTCTTCAAGCTGTACCTAAAACCAGTCACCTTTTTTGGGGGAGGTGGTGGTTTTTTAAGCTGTGCTACAGGTATTACTTTCCCTGAGATATTTGAAACCTTGTGCCAATAACTTTTTATTTGCCTTTAAGACAAAATTGACTTGCTTGATAGAACCTTCTATCTTTGTGAGTTGGAAGGCTTAGATGAAGGAATGTCTGCAGAAAATTTCATTTCTTAGTACATATTTCTGAACTTGTTTGGGAGTGACAGTAATGGCATTACAAGGTATTGGAGCACTGCTCCCAGAAGCTAGGAGAGAGGACAGAGCAGTGTGAAAATCTCCTGCAAATCTGGCAAGCATCCTCCAGCTCCTGACGGTAGTAGCACAGAGTGTTTTTTATTAGTGGTCATAGTCAAGGAAGCCCGCCCAGTCTGGATATTGACAACTAACATTTAGAGGTCACATCATAATTGTGTAGTTTTTCGGTTTTCATTTTTTTGTTTTTAGCAGAGGGCAGAGTTTTATTTTAAAATTCTGAGTAAGGGGTACCTGGGTGGCTCAGTAGTTGAGTGCCTTTGGCTCAGGGTCATGATCCCGGGGTCATGGGATTGAGTCCCTCATCAGGCTTTCCACAGGGAACCTGCTTCTCCCTCTGCCTATATCTCTGCCTCTCTCTGTGTGTCTCTCATAAATGAATAAAATAAAATCTTAA
This sequence comes from Nyctereutes procyonoides, assembly GCF_905146905.1. Classification (NCBI taxonomy): domain Eukaryota; kingdom Metazoa; phylum Chordata; class Mammalia; order Carnivora; family Canidae; genus Nyctereutes; species Nyctereutes procyonoides. Next base: position 18,938,305 of record NW_026575041.1, on the reverse strand, counting down.
AAAAAAAACCTCTGAGTAAACATGCATGCTTTAGTCCATTATGGTCCAAGTATTTGGAAGCCATAGAGAATTCAGGAAACATTAAGTGTTAATTACTGTAAATGTGAGTGTTAAAGGAGGGGGTCTGTAACAATATTCTAAAATAATATTCAAGAAGAACCAAGATAGAAAAAGACAACTACATTTTTTCATTTCTTAGCCCATTTATTGACTTGTGCAAACAGAAATGCATTCCATAAACCCTCCTGAGTGTCTATTATGTTCCAGAAGCAGAGGGCATAAAGGTTAACAGGACATAGTTCCTGCCACAAAGAGCTTGCATCCTGCTCCAGTTGTATCTAGTCCCCTTCACTGTGCCCAAGAACACAAGTCAGCAGTAATCAAATGCAGTGTAATACTTAACACTTGCTTCCTTTCCAGGGGGCTTTCCCTGTCAGAGTATCTCGAGGTCCCTAATTTGCTTTTATTGTTCAAAGAAAAGGGAATCGTTTTGTTTTGTTTTGTTTTTAACTGAACAACTAACTGAAAAGCACTTCCAGAGCGGCTATTAGGATCTCACGTGCGTGTCTCTGTTTCACACGGTGGAGGCCTCAGACTCCTTCCTGAACAATCTTCAGGAGATTGTTCTCGGTGGTATTTTTTTTTCCCTTGGAGCAATGGGATTCCTCTGGGAATAGAAACAGCTGCTGCTGAGCGACTGCTCAGCACAAATCATTCTCTTGCCCCCAAAGGGTTAGAAATGGCCCTCCTGAGAATGGATTTGGGCGCTTTTTATTTGTTGTGGTGACATATGCCAATGCAGGAAGGAGACATCTCTTCCCTATCGCCCCTCTAAGGCAGCGCAGATTTAGCCAGATTCATTAGCATTTCCCTAACAATTGATTGACTTGGAAGAAACAGTAGTATTTAGTCTGAATGATCCTCCCGTCTTGAGTATAAGAAGAGTATCACTGTGGTTTTGCATTAACAAAACTTGATAAATAACCGTCTTTTCTAAACATTGCTTTTCATGGTACCAGTCCCTTACTTGGCCTGGCATTCCATCATGTCTCTGTTGAAGTCACTGAGAAACTGTATCATCAGCAGTAATCTTGCAGCAAAATCTGCCATAGTTCTTGAAAGGAGTCAGCTTGAAATCTTGGCCAGGATCCTTGAACTCTAGTCCAGCCTCAAGGCTGATGTGACTTTGCATTTGTCTCACTTTTGTCTCTGACCTTGCATGCTATCTTCCAACAGTGTCACTCTCTGCACTGCAAGAGGGACACAAAAGGACCCTCTTGAAAGGAAAGGATGAGGAGGCAAAGAAAGAGAAAAGGATGGGATATTTTACAGTACTGAGTATGAGAGTTAGCCCTTTTTTGTTCTAAATCAATAGCCTCATATATATGTATGTGTGTGTGTGTATATATATATATGTATATGTATATGAAATATATGTCATCTAGCCAGTGTAACCTAAAATACTTAGTTGCATTGACCATTCAACTGATAATCTTATATGCCAGATATACTGTTTGTTTTGCTTGCTTCTGGCCATATTCCTTGCTCTCAGTAGAAAGAGAGTTGAGTCGTAGAGAAATAGGAATATAATAAAGACTGGGAATGATAAGGAACATTATTTAACTGCCTAGAAAGTAGGGCACATAATGAGAAATTTGTAATTTCTGGGAAATGAGAATTTATTGCATGCTGAGATAGTCAGAGTGCTTCATTGAAGAGGTACAACTTTTGCTGAATCCTAAAGGGCTGGAGGGGACCCAGAGAGGTGGGCAAGATGAATTGATAATTTCCAATGACATATATAAAGGCAGTAAGATCGAGGACAGAAACGCATAAGCCCTGTTCCAGGGATAGTGAAAATATTGGGCTAGAGTTTTTCTGTGGTAGATAACATGAAGATCAGATTTTAACAGACCTGGGACAGTAGGGAAGGGAGTCTGAACATTATCTTAAAGCAGCTGAGAAATACCAAAGATTTTCTTTAGTTGAGAAGTGACAGATGAAGATAGTGTTTAGGGCACTATTGGTGGTGATATATGATCTGCTTTGAAACAGGAAGACAGGGAAATCAGTAAGAGTGGCTGAGAGGGCAGGACTTGGGATCTGATAGATCTGGGTTCCAGTCTCTGCCCACCCCATCCCCCCATTTCCTAGCATGTGCAAGTCACTTAACCCCTCTGAGCTCTAAGTTCGGATAATATTATCTATTTTCTTCATACATCCAGCAAAAACTATTGAGACCTACTCTTCCAGGTACTGTTTTAGGCACTGGGAATATAAGGGTGAGCAAAACAAACAAATTCAGCTCCAGTGCGCCATGAAAGTAAAAGAATCGAAAGGATTAAATGAGGTAATGTATATAAAATCCATGGCATATCATAGATACTCAAAAAATGGTGACTAGAAAGTCCACTGTAGCAATAATTGGTCATGAGATAGAAAAATTCCAACAATGTGCTCTTCCAGAACAATTATTTGCCAGAGAATAAGCACCAGTAAACATTTAAGGCTATGGGTTCCATCCCACTGGCTTCTTCTCAGGGAAGCACCTGTCCTTTGGTTCCAGTTGGGCTAGACTTCAATAACTTGTACCTTTCCCACCTGCATGGACATACCCTGCTTATTATAGATTCACTCAGTCAGACCCTGGTGATCCAGGAACGGCTCCCCCTTCCCTGTTGCCTGGGCTCTGGAGTCAGCCATAGCTCTTTTCCTTAGCCCAAAGCAAAAAGCTTTTTCTTCCTTCAGCCACTCCTATCACCTCCTGCTTTCCACCTAATGATGAGAACTGGAACTATCTCCTCAACATCTCTTTGCTCAGGCCCACTCTACTCAAGCAAAATGTGTCCTTGAAGGATTTGCTCATGATCTGAGCACCTACAGTTTTTGTCACCAGATGGTTGACCAAGAGAACGAACTATGTTTGGTGTCTTTAATATTCTCTAAAGCAATGCCAAGCAAAGCACTGAAACGCATGTTATTTTTATTATACATTAGCAACTCTATAATTTGACGTGGAGTCTGCTGCCAGTTCATTATTCAACAGTATTTACTGACTATCCATTACAGGAAGAACGTTGTGCTAGATGTTAGGGTTGCAAGTCTGGAGCCAGGCTCCATACTCCTCAATGTTATATCTCAGAGGAAATATCGCTAGACTGGGAAGCAGAAAACAAGAGTTCTAGTCTTGGCTGTGACACATGATACTGAACAACACATTTAAATTCAATGTGAAATCAGAACAATGTAAAAACAGTTAATATTCATTGAATTACAATACATTTGGCAATGTACTAGGTGCTTTACATATATTATTTTATTCTCTCAATGAAGTTCACATATCATTATTTTCTTTTTTATGTGAGTGGAGCGAGGCTTGGAATGCCCTCCACCCCAAAACCACTGGTAGAAAAGCCAAAGTGGAAGCTACATCTTTCTTAATCCAGAGCTCGAAGGCTTACCCTCCATTCCCCAAGTTGTTTATTGTAAACAGCTAATTAGTTAATATCTGTTAAAGAACCTTGGAGTTCATAACAAATGTAGAGGGTGCTCTTTTTTCCCCCCACTGTAAAACCTTTGAAATAAAGGTAAAATAAAGGGTTGTATCTGATTCAGGTATCACTCATGCTTAGCATGAATGAGTAGGTGATCAAACAGTATTTGCTGGAGAAAACACTTGTATACTTGGGCTTGCTACCTTATTCCTAGCCCCGCTGCCATACCAAATTTATCTCCATGTCCACAGAACTGCCCCAAATGTTGCTATTTACAGAATGGGGATTTGATACTATTTATGCATTGAAATGAAGTGCCCCTAGCTCTAAAATTCTGTTTTAGATTACTTCACAATTTTGAGTATATATATATATATATATATATATATATATATATATATAAACAGTCATACCTGGGAATTTCTACCCTTTTAAGCTAAGAATCCATCCTACAATATTGTCATGACCGCAGTATGAAGACAGTGCAAAAATGCCAAGGGAGAACCAGGCAAACAGTGCTCATTCAGGGAAAATAAAGAAAGGCATCCCAGAGTGGTTATTTTTAGGAGGATTTTGAAGGAAAGAAATGGCAGGTGGCTGTGAATGCCTTACTAGGATATGATACACCAAAACCTCTCCTCTGGTTTTCTACCGCCCTGCCCTCAGTCTCCTAACATTGCAAGACTAACAGTAAAATATTTCTTTTAAACATTTATTGGGGTTTCCTCTATATCTTGTTTTGTGGTTTAAGTAGTCATAAAGTAGCAAACATAGAGTAGACCAGGACTTATAGCAGACACCTCTTGTGTACCACTTGAGATCTGCCTGTTTCTTTTCCTGCTGACACTCTGCCCCAGCTCCCACGATTTCATGCACACCAAATCTGACCAGGTCTTGCCTCACACAAGTGACCAGACACTCCACCCGATGTCCGTGCGTGTGCAACACTGAAGTGCCGGAGAATTAACACTCTGTGTTGTGAATCTTTGTCCAGTAATGACGGGACCAGCTTGATAATGCATTTTGTGTGGTCTCTCCTTTCTTCCCTGCATCTCTCTCCCTGTCCTCCTCCCCATCCCCTGACTCTTGCTTTCTTGAGTTGTGTTTCCAATAAATTAATAGCACACACACCCCCTGCCACAGGCTTTCCTTTCTGGGGGACATAGGTTATGGCAAACACTGAGAATGGAAGGTTAACATCTTAGCAGTCGATATCCTTAAAACGAGGCCTTTATTTTTTGACTCATGGATAACAAATGTGATAACAAGAAATATAAAAGTGAAAAAAGTATCAATTCATTTGTTGGACCAGCTTACAGACATAAAAATCATGTTCCTCAAGAATATTTAATAAAAATGACCTGGGTTAATGCCCACAATATTAAAGATGAATAAAAGTAATGCATCTATTCTCTGTGATCTAATTTTACATAAAATATGTATTTATGTATATGTAAGAATGGCATGAAAAAACCCTGCCAACATGTTAACTATGATTATCCCCAGGTGGTGGTATTATGGATGGTCTTTATTCTTTTTTTATGCCTTTCTGGAATTTTCCCAATTGTCTATGATCATGCTTTACTTTTAAAATTAGAGGAAAAAATTACAGTTATTAGAAGTGAACATAAAGAGTCATTTATTCCTTCTTTAAAAATTTTTTCTCCATAAAAGCAAATGTGTGTTTCTGCCTGTTAAAGCATGGTGGCATCCAGGTCCTTGTCTTTTTCACAGATCAAGAGTTGGTATGGTTTAAGCTGTAATTCAATTGCCAACGGAAGTCCAGAAAGGGCTTCACACTTCAGGTTTGTGGAAGCTGCCATGGCAGTGAGGCTGAGTACACATTTACTAGTGGGAGGATGATATTAGTGACAATAATGATGGGGGCAGAGTACCAAGTAAGTCCTGACAGCATAAAGATGTCAGAGCTCAGAAGTGGACCTGACCCCAAAGCCTAGATTTAATCTCCATTTCTACAAGGCAGCCTGGCAGCCCTTAACATCACCCTCATTTGGTGATGATTGATAAAGAGAAATAAGTACAGAGACAGTTTTGTATCCTTAGCATCATAATTGTTTTACATACAGGGAAAGTAGGTGACTGTCTATGTAGGGCAGTGAGAAGATTATGCCTGTGAGACTGTCTATGTAGGGAGTGAGAAGTCTATTGCAGATGCCTGAAATTCCTCCGTGTGATGGATTAAGTAATATCCACCACCAGGTTAGGTAAAGTCCCTCAGTGTATTCCTGAGAAAATATTATACCATTATTTGTTCTTATCATCTTATGTTAAATGTTGGATTTTTACTTCTTTGACAACAAATTAACAGCAGATTGAAAGAACAAGGAGTAAAGAAAGGAGAAAGTTTGGCATCAGACACTTTAGAGAAGCAAGTTATTGCCTACTACTATAAAGGAAGTAGTGTGGATATATAATAGCTAATATCTATCCATCTACCTACCTACCTACCTGCTTACCTACCTAGCTACCTATCTAATCTCCATCCATCCATCAAGCATAACTTCAGGTCTATTTGACTGCAAAATTCATATGGTAAATTGCCCCCAGTTCATTGCCTTTTTTATATTTTCCCCCCTTGCCATGTGACTTTATAGTTGTTCCCTCTAAGCTTGGAGCTCCAAGCCATAAGTCTTGCTTGGACCAAAGGTACATAAAGAGAAGTAAACCCTTGATTATTTCCATTTGTTCCATGCCACTGTCATGAGGAGAGCAGATCCCAACAAGCCCATTGATCCAATGAGGATGAGAGATACTTGAAACAGAGCCTCCCCAGGTGAATGCAGACTAGATTAGCTGACCCCCATGTGACCTGCAGATGCATAATCAAGAGTGAGTGATTCCTATTTTAAACCACCAATTCTGGGGTGACCAATCACAGAGCAATAGCTGATATAAAGCTATTTGAGTTTCTACACTCTAAGTTCATTGTAGGATAGCTCAAATAACTTTGAACATCTTGTGGACAGGAACTATCCTTTCTCCAGCAAAATGTCCAGCACAGAGTATATGACTGGCAATGTTTATTAAATGAATGATTCTTTGCAATGCGTCTCAACCTCCCTTTTCAGCCTTGACTCTGTGTTATGGGTTAAATTGGATCTCCCCCCAAAAAGAGATGTTGAAATCCTAACCCCCTAGTACTTCAGAATGTAAACTTATTTAGATACAGGGTCTTTACAATAGTGATCAAGTTAAAATAAAATCATTAGGATAGATTGTAACCCAATATGACTGATGTCCTTAATGAAAGGTGGAATTTGGATACAGAGACAGGCATACAAAGAGGGAGATGATGTAAAGATACAAGGAAGAAGATGTCCATGTGACGGGATGCAGGAACTACACAGTACGGAACACCGGGGTTATCTGCAGCCACTGGAAGTTAGGCTGATGCATGAGACAGCCACCCTTAGAGACTACAGAATGTTGCCCTGGTAACCCCTTGATTCCAGACTTGTAGCCTTCAGCACTGTGAGAGGAGGCATTTCTGTTGTTGTGGGCCACCTGGTTTTTGGTACTTTATCACGACAGTCACAAGAAGCCAATATGCTTCACTGCTCTGCTGCCCACTCTCTACTTCAGCCACACCATGCTATGCCACTCCCTGCCAGTTTACTCCTCTCTGCCCTTATCCATACAATTCCTCTGTTGGGGAATTCTCTCCTTTCTCTTCTTCAACTACTTAACTTCTTATTCAACTTTCAGAACTCAATAGAAAGCTCGCCTCCTCTGAGAAGCCTGGTCCAAATACCACAGGGAGAGTGCATTTCTTGCTCTACTCTGTTCTTATTTTTCCTTGCTTCACAGCTCTCCTAAGGTATGTGTCACATTGTAGTTAATGACCTGTTTGGATGCCTCCCCTCTATACACACACACACGCGCACACACACATATACACACAACAAAACTATAAACTCCTGGGAGACAGGAACTATGTATTATTTCTCTCTCCTTACATTTTCCTTTTCTATTATGGCTCCTGGGTAGTATAGGCCTTTGGTAGATATGTGTTGACTGACCATAGAGGTTTAAAGTATGAGGATTTCCTTTGAGAATTAAAAACCTGAGAGGTGGCCAGAGGGACACTGCTGTTGTGGGGAGAGAGCCGTCCACAGGGCTGGCAAAGTGGACTGCTCAGGAGGATACAGAGTGGCTACTTAAGCTCCTTCTCAAGGAGAGTCCAACTCTCCCCACAGCAAAAGTGTGAGTTAAAGTACACTTCTGGTTCTATCTACACACTAGAAGTTCCTAATGGAAAGGAAAAGAACAAAGACAGCTGAAAGCCTCCTTCTCACCACCCACTCAGAGCCCTCAGATTGGAGAGTGAAGATCTTGTGGGGTCATTGAAGTCAAGAAGACCTGGGTTGGAATTTCCTTCATACCAATTGTGTGACTTCTCCAAGCTTGTGTTTATTTTTTTTAAAGCCTGTGTTTATAAATAATAAAGATGGAGATGAGAAGGTGCTTTCTACTTCATAAGGCAGTTGTGCAGAACATATGCTACACACAACCTGAAAAAGCATGGTGCACGGTAGGCATTCTTAAATGCCAGCTTTCCTGCTTTAGGCCTACTCAATTCGTAATTCGACCCAGAATGGGAATATTGCCTCTTGCAACACAGGCAAGTCATTAGAACATTCTGATCTTCAGAGCACACTGGCTTATTCTGTGATAATAACAGTAAAATATATGAAAGTGATTAAAGGACAGAAAAAAAATGGTGCAAACCCTACAATTCTGAGGAATTAATGTCAAGTTCAACCCTTTATATAATTTTATAGATGAAAACCTTATAGAAATCAGGGTGAAAATGACAGTGGACAGACCCTTAACCCAAGCAATGAAAGGGGGTCTCTTTTTGTAATGATGGAAGTATAACTCTTGGTTATATTTATCAGGGCTCACAGCTTTTTAACTGTTGGATAAAAATCATAGTATGGTACCTGGATTCAGGAAAGAATATAAATAATATATTTATAAATGCCAACAATTTTGTGGTCTCATTTCATACCTGTCACCTCACATTAGGAAATACATCTTTCTATACGTATTTAAACACACTAACCTTCCTTTCGTCTTTAGAACTATTTCAATTTCCATTATTAAAACATGTTCAGAGGCAAATTCTTGTTCTTAAAAATTGCAGTTCCTGAAAACCCTCTCCAAACTGAGCAAGATTATTTCCATAGTGTCTGGTTCCTCCATGTATGCATTTATTTTTATTTATTTGAGGAGATATTCTGTCAGCCAAACAGATTTGGCAACAGGTTGGCAGGTATGCCAGGGGCTAGACACAGCTGTTGGGTTAGCCTCTACTCAGAACAGCCACTCCAAAAACACCACCTAGATGGCAACTCTTCTCAGGCTCAAAGAGGGAGTAGAGACAAACAGAGCTTTGCCTTACAGTGAATACAAATATATTTAAAATATATTTACCCCTAGAGGATTAAGTTTTACTGTGTGTAAAAAAGAGAATGTGAGGTTTAGTGCCGTTCCTAACCAAGTTCTCCTATTAAATTCTTTAAATTACATATGAGAAAAATAAAATTAAAGAAAAGCAATATAAATAACCAAATTGTAGAGCACATATAATAAACACCTCTAAATCAGAAAGGCTCATAAAAATAGTATTTTGAAGCTTTTACTAATAATATTAATAGAAAAACACTTAAAAATTAATATACCCTGTGCTGCCCTTTTTCCCTCTAGGAAGCTGAACATGCTTCACGGGTGTTCTCAGCCACCCTTTAACATGTGCTATGGGTTTCAGGCAGCACACACTTTCTCTCTCCTGATTTGTGAATGGGTAGACCAGACCACAGAGAGGTTAGGGAAGTCTCCCGATTACTAACCCCGAATCATAGGTTTAGGATTATACTTTTCTGAATTCTTTTACACAGTACATATCACTTTATGGTAGCCCAGAAGATCTGGCTTTAGCCTTCCCACACCACCTTCTCCCATCCCAGAGCCAGGAGGCTTCCTTCATAAGTCTGGTGTATACGCCTCCCTTCCAATTATGAAGTCACTTGACACTTCTCCCAAAATCTGCCCTCAGGCAGAAGCCAGCTCAGATTAGGAAGGTTTTGTGCAATCTTTTTCCTCCCACAAACTCCTGTCTAACAATCAGACATTCCTTCAAGGTACTAACTCAGATGGAATAAAGCTAGTTGAAAAATACAAACACCAAACACGAGAGTCAGAGCCAACTACTTTTAAGCCTCAAGACAATCCTGTAAGGTAGGAATTATTTTCTCCTTGAATGGAGTCATGCATGTCTGCATTGATGCATCAATCACTTCTGCAGGAGCTGTGCTCATTATTGGGAACACAAAGATAAAAGAACTTATATCAGGGTAATGTTGTAAATTGTGCACTTAAACACTACCTTCTTTCTCCCCCAGATAGAAAGAAAAACACATAATGAGAAATTTTAAGACAGATTTTGCTTTAAAACAAGATAAGTGGCAGGGCATCTGGATGGCTCAGTCAGTTAAGCTCCAACTCTTGGTTTTGACTCAGGTCATGATCTCAGGGTCATGAGATCAAGCCCAATGTCAGGTTCTACAGTCAGTGTGGTCTGCTAGTCTGCTTGGGATTCTTTCCCACTCTCTCTCTGTCCTCCTGTGCTCCTCCTTCCTGCTCAGTCTCTCTCTCTCTAAAATAAATACATACGATATTTTAAAATAATAAATAAAACAAGGTAAGTCTCTCCAGAGATGATAAACTACATAAATGAAAAGGAAAGCTAAGGAGAACAAAGCTAAGAGGATGCCCTGTTGGCCTCCCAGCCTCCAGGTCAGAAATAGGCAGGGTCAGCCAGGAGTCCAGTTTTTGCAGGACAGCTGGACTGAAAATGTTTCTCAAAGTGGTGAAGACCTGAGCTAGGCTCACTGCTTGACACCAGTGGCAGGGGTGCATCTCCCACTGATGAAATAAAATGGAAAAGATTTGTCACCTGTCTGCTAGGCTGGAATTTATATGCAGCTACAGAGCTATGGAATCCGAAAGACTTTGTCCCAGCCTCAAGACCAAGAATGGAGTCAAGTTGGCCACTAGTCCTGCAAGAGATTGAGCAAAAGCAAAATCAAGGTTTTGACAAGGAGAGGTGGGAAGCAGAGGAGAGAGAGGAGAAGGGAGAAGGAACAAGAAAGGGAATAGAAGGAGAGGGAGAAAGAGAGGGAAAGAATTACAGAAACATCTCTCCTGAGATTAATCTGCAACTCCAATTCTAAAATACATTTAAAATAAACAGAACAAATAACAAGGATATCTACAAAGTCCACAAAAGGAGGAAGGATTTACCACAGAATAAACAGGAGTAATAGAAGAATTTGAATAAAGGTTATATAATAAGTATGTTAGTTGTTTTTAAAGGAGCAAATGAAAAAAATATCCCCAATATGAAGAAAAGACCAGGAAGATATTTTTATTTTTTAAAAAAATTAAAAAAAATTATTCATACTTGAGAGAGACAGAGAGACAGAGAGAGGCAGAGATACAGGCAGAGGGAGAAGCAGGTTCCATGCAGGGAGCCCGACATGGGACTCGATCCCAGGACCCCAGGATCACGCCCTGGGCTGAAGGCAGGCGCTAAACCACTAAGCCACCCAGGTGTCTCCAGGAAGATATTTTTAAAACACAATAGAAATAAAACAAAAATAAGTGGATGTGAAAATAATTTGCCGCAAATATCATACCTTCTAATAAAACAGTAGGGCATTCTTTTAAAAATATGGGATAGAAAAAAAAGATGCCACTATGGAGTGAGTAGCCAGTAAGGGTATACCATCTGTATGCACTTTTGAAATGTGTAAAAATATTTTAGGTATATATACATCTATAGTAAAACTATAAAGAAAAATCAAGAACTTACATATACAAAATTCAGAATACTAGTTTATTTCTTGTGAGAGATGGGAATAACAATGGGAAAGGCCATAATAGAAGGTTTAAAAGGCTTATGTTTAAAACAGATTGGGATACCTGGGTGGCTCAGTGGTTGAGCATCTGCCTTTGGCTCAGGGCGTGATCCCAGGGTCCTGGGTCCTGTCAAGTTCTACTTCTCCCTCCGCCTATGTCTCTGCCACTCTCTCTGTGTCTCTCATGAATAAATAAATGAAATCTTTTTAAAAATAACAATAAAAATGAAGATTTATTTATTTAAGAGAGAGAGAGCACAAGTGGGAGGGGTAGAGGGAGAGGGAGAGAAAATCTCAAGATGACTCCACACTGAGTGCTGAGCCCAATGCAGGGCTCAATCCCATGATCCTGAGATCATGAACCAAGAATCAGATGCTTAACCGACTGTACCACCTAGGTGCCTGTCTTACTTTTTTTTTCCAACCAGATTATTTAATACATGAGTACCAATAAATTATACCTGTATACAATGTACACTTTGTAATATTCTTTTGTATGTATGACATTCCTAATAATAAGTGAATAAAAGAAAAGACGAAGGAAGATAGAGAATAGATCACAAAGCTCCAAAATATGTCTAATAGAGGGGCACCTGGCTGGGTCAGTTGATACAGCATGTGACCCTTGATCTCAGAGTCATAAGTTCGAGGTCTGTGAGGGTGTAGCAATCGCCTAAAAATAAAATCCTAAAAATATATATATATGTCTAATAGAAATTTCAGAAAAAGGGACTGGAGAGAATGGAAGGAAACTGCCTGTGTTCTGTGACCCCAAGTTATCAATTCCTGTTGTGTAATGGAATGGAGCCAGAGAGGAAAGGAGCACCTGGAGCTGTGCCTTACAGGGAGTATTTGGAGAGATGATGGGGAGAAATTTTCTGTAACAGAAACATGACAGGAGCCCCCAGATTTGAAGTATACTTTAAGTGATATATACCCAGATGAACTACCATTTAAGAATACAAGCAAAAAAGAGATATGTCCAAATATGAGAAGACTATGGGTTTATTACTACCAGACTGTCATTGAAAGGACACCCCAGAAAGAAGAAAAATGAAACTAGAGGGAAGAAACGAAAAGGCAGAAACACTGGTCAATACAGACCTTGGTAAAATGTTGGGAAATTAGTAAGTTTTAATATTACTGATTTTGTTATTTTTTATATCAAAATGAAGACTAGGTAACTACAATAAGAAAAGTGAGCAGTGGCGAGATGAGAGATCTTCAGTAAATAGTTAAAACATAAAAATTACTTAGGTCAAGTTCTTTGGGAGACAGAAATACTAAGACATTTTTAGAAGTATTTAGAAATAGATGTTAAAATTTTGAGGGTAGACAATAAAGAATAAAAGGCTAAGGTATTACTTCCACACCATCCACACCAACAGAGGAACTTTTAAAAGGATGTAGAGGAGCAATGGGTGACTCAATTAGTAGAGCTTCTGACTCTCGATTTTGACTCGGTGATGATCTTGGAGTCATGGGATCCAGCTCCACATTGGGCTCACGGCTGGGTGCAGTCTGCTTGAAATTGTCTCTCTCCCCATTCCCTGCTCGCACACACACACTTTCTCTCTCTCTAAATCAACAAATAAATAAAATCTTTAAAAAATAATAGAAGGAGGTAGAAAAATGTATCACTTCAAACAAAAGGCAGAATAGTTAAACAGTAAGAACAACAAAGGAAAAACAGGGTGAATGAAACTTATAAAAACTGGAAGATGATAAGAATAATTTCAATTATATCAAGAATCATGGTAAATATAAATGTATAAAGTTCCAACTGTCTACTGCAAATGAGAAATTTAATGTATCAAAAAATAAATTCCTGATCTTCATTGCACCACTCCTACTCCCACCTCAAACCTAGACCTAAAGTCTTCTTCAGCTTATTGATGGCAACTCCATCCCTCCAGTGGCTCAGTCCAAACCTTGAAATCGTCTTTGATTCCTTCTTGTATCCCATATCCCATATCTAGCAATCCTTTGGACTCTACCTTAAAAGCATTTCAAATATGTGATTACTTTTCATTCTCTTCACTGTTACCACCCTGGGACAAGCTACCATCATTTGTTGCCTGGATTATTTCAATAGTCTCCTAATTGGCCTCTTGTTTCCAATTTGGCCATTCTTCCTCTCACACTGAGCTTCAGGCTCTTTCTCTCTTAGTCTTTCTTGCAAAATCAGGCATGGGGATCCTTTAAAATGTAATTCAGATCATGTACTTTCTGAGCTGAAAGCCTTCAATGGTCATTTCCTCACTTTGAGTAAATGCTAAGATTCCTAGAATGGCCTAAATGACCCTACATGGTCTGACTCTAGTGATTTCCTCAGCCTCACTTAATGCTTTCCACCTATTAGTTTCCTATTGCTGCTCTAACAAATTATCACAAATTTCGTGGCTTCAACAATACATATTATTTTATAGTTCTAGGAGGTCTAAGGTCTTCCTTGGCTAAAATTACAGCATAGGCAGGGCCACCTTCCTCTAGAGGCTCTAGAATCCATCCTTTGCCTTTTCCAGCTTCTAAGGCTGCCCACATATCTTGAATCATGTCCTTCCACATCTCCTTAACTCTCCTGTCTCTTTTTCCCTTTTAAGGATGCTTATTTTTATACTGGGCCTAGCCAGCTAATCAAAAATAATCTCCCAATCTTGAAGTAACTTAATCACATCTGCAAAATCACTTTTGCTATGTAAGGTGACATATTTACAGGTTACTGGGACTAGAATATGGATTAGGAGTCCATGATTCTGCCTCCTACACTCATCATGCTCCCACCATATGGACTTTTTAGTGTTCCTCAGGTACTCTGGCCATGATCCTACCTCATCACTTCTGGCTGTTCCCTCCACGCAGGATGCTTTCCTGTGAAATATCCTGGGGCTCACTCACTCAACTCCTTTAGTCTTTGTTCAATTGCTCCTTGTCCGCAAGGCCTTCCCTAATGACCCTATTTAAAATTATACCTCCACAGTATTCCAAAATCCCTATTTTCCTGATTTTCTTCCTATAGCATTTGCCATCTTTAAAAATAATAGAATCAATTATAATGTGCTGTCTCCTCCCACTTAAGGCAGGAAGATTTGTCTGCTTTATTCACTGGTGTATTCTTGGCGCCTAGAATGATACCTTGTTCCTGCTGGGTGCTGAGTAATTATTTGTTGAATGAGTGACTAAATGAGTAGATGGATGGACAAATGTATGGAAGGTCATATGGATGGATATATACACATATATACATTATATACATTATGTTATATGACGTTATGTAATATACAAACTCATGCATAGATGAGGTGGAATAAAATTGTTAGGATGAGATTGGAAACCCTAATACCTGGGTTCAAATCCCAAATCTATAACTTGCTAAGGGTGTGAGTTTAGCCAAGTTAATTACCTTTTCAATCACTCAGGTCCTTCATGTATAAATTGGGAGTAATAATAATATCCAACTTGTAGTTTTCTTGTGTGGATTAATAAAGGTGACAATATTTGGCTGTTTATTATTTAAATAGTAATAATTCTGATTGAAGGGAAGAAAACATGGTCCTTACCCTCCAGGAACCTGTCCAGAGCAGTAGTCCTCTGATGGTGGGAACAGATGTTTATTAATATTTTTTATCTAAAGAAGGACATGCATCAGGCTGTCATAGTTGCTGTGTGGACTCTCCCTGGGCTCAGTTGAGAGTGTGCTATGGGAAGAGTGGTAGTTCTACAACCTGTAAGGAGGGGTTCTTTCCTCACTTATTTACTGTCCCCTCTATTACTGTGTCATATGGGTGTCCACTGAGTGGATTTATAACTGTCTAACCTTCACAAAGTGGAGAAATGGCTTAAAAAGATCCATTCAAAGAAAGAATGAAGATAATACTAATAGCAGAAACATAAGTGTATAGTAAAAAATGGCAAGGCAGACATTTCTCTTGTCCAGCCACATTAGGAGGTAAAAACAATGCCAAACTAATCTGATCTGTTGATAAGCCACATAAAAATATATCAAGATGACAATCTGAAATATTTATTTCCACTCTCTTAATGATGAACTTTGCCCCAAATTCACATTGTATCCTAAACTATTAGCAAATTGGTAATCTGAAGACATTATAATTATCAAGATATTGAGCACATCATTAAAATTTCTTAGAGTTTTGTATTTTCTGTGTGATTTTATAATATACATTATACATCAGAAAAATATTACTGCAACTGATTTTCTAAAGATTTTATTTCAGAGAATGAGAGCGAGCACATAGGGGAGAGGGACAAAGGGAGAGGGAGAGAGAATTTCAAGCAAAGTCCCCACTGAGCATGGAGCCTGACCTAGGGCTCAATCTCAAGACCCCAAGATCATGACCTGAGCTGAAATCAAGAGTCAGTTTTTACCAACTGAGCCACCCTGGCACTCCGGCAAATGGTTTATAAATACATACATATATATATATATATATATATATAAATATATATATGATTGTATATATGTTTTATAAATACATGTGTTTATATATGTATACATGTATTATATATTGTATATACGTATTATAAATACATATATAAATCTTATATATGATATATATATCTACATATATTTATATTCATACATAGAACACGTTCTATCTACATCAAAACATGTCTTACTGATAGGGACACTAGTATCAAATAAATATGTACATCATGCAGGGGAGGAGATGCTTACAGTGCATTCTGATGGGGCACCTGACAGGTGAGCATACATAGAGACATATAGAGCTTCTTTGAGGTGGAGATAATCCAGCCTAGAGGAAATCAGGGCTGAAGGCTGAAGGGCAGGTAGTTTTTAGTTAAGCACGGAGTGGGTGGCAGGGCATTCCAGGCAGAAGGAGCAAAGACAGCAAGGACGTGGCAGACTTAGAGAACTGTAGGTGAAACAGGAGGTTAATGGTGAATCTGAGAGGATGAATGAGATCCAGATCCACAGTGCAAATACATAGTTGAACAAGGATTTTGAATCAGGCCTTCTGGTATCAAATTTCCAGTATTTCCCTTGGGAAGCAGTAAGATGCATAGGCTAAACAAAGAAAAAAAACAAAACAAAACACAGGCTTTGGAATCAGACAGACTGAGGTTTTTTTTTTTTTTATGGTGAAAAAAAATTATATTTAGATTTATAGCCGGCTGGACTCAGTTTAGATGATCCCAATTTTGTTGGCAACATCCAAAGCATCATAGTCAGGAGCCAGTCGAACATATGCTTTCTTCTCACCATCAGGCCTGATCAAGGTGTTGACCTTGGCCACATCAATGTCATAGAGCTTCTTCACAGCCTGTTTGATCTGGTGCTTATTGGCCTTGACATCCACAATGAACACAAGTGTGTTGTTGTCTTCTATTTTCTTCATGGCTGACTCAGTAGTTAAGGGGAACTTGATGATGGCATAGTGATCAAGCTTGTTTGTCCTGGGGGCGCTCTTTCAAGGATATTTGGGCTGCCTTCCGAGACGCAGGGTCTTGGGTCCTTGGAATGTAGGTGACGTGCGGATCTTCTTTTTTTTTTGTGACTGTGCACGCCTTTCAGCACCGCTTTCTTAGCTTTCAAAGCCTTTGCTTTGGCTTCGCCTTTGGGAGGGGCAGGGGCTTCCTTCTTCGCCTTCGGTGCCATCTTCGTGAAAGGGCCAGACTGAGGTTTGAATCCAAACAATGTCACTTGCTTTGTGATCTTGACTAAGATGTTTCTCTTTTATAATCATGGATCCCTAGTCTGCAAATGATAATAATAGCTATCAGTTAGGATCACTTGGAGGTTCATCTGAGATGGCATGTTCTACTTAAAGCAGTAGCTGGCCTATGATGAATAGGCCAGCTCAGTTACTGCTTTAAGGTAAGGATTTTCTAGGCAAGAGTAATATAGGGGCAGCATCGGTCTGGAGCTACCACAGGCAGCCTGCAAACTGCACGGCCAGAGAGGGCAGGTTTTGCTTGCACATTTTTCACTGAACCTCGAATGGCAATAGAAGGAAGGCTTCCATACCGTGAAGCCGACTGAGCAAATGGAGGGACAAGGAGGAGACCTTTAATATGAGCTGTGCTGGAATGGAACCAAATGAAGAGGTGAGAGAGGCTTAGAGAAACTCCCTGTGGAAAGTACTTATGAAAGGAGCATTCTGAGCAGGAGAAAAGGAATCACCCTTCCCTTTGGAAGAAATATATAGTATAAACTGCTGCCACACTCCATAGTCAGGGCTTGCATGGGGCTGGGGACAGAGATAGGCAAGGTTTGCCACTGGTTTGCTCCAACTGTATGTCTTCAGCAATGCTCTGAGGAAGGTAGGGAAGCACAAGAAGGATCTTTAATGAAGCAATGCCTGGAAGAATTTCTATGAGCAAGTGAAGAAAAGGGAACAAAGGCAGGAGAAGTAGAGCTCTGTGTGTGCATGCATGCATATGTAGGTGTACAGAAGATGATATTTTATTTTTATGTTTTGAATAATTCATTAAAAGAGAATTCACTCATTTTATCTCAGGAAAACCTAATCCAAGAGAATGACATTAAAATAAGAATAGGAGGCAGAGTTCTCAACTTTATGGGATACTCCATGGTGTGTTGTAACTCAGTCACAGCAACTGTCACAGTCTCCTTGTGTCACTGTTTTTTAATCCACATGGCTGTTTTGACCATAGCATTGGCAGCTCTAGAGGGCACAGGCTAAAAGACATAGGGAACATGTACCAGCCTGGATTTACTTTGAATCCTTACATGCAACCTTCAGGTTCTCTTCCTTCTATATGTGTATCTGGTGACACAGCAATTAGACTAGCAATTAGACTGTGGCAGCTCTTGTCACAGCTGTGGAGTGGGCACATTTCAAGGCAGTACTTCATCTCTTCTAGGTAGTGAGATGATTAGACTTGGCTTCTCCCCAACTCTGCTCTCACCGCAGGAACACCCATCTTCTTTGTTGGGGGAAGAAATCTGCTCCAGCTACTGGACAATTTTCACTTTTGTGGAGAGTGCAGATCATCATGTGGTGTGATGGAAAGAGTCCTTTTCATTCTTGATCTTCCAATTACTGGTAATTTGGTTTGGGGCAAGTAACTTCTCTGAATCTGAAATATCTCATCTACAAATGAAGAGATAATATTAATTTCAAAAGATGGTTACAAAGATTGAATAAAATAATTTGGTGCCTTGCATATACTACCAATGCAACAAATGATAATTTCTTTATTTAATGAAAAGTTACTGAATTCCCCATCAAGGCTTTCTCCACATGGTAAGAAGAGGACTCTAGATCTGAACTGTCCTCTCTGCTAGTGATCCCATAGACAAGAGGGTAATCTCCTCCCTCAGTATCAGTAACAATTTCCAGAGAACACGGATCAGCTCTGTTTTGGCCACATGTACACCCCTGGACCATGACAATGTCCAGAGTGATGGGATACTTTGACATCCTATGTCACTTGACCACTCCTAAGTGGGCAGATAGAGAGATAAAAATAGCAACAATGCAGTGGTGCCTATTGCTCCAGTATAAATGCCATAAAGTGGTAGAGAGGTGAGAGAGATTCACAGTGGAAGTTCTGCAATGCCACACACAACTTTTTTTTAAATTTTTATTTATTTATTTATGATAGTCACAGAGAGAGAGAGAGAGAGAGAGAGAGAGAGAGGCAGAGACATAGGCAGAGGGAGAAGCAGGCTCCATGCACCGGGAGCCTGATGTGGGATTCGATCCCGGGTCTCCAGGATCGCGCCCCGGGCCAAAGGCAGGCGCCAAACCGCTGCACCACCCAGGGATCCCCCACACACAACTTTTTTTTTTTTTTTTAATTTTTATGATAGACATACAGAGAGAGAGACAGGCAGAGACACAGGCAGAGGGAGAAGCAGGCTCCATGCACCGTGAGCCCGACGTGGGATTTGATCCCGGGTCTCCAGGATCACGCCCTGGGCCAAAGGCAGGCGTCAAACCGCTGCGCCACCCAGGGATCCCCCACACACAACTTTTAATGAGAGTCTTGACTTCTCAATCTGTCAGGTTCTTCCCATTCCTTTAGTTCCACAATTATAAAACAACTGGCCATTTGTTCTAAATATACATCAAGTAGAAATAGCATTATATATTTAACATTTATATAAACATTATATATTTAACAATTATATAACATCAATGTTTAGTATTAAGAAGAATGAAGAGACATAATAAGGAAAAGTAAATAATTGGGAATAACATTCTCTAGATGACCATTAGACGAGAACCTGAGAAACACTCATGACATATCTACTGGGCTTTGAGAAATCTAACTGCATAAAATCCTGGAAAATCTGCTACCAGGATACCACTAGTGGGCTAAATATCAATTTCTAATTTCTATGATATGGAGACTCCTGGAGAAGTCTGGATGAAACAACAAGAAAGAAGTCAGAGAAGAGAACACAGCTAGGGAATATGGACTGTCATAAAGTTATAAGATATACAGTAAAAATGTAATGTGGGAAAACACCAGGTGGTACAGAGCTGACATCAAATTTTCATAGCCAACATGTGTAATAATAATAATAATATAGCAACATCTCTATAGTGTGTATTGTGTATTGTTCTAAGCATTCTATATATCATTTAACCCTTTTAAGAGGCCTGTGAGGTAAGGATGTGATATCGATCTCAGTTTGACACCAATTAGAGGTAACAAAAATAATGAGAGTGTGAAAGGCCACTTATTAAAATAAATAAGTTTCCCTGGTGAGTTGCAACCTTCCTTTACTTATAGAAATGTCAGTTTGACACTATCTTCATCTAGTACTGCAATTATTTTAAAACACTGTCACCAATTTATTTTATGTAAAGATTGTATGTGAGAAATATAGTGCTATTACACTAGGAGAGATCTTCTGGATTTCTCAGAGCATTAATAGGACTCACAACCCCTGGTGTCACTTCTAGAGACTTTGCTTGTTACTTTTGGCCTTGTAAAATGAACAAATTTGTATCTTTGTTGCTATTGAGTATAATGCATTTGATTTATGAGGTTGCCACGTTAGGAAATAAAGCACTTTCTATAATTAACACTCTCATTAGAATGCATTTCTTACTTTTGAAGTTAATGGCAGAGATAACAGGAGAATTAATAAAGGATTGTACAGAGACAGATCACAGATATGATTAAAGCATCAGATTTGATAAAGAATGTCAATTGAGCATCAAGGAAACATGATAGATTTAAGTACTGTTTAGCTTTACCTCTAGTTATTTCTATAATGTACAGTGTTCTTTGCTCCATGTATCATTCTTTTAGGAAACTATGGTGATAAGCTACTGCATTGTTCATTCCTCATAGCAACTTGGTGAGCCAGGTAGCTATTTTACTCCTTGGATTTGAGAAACAGAATCAGTGAGGCCAAAGCATTTAACACGTATTAGTTACAGGTTAAAAGGCAGACTTCAAATCTTCTGAATTTGCTATTTTCAAATTCTTTGAGCCAACTGATCATCTTTAAAATAATGTATTTTGTTTCATATATTTTCAAGATAATTTTAAAAAAACCTTTAAAATGAAGGAGAAAAGAATCACCCATAAACCCATTATTCTGTATTTTATTTCATGATTCTAATCACTCCCTAGTCACTGTCTATACGCATAAATATTTTACATAAAGGTAACACAAGTGTACCAGATAGTCTCAGGCTTCAGGAATTACTTTTACTTTTAATCCTCATATTCCAATAGTTGGAGTTTTCATCTGTTGTAGGAAGGACTGTGTGTTGTTAAGGTCTCCTCAAAAGTTTCCATGTATCCCAAGGAATGCTTAGTGTTTTATAAATCCCATTCTGCTACAGAAGTGGCCTAGACCCAGTGATGTGCTGGCTTCACAACTGGCTCTCCAGGAAAAAAAAATAGTATATAAATAAATATATAAATTTATCATTAACTTTACTGATATAAAGGATGTGTAACACAATTTACCATTATAATAAAATATACATTAGTTTTCACAGTACTTCCATGTAGCTATTGATTCTTACAGAATGATTTCACTGATATTTGCAGAACTTTTGTGCCCATAGAAAGCATGGTGGCAACCTATAAAAAAGTGTGGCTCTGACAAATGCTGGTTGATATTTTGGTTTACGTAAAGAAATACAGCAAAAATGAAACAATGAAAACATGTCAGAGCTTTATTCATTCGGTCCTCAGGAGCATTTTGTGCTATTCACAATGTAATAGCTACAGACATGACCCAATTTTAAGTTTAATCTGGATTTTTAACATTTTCTGTATCACTTCCTTACATCTAGAAAGTCAACAAAATAATAAATCAAGCCCTGTTTTGTAGCACTTGCCCATTTCCATGGCTTGTAAGAGCTATCAACATGACACCATCAAACACAGAGTTCAGTAGCATTCTTTTTTACAATATCTCTACCTTCCTGATACCAGAGATGTAAGTAGGGGCATCTGGGTGGGACATTCGGTTAAGCATCTGACACTTGGTTACTGCTCAGGTCATGATTCCAGTATCCTGGGATCAAGCCTCACATGGGGCTCCATGCTCAGCAGAGTTTGCTTGAGATTTTCTCTCTCTCCCTGTCCCTGACCCTCATGCTCTCTAAAAATAAACAAACCTTAAAGAAAAAGAGAGATAAATAACTTGAAGAGCAAAAGTGATAGTACAGTATAATAAAACAGAAGTGGTTTTGAATATTTCTTACCTTCATTTTTAGTAAAATGTATTTAATTGTAAGATTACATAATGGATTTTTAATAATGTCTGCACTTAACAATGATCTCACAAAATCCATGAAAATTTAACAACTGGGTCTTAGAAGCTTTCATGAGCTGCCTTCACCACACTATTTCCTAGTGTATTTGCCACATTTCTACACTGTTCAGGTTCCAGCATCTTAGAAAGACCCTCCTCTTCACTGCTACTCATAGGGGAAGAGGGGAGGGTAGGCTCAGGAGATTTTTCAAAAAGGAAAGGCAATCCATAGAGATGCACCTCTACATACATCAAAGGCAAACTCATTATGCACAGCAGTTAAGTTCCACATATTTTCCTATTTCAGAGAAGGATTTTTACTTCACTCAATGTTACCAAAAGGGCCACCAAAAAATTTCCTTCCAAACAAAGAAATCATCTTCTCCAAAAACAAACTCTAGGTTCTACCTCTGAAGGTAGACCCTTCTTATAATTTTCTAAATAGATCTTTCTCTCTTAAAACTAGGATTGTTTTTAAAAATATGCAAGTCTAGTGTATGTTCTAATGGGCTCAATCATATTATAAATATCTACAACATAAATATCTACAATATCTACAACATATACATGTTATAAATATGTTAATCTTACTATAAATGTTATATACAACTGTATTTTACATAATGTTTGCTTTTGTGCTTTTCCAACATAATATATTGTAAACATTTTCCTATTGTATTTGTAGTTTCCATTTTCCTGGCTGCATATAATAGAATATTTCCTATTGATTACAGTATTTTTTAAGTTTATTTACTCGTTTAACAAAAAATTATGGAGAACCTACATGAGGTGTTTTGGTACTGGAAAATGATCAGTGATGCCTGATGGTCCCCCTTTATGCAACACACAGTCTAGTTGGGGAGAGAAACATTGCACCAAACACACAAATTGGGATAAAAGCTGAGTGAAAAGGTCAGCATATGATTGGAAGGATTAACAGAGGCAGGACCATATAGGGTCTTGTAGGCAATTTTAAGAAGATTAGATTTTATTCTGAGTGTAATAGGAAGCTTTTGAAGGTTCTAAGTCAGGGTGCATGGAATTCAGTTTTTATTTTTAATAGCTCTGTATGGCTGTTATTTGGAGAATGGACTGGATGGGGCAAGGACAAAAGTGAAAGGATCACTTTGAAGGTTGGGAAGACACTGGTGCTTTGAACCAGGGTGTTTTCTGTGATGACAGAGGTATGTGGAGACATCTGAGATGCCCTTTGGTGTGGAGGTGATTTGATGGAGTGGTCTGAGACATTAGGTGGATAAAACCATTCCTAGTTCAAAAAGGAGAGGAGTTGAGGTGCTCACTGCAGGGACTGGCAGGTCTACCTGGCCTTGGAGGATCAAGGCTTCAGAGGGTTTTTTTTTTTTTGAATTTATTTAAATATATTCAGTACTTCAAAGTGTGGTAAGGTGAGATTAATCTCTGCATATTTTCTGATGACTACCATAAAAAGTAAATTTAAAGAAAGCAAATTAAAGAATCAATCTGATAGGCCACAAAATACATGAGAAACGAAAGAGTCTTGGAAACTACTAGAAGGAAGAAAGAAGAAAAATTCAGAGTTACTGTCAAGTCACAAAGAACCTTTGGAAATACGTTACGAAATTCTTCTAGGACTACCTAGTTATTGGCATAAAATGATTAGAAGCTTATAAGTTTCATGTATGTGATTTTCCCCTCTACTTATTAAAAATGGCTTTTGCTTAAACCATGAAACAGGCTAGGGGTTAAACAGTGTCACAAATGTGGAAAAACCTGGTTACAAGTGATTTAGCTTATATTGAAGTTAGATCTTAGATGATCTGAGTTATGAGGCCTTTGAATAAGTTATGAAGATACTTTATTTCCTTTCTAAAAATAAAAGTCCTTTTTGCAATGTGACACCTCAAATATGGATAAACTTGATTTAGTTACTGTGTGGTTACTGGTGCTTCTAATCTGATCTGTATACTCTGGGCTCCAGAATCCTGACTGTGATGGTCATTTAGGTCCTAAAAATGTAGTCTTGGAATGTTCCTTATGAGGAACTTCAGGAGGGCATCCAATATGTATGCTTAAGTAGACAGATGTCAACAAACTACACATAATAGCAGGGAGGAATATCTTTGGAAAAGTGACGTGGCCTCTCCCAGCCTTGGTTTCCTTTTGTGAATTGTAGAGACAATAATATTTAATATATAGGGTTGCTTGAGGTTTAAAAGAGATCCTGTTTTTACAGTGTTTCTCACTGTGCTTGGCATAGACTAAACCTTTTAACAACTAGTAACTATTACATACTTTATTTACTAAGGTCAGTGTTGTCATTCTGTTATCTCGAGTCTTCCCCAAGAAGGTTTGTTGAAATACCTATTTTTTGTGCTTTACTACATTTTTATCTTCTTGTTGCTTTATTTCATAGTGTGCTTATCTTGTATTCAGAATTTCTCTCACACAAATTGCTGCCAGGTAATCATTTAACTGAATCTCTACTACAGGTTGCAGGGTGTTACAAAGGACCATTCCTGCCTCAGTTTTGGCTGAGGCTGCAAATCAGCAGGTGCAAGCAGATACATTATATTCCTATAATGGAGGGAAGTACCAGGTCACCTGTTCGGGATTCACAAAAGAGTTGTCAAACTCTAGTTATGTACCTTGGAATTAACACCAACCTTTAGAAGAAAGAAAAGGGAGCAGTTAGAGAATGTACATGGAAAAGTTGTTCAGCACTGAGCCATTTTCTCTTATATCTATCCATACTCATCCCCACTCTACCCACACTCACCCCAAGTTGAGTGAAAGTTGCTTCAAGGAAACCTAGAAAGGCCTACAGCTATGATGCTATCATTGGTCACTTGTGTTCACAGCAGAGTGAGGAGAGGAAGCTGTGTTAGTTTGCTCAGTTTGAGCAAAAGGATGGGTGAGGATTGCTTGATGAGCAGATGTGGGCCAGTAAGAGACAAAATCCACACAGAGCTGTTTGAAATGACTTTAAGAAGAGTGATGTGTCCTCAAAAGGGAGAGTCTGTACAGCATAGATCACTAAGATGGGAGGATTTTTAAAGGAACAGGTAGATGACACATTATTTCAGTTGTGGTAATTGAAGTAAAAGATCCCAGCAATGACACTGCAAAGAATACAGGAAAAATTCCTAAACTTCTGCCAAGCCCAAAGAGACTAAGTTTTAGACTTGCAACAAGTCCAGAGGAAACCAAAATATATTGGTAATGTCAGAAAGTAATACCTTTCCTGCTCCTTACCTTTTTTCTCTCCCTTGGCTTTTGACTTGGAAGAGCATGTGTAGCCTAGGGCTGGTAGAAAAGAGGTGGAAAAGTAAGAAGTAGCTCACTTCATTGTTGGAAGAGGTTATTAAGAGGATATATCCACCAGTTGATCCTTGGGTTGGCCCCAGCAGCTGGAGGCTCCTCCTCCCTCCCTTGTTCCTGGAATGCATGCTCCATCCATCATTCCACAATTGGAGCCATTCTGAAGGACTTGAGACAGCCATGCGCTGTTGAGCTGCCTGGATGCGGTACCTGGCTGAACCCCGTTAAGGTCTCTATGTAAACTTTTAAGATTCTGGCTGGCAGGTGTGGAGACCAACTCATCTTGCAGTTGCCCAGGACAAGGCTCCTAAGTAAGTTCTCTTGATTATGAAACCTGTCACCTATCAGTCTGGAGTGGCCTGCCTCTTTCTTTGGTGTCTTCTTGCCCTATATGTACAGAGACTGCTTGGTTTTCAGTTTCAATCCAGAACTCCCTGGGTTGTGAAACAACACCTATCCTCCTGAATGAGGAGAAGTTTTCACTTTGGACGACATTATTATACTGAAATAGACATGTTAATTAGTGAAACAAGACTATATTTTGGACTGCTAGTACCCAGTGTATGTAATATGTATGTATGTATGCATGTATGTATGTATGTACATATCATTTAAGGAGGAGTGAACAAGTATGGAGACTGTCATCTAATGGCAGGAGAAGAACCAACCCCACAGAATGGGTTATTGAAGGCCCAGCAGGGGCTCCTTCATTGCCTCTGAGTTCAGTCAATCCTACTGGTTACATTTGCACCTGGTACTTTGCCAAGTGTTTGAATAATATTTGCTACCATTTTTTTTTTGAGCAACCACCACATACCAGACACATTAGGTTTCATCTGCTTCCAATACACTTTTCCTGACCTATTCTACTTGTCGTATTCATTATTACACATTCTATCCTCATCAAAGTAAGATTCCTTTATTTTTTGCTCCCATATATCCCTGGAATTCCCCAATCTAGCACTTTTTTTAAATTTTTGAATGATTCTTTATTTAATTGTCTGTCTTCTCCAATAGACTATGTGTGAGGATAGGTCTTCCTGGTATGGTGACTGACAATAAGGTATTTTCAGAATTATCTAAATTAATTGTCATCATAATCTAGGGCATTATTTTGTAAGTAAGGAATGTGAAGTTCATAGGTAATAATGTGCCCGTTTCCAATCAGCTGGTCGGTGGTGAAGTTAGATTGTAAACCTTGGGTTGGAGTTAGTCTCTCTAACTCCAAGGAGTTTGAGAATTTATATGGTCCATTGTCCTCTGACAGAAACAAATTGACTATAGTCTAAACATCTCTTGGATGAAAACCCAAAATTTTAAACAACAAAAAGAAAGTGAAAATGAAGGGTTCTACCCATGAATTGTACCATGCTACCTAAAACTGTAACATAGAAGCCCAGTAGCATCTTTTTAAAAATTCCAGTGTATTGACAATTAAATGTAAATTCAATTAAGTTGTTGGTCATATTGTTTGTTTACTACCTCTTTATTAAAGAGCTATATGTTTTTGTACATTTTAAGTCAATAAATAGAATATACATTCATTCCTCACCCTAATTAAAAAATTTAACAAAATCCCCTGGTGCTTTTTTCTTTATCAGTGTGGATATCAAAGCGAAACAGCAGAGTGAAAGAAAAAGAAATGCTGCTGCAAGATTTTCTCTTCTAAATTTTCATATTAAACACTGTAAAGGAAACCCACACTGAAATAGAAAAGTGTTTAGACTTAATTCAATAAAGAACTCATTTTCCCAGTGCCATTCATGTTCCAGTTACTGTGCTGGGTGCCAGGAGACAGGAAGGTAAGTAATTTGTGAATTCTGCCCTCAAGAAGTTTATAGTTTGGTAAAGATAACAAAAAGTGAAGTGTTGCAGAAAGAGAAAATAAAATGTTCAGAAAGAAAAGGGGACAAAAACGGAGAGGAGGAAGTTATAAAAGAAACAGAACAAAACTTCCCAGAGTTGGGGTACCTGGGTGGCTCAGTTAGGTGACTCTTGATTTCGGCTCAGGTCATGATCTCATAGTCATGAGATCAAGACACACATGGGGCTCAATGCTGAATGTGGAGCCTGCTTATGATTCTCTCTCTCCCTCTGCCCCTCTCCCTGCCACTTTTTGTTTGTGCTCTCTGCTTTCTCAAATAAATAAAGTCTTAAAAAAAAAAAAAAGAATAGACGGCAGCCCGGGTGGCTCAGCCGTTTAGCGCTGCCTTCAGCCCAGGGCGTGATCCTGGAGACCTGGGATGAGTCCCACATCGGGCTCCCTGCATGGAGCTTGCTTCTCCCTCTGTCTGTGTCTCTGCCCCTCTGTCTGTGTCTCTGCCCCTCTGTCTGTGTGTCTCTATGAATAAATAAACAAAATTCAAAAAAATTATAAATGACCATTTTTGTAACTGTAACACCTAACACTATGTGCTGAATGACACACGGTAGATGCTTGGAGGTAAGGTAATTAGTTAAGTGAGTCAATGAATTGTGAATGATTAAGAAATTATTAATTTTTAAAAAAATAATTTTATTTATATGAGAGAGAGAGAAATAGTGAAAGAGGGCATGAATGGTGATGGGTGGGAGAGGGAAAAGTAGGCTCCCTGCTCCACAGGGGCCCAATCTCAGGACCCTGGGAATCATGACCTGAGCTGAAGGGAGACGCTTAACCAACCAAGCCACCCAGGTGCCCAATTAATAAATTATTTGAGAGCATGCACATAATTGCTTAAGGAGATATGGAAAAGAAAGTCATGGCTTGACATGCAAAATATATCAATATACAATATGACAAATCTGTCATAAGATGCAAATATGTCTCGGAGTGTCAAAACTATAGGACAAAGTCATTATTAGGTTTGTGTCCCATGAGGCTTAGTAAATACAGAAGTATGATGAACTACTTGTCTCTGGTCTTTTTTTTTTTTTTTTTTTTTTGTCTCTGGTCTTTGTACTCACATCATTTCAAATACTAATTGAGAGAGGTTTAAGGTAAAGCAACCATGCTGAGAAGTCCAGATTTAGTATCCAAGACACAAAAATAAAACAAAACAGAACCAAACAGAACTGAATTCTAGGAATAGGCAGTCAATTAGATTTTTTGCTGCCTTCTCATGATCATGGCTACCTGAGGGTTTACTGGACATAAGACAAGACAGGCAGTATTGTTCTTTGCATTTCTACTTTCCTAGCTATAGGTTTTGCAGTTTGGAGAAAAAAGTACTGAGTTTCATAACTTTAACTAGGTCTTTGTGAAGCTGGAAACACACCTATCTGCTTACTGTCATATTACCTTGTCTATATAGTACATGGCTCAGAGTAGGTGCTTCACTGATACTTTTCTGGGGGGAGGGAGGAGGCAATTCCTAAAGCTCTAAGTCACTTCAAAAGTGATCTCAGTGTTCTCTGAGCAAAGTGATATTGGAAAAAGGCCATTCAACTATAGATAGTGGTACTTGGTTCATATCCCTCCTACCACTTGGGCCCAGATTTGAATTTTTTGCCCCAGAAGAATCTCAGTAGTACAAAATAATAGGGCACTAAACCCTGGCATATTTTGAATTCTATGCATCTGTTAAGAGTTAAATGACTTTTGGGGCTTGGGTGGCTCAGTTGGTTAAGCATTTGCCTTTGGCTCAGGTCATGATCTCAGGGTCCTGGAATCAAGCCCTGCATTGTGCTCCTTGCTCAGCAGGGAGTCTGCTTCTCCCTCTCTCTCTGCCCCTCCCCCTGGTCATGTTGGTTCTTGGTTCTCTCTCTCTCTCTCAAATAAATAAATAAAATTCTAAAAAAAAAAAAAAAAGGTTAAATGTCTTTGGGTCAACCATGCCAAAGTGTTTACTCCTATTGAATTTATAATTATTTCTTGTCTTTTTCTACCTGGGTGTATTTTAAACCATATCTTCCTCATTTTGTGCTTAAGAATTTTGTGAATCAAAATATTTTATAGTATTCCTATTCTATTTTGGGAGGGGGATCTTTTCCACTAGAAAATTTAGGCATGATTTGCACATAATAAAGTTTGCTCTTTTTATGGTACAGTTCTGCAAGTTTTGACAAATTTATGTAACCACTACTACAATCATGATAAAGAAAAGTTTTATTGCTCCAAAATATTCCCCAGAACAGTTTTGTAAACAACCAGTCTCCCACTCCTGGCAACCACTGCTCTGGTTTTCTGTCTCTATGGTTTTGCAAGGATGCATTTCAATGAAATCATTCAGGTTTTTGACTATGGCTTCTTCCTTTCAGCAGAATGCATTGGGGATTCAGTTATAGTGTGTTGCATGTATCAGGTGTTTGTTCCTTGTCATTGCTACTATTCCATCATACAGATATATTACCATCAAGTTTATCTATTCCTCAGTTGAGAGACATTTGTGCTGTTTCTAGATTTTGGCAATTACAGATAAAACTGCTAAAAATGTTTTTGACTATCTTTTTTTTTTGAACCTAAACTTTTAATTACTTGGAGAAATATCTGGGATTTCTAAATTACTTGGTAAGTGTATGTTGATTTTATAAGGAATTACCGAAGTATTTCCAAAAACTAGCTGTACTATTTTGCCTTCCTTCCTGCAATGTATGAGAGTTCCAGGTGCTCTCCATTCTTTTTTTTTTTTTTAAGATTGTATTTATTTATTCATGAGAGACATATAGAGGCAGAGACATAGACAGAGGGAGAAGCCGGTGCCCTGCAGGGAGCCTGATTCAGGTCTCATCCCAGGACCCCAGGATCATGCCTGAGCCAAAGGCAGAGGCTCAAACGCTGAGGCACCCAGACGTCCCCAGTTGCTCTCCATTCTGTCAGCAGTTGGCATTGTCAGATTTCTTTTTAATTAGATTTGATTTTTAATAGATATATAGTTGTATCTTACTGTGGTTTTACTTTGCTTTTCTCTAGTGACTACTGATATTATGCATCTTTACATATATTTATTTGAAGTCTTTATATCTTCTTTGATGAAATGTCTATTCAAATATCTCCCCCATTTTTATTATTGAATTTTGAGAGTTCTTTATATAATTTGGATATGTTCTTTATTTGAAATGTGATTTGCAAACATTTTCTCCTTTTTCTGTGGTTTGTCTTTTCATTCTCCCGATATTGTCTTTTGAAGAATAAATGTTCTTAATTTTGATGAAGTCCAGTTTATCAAATGTTTTCTGTTATGGGTTGTGCTTAGAGTGTTATATGTAAGAAATTAATGTTTAACTTAAGAATGCAAAGATTTTCCTTTGTATTTTTAGAAATTTTATGATTTTAGGTTTGACATTTAGGTTATGATCTGTTTTGAATTAATTCTGTAGAGTGAGAAGTATGGATTGAGGTTCATTTAAAAAATAACCCATTTTTATCCAACTTTTCCCCATTGTTATACAGTTGTCTCAGCACTATTTGTTGAAACGACTTTCCTTTCTCCACTGAATTGCCTTTGCATCTTCATAAAAAACTGATACTATGTGTGTGCTTCTATTTCTGGACTCTTCAGACTGTCTTAACTTCTATAGTATGATATTGTAAATTATAAGAATATATATTTGGTCATCTAGATGACTAAAATATATTTCTCGTATGTATTTGATTTTCCTCCAGAGTTCTTGGCTCACAGCTCCCCAGATCCTTGGTGTTGAGAAAGATAAAGGTGTCTTTTGCTATGTTAATGAGGTGGCTTTGGGAATGCCCCTAGATCACCTGAGGATGGGGGCTGGTCACCAGAGGAACCAACTATAAGATTTCAAGAGTTGGAATTTCCAGTCCCACTCCACAGACCTTGAGGGGAGAGGGCCTGGTGGTTTAATCAATTGCCAATGGCCAAGTATTTAATCTATTGTGCCTGTGCAATGAAAGTTTCATAAAAGCCCCAAAGGCCTGGGTTTGGAGATCTCCTGGGTTGGTGAACTAGGGAGGTACTGGAGAGAATCACACCCAGGAGAGGGCAAGGGAGCCCCTTGCCCCACATCTTGACCTATGCATCTCTTCCACCTAACTGTTCTTGAGTTACAGCCCTCTGTAATCAACTAGTGAAAGTAAAACATAAGTGTTCCTCTGACACTTCTAGTAAGTAAATTTTTTTTTGAGTTGTGTGAACCCCTCTATTAAGTGAAGCAAACTTGAGGAGGGAGTCTTGGGAATCTCTTATTTACAGGCAGTTGGCCAGAAGTATAGGGAACAACCCAGACTTGGGACTGGTATATGAAGTGCATTTGTCAGGCAGTCTTGAAGGAAAGACCCCTCCACTTGTGGGGTCTGATGCTATCTCTGGGTAGACAGTGTCAGAACTGAGTTCAATGTAGGATGCTCAGCTTGTGTCAGCACACTGCTTGTTACATGTGTGGGGCTCCTGACATCCACACTGGAATTGGTACTGGAACCTAAAGATATAGTTTGATATGATGTTTGGAAATCAGGTAATGTAAAACTTCCAACAGAGTTGGAAAAATTGTCAAAATTGCTTTGACTATTCTAGTTGATTTGCCTATCTATATAAATTTTAGAATTAGTTTGCCAATTTCTGAAAAAAAAAACTTTCTGAGATTTCACCTAGGATTATGTTTGAATCTATAGATCAGTTTGGAGAGAAGTGACATAACAATTTCAAACCTTCCATTCTGCAAACTGGTTTATTTCTCCATTTACTTAGATCTTTTTTGATTTCTTTCTTTCTTTTTTTTAAACGATTTTATTTATTTATTTATGAGAGACACAGAGAGAAAGAGAGGCAGAGACACAGGCAGAGGGAGAAGCAGGCTCCTTACAGCCTGATGTTGGACTCGATCCCAGGTCTCCAGGACCATGCCTTGGGCCGAAGGCAGGCGCCAAACTTCTGAGCCACCAGGGATCCCCTTTGATCTCTTTCATCAATGTTTTGTAATCTTCAGCATAGAGATCTTCCACTTACTTTATAAGACTTGTACATCAATATTTCATTTTTGGAAGCTGTTGAAAATGATGCTTCAGGGGCACCTGGGGCTCAGGGGTTGAGCATCTTCCTTCAGTTCAGGTCGTGATCTGGGGGTCCTGGGAATGAGTCCTGCATTGGGCTCCCCACAGGAGCTGCCTCCTTCTGCCTATGTCTCTGCCTCTCTGTCTCTCATGAATAAATCAATGAAATCTTTAAAAAAATGGTGCTTCAAAAAATTTAAATTTGATTATTCACAGCTAGAATATAGAAATGATTAAATTTTTTATTGACAGTGTTTTCTTCAACCTTGCTCCTCACTAATTAATAGCTTTTTAAAAAAATTCTTTGAGATTTTCTACATAGACAATCATGTCATTTGCAAGAAGAGACAATTTTATGTCTTCCTTTCCTTTTTTTTTAATAAATTAATTTTTATTGGTGTTCAGTTTACCAACATACAGAATAACACCCAGTGCTCATCCTGTCAAGTGTCCCCCTCAGTGCCCGTCACCCATTCACCCCCACCCCCCGCCCTCCTCCCCCTCCACCACCCCTAGTTCATTTCCCAGAGTTAGAAGTCTTTATGCTCTGACTCTCTTTCTGATATTTCTCACACATTTCTTCTATGTCTTCCTTTCCAACACATATGCCTTTTATTTCTTTTTCTTGAATCTCTATTATATTTTCCTCTTTTATTTAGCCTATGGTTCTAGCTTGTCAAGAACTTTAGAATCAAGAAATTGTCACTTTGTTTTTTCACTGTCGATCAAAAAGTTCACCAATTCCTCATCTTAATTTTTAATTTAAAAGTATGGAACCAGATAGGTTTTGCAAAACACACAGAACAAAACTACTTATTAGGAGAAATTTTGAACATATATAGATGTTGAAAAACAGGTCGATGAACACACTGTATCTATCACAGAGCTTCAAAAGTTTTCAACTCATGGCCAATCTTACCTCATTTGTATCTTCACTAACTCCCTTTTTGTTACCCACCCCTGGGTTATTTCCAGGTATATCCAAATAACATACTATTTTTAGACAGAGATTTGAGAACTCCTCCACTATAATGTAAGTTGTTGAAAGTTGGGAAAGGTGTCTTATTCATAATTTTGTGAACACAGCATAGCTCAGCATCTTGCAGATACAATATAGATTCAAAAATTTTTGTTGAACTAAATTTTTATGGGATCTCTCACTTCAGTATAGTTCTTTCTTTGTGTTTTGAAAATCAGTCTACCTTACTTTGAGGGCCCTTTCTATATTTAGTTGTTCATACAATCTTGTATTTGAAACTATTTTATTTAACACACATGACAAAATATAGGAATGCGTATGTAAATATTAGAGCATAGTAATGCAGTGTATACTCAACACCAACTTAAGAACCAGAATTTTACTATATCACTGAAGTTGCTGTTTTTCCTTCAAATTCTGTGTTCTTGATCTCTTTCTGTATGTAATCTCTATTGTGAATTTCATTATTTACATTTTAAATATGTATACATGTAAATATATCCTTTTTCTTTTTAAAGATTTTATTTATTTATCCATGAAAGGCACAAAGAGAGAGGCAGAGAACTAGGCAGAGGGAGAAGAAGGCTCCCTGTGCGGAGCCCAGTGCAAGACTCGATCCCAGGACCCCGGGATCACGATATGAGCCAACTGAGCCATCCAAGTGCCCCTAAATACATCCTTAGAAAGGGTTTTGTTTAGTTTTGTTCATTTTTGAGGCTTATAAAAATGCTATCATGTTGTAGTTATATTTTTTACATTATCATTCGTTAATTAGAGCATTCAATTTATATTTTATGTAATTTTTAGGATGATTTGATTTGAATATACCATCCTACTATTTGTCCAATCTGTTCTTTGTTCCTTTTTTTCTGCTTTTCCTGACTTCTTTTGGATTAATTGAACGTTTTTTGGATTATTTTTCACTTCCACTTGGTTTTTCAGTTAACTCACCTTTATAAAGTTTTTGGGGATTACTCTAGGTTTACAATATATCTTTAACTCATAATAGTGTACCTGCACATAATATTATATTAATTCATATGGAGTATATGAACCTTAAAGCAATTTCTTTCCTCTCACTCTGTGCTATTGTTGTCATACATCTTGGTTCTCATATGCTACAAACCATTCAATATATATTGTTACTTCTTATGCCTTAGACAGTACAAATATTTATTATTTTATATATATTTATATTTATTCTCATTTTTAGCATTTCTCATGCTTTAGATTTCTCCACACAGATCCAAATTTATACTTGATACCATCTTCGTTTAAAATTACTGCCATCCAAATCTGTTGGCAATATATTGTTTTGTTTTTCTGAAAAAGTATTTGTTTTGCCTTCCTTTTTGAAGGATAACTTTGCTGAGTTGAATTGAATTCTGAACTGACAGATTCTTGCTTTTGGCACTTTTATTGCAATGTACTATCTCCTTCTAGGTCACAGTATTTCTGATGAGAAGTCTGCCCTTCTCATTCTAGAACTCCAATTACATATATGTTAGACCATTTGATTTTGTACCATAGCTCTTTGATGCTCTGTTCTGATTCTCTCTCTCTCATCATTGTCTTTAAGTTTGGCTAATTTTAATTGACCTATCCCGAAGTTCATACGCAGTCTATTGATATGTTTTTTCAAAGAATTATCTCTGATATCAAGTTTTTATTTGTCCAGCTCTTTTTCTCTTGATATTATTAGTTCCCTTTGCTTGACTTTTGACCCTTGTTGTTTCTTAAAATATTTTGGCTGGACTTACTTCTGCAGTTTGTATTGCTTTGACTAATACAATATAATATCCCACATTTTATTCAGCAGCTCAAATCCCCATCTCTAGCTTTGCCTAAAATGAGCCAGCATCTAACTCAGTATTCACTCCCCAGCCTACTGTGTTTGTTTTTATTTAAACACTTGCATTTGAAATAACTCCATCAATAATTATCCTTTATGTAGACTTAACTTCACTCTAGAAAGTGGTTAAGTAGTTAACCAATCACAACAGCAAGCTTCATTTCTCTCCTTTCTATCTTCTATTTCCTCATTTCTCTTCCTTACTATCTTCAAGGATAGTAAGAAAGATAAATAGATCACAACACAGTGATCTACTCTTTGCCCTCAAACTAATGTGCTTCAGAGAACTTCATAAGGTACAGATTAAGATTTTTCTTTCTGCTTTGGTCTCCTGGCAATGAATCTATGAGCCAGAATTAGAGTATGCACAGGAAGGCATTAATACTTGGGCCATAATATGCATAAGAACAAATTTAGTGAGAGATTCAGTGTTTACACTCCTAATATCAATTGTCTGGGAATATATTTTATGATAACAGAAATACAGGTTAAGAATAAGAAGTTATGAGAAGAATTAAATAAAGAAATGCTTATTTTCTCTATGCTCTGAATTTCATTTTCCCTAGGGAAATATTGATTCAAAGCAGCCATGAAGTGCATAGAATTCTTTTCCCTTGATAGCTATACAATTAGGAGAAAACATGGTCTGTGCTCTCTAGGAGATTAGAATTTAACAAAGATTAGTAGCCCAACCAATACCAATGAATGCATCAATAAACACATGGTAGAAAACACATATAAATAAGTAAAATACCCAGATGAATATAACTTAGTATCAAGAAATGGCTGGGTCAGAATAGACTAGGAAAAGACAGTTCAAGAATGAGTAGCCTCATCAAAAGGAGAATGGGCATGAATAAACATTTCCTTATTCAGAAGTATGTTTTTACAAGTCTGTATCTTTCCTGATGCACACTTGTCAAAGTATTGTATTAGATGCTATTGATGCCCTACTAAGACACCTTCCATTAGGTCAACGCATCAGGCTTCTAGCTGTTGAGTGTTGTTTGCAAAAGGTTCACAACTGCCCCTCTTTTGGAGAACTGTCTGAACTTCATGATCTCAAAGAGTGATTCCACAAAAAAGTAGCATTAACCTCACTGGGACACTTGCTACAAATGCAAATTCTCAGACTCTAGTCCAGAACTACTGAACTAGACTGAATTAGACACCCTATGTGTGGGGCCCAGAAATAAGAACTCTATGTGATTCTGATTCAGAGTGAAGTTTGGGAACTACTATTGTCCAAGTTGATGGGGACCATCTTGTCTTGATGGGTTAGGCAGGACCTTGACAGCTCCACGGCTGATGAATGACTGATACAGAGACAAAAGGCCAAACTCCTTGCCTCTGGGGTCGGAAGAAGGGGGCAGGCAATTCTGTGGTTATGATTTATATTCTAGAGAATGAATCATCAAACCATGGCTTTGGGGGCCAAATCTGGCCCACTGAATGTTTCTGTAAATAGAGTTTTATTGGTACAAAGCCAGACTCATCTATTTTATTGTCTGTGGCTGTTCTTGTGCTATAATGGCAAAGCTGAGTAGTTATGAGAGGCTATCTTGCCCTTTACAGAAAAATCCTGCCAAGTTTTGTTCTATAGTCTCACCTAACAGTAATATA
This sequence comes from Nyctereutes procyonoides, assembly GCF_905146905.1. Taxonomy (NCBI): domain Eukaryota; kingdom Metazoa; phylum Chordata; class Mammalia; order Carnivora; family Canidae; genus Nyctereutes; species Nyctereutes procyonoides. The sequence continues at coordinate 18,901,439 of NW_026575041.1, read as the reverse complement.
CCAGGCCAACGCTAGGCTTCACTTGATACCATGTCCTTGGTTCTCTCTCTCCCATTCTGCTTCCTTCTGTGCCTTCTAGATTGCATCCAGATCTCTGTCTCAGGCTCTGCTTCTTGATAAGGGGACCTGTCAAGTATATTCACATGCTTCCTTATTTTTTTTTACTATTTTTCTCCATTTGTATTGGTTTGAAGGGAGTAGTGACATTTTCCAGACTGATGTGTCAACACTGTTCAACAGGCAGTCCCTCCTAAATGGTCTTTTGGATCAGACATAGAACTCAGAAAAGGATGGCATGTCTTGTCTCTGCAAACCCAACTTTTTTCCTACCACTTCTCTAACAGTGTCAGCAGCTGCCTAGAATTGTCTTTGTTACTCTGATTTAAGGGTGATATGTTATTATTTATTTATATTTATCATTTATAGAGCACCAAAAGCTTCTGTGACACATCTCACCCCATAATATCTGATTTTGCAGATGCCAAGGACCTCTAAATATACAAGTAAAGTAAGACAAAAATATGTACTCTGACCACCAGTAATGATAAAGTGTGGGCAAGAGTTAGGTGAGGACATTCTTGTAATTCATTAAGCTAAAAATAAGATAGAGAAAATATTTTGTCTGTAGTTTGCTAAACGTCCTACTGAAGGAATTCAGCTTTATGTAAATATTATCCAGTCCTGCAATCTTCTTTCTGAGTTGTTTACCTTCTTAATAATGGAATAGCACCAGAATCTTTCTAATATAGTGATGTCTTCATTGCGCTATACTTGCAGCTGATGCTTAGAAAATATTCATGTTTTATAATGCAGTATGTTTTAAAATATTTTCTTACAGATAAGCCAAAGGAAGTAGGACTAACAGACAAAATGAAAAATATAATTAGTATCCAGAGCTGAAATAGCAGAAGTCATTTTCTGGAAGGATAAAGTGCTGAAATGAGAAGAAAGAGGTATTAATGAAATAAGATCAGGCATGAAGAGGTTGTACTTTATTGCCTGAGGATTTGGACTGGGGTAAAGAATGAATGGGCTGTTCTTGTCTGTGTGTAGAGATAGTTGATCATTTCATAAAGTCTGAAAGGTGTATCTTAGGACATAGGAAAAAATAGTTTCTCTACATCTTTTCTTTGAAACAGCTATTTTCAGGTCAGAGGACCACTGTAGGATTTTCAAATGGATGTTTCCATGTGGCTCATAGGAAGGTGCTATATGTATGGGATAAGAATGATTTCTTTATCAGAATAGGAATTTTATGAGATGAAGTTTAATTTAGAATGTCATTTGTTAATGAATTTCAGTAAACTACTTAACATCCAAGGCACTTTTACCAAAGTTCTTTTCAGCTTTCCATTGATTAACAATCATTGTTGAATACTATATTTGACTCTTGAACAATGTATTGGTTAGAAGTGCCAACCCCCCTTGCAGTTGAAGATCTATGTATAACTTTTGACTCCCAAAACTTAGCTACCAATAGCTACCATTGACTAAAAGCCTTACCAATAATATAAACAGTCAATTAACATATATTTTATATGTCTTATATACAGTATTCTTACAATAAAGTAAGCTAGAGAAAATAAAATATTATTAAGAAAATCATAAGAAAAAATGCATTTACAGTAGTACCTCATTTACTGGGGAAAAAAAATCAATGCATAAGTGGACTTGCACAATTCAAAGCCATGTTGTTCAAAGGCCAGTTGTAATAAACAGTGAAGCACTCAAGACTTAGAGTTGCATACTTACACACAACCCTTAGATTTTAATATAGAAATTCAAATCTTACAATGATGACTATAATGGAGTAATAGATAATAAAACATTTCACATTTGTGTACTGTTTTAAAATTCTTTCAAAGTACTTTCATGCTTTAATTTTATTTTACCCTCACAATGGTATTGCAAAGGAGACTAGGTGCTTAATTATTAACTTAATAGTCATGCTTAAAAAAAAGCTTCATTTAAAAATTAATGTTTAATAAATATACAGCAGAGTCCTAAATAGGAGCATGTACTTTGGACAAACCCAGAAAAGATCTGGGTTCAAATATCAGCTCCACTCTTACTAGCTCTGTAACACTGATTATGTTATTTGACATATCTGAATTTCATCTTTAATATAGATTACGGTGGTACTGAATATCACCTAAGATTATACATGTAACTACCCGGCACAGAGTAAATGTTCAGTGTATTGTGGTTCTTTTTCTACTTACCCTCAGCTTTATGCCTCCAAAATTCGAAAAAAATAGAGAGCAACTTCCAGGTTAAACATCATGTACAATGGATAGTTGATGACTAGAACAGAAGAAACGCTATCTGAACCCAGCCCTTCCTCCAAAATAGTGTCAGAAACCCAAGGGTGAGTTCATTTCTAAGGTATGTCTAAATTTAGCTCTAAAAGGAAACCTCATGAGTTACTTCATGTTCACTACAGACAAATGAAAGCATATACATTTACAGACAGAAAGAAACCTTTTCTTAGAATTAAGTTAAATGGGGTGGCTTTCTGTTGTGCCTTTTAAAAGTGATATTTGCGGGATCCCTGGGTGGCGCAGCGGTTTGGCGCCTGCCTTTGGCCCAGGGCGAGATCCTGGAGACCCAGGATCGAATCCCATGTCAGGCTCCCAGTGCATGGAGCCTGCTTCTCCATCTGCCTATGTCTCTGCCTCTCTCTCTCTCTCTCTCTCTCTCACTGTGTGCCTATCATAAATAAATAAAATAAAAATAAAAAAAATAAAAGTGATATTTGCAAGCACAGTGGACACTGGCTACAGCTGTACAAAAACAGCAGAAATACTGATGAGAAAGTTTTCATATTGACCCTTTGTAAAGGCTCAGGGTAAAACCTTGTATCGTCAATCAGTAAAGGCATTTCTACAGAGAACTGAGATCATTTGGTCTGAGTACATTGCTTCTTGGTGGTTTAGCTGAAAATGCAGCAAGCTTGGAACCTATAGGAGAAGGAGAATGTAGCATGCCCATTAGACTGTCTTTTCCAAATATCAGATGTCTGAGGCCAGCTGTTGGCAGGTGCTGGCTCACAGACAATTCATGATCGAACTACTTAACAACCAGTCACAGTACAGCTATTCCACGATATTGGCTAATATGAAACTCTTATGCTTTAGACACTAGACATGAGGGAGGCAGAGCTGTCATTACGTTATAAAACATTGGAACTTTACTTATATTTTTGCTAAGTCAGAGGGGCAACCCATAGAGGCTTCGGAAGTAGGAGTATTTTTAGGTGGGGATGGTATTTTCCTTACAAAAGAGCTCTGACATTTCTCAAGTGTTTGCAGGAAATCCTGTGGTTGCATTCTTCAAGTCCTGTGCCTTATAATGCATAAGGGCAAGTATCATCTTGTCTGAGTTGAGGTGACTTTCCTGCCTGCAGTTAGCAACATAGGCATTCCTAGAACTTCCATTCTTTGATTCCCTGGATCAGAGTTGTTTACAGTAGTATACACTTCATAACCTATGAAACAACCTAATCATGATTCTACTTCAGCATGTTGCTTCTGCCATTTCTTCTGGTTTAATCCATTACAGATTAAATTGTCAATAATCTTGTTTCATGTTACAAAATCCTGTTTTGGATGTGTGTTTCCAAAGACTCAGCTAGTTTCTCTGATATCAATAGATGCTTTCAAGGACTTTGGCCCAGTCATGCGGAGTGGACTGGATTGTGGGGAAAAAAAATCATTTAACATTATTTATGTCGTTCCTACAAATATTTCCACGTATTTTTATGGTTCTTCTTTAAGAGACCATAATTCTAAGATTTGGAGAACAGAATGTGCCTTAGAGTTTCACATGTTTGACTCATCAATGGAGTGATGTCTGTGCAGGTGGTGTTTGCTTGGGAGATTAAATTTATGTTTGTACAATATTTGCTCACTGATTCTTAAGATTACTAACAATGTTGCAGCTTCTCTGTGCTATGCCTCTGACACCCACAGCAAAGGGGGATTATGGCAATAACACATGAGCTTAATTTTCAATCCACTGTTGCACCTGGACTCTTAGTTATGCAGTATTTCTTTATCATTATTTGTCTTTTGTAAGAGCAAATTTCCCAGGCATGGAAATATATCATATTCTCCTGGGTCTCATCATAGTATCACAATTTGGCAGTGATAGCCTCCATCTTTGTTGTATTTTATATTACAAAAAAAGAAACCCAAACTTCTGAAATGTTCAAAGTGAAAAATGGAGCTCGTCCTCACCTCAATACTACTAGTCCCTTGAGGGTAACCCAAGGAAACACTTTGTGTGCTTAGTCTCAACAATTTAAACGTCCATCACAAACAGAGTATGTTCATAAATATATTGGCTCAAAAGGTCACACAAAGATTTTGTGCTGGGAACAATGGCAGCTATTGAGTGAAGTATTTTTAAATGTGCAGGTCTGATTTTTAAGCTGTGACTAAAAGTCAATAAAATAAATAAAATAAAAATGACATTAAAACCCTCCTTTAGAAAAACACGAAGTGTCTATTCCAACAACTCTCTATTTCAGAACCAATCAGTAAGGAGATTGAGAAGCAATCTTATTCTCTGTTGTTCCAGGTTCACTCAATCAGGCACAAGTAGATACAGACTTCCAGGTGTGAAACAGAGACTTCTATGCCTCAAAAGCTTAGAGGAGAGGTCTGTGGTCCCAATGAAGAATAAGTTTGCATGAATGAAACATCTGCATATTTTTATTTACTCTGTAAACACTGCCGTTGGGACTGATGTTCATTTAATAACACCGTCACACAAGAGAGCCAATGCCATCTAGCCCTGTTCTGTGCTTCTACAACACATCTCCATTCTTCTCGGGGGAGGACCACCAGAACCCCGCAGTACAGAGTTAATGCGGAGGGTTGTGCACGAAAGTCTGAGTTAACCAATGCAAATGCAAGCCTTCTTCTAAATCCTTCAAGATTGAGTGCAGAAGCTGACTTGACCAAGGAGCTTTCCATGATCCCTCAAACCTGGGTTAACTGCTTCTGCTCCATTTCCTTGGTATTCGGTGCACATGGAACATTCTATCATAAGTGAAGGTCCTTGAATTTCTAAATGGTAAGCCCTTTGATGGTAGGGGTTAGCCTTATTCATAATTGTCTCCCTACGTACTAGTATATTTCCTCACTCACAGTAGTTTCCCCGTTAGTGTTTACTGAATGAATGAATGAACGAATGAATGAATACATCAAGGCATGGATAAATGTTTACTAAGTTCTCCATCCCCTTAAAGGCTTCTAAGCTCCAGCTTCAAAGTCTTATTAACTGCCACACTAGTTGGTTAACATACTTAAGAAAGCTAGCCTGCTCTTTTCTGAGGCGTGGCTCAGTTGTCACCACTTGCATGATTCTTAGAGAGGGGAGCTATTTTTTTTTTTTTTTTTGAGCTATGCACTGCGTTGAACCAGGGCCTGATAACTCTGACATTCTTCTTAACAAGTACAGTTAGGAGTTTGGGGTGTGTGTGTGTGTGTGTGTCTCCTGTTTGAGTAGCCTAAAATTCTATCCCAAGAACTAAACGCCCTCCTAACAGGCAATCCCATTAAGGCAGTGCCTGCACCTTGCTTGTTCTGCTTTGTGGTTGAAGGGCTAAAAACACACCTGCTAACTGCTTCCAGGGCACTGGCAGGCACCCCTGCATCAGGCGCAGGGCAGAGACAGCCCTGGAATGCTTGGGTTCCACTTCTGCTGGAGTTGGGCAGGTGTCCTGCCCTTGAGACCCCCGGTCTGAAAGTAATGCTCTTGAGAGAATCACAACCTTTTCCACAACTGAGCTGTAGTCTGGTTTCTTGTCTTATTTCTTCACAAATCTCCACAGCCCTTGAAGGCAGGATCATATCCGGTTCACTGTTGTGTTACAGCTCCTCGTACACTAACAGAATACAAGAAATAAGGCAGAAATAATTATTTCTGCTCTGTGGGGAAGGTTTCTCGGGTATTCAAGTTGGATGTCATATCAGGAAGAACAGGAAGCCCAGAATGTGTTTTTGGCCCTTTCCCTCCACAACTGAGTGGAGAGAGAGAATTACAGCAAGTAGTCTCACCATGAATGTGTTAGAGAGGTGAGCCACACGTTCTTGCATTGCACAGACCCATCCAGTAGAACGTGAAGTACAGCCATGTATAGAATTGACAGAACAGGTAATAGAGACCATCCTGAAGTTGCCAATTTCTGGAATTAGTTCTAAAAACCATGCAAAGAGGGGCAGGGGAAGGTATCCCAGGAGAATTAGTGAAGTAAACGAACAGTGTGGAAAAGAAGAAAGCAAGAACAGGTTGGGCAACGTTAGCTTAGTCACTCCTGCCTAAGAACTGAAAGAATCTCTTTTCTTTTTTTTTTTTTTACTTATGGTAGTCACACAGAGAGAGAGAGAGAGAGAGAGAGAGAGGCAGAGACAAGGCAGAGACACAGGCAGAGGGAGAAGCAGGCTCCATGCACCGGGAGCCCGACGTGGGATTCGATCCCGGGTCTCCAGGATCGCGCCCTGGGCCAAAGGCAGGCGCCAAACCGCTGCGCCACCCAGGGATCCCATGAACTGAAAGAATTTCTGAAGAGAAACTAGAAGTGAACAAGGAAGTCTCCTTCCTTCCTTCCTTCCTTCCTCCCTCCCTCCCTCCCTCCCTCCCTCCCTCCCTCCCTCCCTCCCTCCCTCAACCACTATCTGCCAGGACACGAATCAGGCTCAGGAGACATGAACAACAGACACATACAGTCCCTGCCGTCATGGAGCCAATGTCTGGTCTCGGGCCACCAGGGCTGGTTTGCAGCGGTCTCCTGGGTGTCCGCAGGTCCAAGACAAGATCTACATCTGCAAGGACACAGAAACAGCTTCTCCTGGGAGTCGCGGTGGCACCTCTCTACATCGGAAGTCAAGGGAACGGCTTTCCTCAGGGTTTCCTTCGTACCATGGGTCCGCGGGGCGGCCTGCTCCCAGGCACCCTGTCAGGCCGATCGCCACCTCCCCACCGCCCCCCCCCCGGGGCTCCTCCCCGCGGTCCCGAGCCCCACACCGCAACCCGCGGCGGCCTGCCCCTTCCCAGGCTGACTGGCGGGCTCCGGCGTGGCTGCTGACGCGACAGGGCTTTAGCAGGAGGACGAGGGGCCGCGTCGCGCTGCGCTCTCGCCCCGGGCACGCACCGGCCCCCCCGCCCCGGGCACCGGCCCCCCCCCCGCCCCGGGCACCGGCCCCCCCCGCCCCGGGCACCCGGCCGTCCTCGCCCGAGCTCCCGCAGCCTCCTGCCCCGAGCGCCCGCGAACCGCCCCCGGCCTCCGCGGTAACCCGCCCGCCTCCCCAGCAGCGGCCGCGCCTCCCCGCACGGAGGTCAGAGGTCGGCGGTCAGAGGTCGGCGGCCGGCTGGGGCCTGCCCAGTCCCACACGTGGCCTGGGCTACGGAAGAGCCCGCCAGCCCACAGCCGTACGTGGCCGGCCACTAAGTAGGGGACGGACTGACCAGGCTGCAGGAGGGAAGCGGCACGCGAGGGCTCGCTGCGCCGGCCCCGAGTCAGGGTTTTCTAGGAGGCCTGGCGGGCTTGAGGCACGCGGCCGCACACGACCGGCGCGGGGCTGTGCCCCGGGAAGCGGCTCCGGCTGGGGGACCTGCGAGCGGAGCAGCCCTGCGAAGCCGGGGCAGGCGGCGAAGGGCGGCAGCGCGCGGAGCCTCGACGCTGGCTCCGGTTTCCGGGCCTCGCCGGAGCCCCCGCTCGCAGCGGCCCAGACCGGAGACGGCAAAGGCGCGCGAGCGGTGCTGCGCCTCGCTACAAGGTCGCCACGTGGCCGGCGAGCGAGGCCGGGAAGGCTTTGCAGGGGAGGTCCCGGTTCAGACGCGAACTCTCGACGGCTACGATGGCCCCGGAGTTCCGGGGAGAGGCCTGGGGCGTACACACACCCGCCCCCCGCCACACAGCAGGTGGGAGCCGTCGCGCTGTCAGAGACGGCGCCCCGCCCGGCGTCGTCGGTGCCGCAAAGGGCGCGGCCGCCGCGGGGGAGGAGGCGGCGAGCGAGCCGGGCCGCCCCGCCCTGCGCCGCCCCGCCTGCGCCGCCCCGCCGTGCGCCGCCCCGCCTGCCGCCCCCGCCGTGCGCCGCCCCCGCCGTGCGCCGCCCCCGCCGTGCGCCGCCCCCGCCCTGCGCCGCCCCCGCCCTGCGCCGCCCCGCCGTCCCCGGACCCAAGCCAGGCGGACGCTGGAGTCTCCAGGCCCCGCGGGCGGAGGCGGGGGCGCGGCAGCCTCCAGAGAAGACCGCGCTCAGCGGTCGGGTGGGCGATCCAGAGGACGGAGGATGCGGGTTTAAACCGGGAGGCAGGCGAGGGACGGAATAAAGGGAGGGCGTCCGCCCCCTGGGAAACATTCGGGAGGTCCAGTTGGACGTGGTGATTCAGCCCAGCGTGGCGAGCGGAGGGAGATGGAGAAACGGCGAGGCCTCTGGCCGGTTCCCCGGGCAGCTGGCTGTTGGCCTGAAGGAAGATGAAAAGGACGAATTGGTTTGTAGCCTTGTGGTGTTGAGTTGCGGAGTTTGACGTTCCCGGTGGACATATGCGTGTGACACTAGTGGGCGAATAAAATGCAGATGTGGCTTTGTGTTCATCGTCAGTGCAGACTTTGAGGTCATGAGAAGAACCTCATTTTACATGGTTTAATGTGCACATTTAAGTATTTGAATGTATGGATATCCATATTAGATGAATATGACTTTATCTAATGTGTGTTTATGTATTGATATAGCTATGAATTTATATTCAAGCGACTTTGCTGATCGAGCATCTTTTAGAAGGTAATCGCACTGTATTTAAAAAAAAAACACACACACACACACAAAACGGTGATGCAGCATGACCATTAGCACTCATGCCTTACTCCCAGTATGGTCAAGAGTGAATGCTTGGGTTTAGTGACTTTGGACCTAATGCTTATTAACTCTTTCTCTAGTATACACAATCTCAACTTTTCAGGACCAGAAAGTTGTCTGTGAAACTCAAAGCTACCCGACCTTTTAGTTTCTGGATACAGTGAAGAAATGCATTGTGTTTGAAAATTAGAACTGTAACCATCCCCGAGTGATCGAATGAATCCCTTTTAATTTACCAGATTATTTTGTACGAAGAGTCTCAAAAAAAAAAATCAATAATCTCAACGGGCATTTTAGTTCTTTAACATAAAAGAGAATTTAACATCCTATTTTAACACTATTAGCCAAGCAGTATGCAAATCAGCAATGTTCTGGTCTGTGCTAACACTTTGTTGACACTTCATTAAGAGAAGTCAGCTCCTGGTACTTGAGGTTGTGCCAGAGATGGAAGGTTTCTTTTGCCTTAAAACCACAGATATTTCACCAAAACCCCAGAGCTTCTTGGAATATCTGTCTATCTATTCATCTAATCTATCATTGTAATTCAAAAAAACTTAGGGCTTCTCCTAACATCCCTAAACCAATGGAGGATTAAATGTCCTCAGAGTTTCCTTTTAAAGATTAACTTCAGATCCAGAGTAAACTGGCTCCACTTGAGGATGATTATCTTGATAGGTGGCCCTCAAGGCGGTGTGGCTATGAAATATTCTAGGATGGGGTACGGTTTGTTCCATTCAACCATGTTTTTATTTACTCAGTATTTATTAATCTGACTGTGGTGTTCTTATCACCTTGTAAGGCTTTGTGGCAAGAAGATAGGTTTCAGTCTCTATCCTTGAGGAATTCATTGATTAGTTGGGGAAACGATGTAAATATCTATCTTACAATATAATGTGTTAAATTTCAAAATGGAATTGTGAACAGCATGATATGGGACCTCTGCCCATAGAACGTTGACACAGAGGAGCCAGTATTTGGTTTGAACTCTTAAAGGTGATTAGGAATTTTCCATAGGAAGAAATGCATGTGTGTGTATTTTGGACTAATAGTGGTGGTGTTGGAACAGGGTTTGATAAAACCCAAATGTGTCCTGAATTACAAGAGGGCGTGGTATATTGAAAAGATAAGTGCTGTTGGAGTATAGCATATTTGGCCAGAGAAATAGGCCGTCCTTGGTAATTTTAACAGGAGAGTTGGACCTCAACGAATTTTAACTCCTGGAGTCCCATTGGAAGGCCTTGGGGAATTTCCAATACATGAAGCTATATAATTTACTGAGCAATATCTTAATCTGTAATGGATCTCTGAGTCTGAAATATCTGGGATCTGAGACTGACTGTCGGAACTCCATAATGAAACCCAAAGGAGGTCCCCGGTTTTTACTTCAGTAACTTGAATTTCCAGGATTAAATGTGTAGATCGATGACCAATTGCTCATGACTTTTAGGCTCATGTTTGTCTCAATCCACACTTTGTTTTTCCTCTGGTATGGGACTGTGATGCCACCTAGAAAGAACAGGCAGAATGAAAAGATGCTCAACATCACTCACCATCAAGGAAATGCAAATCAAAACTACAGCAAATCAATTCACACCTGTCAGAATGACTAAAATAAAAAAAACACAAGAAACAAGTGTTAGAGAGAATGTGGAGAAAAAGGAACCCTCATGCACTGTTGATAGAATTGGTTCAGCCACTATGAAAAACAGTATGGAGCTTCCTCAAAAAGTTAAAAATGAACTACCCTGTGATGCAGTAATCACACTACTGAGTGTTTACTCAAAAAATACAAGAACACTACTTCAAAAGGATACATGCACCCCTATGCCTATTGCAGCATCATTTACAATAGCCAACATATGGAAGCAGTCCAATTGTCCATCAACAGATGAATGGATAAAGAAGATGTGATATAATATACAATGGAATATTATGTAGCCATTAAAAAACAATCTTGCCATTTACATGGACATAAATGGAGCTAGAGAATAATGCTAAGTAAAGTAAGTCAGCCAGAGAAAGACAAATACCATATGATTTCCCTCACATGTGGAATTTAAGAAACAAAACAAACAAGGGGGGAAAAGGGGGAGAGAGAGATTGAGGGAGACAAAAACCAAAAACTAGACTCTTGACTATAAAGAGCAAACTGATGGTTATCTCATGGAAGTGAGTGGGGGGATGAGCATAGTAGATGAAGGAGAATAAGAGTGCACCTTAGCGCTGAGTAATATATGGAATTGTTGAATCACTATATTGTACGTGTGGAATGAATATAACACTGTTAACTATATTGGGATTAAAATAAACAATAAAAGTAAAAAAAAATAAACACAAAAGAGAAAAAAAGATAAACAAGCTTTGTTTTGGCTATGTCTTGCAGTGATGAGCACTTTTCTCTAGCAAAAGGTAATGTATTAAGCATTTGCACAGTATATGGCTTACAGACAGTGCTAAATAATTGATAGACAATTAAAATAAAGAAGAATAGGATCAGAGAAAGTCTACTGTCCCAAATTGAGTTATTTACAATCCTGTCTGTTGTCTCTAGCTGACCTGTTTCATTGTGAACAATGAGGAAAGTTGTATCAGCTCCATGGGTCCCCGTGTTTCTAATCCTGTTAGTACCATTGAAGATCAGGGCTACCGGATGGCCACACTGCTCACTGCCCAACTCCAGGGAACCCTCCAATGGTCACCAACAGGAATGGTTCTTCCTGGAGACTCATCATATGGTAACCCTATAAACTGTTCAGCATGAGGCCCTCAGGGTAGATACTGCTTAAAGCCAATGTAGTTTTGATAACTCCTTCTGGACTGGGGTTCAGCTGTGCTGTCTGGCTTTTCCGGTCTTAGGGAAAAAAACAAAGATGTAGTGTTAGGTCTTCTTTGGTTCCGTGCAAATTTTAAGATTGTTTGTTCTAGTTCTGTGAAAAATGTTGCTATTTTGAAAAATATTTTTGCGTTAAATCTGTATGTTGCTTTGGGTAGTATGGACATTTTAACAATATTTGTTCTTCCAGTCCATGAGCATGAATATATTTCCACTTGTTTGTGTTGTCTCCAGTATCATTCCTTTTTCAATATCTTTCATTAGTGTTTTAGTTTTCAGAGTACATGTCTTTCACTTCTTTGGTCAACAAACAATACTAAGTTTGTTCTTAAGTATTTTATTATCTTTGGTGCAATTATAGATGGAATTGTTCACTTAATTTCTCTTCTTGTTGCTTCATTATAAAAATGTGTGGCCTTTTTATATATCAATTCTATATCCTGAAACCTTATTGAATGCATTTATTGGTTCTAGTAGTTTTTTGTTGGGCTCTTTTGAGTTTTTTCTCTGTAGTATCATGTCATCTACAAATAGTGAAATTTTTGCTTTTTTTTTTTTAAGATTTATGTATTTATTTGAGATAGAGACAGAGAGCAGGGGGAAAGGCAGAGGGAGAAGATGAGGGAGAGAGAGAAGCACACTCCCCACTGAGCACGGTGCTGAACATGGGGCTTGATTTCACAGCCCTGAGATCATGACCTGAGCTGAAATAAAAAGTTGGACTCTTAGCCAACTGAGCCATCTAGATGCCCTGAAAGTTTTACTTCTTTCTTACTAATTTGGATACGTTTTATTCCTTCCTTTTGTCTGATTGTTGTGGTTAGGACCTTTATGTTAAACAACAGTGTTGAGAATGGACATCCCTGTGTTGTTCCTGACCTTAACGTCTCTCAGTTTTTCAGTACTGAGTATGATGTTAGTTGTTGGATTTTCATATATGGCCTTTAAAATGTTGAGGACTACTTTGTTTAGGGCTTTTATCATGAATGGATGTTGTAGGCCAGATACATATTCTGCATCTACTGATGTGGCTTTTATCCCTTCCTTTAAAAAAATTAATTAATTAATTAATTAATTAATTAATTATTTTTGCATGTGAGCAGTGGGGAGGGACAGAGAAAGAGAGAGAGAAACTCAAGCAGACTTCCTACTGAGTATGGAGCCCAAAGTAGGAGTCAATCCCATGACCCTGAAATCATGACCTGAGCTGAAATTAAGAGTCAGATGCTTAACTGACTGAGCCACCTAGGCACCCCTTTTGTTAATGATATATCACATTAATTGATTTGCAGATATTGAACCATACTTGTATCCGAGGATAAATCCCACTTGATCATGATTTTTTAAATGTAGAGTTGGATTTAGTTTACTAATATTGTGTTGAGGATTTTTACGTCTGTGTTCATCAGAGATACTGGCCTATAGTTCTCTTTTTTTGTAATGTCTTTATCTGGTTTAGATATCAGGGTAATGCTGGCTTCATAGAATGAATTTGGAAGATTTCCTTCATTTTCTATTTTTTTGGAATAGTTTGAGAAGAATAGGTATTAACTGTTCTTTAAATGTTTGGTAGCATTCACCTGGGAAGCCATCTGGTCCTGGACTTTTGTTGAAGAGTTTTTTGATTACTGATTCAATTTCATTGCTGAAAATCAATCTGTTCGATTTTTTTTCTTCCTGATTCATTTTGAGAAGTTATATGTCTCTAGGAATCTATCCATTTCCTCTAGGTTGCCCAATTTGTTGGCATATCATTTTTCAGAATATTCTCTTATAATCCTTAGTATTTCTGTGGTACTGGTTGTTCTTTCTCCTTTTTCATTCCTGATTTTGTTCATATAAGTCTACCTCCCCCTCTCTTTCTTTCATTTTTTTTTTTCCTGAGGAGTCTAGCTAAAGGTTTATTGATTTTGTTGCTCTTTTCAAAGAACCAGCACCTGATTTTATTGATCTGTTCTATTGTTTTTTTAGTTTCTCTTTTATTTCTCCTCTAATATTTATTTTTTCCTTCCTCCCACTGCTTTTGTTGTTCTTTTTCTATCTCCTTTTTTTTTTAAGATTTTATTTATTTATTCATGAGAGACACAGAGAGGCAGAGATATAGGCAGAGGGAGAAGCAGGCTCTCCACAGGGAGCTTGATGTGGGACTTGATCCCAGGACCCGGGATCACGCCCTAAGCTGAAGGCAGAAGGTCAATTGCTGAGCTACCCAGGCATCCCATCTTTATCTATTTCCTTTAGATGTAAGATTAGGTTGTTTATTTGAGATTTTTGTTGCTTCCTGAGATAGGCCTATATTGTTATAAACTTTGCTCTTAGAACAGCTTTTGCTGTAACCCAAAGATTTTGGACCATTGTGTTTTCATTTTCACTGGTCTCCATGCATTTTTTTGATTTTGTCTTTTATTTCATGATTGGCCTATTCAGTGTTTAGTAACATGTAATTTAATCTCCATGTATTTGTGTGCCTTCCAGTTTGTTTTCTTGTGGTTGACTTCTAGTTTCATAGCTTTGTGGTCTGAAAAGATGCACAGTATGGCTTCAATCTTTTTTAATTTGTTGAGACTTGTTTTGTGGACTAATATGTAGTCTGTTTTGGTGAATATTCCTTGTGCACTTGAAAAGAATGCATATTCTGCTGGTTTAAGATGGAATGTTTAAATATATCTGTTAAATCCATCTAGTCCAATGTGTCATTCAAAGCCACTGTTTCCTTATTGACTGTCTGCATAATTTATTCATTGATGTAAATGGGGTGTTAAAATCCCTACTATTATTGTATGACTATCAATTAATTCCTTTATATTTGTTATTAGCTGGTTTATTTTTTTGGGTGCTCCCAAATTGTTGTCTTCTTGTTAAATTGTACCATTTATGATTACATAATGTCCTTCTTTGTCCCTTGTTGTAGTCTTTGTATTAAGGCCTATTTTGTCGATATAAGAATTGCTACTCTGGCTTTCTTTTCACTCCATTTGCATGATAAATGTCTCTCTCTTCACTTTCAGTCTGCATGTGTGTTTAGGTCTGAAATAAGTCTCTTGTAGGCAGCATATAGATGGGTCTTTTTTTTTTTTTAATCCATTCTGTCACCCTATGTCTTTTTATTGTAGCATTTAGTCCATTTACATTCAAAGTAAGTATTGATATATAAGTCCTTATTGCCATTTTGTTACTTGTTTTATGGTTGTTTTGTATTTCTTCTCTGTTCTCTTCTTCCCTTCTTCTCTTTTCTCATGATTAATTGACTTTCTTTAGTGAAATACTTGGATTCCTTACTCTATTTCTTGCATATCTTAATGATTTTTGATTTGTTGTTACCATTCAGTTTATTTGTAGCATCTGCATATAGCAGTCTACATAAAGCTCATGGTTACTTAGTTTTGAACTTATTCTTTACTCCTGTCCCCTCCACCATTCAGATATTTGCTATCATCATTTACATCCTTTGACTTTGTGCTTTTCTTGAATAATTTTTACAGATATACTTACTTTTTTCTTTTGTGCTTCCTATTTTTTTTCACTTAATTGTGGTTTTGTTTTCCACTCACAGAGTCCCCCTTAACATTTGTTGTAGGGCTGATTTAGTGGTCATGAAATCTTTAACTTTTTTTTTCCTATAAAGCTCTTTAAATCTCCCTCTATTCCAAATGATAGCCTTGCTTGATAGAGTGTTCTTGTCTGCAGATTTTCCTTTTCAGGACTTTAAGGATGCCATGCTACTCCCTTCAAGCTTGCAAGGTTTCTGCTGAAAAATCAGCCAATAGGCTTATGGAGTTTCCTTTGTATGTGACTGCCTTCTTTGCTCTTGCTGCCTTTCAAATTCTTGCTTTATCATATTTTTTTTGTCATTTTATTATTTATTTATTTATATTGAATATACCACAAGGGAGTGTCAGGAGGGACAGCAAACAAGAGACTGCCTTGAAGTAGTGCCATTTTAATTACTCTGTGTCTTGGTATGAACCTCCCTGAATTGAATTTGTTGGGGGTTGTCTGTGACTCTTAAATCTGGGTCTCTGTTTCCCGTCCTCGATTTGGGAAGTTTTCAGCTATTATTTCTTCAAATATATTTTCCATTTCTTTTTCTCTTCTCCTCCTGGGACCCATATAATGAAAATGTTACTATGCTTGATGGTGTTGTGGGTTCTCCAAGAAACACTTAGAGCACTTTTTTTCTTACCTCTTCAACTTGATTGGTTTCCATTAACTTTCTCCTCCAGGTTCCTGGTATGTTCCTCTGTTTCCTGTAGTCTACATTTATTCCATGTATTGTATTTTTTATTTCATTTTATTGAAATAGAGATATATATATATAGAGAGAGATAGATAGATAGATATCTATAGATATAGATATCTTTATTTCATTATATTGAGATAAAGATATCTATCTATATTGAGAAAAAGATATATATAGCTAGATATCTATATCTTTATCTCAATCTATCTATCTATTTAATCTTTGTAAGGATCTCACTGATGTTCTTCACCCTTTTCTGAAGTCCAGGAAATTATATTCATGGTTGGGCATATTACTTATGTCTGTTTTGCTTAGATCTCCTCCTGTGATTTTGTCCATTTCTTTCATTTGTGATATGTTTCTCTTCTCCTCATTTTGTCTATGTCTATTTCTTTGTTAAGAAAGTCAGCTACAAAAAAAAAAGAAAGAAAGAAAGAAAGAGAAAGAAAGTCAGCTACATCTTCTGTATTTGAGAGTAGTGGCTTTATGAAGAAGAGGCCTTGCAGTGCCTTGCAGTACAGTGTTCCCTATTCACTAAAACCTGGCACTTCATTAGAGTCTCCTAGGTGTGTTGCTTGTGTCCTGCTGTTGTATTTGAGTCATTTTTTCTTTCAGTCCAGATGTCTTCACTGACTTTCTGCCTGTTGTGGGCTGGGCTTGCTCTGTGGTGTTAGTGAAGCCCAGGTAGGCCAGCTCTGAGGGGTTCTGACCCACAGGAGGGCTTGGAGGCAGGGCAGTGATGTTAGCAAAATTTGCACTGAGCCACTACTCCTAGGTTGGGTTTCTGAGAGATGCTATGGCTTGGGTCACAGAATTTGGCAGCTCCAGTCATGTGTACAGTGGTTGGGCAGGATGTTTGGGAACATGGCAGTAGCAAAATCTGTGCTCATCCCAGGCCCAAGGCCATCAGGCTTGAGGTAGGAGGGTTCTCGGGAGAATGCATGGGTGGGGTGCACTGCCAGCAGGTCAGGTAGCAAGTGTAGTGCTGCCTCCTGCAGGTGGCTCAGTACAGAGTGCTGGGGGAGGAGAATGGTGCTCGCTAATTAGTTCCTTTGTTCTGGGAGAAGTCCTCCAACGTGCTCCAAAATCATCATAAACAGATCTCCCTCCCATTTGTTCCAGGTATGCAAACTGTCCCTTTTATGTTGTCTCTCCATGGGCTGCTCTTTAAGGGTGGGGACCCAGCTATCATTTACTGTCTTGGCTCACCACATGCTAAGTCAACTGACTTTTAAAACTCCAGGCTCCTTGTTCCCCTTGTTATACAAACTCATGGAATTCAGCCACTCTGTTTTCAAAGCCAGGTGCTATGGGGATTCATCTTCACTGGGCAATCTCCCTGGTACAAGGGATCATTTTCTTCCTTTCTCTGTGCTTGCAGGTCTCTCCCTCTGTGGGCAGCTCCTGACCTCTGTTTCTATCTTTCCTAATCTCTCAGATGTGGCTTCTTCTCTAGACGTAATTGTGGAGTTTGTTCTGCCAGTCTTTGGATTGCTCTCCAATTTATTTACATGGATATGAGTGATAATCTAGTTGTAAATATGGGTTTCTGGTGAGCTTAATGTCCTCCTATTCCACCACCTTCCCAAGATCCTCTCCGAAGTTTTGTGTTTCAATGAACTATGAACTAAAAGTGGGGAAAATAACCTAGTAGTTCTGCTCTCAATGTTGGGGGCTTCATTAGAAATATACAATTGATAAATTTGCTAGTTTGAAAATTGTATCCCATATAATACTAACCTACCATCTGTGGCTAGTGGCTGTATTTTGGTGATACATTGGCAGGACAGTTGGTTTCACAGCAAGAATGTTCCCTTGTTCTTAGTAAAATAAAGTTTCTGTCACACATGACTTCAGATATCCTAATTTCTAGAATAAAACCCAGCATTTCCAAAGAAGTTTTTGGCAGTTGCTTGAAGAAGGTTAAATTAAGCATAAATACAAGGTTAATATTTGTTTCCTTTGATAAAACTGCAAAGAAATTAAAACTCTAGACTTCTGGCACTACCTTTTAGGATATTTGCAGAAAAATCATTATACTAGTGTAGGTGGAAATTTTTTGTGCTTTTATCTACATAGTGTTTTTAGGATATTTATGCGTGATAAAAAGATGAGTTTTGATTTTTGCTAAGTAAGAATTTCAGAAGGAGTAGGTTACTTATTTACTCGAAATATTTGTTTTATTGTTAAAATCAGGATATAATTGATTCATCTCATGTAGGGGTTGAGTAGCAGCTTATAGATAGAATGACTATAAGGAGCACTGTGAATATTGTAGTGGCACAGAAATGCTTATTATCAATAATAAGCAGTGAGGTATTCCGCTGAAGAAGTTGAAGGCAAGACATTGTCACATTGTTTTCTCAGGATTTTAAAAACTTTGGCTTTCTTGTGCATGTGACATTTTCAATTGTGTTGGAGAGAATAGGAGCTCTAAATGTAGTACTTTGTTGTCTGAGGAATTCTTGATAGAGACAGACTTCATATGAAGTCTAAATTGTGTCACTCACTGTCTGAGTTTTAGCATTAAGATCTTTAGAAGATAATTTGTTTATTCTTAATATAACCTCAGGCTGAATTCTCTTAGGTTATCATAGAAGAAATGTCACCTGAAAGTGGAAAAAATCCCTGAGATTGCTTTAGGCTTGAGCACATTTTTCTTGTCAAAAAATTAAGTCCAATCTTGAAGGTTACTGGTATTTGCATATATACTCCATTCTTTTGGGTTCACAGGGACTAAAGGACTAAGTGACTAAAAGTGGGAGGAAAGGAGATTATTCTTATGCTAAAAAAATACCAAAAAAAAAAAAGGTTGAGAATATATTCCAAGACCGAATATAGTAAAGATCTCTGTATTTCTGCTTGACATATCCCTGAGTCTCTGCAAAGAAAGATCATAAGCTTTGGCTATGTGGACAGGATCCCAAAACAATTGTTTATATTCAATCCTTTCATCATTTCCTCTCCAAATATCAGTTTATTTTAAGGAATGGGTACTTTTAAATTATATGTGAGGTTACATAAGAAGTAACTTTTTAAGTAATATATGAAAATATAGAGCTTCCTTGAGTTATGCTGGGGTTATATCCCAATAAGCCCATCATAAGCTGAAAATATCATAAGTTAAACATACATTTAATACACTAAACCTATCGAACAGCACAGCTTCACATAGCTTAACTTAAATGTGCTCAGAATACTCACATTATTTTGCTTTTGGGCAAAATCATCTAACACAAAGTCTACTTTATCATAAAGTGTTGACCATCTCACGTAATGTATTGAATAGCATATTGATAGTGGAAAACAGAATGACTGAATGGGTACAGAACAGTTATAAGTATAGTGTATTAGTTGTTTACCCTTTTGGTCACAGGAGTGATTGGGAGCTGCAGCTTGCTGCTACTGCCCAGCATTGAGAGAGGGTTGTCCCACATAGCGCTGAACTGGGAAAATATCAAAAGTCAAAATTAGGGCTACGGTTTCTACTGAATGTGTATCACTTTGCATCATTGTAAATTCTAAAAATTTTGAAGCCAAACCATATTGACTTGGAGGCTGTCCATATTGCAAGGGGCAAATTAACAATATTTTATTTATATAGTGTGTTTTTGTGTGCTTTCCATGTGGAAATTAGAAAGGCAACATTCACAGTAAATTCATTTGACTTAACAGTATTCTTTCACTCATGAATAGCAGCCTTGGTATACATTCTGTACTCTTGGTACAGAAGAGTTCATATTTCAGATAATTAGAAAGAATAGGGCCAGAGAACAGAGCCTGGAGAGCCGCTGAGAGGATGTGTGACTCAAAGCCCACCCTTTACCTCCAAAACAGAGGGAAAAGGGTTGGTTTGCATTTTGTAATTAAAGTGTGGGGCTTGCTAATGCTCCCATGAGTGCTGGAGTCCAAGACATCTTGATGAAGATCAGAAATCAAGTTACCCTAGAGGAATTTTGTTTTTGTTTTTAAGCAGATGTTTACAGGGCTGCAATCTTTATTAAGCAACAGCACCAGGGAAATGTTACAGACAGGAATGCTTCCTGTCTATCACAGTTTAGAGTGACTTGGCAAAGGATTATTAATGATTTGGAAAATTCCAGAACTAAGTTTGATGTCAGAATGTTAGGAACACTTTATGCTAAGGCCAGAAAGGTGACTTTGTACATCTGAGGGTAGTCAATTACTCAACCAAACCACAGATGTTTTATTCAAGACACTACCCTAGGCCTTTAGAGGGGCACATAAAAAATTATAACATACAATCTCTGTTCCAAAAGAGCTTGCATTTATTTGCAGAAAAATTCAGAGATGTATGAAAAATTAATGGGATAAGGCAGTATATGTAAAGTGCCCAGTGAAAGTTACAGAAAGTAAAGGTTAAAGGGAAGAATATGTATGAGTTAGGGTTCTTTGATTCAGATCAACAATAGTGCTCTCAACAACTTGAACAAATGAGAATTTATTTGAAGACTTTTAGGAACTCATAGACTTGCCAGAAGTCTTGAGAGTCTGTCTTGAAGGCCTTAGGAGACAGGCATGAGGAGCTGTCCAAAAGATCTGTGGTGCCATAGATCCTGGGTCTGGAAGAAATTTTAAGTGTTAGGTCACTCCCAAGTTGTGGATTATTTGACAGATTTTTAATATTCTATCATAGATGTAGAGGTGAGGTTTATGGTATACTTGGGATAATGCATAAATTTTTCTGCTTGCAATGAACGATAAATGCATGAGGAAAAGGATCAGTTAGCAAAGTAAGTGGGAACCAGATTATGGAGTGCTTTGCTAAAATTATCTTACTGGCAGTGAAGAACACTTTGTAATGTTTAGCAAGAGTATAGCATGGTAATAATAGCAATGTTTTAACTGTTCTTTATAGTGGTGAGATTTCAAAGAAAATAGTCACTCCCTTCCTTACTCCTGAGGCTTTTGAATTCAGCATATGGGTGGTCTGTTTCTGAACTGCTTCCTTTCTATACAGCATTCTGTATCATGCCTTTCCTAGGGCACTGTTTCTCAAAAGAGCAACCAAAGGCTACCTGCTTCAGGAATGACTGGGATGAGGGGATGCCTGGGTGGCTCAGCGGTTGAGTGCCTGCCTTCAACCTGGGCATGATCCTGGAGTTCCAGGGTCGAGTCCTGCATCGGGCTCCCTGCATGGAACCTGCCTCTCTCTCTGCCTGTGTTTCTGCCTCTCTCTGTGTGTTTCTCATAAATAAATAAATAAAATATTAAAAAAAATAAATGACTGGGGAGGGATTCCTCAATGGCTCTGCCAGTTAAGCAGATAAGATATACACTCTAAGCACTCTTGGTTTGTCTCTGGTCATGATCTCCTGTTCATTTTCTCTCTCTCTCTCTCTCTCTCTCTCTCTCAAGTAAATAAATCCTAAAAGGAAAAAAAAAGAAATGACTGGGGAGATTTGTTAAAATGCATATTCTTTGGGCCCTATTTAATTAGAATATTGGGGGCTGGGGACAAGAACCTGCATTTTCAGCAGGTTACCTGAGTGATTCCTCTGTGGACTGAGGTTCAAGAACCACTGACCTGAGGAGTGTTTAAATGGACAGATAGGCTTGGGAGCAAGGGAAGATCCTTCCTTCCTGCCTTTCCTTCTCCTTCATCTCCTCACTTTTTCCTCAGCTCCCGTTATTCTGTATGTTTTACTCCCCTTCCATCTTCTCCCTCTCTCGTTTAAGAAACACTCCACTCACTGAGCACTTCACTGTGTGAAGACTAAATGCCTTTCTGAACATTGAAGACTTAAAAACATACCTGAGGAGCTTAAAATATATGTCTGTTCAAAATAGGCATTGGCAAGAAATCAGTTCTATCTCAGGGTGAGCCCTTTATGGAAAAGATGTTTAGAATTTGCTTTAAGTAAGGCTCACTTTGATTTGCAAGTGTGGTAGGGTTTGAATAAGGAAGATCTAAGGATTTTCAGCTGTTGATAAAGGGACAGCAGCTGGTGAAACCAAATAGTAGGCATCAGGGTTCGAATCTCCTCCATATCAATTCAGAACATCAGTGAGAGTGTGGGGCCAGGCACTGATGCTTGGGTAGATTCTCTCTTCCTTTATCCACTGCTCTTGTTTGAGATAGCATAAATAGAAACAACATTTATGTAGCATACCTAAAGCTTTGTAGATATCATGTCATTGATTATTTATAGGAATTCAGTTAATAGAACAATATCTAGCACAAGTAGGTTTTGAGTGGATATTATTGATTCACTAAATGAAACATTTAGTAAATGCTGGGCAATGTTCTAAACACTGAGATGCAACACTGAAGAAAAAAAAGAAAGAATCTCTCCCTCATGTGACTTATATTCTAGTGTCACATGTTATTTTATATCAACTTCATTAGGTAGATAATATATTTCCCACTTTACAGGTGAGAAATTGAAGCTTGGACACATAAATTCGTTAGATGTCAGACAGCTAGGAATCTGTAAGGGTTAGCTGT
The DNA here is from genome assembly GCF_905146905.1 of Nyctereutes procyonoides. Lineage (NCBI taxonomy): Eukaryota > Metazoa > Chordata > Mammalia > Carnivora > Canidae > Nyctereutes > Nyctereutes procyonoides. The sequence continues at coordinate 18,879,033 of NW_026575041.1, read as the reverse complement.
AGGAAATGGATTCCCATGCCTGTTTGACTTCCAAATTCATTTTCTATGACATTATTATAGCTTCGGGTAGATTTTTTTTAAATAAAAAACTATCTTCCTTCCTCTGGATATGTTGGTGATCTTCTGAAATTGAAGTGAATTTCCTAGAGAATAGCCTTTATGCAATAAGATGCTAAAGAGAGCTGAGAAGCCCCCAAACAATGCATTGCCCCAGTTCCTTGCCCACTGTGCAGAAATCAGAAGACTTCAGTTAAGCTCCGGTAAACTGACTCTAGAATGGAAACCTTAGACGCTGTTTGGAAATGTCCTATCACATATCTAACACATACTATGACTTCTGATATTTCAGCCTATTACTTTTGGGGAGGGTGTTGTTCCCCTGCCAAGAAAGCAGTGTGTCAGATGCTCCATGTTGATAGTCTTGCACCTTGGTGAAGTAGTTGAAGGTTACCCACTATGCCTCTCACCTCTGTATGGCTTCCTGTTTCCTTCCTGTCCTGCTACTCCTTTTCTCTGTGGGTCCTGTGTGCTGACATTCTCAGGGCCTGCTGACATAGCTGAAAATGATCTAAAAAAAATGACTGTGTAAGAGATGTAATACCTTCCTCCTCCAAGAATAGGTGTTTGCATTTTAGAAGTGGGCACTGCTCAGCCCAAAGGGTTGACCCCCTCAGCAGGGATGGCTTAGGATACTATCTCTGAAGCTTACTCACATGCTCCTTCTACTTTGCACATTTCCTTCTCCTCCCAAGCAGAATTAATTGCTTTTCCTTTGAGTCCATAAAATTTTGCTAATACTTCTTTTATAATGCTTAGCTCAATCTAACCTGTTTGTTAATTAGCTATGATTGTGGCCTGTTATAAGACAGCGCTGGACCTGCATCTCAAAAACACTGGTATGCCTGTAGTGCCTGGAATAGTCTTTGCACTCTGCACGAGCTCCGTAATGGTCTGGTACATTGAATGGAATTGGAGTTATTCTGGAGAGGGCAAATTTTAAGGGTAGAATGTATACCTTCACTTTGAATTCACTCAGAATAATTTGCCAGAGATGTAAATAGGTGTAAGGAGATGAGATGGGCATTCCAAGTCATTCTCAAAAGAGATCAACTAAATACCATTTGTTTGGTCCAATTATCCACTTAAACACTACAAATTTGGGTACTATGTACTATCTGTTACTTATTAACTGCCCAGTAACCTTGGACATCTCACTTTCTCTCTCAGGATTCCAGTTTCTTCACCTGGTAAAATGATATGTTTATTATTAGGATACAATGAGATCATATGTGGAAAGCACTGTGCACATTCCCCAGCACATAGTACCTCCTCATTACCTGTTCTTTATATTATTTTTATTTTCACAATACTTGTTACAGATTGTTACGTGTTACAGATAAAATATAATGACTATCATATATTAGGTGCAACCTTTTATTTGATTTTTATAGCAAGCTTGCAGGGAAGTACCATTATCAACTCCCACTTTTACAAAGAGGAACTGGGTTGTATTTGGGGTCACTCAGCTGAATGAGTAGTGGAACTGGGATTCATGCTTATTTCTGATAAACTCCTGAGACTTCATTCTTTCCACTATGACAAGCTGCCTGTAAGGAATGATTGCCACTTCAAAATTGCACTCAGCCTTCTTAAAATACTTCTGTTCTTCAAACGAAATACCTCACGTCAGTTCTAAATCTGTAATACTTGGGGAATTAGGGCCTCATCCCATGTACTGCTACAGTGTGCTCTCTGCACTGCTAAAACCTCAGACACAAGGGTTTTCACCCTTGAGGCATCTGCTGGTGGGCGGCTGATTCTTATGCCATCTATGAGGTGCTATGAGAACACTCTAGATGAAGGATGCTTGTAAATGCAAGCTAGTGTTTCTTCACAAGACATATTTGTTGCTACTACTGAGTATTTTAGTTCATTACACTTCTTCCAAATAATTAGAGAAAATGTGCGCAAGCATTATAGAATGTATGTATTTCAAACCCTGAGCTGGCACGTTACAAGCTTTCAGTTACTAACATGTGAATTTTAACTATTGTTCCCTGTCAGAAGTAACTGATGGCAGAATGAAAATTGTGGAATATAACTTCAGCATTCAAATGTGAATGGATAGGGCCAAAGGAAATGTTTCTGATTGGAAACTGGACCCTTGCCAGCTCTTGAGTTCTGAGGGAGATCTGAGACCTGAGGAGAAATAGCCAAGTTATAAAATATGATTTCCTTTTGCTTTCACTTTGTTTCTTCAAATGTAACATTCCCATGTAGTCCGTAGCTATGTTTGATCACAACAAAGCTAGGTTAGATATAGCTTCAGAAGCACTCAAAATATTTTGCTAAGTAACCTAGAGAGTTCATTTTCACTTCAGTATGAACACAACCCAGATCACTTAGAAGTAATTATTACTAAGCTTTTTCTCTTATTCAGGATTTGTTCCAGTTCTTGACAATTTTCACAAATATTTAGCAAAATGGAAAAAAAAGAAGGGCAGTGTAGTATATTTTCCATGAAGCTAAATCCATTTAATTCTAAGTGCTGATCTTCTATTTTGAGATTCAAGCATCACAATTTTTTTGTGTTGCGATGTCCCTTTTATTATGAAATGGTGGTAATAGTGACTGAAGTTTCTACATTTAATGTTTTTGGCAATATCTGAAGTTGCTAGCTCTATTTCTGTTTGCCAATTTTTTATTTGTTTTTAATTTACTGACCTGCGCAGTGTAAGCCTGGAACCACTGGTGTGATAGAAAAAGCATAGGCTTTGAAATTAGAAGCCCCTGAATTTCCTTCCTTGCTAAGTTTACTATAAGCCAGATGAACTGGGCCATTATTGGTGCTCCTAGAATCTCAGTTTCCCGATTTGTAACGTAAAAGAGCAGAGTTGTTGAAAGGATTCAATGTAATAGAATATACAAAATGTCTAGCTCACAATCCTACTTAATAAACAATCATTTTTCCTCATTATTTCTTCTAGAGCACAATTCACAAGGAGAGGAAGAGTGTGACCATTGTTTGAGATGTGGGAGAGAAGAGATAAGGGAGACGAATGACAAAATAGAGAATGGGGGCAGCCCCCGAGTCTCAGCGTTTTAGCGCCACCTTCAGCCCAGGGCGGGATCCTGGAGACCAGACCCCTGCATGGAGGCTGCTTCTCCCGCTGCCTGTGTCGCTGCCTCTGTGTGTGTCTCTCATGAATAAATAAATAAAATCTTAAAAAAAAATAGAGAATGGTGGTCTTAAAGGCAGGACATGTTTGAGGTAAGCCTTTCTGTTCTTTATAACATTTTCTTATATTGAGGAAGTTCTTGGAGGGCAGTGATTTATCTTGCTGTCTTTGATTCCCCAGCATCTGGCACAGGGCAGGCTCAGAGAGGCTCTGCTACAAGTGGTATGACTTGGGAAGTAGACTCTGATTTGACTATTTGCATGCAGGAAGTTTATTGGGGTGTATTTGTCAGCTTAATGGCTGCAGGGGGAGTGAAGAAAGAAGGGCCAGGCAGAGATCTCTGCCAACACTATGGGAGTTTTGGATCTGAGATACCCTGCAGTTGTCTTAAATTGGGGCAAGGTGTTTGGGCTTTTTTACTCTCTGCCTTGATCAATCATAGATGAGAGTTGAAATGGGGAAGGGGGCATGACTTGGGAGAGGTCCCTTTCTTCAGCTGAGGGAAATCTCAGGTGGAGTTTTAGCTGCAAGCTCTCAGTTGCTGTTATGGATAAAATTGTGTCCCTCCAGAAATTGTTGATGTCCTAACCCCTGATACCTGTGGATGTGACCTTATTATGAAATAGGGTCTTCACAGAGGATCAAAATGATCAAGTTAAGATGTGATTATTAGGGTGGATCCTAATCCAATAAGACTGTGTCCTTATAAAAAGGGGGATATTTTGACACAGACATAGACATGTGTAAAGAGAAGGCAATGTGAAGGCCCAGTGAGATTGCCATCTGCAAACCAATAAATCCCTGGGGCTACCAGAAGCTAGGTGAGAAGCTAGGGCCAGATTTTTCCTTCACAGCCCTCAGGAGGAACTTGTCCGTACACACCTTGGTTTTGAATTTCCAAGCTTCAGAACTTTGAGATCATACATTTCTATTACTTATAAGCTGCCCAGTTTGTGTACTTTGTTACAGCAGTCCTGGGAGACAAATAAATAGAATTGCCAATGCTCTAACAGCAGGACTGTGTGTGCCTGAGTTCTGAAGGGGGGTTGGGGGGTGGTGGTGGTGGTGGTTATGGCATAGCACAGTGTTACTAACAGAACTCCATGATGTTTGTGGGGTGAAGGAGCCTTCATGTTTTAGCTTTGACCAATGTAGGGTCATGTTTCTCCCTGAAAGAATTCTACTAACTAGACAATGGACTGGTCTTTCCATCCAATTATATTCTCACACCTCAATACAATGAAATGCCCAGTCCTATAAGGCTGCCTTCAGGCTAACTGTATCTAGAAACTGACAAAGGGACCTGCACGTGCTTAGAAAACACTCTGAATCGGAGGTGCCCTAGCAACCAGGTATATTTATAGAGTTGGGTCTCAAGGTGGGCTCAAACCGTTCTGGGGCTTATTACTGCTCTTGCATTGTCAGCTTGACGAGCCTGTTTAAGGAAATGAGATTTTAAAATATAACAACAGTCCTGGCTATGGAGAAGGAAGGAGGTATCAAAAAGTGACAATAAGGAATTTTTATATCACAATATGGCTCAGAGTAAATGCTAATTTACTGAGCTGAGCAGTTCTGTCAGGATTAAAGAGAAATGGGCATGAAATTCACATAATTTTAGATTGATGTTTGCTGGTACTCTATGTGTTTCTGTATTACCTTTGGATATTGTCCAGCCTATCAGAGGCTGGGACTCTTTCTTACTCATTTCTGTAGTCTCAGCACCAAGCAGGATGAACAATTCTGGGAACTGAATACGTGTTTAGAGCTGGGGAGTCTATGAAATTGGCCTGTGTAATCCCCTGTCTTCTTCCTGCAAGTTGTGTGTTAGCCATATTCTTCTTCCATCAATAGAACAATAGGAGCAGAGAAATCCATTATCTCACTCATGCCAACAACCAAACTGTCATCAGAGTTTGCATTGCAAAATCTCTATTTCTGGTCAGAGGCAGGAAGAAAACAATCTGCTTTCTACTGAACTCCAGGTAAGTACTCAGGGCTTGAGGTTGAAAAAATGATTGTTGAATGGATATTGAAAGCATAAGTAAAGCCCTTCAGTCCTTACAAGTCTTTGTGTTTGGATTGTATATGATAAGTTTATGTCCATTATGGAAACCACACAGCTTATTGCAGAAAGGCCCCAGGCTCCATCCTTGCCTGAAAATCAATACTGAAGAATCATGACAAGCATGTAGTAGGTGCTCAGTAAATATCTTTGGCATGAAATTCCATGCTGCAAAACAGAAACAGGTTCCCACAGAGTCTATGAAAGTCTCCAATAAAACTTCTTTCAGGAGAGGACAGCCATCTCTTAGATGGTGCACTTCTCAGCTTGCCAGCCTGCCTTCCTTCCTTCCTTCCTTCCTTCCTTCCTTCCTTCCTTCCTGTCTCTGCTCTGTCTCTTTCTTTTTTTTTGGTGAGCTCCCCACTCACTTCCCTGCTCTTTCACTTCTAATTTCTTCTTAGAAATCCAGAAATTCTTGGAATTTATTTGCAATGGAAGGAGGGGGCAGATGGTAGGGGTGATTGTGAGAGCCCAGTATCCCCTGCTTCAGGTGTGGAGAGCTCTGAGGGTACCTCACACCACACAGTTCCCCTGATGTATTAGGCAGAAGCTGCTTCCAGTAGGACATTGTCAGAGATCCCACCTTTGCTGGCCCTCTTTCTCTCCCCATTTTGTTACTCCCATTACCTTGCTAGTATTCAGGAGACACTGTCTTCATAATAAATTAAACAAGGTGCACCTGGGTGGCTCAGTTGGTTGAGTGTCTGCCTTTGGCTCAGGTCATGATCTCGGGGTCTTGGGATTGAGTCGTCATCGGGCTCCCTGTTCAGCGAGGCATCTGCTTCTTCCTCTATCTCTGCTTGTCTCCCCTGCTCATGCATATTCTCATAAGTCAATCAATCAATCAATCCATCCATCCATCCTTAAAAAATAAATTATTCATATATGAATTCTCATCTCAGGGAAACCTAAGTTAGGCTTTTCACATTATGAGGGGAGAAAAGCCTACTCTCTTGATTGAGGTCCATCTCTAAAACCTGCTCCATTTCTCTGCTCCCTTTCAAAGCAGAACTTCTCAAAGGAATCATGTAGTGCCTCTCCTCCATTTCTTTCCTCAGACTATTTTTTTTTTCCTCAGACTATTTTAATTAGGCTTCTTTACCAAACACTCCATAGAAACTGTTCTTTTCAATATCACCAGTGACCTCTATCTGGCCAAATTCAATAGCTACCTCCTGTTCTCATTTTATAGGAATTCTCAGCAGTATATAACTCATCTGACCCTTCCTATAGAGACACTCTCTTTTCTTGGCTTTCCTGACATCACAGTCCTAATTTTCTTCGTACCTCATAGGTCATTCCTTCCTAACCTTTGAACTTATTCCCTCTTCTCTGTTTGGCCTATTATATGTTGAAATACCTCATGGCTTAGATCTTAGACCACTTCTTTTATCTATTTATGCTTCTCCCTGTATGTGCTAAAAATTTGTGCCTCTCGCCCCAATTTCTCCATTGAATTTTAACTTCTGTGCCCAACTGTCTATTAGACATCACCACTAGTATATATTTAATTAATGCATCTCAAACTATAACATCCAAGAGATAACTATCGTTTCTGTATGCCAACAACTTAATGAAAACTTGTGCTTCTTACCTACTCCTCCCAGTCTTGGTAAATATATCACTTTCCACTGTACTGCTTAAACTAGAGACAGAGCAGTTGTCCTCCATTTCTCTGCTCTGCCCTCTGTAGCACATCTAATTGATGAGACAGTCTCACTGACTATGCCACTACACGATGTTCTTTATCTGAACTTCACATCATCTCTGTTGCCACTACCAGTCCTAACTATCCTCTTTTATCATCTGGACTACTGAATTGATCAACTATCTGGTCCCTTACTTTCTGTCTACTCTTCTCCCCACCAGCCTAAACCATTCTTCAAACACATGAGATCACATCATTTACTTCCTTATAACTCTTCATGGCTTCTTTTTGCACTGAGGATGAAATCTAAAATCCTTGCTACAATTTACAATCCATGCTTACAGTTCCTATTCTTCCCTTTTCTTAAATTTGTCCATTTTAGACTTCTATCTTTCCTAGCACATAACAGGCCTTAGAGTTTTGTGCTTGTGGTTTTCCTTCTGCCTACAGTACTTTGGTCCTAGGTCTTCATTTTTGCATGAGATAGATTTTTTTTTTTTGTAGCTCAACTCAATTCCTATTCTTTTTAAAAATTTCTATTTTTCCAACCTTATTGAGGCATAATTGACATAATTTTTTGTATTTAAGTGTACAATATGATGACTTTATATGCATATTCACTGTGGTGATTATCAAGATCAAGACAATATATTCATTATCTCACATAGTTACTCTTTTGCTGTTGTTATGTTTGTTTGTTTTTGTTGTTTATGGTAAGAACACTTAAGATCTATTCCTTTCATCAGTTTTCAAATATACAACACAGTATTTATTTACTGTAGTCAGCATGTTGTACATTAGGGCCTCAGAATTTATTCTTATAACTGGAAGTTTGTGACTTTTATTTATTTTCTTATTTATTCATGAGAGACACACAGAGAGAGGCAGAGACACAGGCAGAGGGAGAAGCAGGCTCCATGCAGGCAGCCCGATGTGGGACCCAATCCCAGGACTCCGGATCACACCCCGAGCCAAAGGCAGACACTCAACCGCCAAGCCACCCAGGCGACCCAGTTTGTAGCTTTTAACCTACGTTTCCAATTTCTCTATCTCCTGAGCCCCTCACAACCACCTGTGTATTTACTGTCTCTATGAAACTGGCTTTTTTTTTCCTTTGGTAGATTCCACATATATGCGATACCGTGTAGTATTTATCTTTCTTTGTCTGGCTTATCTCACTTAGCATAATGCCCTCCACTTTTACCCATGTTGTTGCAAGTGTTAGAATTTCCTTTTTTCCTGTGGCTATATAATATTCCATTTTACCCATTCTTTTTTTTTAATTTTTTTTAATTTATTTATGATAGTCACACAGAGAGAGAGAGAGAGAGAGAGAGAGGCAGAGACACAGGCAGAGGGAGAAGCAGGCTCCATGCACCGGGATCCCGACGTGGGATTCGATCCCGGGTCTCCAGGATTGCGCCCTGGGCCAAAGGCAGGCGCTAAACCGCTGCGCCACCCAGGGATCCCTATTTTACCCATTCTTTTATCCATTTTTTTCTTTATCCACTCATCTGTCAAAGGGCACTAAGGTTGTTTCCATATTTTGGCTGTTATGACTAATGCTGCAATAAACATGGAAGTGTGGATAATCTCCTTGGGATACTGATTTCATTTCCTTCAGATATATACCCAGGAGTGGGATTGCTAGATTATATGGTTGTTCTATTTTTAATTTTTTAAAGAATCGTCATATTGTTTTTCCGTAATGACTATAACAATTTACATTCCCAGCAGCAGTATGTAAGGGTACCTCATTCCCCACATCCTTGTCAACATTGGCTATTGCTTGTCTTTTTTTTTTTTTATTGCTTGTCTTTTTGATGGTAGCTATAATGATAGGTGTGAATTAATATCTTATGCGGATTTGATTTGGATTTCCCTGATAATTAGTGATGTTGAACACCTCTTCATATACCTATTGGTCATCTATATGTCTTCTTTGAGAAAATGTTTGGGTTCTTTGCCCACTTAAAATGGATTATGTGCAGGGTGCTTGGGTGGTTCAGTCAGTTGAGTGTCTTCAGCTCAGGTCTTGATCTTGGGGCCCTGGAATGGAACCCCATGCTGAGCGAGATGTCTGCTCCTCTGTCTCCCTCTCTCTCCTCCTTGCCCCACTTGTGCTCGCTCTCTCTCAAATAAATACAAAAATATATATTAAAAAATAAAATGGATTATTTGCTTTTTTCCTATTGAGTTGTATGAGTTCTTTTTTTAAGAGGAAGGGACAGGCAAACAGAGGGGGAGAAAGAATCTTAAGCAGGCCCCATGCCTGGTGCGGGGCTAGACTTGGGGTTGGATCTCACAACCCTGAGATCATGACCTGAGCTGAAATGAAGAGTCAGATGCTTCACAACTAAGCCACTCAGGTATCTCTGAGTTCTTTTTTTTTAATTAAGTTTTTATTTAAATATCACTTAGTTAACAAGCATACAGTATAATATTAGTTTCAGGTATAGAATTCACTGATTCAACACTTCTATATAACACACTCGGTGCTCATCACAACAAGCATTCTTAATTCTCCTAATCCCCATGATTTGTTTAACTCATCCCACCCCCAGTAACCATCAGTTTGTTCTCTCTAGTTAAGAGTCTATTTCTTGTTTGTCTCTCTTTTTTTTCTTCTATGTCCCTTTCTTTTGTTTTTTTTTAATTCCACATATGAGTGTAATCATATATACTTGTCTTTCTTTGATTGACTTACTTTGCTTAGTATTATACTCTCTAGTTCTATCCATATCATTGCAAATGGCAAAATTTCATTCTTTTTTATGGATGAATAATATTCCATTATATATATATCACCTCTTTGATGGTAGTATTTTTGATTTGGTTGTATTGACATTTTATCTATATTAACTCTTCCAATCCAAGAATACAAGATAAACTTCTATTTACTTGTGTCTTCAATTTCTTTCCTCAGTGTCTTACAGTTCTTAGGGTACAAGTCTTTTACCTCTATGGTTAAATTATTTGTAAGTATTTTATTATTTTTGATGGTATTGTAAATGTGACTACTTTTCTGAATTTCTCTTTCAGATACTTCATTGTTAGTCTATAGAAACATAATTGATTTTTGTATGTTAATTTCACATCCTGCAACTTTATTGAATTATTAGTTCTAATGGGTTTTATTTGGGGGTGGAGTCTTTAGGGCTTCCTGTATGGGATCATATCATCTGAAAATAGATAATTTTATTTTTTTCCTTCCAATTTGGATGCCTTTTATTTCTTTTCTTTGTGCAATTTCTGTGTTTAGAACTTCCAGTACTCTGTTGAAGAGAAGTGGCAAGAGTGGGCATCCTTGTCTATTTCTGATCTTAGAGGAAAGGTTTTTAACTTCTCACCAGAGAGTATGATGTTAACTATGGGACTGTCATATATGGGTTTCATTATGGTGAGGAATGTTCCTTCTATAACTAATTTGTTGATAGCGTTTATCATGAAAAAATGTTCAATTTAGTCAAATGCTTTTTTTTTTTTGTGGTCAAATGCTGCATCTAAATCATGATCATATGATTTTTATCCTTGATTTTGTAAATGTGGCAAATCACATTTATTGATTTGCATATGTTGAACCACCCTTGAATCCTAGCGATAAGTCCTGCTTGATCATGATGTATTATCCTTCTAATATGCTCTTGAAGCTCTTGCATTTGGTTTCTTAGCATTTTGTTGAGGATTTTTACAAATATGTTTATTAGGGATATTGGCTTGTGATTTTCTTTTCTTCTAGTATCCTTGTCTGATTTTGTTATAAAGGTAATGCTGATCTCATAAAAAGAGCATGGAAGTATTCCTTCCTCTTTAATTTTTTGAGAGAGGATTAGTGTTAATTCTCCTTTAAATGTTTGGTAGCATTCATCAGTGAAGGCATCTGGCCCTGGATTTTTATTTGTTGGGAGAGTTTTGATTACTGGTTCAATCTTCTTACTAGTTATTGATCTGTTCAGATTTTCTATTACTTCATGATTCAATCTTGTTAAATTGTATGTCCCTAGGAAATTATCCACTTCTTTAAATTAGGTAATTTTTTGGCATTAATTTTTTACAGTAGTATCTTATAACCCTTTGTGTTTCTGTGGTATCAGTTGTAATGTCTCCTCTTTAGCTTATAATTTTATTAATTTGATTCATCTCTATTTATTTCTTAGTCTACCTAAAAGTTTATCATATTTGTTTGTCTTTAATAAAAACCTGGATGGCTCAGTTGGTTAAGCGTCCAGTTCTTGGTTTCAGCTCAGGTCATGATATCTGGGTTGTGAGATCAAGCCTGGGATTTCTCTCCCTCACCCTGCCCTAGCTCTCTCTCTCTCAAATAAATACATCTTTAAAAAACAAGCAAACTTATTTTCCTTGATCTTTTCTATTGTATTTCTAGTCTTTATTTAATTTGTTTCTCCTCTAATCTTAAATTTTTCCCCTTTTGTTACTTTGGTCTTAGTTTTTTTTTTTTTTTCTAGCTCTTTGAGGTGTAAAATTAGATTATCTGAGATCGTTCTTTTTTCTTAATGTAAGCATTTATTACTGTAAATTTTCATTTTAGAACTACTTTTGCTTCACTCCATAAATTTTAGTATGGGGGCTTCCGTTTTTGTCTGTCTCAAGTTATTTTTGATGTCCCTTATGATTTCTTTTTAGGCCCATTGTTGTTCGGAAGCATGCTGTTTGATTTCCACATTATTTGCAATCTTTCTAGCTTTCTTTCTGTTATTGATTTCTAATGCTACACCAGTGCGGTCACAAAGAATGCTTGATGTGAATTCGGTCTTCATAAAATTAAGACTTGTTTTGTGACCTGGAGAATGTTTTGGGTGTGCTTGAGAAGAGTGTGTATTTTGCTACTGTTGGTTGGGTTGTTTTGTATGTCTGTTTGGTCCACTTGGTTTATGTGTTATTCAAGTCTTCTCTTCCCTTGTTGATTTTTCTGTATGGACACTACCTATTGTTGAAAATGTGGTGTTGAAGTCCCCTACTATTATTATTCCATTGCTATTTCTGCCTTCAGATCTGTTTAATATCTTAAGGTGCTATGATATTGGATGTGTATATACTTATATTTGTTATATACACTCGATGGATTGACCACATTGTCATTATATAGTAAAATTTGTCTCCTGTTACAGCTTTTGAATTAAAGCCTATTTTGTCTGATATAACTGTAACTATGCATGCTCTCTTTGGTTTCTATTTGAACAAAATATATTTTTCCATCTCTTCACTTTCAGCCTATAAATATCTTTAAAGCTTACGCACGTCTTTTGTAGGCAGCATATAGTTAGGTCTTTTATTTTTATTTTTTATTTTTATCCATTAAACTATTCTATGTCTTTTAATTGGAGATTTTAAATAATTTATATTTAAGGTAGTTACTGGTAGTAAGGACTTACTATCACCATTTTATTAATTGTTTTCTGATTGTTTGTAGTTCCTTTGATCTTTTCTTCCTCTTTAACTATCTTTTTTTTTTTAAGATTTTATTTATTTATTCATGAGAGGCACAGAGAGAGAGAGACAGAGACAGAGACACTGGCAGAGAGAGAGAGAAGCAGGCTCCATGCAGGGAGTCTGGCATGGGATTCGATCCTGGGACTCCAGAATCACACCCTGGGCCAAAGGCAGGTGCTTAACCACTGAGCCACCCAGGGATCCCCTCTTTAGCTATCTTTATATATGATGATTTTGTTTTCATTAGTGGTCTGCTTTTATTCTTTTTTCTTTTTTTGTTTGTGTATCTAATATAGACTTCATAGGTATAAGGCTTTAGTAGTATATATATATATATACATATATATATATACATTTTAAAGATTTTATTTGTTCATGATAGACACACACACACACACACACACACACACACACACACAGAGGGGCAGAGACACAGGCAGAGGGAGAAGCAGGCTTCATGCGGGGAGCCCAACATGGGACTGGATCCCGAGTCTCCAGGATCACGCCCTGGGCCAAAGGCAGGTGCCAAACCGCTGAGCCACCCAGGGATCCCTTTAGTAGTATATTTTATAGTCATGAGCTATTTTAAGCTGATAACAGCTTAACTTCAAGTACATTCAAAAGTTCTATGCATTTATTTTCCCCACTCCCCACATTTATGTTGCTGGTGTCACAATTTAAATCTTTTAATACTGTATGTCCATAAACAATATATAGCAGTTTTAGTTTTTTTTAACCAGTGTCATTTAACTTATATGCTAGAGTTCCAAGTGTTTTTTTTTTACACATCATCATTGTAGTACTAGAGTATTTTGAATTTCACTATTTACCTTTACCAGCGAATTTTGTACTTTCATATGTTTTATCTTAATAATTACCATCCTTTCATTTCAGCTTAAAGAAATTTTAGTATTTCTTGTCAAGCAGGTCCAGTAGCAATTAATTTCCTCAACTTTGTCTTGGAAAGTCATTATTCCTCTTTTGTTTTTAAAGAACAACCTTGCTGGGTAGAGTATTGTAGGTTGGCAGGTTTTTCTTTGAGCATTTTGCGTATGTTTTCCTACTGTCTCAGCCTGTAAGATTTCCACTAAGCATTCTGCAGATAGCCTTACTGGGGTTCCTTTGTACACGAGAAGTCGTTTTTCTTCTTACTGCTTTCAAAATTGTCTTAGTCTTTGATTTTTTAGTTTAATTATGATGTATCTCAGTGAAGATCTCTTTGGGTTGAATAGTTTTGGGGAATTGCTGAGCTTCCTGTATCTAGAAGGCCGTATCTCTCCCCAGTTTATTTAAAGTAAGTTTTCTGTCCTTTTCTCCCTCTTCTCCATCTGGGACTTCCATTATGCAAATATAATTTGTTTTGATAGTGTCCCATAATCCATAAAGGCTTTCTTCACTCTTTTTCTTTCTTATTTCTTTTTCCTCCTCTGACTGGGCAATTTCAAGATATCTTTCTTCAAGTTTGCAGAGTTTTTCTTCTGTTTGATTGAGTCTACTATTGAAGCTCTCTATTGCATTTTTAATTTCATTTATTAATTTCCTCATGTCCAGAATTTCTGTTTGGTTCTTTTAAATAGTTTTTCTTTATTTTGAAATTTTGGCTTTGTTCATACATTGTTTTCCTGAGTTCATTGAATTGTCTATCTGTATTCTCTTGAATCTCACTGAGCTTCCCACCTGGGAACTGGGGTCTGTGTCTTTGGGGCTTTCTGCGGTGACTCAGGCTCTGGGGGAAAGCTGCAGCACTAGTGTGGACCCTAGAATGCAGTGTAGTGGTAGCTTAGGCCTATAGGCAGTGTGCAGAGCAGCATCAACTTGGCCCTAGTGATACTGGCCAGAGCCTTAACTCAGAACTCAGATGGTGGGGCCCAGAGCAGCAGCAGCACAGGACATTGAGGCTGGGCCAAGCATCAACTCAGGACCCAGGAAAGTGAACACAAAACTGGAATAGCACACCTCAGTGAGAGTGGGTTAATGCCACAACTTAAGACCCAGTGAATTGGGCACAGAGCACCAGCAAAGCAGCATAGTCCTTATGACAGAGGTTCAAAGCAGCAGCCATGGGGTGGGGTACAAGGCAATGGCAGCTTTCTCTGGTGATGCTATATCAAAGCTGTAATTTAGAAAGCATGGTAGGGCACTGAACTGCAGCAGTGCAGCCTGGTGATGCTGTGTCAAAGCCATGACTTAGGACCCAGGGGATAGTCATAGAATAGTAGCAGAATGGCCCCAACATTGGCCCATTGAAGCCTTATGTCAGGGCTCAGAGGACGGGGCAGAGCAGTGGCAGCTTGGACCTAGTTTTGGCAGGTTAAAGCCTTGACCTAGAATTCAAAAAGTAGGCTGCTGAGCAGTGGCAGTTCTGGTCCTGTAGATAGTGAGGTATTATGGTGTTCTGATTTGGTAAGTGGTTCACTATAGCAACCAGAGTCTCTGAGAGTAGGTTTCACTGTAGCTATAACTCCATCCCTGAGAGGAGGACCCCCGGTGGCTCCATCAGCTAGATCTGCATTGGTGAAAACTGTGGGGGTCCTCAGTAGCAAAGGTTACAAGTGTTCACAGTGGTGATGGGGCTTGTTGTGTTTCTCCTGTTCTCCTTTTCCTTTTGGGGTTAAGTCTTCCAGAGGAAATCCTTCTGGGCACTGGGCTGCTCTGGACTCAGGGCTGGGGTGATGCAGGTAAAATGTTTTCTATGCTTGTCTATGCAGCCATCTTTAGTTTTTGAGCTTTGCAGGATTTCGGTTGCTGCTTCATAGTCCAGAGCTTTCTCAAAGCTACTTTTGTCAGTTTGTGGTTTATCTATTGTTTTTTTTGTTGTTGTTGTTGTTGTTGTTTTTGTAGGGGAGACAAGAATTGGGGCCTCCTAGCCCATCATCTTGCTGATGTTTTTTCAGAACTAGATCTTCTCAGACCTGACCCAAATTGGTGTGGGAAACATTGACCTCAGTAAAATATCTCTAGATTGAGAGACAGCTGAGGGACACATGAGCACTACATCCAAGCAACTTCCATCAACAGTCTAAAGAGTTGAGAGACATTCTAGTCAACTTAGAATGAACTTCTAATTTCATTCTGAAACTCAGAGATTGATTTCTATTATATGGACTTCTCTAAACTGTGATCTCTTCAAGTCAACTTGAGACTAGACTCCATTCTATTGTCAAATGGATCTGTTAATCACTTTTTTGTTAATCATTTTTTTAAAGATTAATTGATTGATTGATTTGAGAGAGAGAGAGAGAAAGAGTGTGAGGGAGGGGCAGAGGGAGAAAGAGTCTCTAGCAGATTCTTTGCTGAGCACAGAGCCTGACCTGAGGCTCGATCTCACAACCCTTAGATCACAACCTGTGCCAAAATGGATGCTCAACTAATTGTACCACTCAGGTACCCCTAATTCTGTTATAATTTATTGTGAGGTTCTGGAGAGCAGGAACTATACGTCACTTACTTGGACAACTGGCATAGCATTTGGCATCTCTTCATAAGATACTCAACAAATGTTTGCTTAATGATGTAATGGCCAGTGAGGATTGTACCTTACTATTAGCTTTGAAATTTAGGCAACTTTCAAAATCACTCTGAGCCTAGTTTTCTTTATGCCTACCAGATAGGACTTTAGTAAAGAGCAATTAAGAGAGTGAATATGAAAGCCCAAAGCAAATGCATGCTTGATACACAGGAGGCATTACAGGTTTCTTTATTTTTCCTCTTCCTCCGTCCGTCTCTCTTATCAATCCCCCCTTGCTACTATAGATTTACCTATGATGGCAAGCCCAACACTAAGCACAGTCCCTATATTCTTTTTGTCTTTCTTTATTCCTCCCTCAAATTCTCTCTTCTTTCTCAACTGTTTCTCCCTTAGCCTCTTTCTTTATCATGTCTTCTCTCCCTTTTCTATCCTTCCCTCTATTCAACATTCAGCCCAACCTGTACTTTTCTCTTCTGTCTTTCTTAAAGTTTAGCATGAATATCTAGTCTCTCTAGCCTACCAAAAAGTCATTAATGAAGGGTTCTCTTTAGTCACACTAAATACTGTTCTCAAACTGTCTGCAGGAAAAAGACCCTCTATGGAGCTTGCCTTCTGCTCCCTATTGAGACAAAAGAGCTTCCCAAGCCCATGCAACCCAAGTGCTGAAATATTAATAGGAAAAGACAGCAAGTCAAGGGCATGGCAGTTTGGGTGCGAGATCAGCAGGTCTTCTGGAGTTCTCTTCTGTGTGGAGCCTGCGGGAGAGCTGACATTCAGCCTGCCTCCACACGGAGATGCAGATGGCTGCAAAGCTTATTTCAGTGAGCATACAGGGAAGGGGGTGGGAGAGACTGGCAGAACAGAGCCACAATTCCTATCCATGGCATCAAGATGCCAAGATCTGAGGACAATTAAAAATGGATAACTTGAGGGAAACTCATAGGGAGACAGTTTGAGCCTTATTAAAATGCATTGAAAACTTTTTTTAAAGGAGGAAAAATATTCTGATTTGTTTTTGAGTTTTAAAAAATAAACATCCCTCAAGATTGGCCTCTTCTAAATAGGGTTGGGAGGGGTATGGCTATGTAAAAATAAATCCAATCGGACCTCCCACAGTATTTTCCTTAAAAAAAATGCCAATAAATTTGTAATACTGCCAAGTTCCAAAAGAACAGATTGAAATACCCAAGATTAAATATTCAATTTTTTTCCCCATTGAAGTGGCATTTTAATTTCCTTCCCTGGAATACCCTGGTTGGAGGGAGAGAGAGTCACTGTCTTTAGATATTTCTTGTTTTCATTTTCTTTTGAGTGGTGGGTTCTAGTTGAAAGAGGTATAAATACTTAGGTAGATTATTTAGAAATCACTTTGGGATTCCCCAGTAGAATCCGCAAATGGGGAGAACGTCCGTATGTGAAGATGACAAAACTATTAGCTAAACGTAATTAATTATTTTCTGATAATGCATTCAGGGCCAGGCAAAGCCCATCTACTCAGTTTAATTGATACTTTATAAATGAGACTTGCATTTATAAAAATATGCTATTCTTTTATTGTTGGCCCTTTCTTCACTTTATAAAGTTCACTAGCTCATCTTCATAGTATAGTGCTTAAAAGCTTAAGCTTAAGATCTAGATTTCATTTTGGGTCCTATGGCATCCATCACTTACTGTTGAGTGACTCTGGGAAAATTACTTCATTGCTTTGAGCCTTGGCATATTCATCCATAGGATTGGGATGTTAATACCTGCCCTTTGAGGTCTTTGTGAGAATGACAAGAGACTCAGCTTATAAAGCATTGAGCACAGTGTCTGGCATGTATGGGAGGAGTCA
The DNA here is from genome assembly GCF_905146905.1 of Nyctereutes procyonoides. Classification (NCBI taxonomy): domain Eukaryota; kingdom Metazoa; phylum Chordata; class Mammalia; order Carnivora; family Canidae; genus Nyctereutes; species Nyctereutes procyonoides. The sequence continues at coordinate 18,861,387 of NW_026575041.1, read as the reverse complement.
GTATTTGTTAACTAGTATCATTTCTGTTGCCTGAAGAGTTTTTATTGCACTGACATAATAACTTCTCATGTTTTCATAGCACTTTGCAAATTTCAAAGTATTTCCACTTATATTATGTCATGCATCCTGTGAAGATACTAGGGTAAAAATAACCTAACCCTATTTAACATATTATATTTAGGCTTCCCAAAGTCATCCAGTTAGAAAGCATTGGGTCAGTATTTGAACCTGAGTGCTTTTTGAGCCCATTGCTACATCTATGAAATATTAAAATACATTTAGAATTTAGTGAGTCCTTATAATATTTCAGGCACTGTTCTAAGTGATTTACATGAATAAGCTCATTTGATTCTCACAATGTAATGATTTAGGTACTATTAATTTCCTGTTTTACAGATGAGAAAACTGATGTTTGAACATTAACATCTGGTCTCTTAGCATAAAAGCTAGCTTTTAGGTAAAGACACTCAGACTACCTTACATATGCTTGAATTTTCAGCTGTGTAATCTTGGATAAAATCACTGAATATCTCTATATTTTTGTCTGAAATTGGGAATAATTTAAGCCCACTTCCTACAGTTATGAGGATAAAATAAAATATTTGAGTGTCCTTTGGAAAAGTAATATTCATGTATTAATTATTATAATATGGCAAAAAGTCATTTATGTGGATATGTGTAGCTGAAATAACCACCAATGATCTGGGTATAATTATTTTTTAGTTTCTAAAATGTTGTGTGGCAATATGTAGACACAGATAAGGGAAAGGAGCTCAGTAGGAGCACGTCAGCCTAATCATCATAATTATAAGAACTATGGTTTCTTCAAGAAATGGACTAAACTAGCAATTTTTCACAGCTCAGATAAACTGATTTTCTAAACCTGAATTATCTACAGCCAAATCTGTGTTGGTGCTGGTTCTTCCAGCTTATGGTTTCTGAACTGGGGTGGCCAGTGAATTCCAGACAATAACCTTTGGATTAGAAGTTAAATCTAAATTCATGGAAGGCTTTTTAATATTTGTGCAGATAGCCTGTTTGGACTCTGCAACTCCAATTGATTTTGGCTGTTCATTCTTCACCTCGAAGTTTACTTAATATAATTGTTTGAGGAATGGTGACTGAGTCAACATCTGTGTGGACAGACCTAGGAGCCTCTTCACCAGTGTTGCTTACCTTAGTATTAAAAAAAAAAATCAAACAATGCTGAATTGAAAGACAAGACAATGAGACACTGTACTGTCTTCTTGAAGCAGGTTTCCAGACTCATAGGATATCATGTCTTCCTAAGTGGAATATCATTGGTAAACCCTGGATATGGGAGCACCCAATAATGACAGTTCTCACTCATCTCCCTTTGTCTGTATTCCCCTCACAGCCTAGCACAGAGCAGTACAAATGGGAGGGGCTTGAGGATGTGATGCTAACTTCCCATTACCCCAGTGTGGGGGAGTGGAATGGCCAAAGCTCTGCTACCTGGCACCTTGGTGGGACTCCTGATTTTAGCACATATTGACATTGCAGACTTGAGTAAGTTCCTCAAGCTTCCTGACACTGTTTTCTTCATCTGTAAAATTAGTTAATTAGGTTAATATTAGACGCAGTTTTGGATTGAGGATAATGAAGATGATATACATAAAAGTGAATACACTATATAAAATAATATAATCATTAATTTTTCTGTGAGTTCTTAACCATTTACCCTCTTCTCTCACAATATGAAGTTCTAAATCAGAGGCTTTCAGGCAAAGGGTCATGGGAAGTGGGGTGTTTCTTAACCGTGAGGTGCTTTATACTCATTGTTTTGTTTTGTCCTCATATAGTTCTGTGTGATAGATATGCTATTATTGTCACTTTCCAAATAAGAAAATGAGTCCACAGAGAGGTTAAGTCACATGTCTAAAATGCCCCATTTAGTAGGTAAAATATTCAGAATTTGAATCCTGTGTTCTTTATTGAATAAAATACTGGATTTGGAGCCAAGTGACTTTTGTTTAAATAAGTAGGGCAGGGGCACCTGGATGGCTCAGTGTTTGAGCATCTGCCTTTGGCTAGGTCATGATCCCGGTTTGATCTCAGGGGTCCTGGGATCAAGTTCTGTGTAGGGCTCCCTGTAGGGAACCTGCTTCTCTCCCTGCCTATGTCTCTGCCTCTCTTTCTGTGTGTCTCATGAATAAATAAATACAATCTTTAAAAATAAATAAATAAAATAAAATAAAGGGACGCCTGGATGGCTCAGTGGTTGAGCATCTGCCTTTTGCTTAGGGCGTGTTCCCAGAGTCCCAAGATTGAGTCTCACGTCGGCCTCCCTGCATGGACCCTGCTTCTCCCTCTGCCTGTGTCTCTGCCTCTCTCTCTGTGTCTCTCATGAATAAATAAATACAATCTTCAAAAAAAAACAAAAAACAGTAGGGCTAATAATGTTAACTATGCCTTTACCATATACCAGGTCAGTGCTAAGCAATTTTAGGAACCAACTTGTCACATCTGCAATAACATAATGCTCCTTTTACAGGTGAGTAAACTGTGAGGTTACCTGGCCTGGTTCAGGTCAGCAAGTAAGCAGCAGTCAGGATTTGGCCTGAGGCAACCTAGTTTTAGAATCTCAGTTCTCTTTTCTGTGCGGTATTATTTGGAGCTATATTCACCTTTGCCACTCTCAAGCATGACACTTCCCTGCTCTGGGCCTCAGCTTGTTAATTGATAAAATGAGGAAGTCGTTTAGATAAACCATAAAATCCCTTCCATAGTCTATGCAATAGAGTGAATCAATGTTGTCATAATAAAAATCACATAAGGGCATGTCCTGCCGGTCAGATCCATCCTCACCACTGAATCATGATGTGGGACTGCTCGGTTAGTAATAAGGACTGTGTGCCTTTTCCTGTTTTTGTGAGCTGTTGACATGGAGCTGAGGTTTATTGGATTCCGGAGAAATATGTTACCTCTACAGTAGGACTTTTCCGTCCTCTGAGGTGATTCCTCATTCTTCTTGTAATTTTCTTCCCAAACTTGAACTTTCTCTCTCTAGAGTCAGAATCAAAATATATGTGGCAAAGGCATGGGTTATGAAAAGGTTGTGATAGTCACCAGGAGTGGCCTCATTTTAGCTTAGAACACATGAAGTTTCCTCAGTTACTTTGGTTTCCTTTTTTCCATTGGAGGACTAGCCCTGCAGAATGCCAGTTGAAAACTTTTAAGCTGAATATCAGGTACAGTCTTTATTCTCTGGTGTTTTGATTTCAGTCTCCTCTCGTAGAAATTCAATTAATGCATTTTCAAAACAGTACAAGGAAAACTCAGCCATGGAATATGTAGGGAATTCCCAGTGAGGGATTTCTGCTTCTCTACGAAGGACCCATTCTCTCTCACTTAATTCTGTTTATAGAACAGACCCTTTGGAGAATATGGTGAAAGCTACACACTATTTTCCTAGCAAAAAGCACATTCCCATACACACAGAATTTCGCATACAGATTCAGGAGTTCACAAGCACCTCAAACTTGTCCATGGTCAATTGTTCAGCTAGTTACCCTCTTCTTCTCTAGGGCGTCGATTTCTTTTTTGGTTCTTTCTTTCAACCTCTTTTTCCCTCATTCATTTTCTTGACTCTTTTTCTCAACACTGAGTGCAGTAATAGCATCTCAGATGTGGAAGGAACTTCAAAGTCAATGGATTGGCTCCTCACTAGTTTCAAATGACCAGCCAGCTCGGATCATACCTCTCCAGTGATAAAGAATTCACCCCATACTGGTGACTACTCATTAAATTTTAAAAATGAATTAATAACTACATAATTCGATTAGAAGCGTTCACATTTTCTTGAGCAGAATTCCACTTGCCTGTGTAGTAGATGCTGTTGGGCCCAGTCTAGATCCCTTTTACCTCACTCCCCACACTCATTTTCCCCAGCTGCTGTGAGGGTTGGCTGGTTACCATTTGTAGCTGTTCTCTCCCTAGAGAAGTACCATTGGCTAAATGTAAGCTGCAATTGGCTGTGTGCTCCCCTGCACACCTACTGCAAACTGTAGACAGATAGACTGGCAAAGATGTTTGAGAGGCTGGGCCACTTGCCTCAGGGTAGGATTGCTTCTGTGGTGCAGTTTGTGTTTCAGAATGTGCTTATGGAATCAGATCTATCCTTCTCTTTTGCTGTGATTACATTCTTGCTTAGCAATTGTCCTATTCCTGACCCTGCTGTTCCCTTGCTCTTTTCTTAAGAGCACTGCTGTTCTTGCTCTTGGGCTCTGCTTCTGGACCTGAGGTAGTTTGTATTGCAAATGGTCCTGGGATGGGATTCTGGAGTTGATTCCCTCACTGGTTGGATGGCAATGAGGACCCCTGTCACTAGTGGTAAGTGAGGTCTTGATAGTCTCTGCCATCAGTAGCAGTGCACTTACTAAGACATTCACCTAAGTTGAACTGGGGTTGGGATAGATGTGGAAAAGTTGTTTTACCTGGTGCATTGTATTGGGCATTTTAGATGTGCAGGGAAAAATTAATCCAAAGACTTTGGAATCAGGTAGCTGTTCTTAGCATCATCAGTTTACTCAGAAAATGATAGTCTCAGATGTAGCTATCAATAGTTTAAAGCTAAGTGAGAGGCAGGGAATTTTGTTGGAAGTTTTAAAAAAGAACAGAACCTTATCTCCAACAGCTAGAGGAGAAGCACAGCTGAGGGTCAGGAATAAAACTTACTCGGAAGAGGGAAGAACTTCTTAGAGCCCTGAAATCTCAGCTGAGGCAAGTCTTCTATGCCAAAATCACAGCCCTCATAAGGAATGAGTGACACTGTGAGACGTAGGATGGGGATAGCTGGTAAGATGCACTTAAGAACCCGGAATTGCCAGATTCCCTGGAACTCTCTGAGCTGGCAGAAGTAGCTTCTAGAGAGCTTCTAGAGTGCTACCAACCTTGCCCCCTTGCTTGAAGACTGAGAGGCTTCAAAGGAGGCAGGAGCTTTACAAGACAACTTGGGATCTGTCCTATCTCCTCTGGTCCCAGATGTATACTTAAGGTCAAATTGCAGTGGAACTTAACCATCCTACTGAGACAGAACAGGAATGTGTCCAATAATAGCTGCAGAACTGGTCTAACATGTACTGGCAGGAACTGGAGAGTATCTGTGAGTGAACTGATGCTAGATCATGGGGAGTAGAATATAAAACTAGATAAGAGGGAGTATCTGTATTGGGGGCAATCTCTTGTGACATAGGATTTAGTACCTTGGCAAGGACCCTGAGTGCTGGGATGGCTTGCAAAATCTTGGAAATAAACAGTACATGACTATGGCATCCACAGCTTTTCCCTCATGCTATACTATCCAGAAGATTACAGCTTAGAGAAGTAATGAAAATAAGTTCCTGCTGTCACAGCTCAAGTACCAGCTTTGAGAAGACACCATGCAAAGATGGAGTGCTACCAGTATATACCTTAAACCATAAAGCATTATAAGATATTATGTTCCCAGTTGGTAGCATATATGGGCCTGAGAATCAAAGAGTAGAAGTAGAAATAGGTACCATTCATTTTGATTCCCTGTAAGCCACTTATGGAATTTTTGCAAACCTTTTCTGTAAAATTAGGCTCTGTGGGTATAGAGGTCTTAGGTTGCAGAGGGGATTGTTGCTACCAGGAGACATAGTAAGAATACTACTAACCTAAAATTATGGCTGCCATGTGGTCATCTTGGGATCCTCAAGCTAGTTGACCATCAGCCAAAGAAAGGAGTCACTATAGTGGAAGAGGTATTTAACCCTGATTATCATGAGGTGGTAGGATTGCTCATACATAATGAAGGCAAGGAACATATTCCTCCTTGCCTTCCTCATACTTCTAACATAGAGATAATCCACTTAAGGATCTCTTGTACTTTCATGCCCACTTGTATGAACTTCTAACATATTCCTCATACTTCTAACATAGAGATAATCCACTTAAGCATCTCTTGTACTTTCATGCCCACTTGTAATTTCAAATTGACACATAGAGCAACCATTGTCTAATACGAGCATAGACCTCTAGGGATGAGAATTTGTGGTAATCCATCACACAAGCCACCTAGACTAGAAGTATGGCCCAAGGAGAAGGAAATCTAACACATACATTAGAAGTTAGGGATGATGAGTATCAGTTATGCCTCAGCAGTGGTGGCAGTAGCGGGGGATATAGTTCATCCTGATTCACTATCTTCCTATAAGTTCTCCAAGAAATTGAGACATGTGAGAATGCTAGAAAAGCCATACTCAGAAGGAGTGAAGTTATGTAGGAAACAAATGGATCTAAGTGCTATAAGCAGTAAACTGAAGTGGATACTCTTGGGGCCTTGCCCAGATGTTTTGAATCAACAAGGGTGCCCATAACCCATCCACTGGGAGTGTTAGCTGGAAATAGATCACAGCTATCCCCTTCTTTGGAGAATTGCTTTAGACTAACATGGAACACTTCACCTTGGAGGCTATCCCTCCTTTTCTCTTTTGGGGCAAAGGACTGACTGGCATAGTCATACAAAGGCCATCCTACTTGCTACAAGGTGGGGCTAAGTTTGTAGTGCAATTTTTTCTCCAGAACTTCCCTGTGACAATGAAGCTAGTCTCTAGATGAGACCACTTGGCTTTTCTCCCTTTACTCACCTCTTCTCCTGAGAACACTTCCTGAATGAATCACTTGAAAATTTAGGGAACTCTAACACACCCAATAGCTTTCATTCCTTATTTCTTTTGTGGCCATGGTTCTTTGTACAACACAATGGCTAAAAGATAAGGGAAAAGAATAAAGCATGTTATGGTAATGACAAACTAAGTTCTGTCTTTTCAGTTTTACATACTCCAAAACTTAGGCCTTGACACCCACTTCAAAGTTAATTTTCTCACTAGTCTCTGAGGACAATCCTGGATTAATTCCAGGATGGTTTAAAGATGGATAGCTAAGAAACTGCTAGAGTATGTCATCACATTTCATATTTTGAAGGTTTCTTTCTATTAGGCATTGTTCTGCTCTGACCACTTAGAATGGTTACTGTATCCCAGTCTCATTGCCCATACTTGAGTTCCTGCTTTGCTGTCCTTACTATGGTAGTGAAGTTCTTAAAAGACTGTGCCTCTTCATAGTTAAACTCTACTAGGATTTATAGTTTTGGCCCAGAGGGAGGTTTATATGACTTGGAAGGACTGGGGAAAGATTAGGAGGGCTGCTGTTGGATTTCAGAACACACTGATGTTGAGTAAAAAGGAAGCCACTACGTTTGGTCTCAGCTGCCAGCATCGTGGAAGTGGGTGATTATCAGGTGTTTGCCAGAAAGCATTTGGAAATATGCTGTACTGTCCATGCCCCTATACCTGCACATAGCTGAATACAATGACTTCATTTCTTATGTTTTATAAATCTTGTACAAGTAAAGGAAATCTACTGAGAGGGAGGTCACAGGATATGATAAATGGAAGTGGACACCACAGCCTTTCTCAAGAATGTTGTGTTGGACGCTTAGCTGGATAATCTGTAGGGAGGAATGTGCAAGCTCCAAAACAGAGTTCAAATGATTGACTTTGATAAGGACATGCCAAAATCTGGGACATAGGCATTCATGGACAATTTATTGCTAAGTCTCTCAAAGCAGCTAAAAAACAAAAGTCAGAGACAGAGATGCACCTGCTAAGGAGGACATCATCTTGTGTACTTCTATTGCTGATGCTGCATCCCATTTCATCTCATCACACTTGGCTCCAGCAGTGTTGCTTCTCTCTGTTGCATTCAGCACTGGCATCACCTTCACAGAGATCCAGATACAAGGTATTATCAATCACAACAATAATGCGGGGTACTAGGTATAGGCAGGGCTAATGGCAAGTGGCTCCCATATTTCCAGTGGTTTGCACTAAGCCTGTCATTTAGAAAGTGCAACAGTATGGTCTGTTAAACAAATGAAAGACTATTTAATCCAACTACCCACACCTTGTAGAGGCAGCTCATTCCACTGAGGGTTCTGATTAGTCACAGGGATACTCTAAGTAGTGATGTAAGCTTTTGTGGATTGTGACTATGCAGTTAGGGAACATTGAATTGGGAACTCCAAGGAGCCACTTGGACAGCTCTCAGTCTATCTTGCTTGAAAAAATAGTGAATCCGAGGTAACTGCATACATTCCAAACAAATAAATAGCTTGAGCGACTGTCTAGGCTCTAAGGAAGAAAGTGTCCTTTGGGAATACTGAAAGGCTAGATTAAGTGCTCTTCATGATACTCCAAAAGAGTGGAAGCTAAACCTAGAGGATCCTTGGACTATTTCTACATTTAACAGAGGATAAGCAAACAAATCCTTTTCATATATTTGTAGGGTCACAGAATTTCAGAGTCAAAAGGAATCTTGGAGGCTATCTGGCTGAGCTCTTATCTGGTAACTAAATTCCTTTTTTTGTAAGTTTCAAAAAAAAAATGTGAATGTCCAGGAGCTATTTGAGTCCCTCCATGGACAGAGAGCTCATTGCCTTCCTACTCATTTTATTTCCTTTTTAAATTTATTTGAATCTAACATCTCCCCTATAGTCACCAGTGTTTCAATTTATTACTCCATGGAGTTTCCAATGCCCTCACCTCTATTTCTCCCCCTTCTTATATCTTAGCTAAAGAAAACCTGTTTTTCAGTCCACATTAACCCTTCCTTTGCAGGGTCCCATGCAATTACAAATGATAAAATCAAAATAGGGTACCAGGGTTATTTGACACCTATGCCTGAGTCCTCAGCATTGCATTATAGTGTTGGACAAACATGCACATATGTGTACTCACACAAATGCAGTTGCATATCTTTGTGTCAAGTCAGTGCTCATACTTAAATCTTGGTTCCCAGAAACATCCTTCACATGAACCTTACAGAACAGAAGTAGTTTTTTTTTTTTTTTTTTTTTTTTAAAGAATACTCAAACCCTGAGGGCTGCTTGTGTGGCATTTTACCTTCCTTGTAGACTCTTTAGCTAAACCATGAGCCTTGGTGAGTGTTGAATAAAACTTCCTTATTTTACTGAAAGGGAATGTAAGGACCATAGTTAGCCCAGATTATCTCAGCTACTTAGCTGAAGAGTAAGGCCTTAACCTCAGGGCTCCAAAATCTTGCTTGCATGAGCAGCAGTGCCTAGCTCAGTGCTGGGAAGAGTGAGGGGCAAATCACACATACTGAAAAATTGAAAGACTAATTGTTTTTGAAAGGTGTGTAATTTGGCTTCTAATCTTATTTTGAAACCTAAACTAATATATCACTGTAATTTCTTGTTGTTCTTTTGATTTAGCAACTCGTGTCATTCATAGCTATCTCTGAGAATACAAATCACTGCCAAATGAGAGCAGAGGTAGAGGAGTAGATGGGGGGGGGGAATCCCTGCTACTAAGTGAAGACAACATGGACCCCAGTAAGAGCAATACTTCCTTTGTAACAAAGAGACCAGATCCCCCAAGATCTCAGGAAGTCAGAAGGTGGCAGTGATAAGAGTCATGCATGTCTGGATGCAAATCCTACTTCTACAACTTTCTAACTATGTGTCCCTGGATGAATTTCATACTCCTGCTGGGCCTTATTTTCCTTAGTAGTCACATGGGATTTTGTAAGGATAATGGGAAGCCTATACATAAAAGTACTTTGCCTGGTAACTGGGACATAATAAATTCTCAATAGATATCATACCCTATTATTATTATAACAGCTTATTTTATCCCTTGTTCTTTTTCCATAAAGTAAATATTCAATATATTTCTGTAGGATTAATGTATAAAATTAACAAGATCTTGTTTTTACAAGAGAAGAAAGTGATATCTTTCATTCTACCCTGATAATCAGGGGAAGTAGGCTTCTAGGATCAGGAGTAGGGAAGACACATTTATCTAGATCAGAGTTTGGTAAACCATGCATGGCCCACTGACCAAATCCAGCTCACTGCCTGTTTTTGTAAATAAAGTTTTATTGGAACACAGGTACTTTTATTTGTTTCCATATTGTCTAAGGCAGTTTTTGCACTACAGTGAGAGTTCAGTAGTTGCTACAAAGAACATATAGCCTAAAGTATTTACTATCTGACCCTTTACAGAAAAAGTTTTCTGGCCCTTGATCTAAACAGATAGAAACCAGTTGAATGCATGACAGAGTTCTCAGAATGCCCACATATATGGGCTAAGGCGTGTGAAGGACAAAAAAGAAACAGGGCAATTGGGCTCCATAGTTTAGTGGAGCAATTGTATCTTTAAGTCAGGACAATTGGGTGATAGTCTCAACCTCACAAAGTCGTTAGCTGAATGACGTTGAGTAATCATTTCGTTCCTCTAGGTCTTCATTATCTGCAAAATTAAGGAGTGGGATTAAGTCAGCTCTATGGACACTTTGTCACTACCATTCTACAATTCTTTGGAACTTGAGGCTAGGGCATTATCTGTTTAGGGTGTAGGAAAGTCTGGGAAGGGATCCTGGATTGATACTGGGATAGACTTGACTTCAGGAAGAATTAAAAAATACTCTTACTTCCCCCAAAAGTGGAAGTGAATGAAACTTTATTAAAACTCTCCAGATTTCTAAGGGGAATAAAGAGGCTGCATTTTATGAAGCTATTTTTGGCTTTTGTCAACTAAAATAACCCCAGGTTTCAGATATAAGAGCCAAGCACTACTAAAAGCATTAGAGAAAATTCTTTTCCACAGAGCACTGCTAACATGAGATTGTGGCAACAAAGCAGTCAGGTTGAAGAGTTTAAAAAGCTTATTAGAAGGTTGCTCAGGAGAAGTAGATTTAAATATTTTTTTAAAAAATTATATATATATAATATTAAATATACATATATATTTTATATTTCAATATATCATTACCCAGTATCTAGGCTGATACTTAGTAGTAGTTGAATAAATACCTTCAAATGAATAAATAAAACCCATTGGCACCTCAGCAATATACTACTTACTATTTTATTTAATTAAATTAATTCATTAACTTTTAAAAAGATTTTATTTATTCATTCACAAGAAACACACAGAGAGAGGCAGAGACATATGCAGAGGGAGGAGAAGCAGGCTCCATGCAGGGAGCCTGATGTGGGACTCAATTCTGGGGCTCCAGGATCACGCCCTGAGCCAAAGGCAGACGCCTAATTACTGAGCCACCCAGACATCCCACTACTTACTATTTTAATTCAGTAAATATTCTGCGGCTATTATTTGGATCATTGGGTCCTTTTTTTAACTTTACAGAGAGTAATGAGTTACTTTTAGCACTCCTGATGTTATTATTAATGTTCCTGAGATGAAATCTAGAGAGGGAATCCCAGAATCATAATTTTAGAGCTAACAGGGACTGGATGAAACCCTTTGCTCTCAGTTGTATTCTTTCTCAGGCTCTTATCCAAAGTTGCAGAGCCAATGTAAGGCAGTGAGGAGTAAAACTTATTCTTTAGATTTCTATCCAATGTTTTTCCTAAACAGTACCTCAACTTATATTTTAGAATTTTATAATGAAATTCTAATATCCCATCCTTGATGGGAAGGATTTTGGTGTTCTAGTTAATAGTAATATGCTCCATTTATTCTTTCATTTACTTCTTCAACAAGTATTTATTAAACACTAATTTATTTATTGCAATGTGCTATGCTCTCCATGCAGGGAATGGAATGAGATATGGCCCCTTTCCCGAACTCAGGGGTCTCCTGCAAGAGATTTCCCTGCACCTCTTCTGCTGTCCTGCAGGCTCACCTTCATCACTGTACCTCCCATATTAAATTAGGATGTCCTATTGACAGTCTGTCTCTTCCATTAGTCTGTAAGATGCTTGAGGGCAGAGGCCATGTCTTATAATCACTGGACATATTCTGTCCCTTCTCACCCAAGATGCATTAACCTGGTCTCATGATATATTTGAAGGAGAAAGTGAATAATATATAGCTTTCTGGTCTAACATATATGTTATGAAATAAATATTTATGTCCCTTCCCAAATTCGTATGTTGAAGATCTAACCCCCAATGCCATGGTATTTATTTGGAGAGGGGGCCACTGGGAGTTAGGGTTAGATGGGCTGATGAGGATGAGACCTGATCTGATAGGATTAGTGGTCTTCTAAGGAGAGACACCAGAGAGCTTGCTCTTTCTCTCTCATATAGCACCAAGGAAAGGCCATGTGAGGACAGCAAGGTGGCCTTCTAGAAGTCACGAAGAATGTCTGTACCAGAACCTGACCATATCGGCACCCTGATCTCAGACTTCCAGCTTCTACAACTGTGAAATTTATTTTCTCACAGTTTAAGATAAATATTTAAGCCACCCTACCTTTGCTATTTTGTTTTGCTAGCCTGAACTAACAAAATATTTTTAAACTTATACCTGTATTGAAAATCACAAACTCTTTCACAAAATTACAGCATTCAAAACTTTGTAGTCTTTCTGGATTTGTTGTGAACTTTCCTACTGGAGCAAAGCATCTCTAGTTAGTTAAGATTGACAGTTAATAAACTGTCCACTAAATAGACTCTTCTCCTTGGGTATGAATCATGACTGTATTAGTTTCTTATAGCTGCCATAACAAAGTACCACAAAACAGGTTACTTAAGCTAACAGAAACCTGATCTCTCACAATTCTAGAGGCCAGACGTCTGAAATCAAGGTGTTAATTGGACTATGCTCCCTCTGTTGCTTATGTGGGATGAACCTTCTTTACCTCTTCTAGCTTCTAGCATCTTCAGGGACTGCATAATTCCAATCTCTGTCTACAGCTTCACATAGTAGTCTTCTCTCTGTGTGTTTCTTTCCTCTGTGCATGTCTGTCTCTCTTTCTTCTCTTGTCATAAGGATTCCAGTTATACTGGATTAGCCCCCCCCCCCTTAATGATCTCAGGTTAACTTGATTGTATCTGCAAAGACTATTTACAAAGAAGATCACTTTCACAGGTATCAGGGGTTAGGAGTTCGACACATATTTTGGGGGGTTCACAATTCAACCTATAACAATGACCTGTTCTAAAATTGTATTTTTTTCTCTTCCTTGCAATAATAGCATCAACTTCTACCATTTGGGACCATGCATTACATGTCAGTCATGGTACAAGACATTTAATGGTTTCATTTTATCTTCTCAATAGGATTGAGAGGTAGAAAGTGTTAGCATTGTAAACAGCTGTGAAACTGAGACTCAGGGAGGTTCATACCAGGTCTTATACTAAATGGTGGAGTGGGATTTAACTCAGATTTCACTTATAGGAAAGTTCATGTGCTTAACCACAATGCAAGTATTTCTTTTTTTTTTTATACTTAGGAGCCTATTAGCTATTCTGGGATTCCCTGTATCTTAAAACTTCAGAAACTCTTTGCCTAATGTCTGCATTAAGCATTGTTCTATCATATATTCAGCTGCAAGGTAACTGGGGCCAGACACATAGGTCTATATATATTGTGGCCTGGTTAGGTTTACTAAGACTGTTTCACCCCTTCTTTAGTCGACTCATCTGTCAATTTCCCTTTTCTTCTTTCCCTTTGTCCTGGTAGTCCATGTCATCCCTAAAGCCATTTCTAAATGCTAGGTGTGGTCCCAAAGAGAAACTCTTATGATTCTTGTATATGCTCTGTTATTCCAATGTTAGCCTGAAGTCAGTTTCCGTATTGAGAGAGTCTGACATTCATACTGCTGTGTTCAGTCACTGAATCTTCAAAGTGACGTCAGACACGAGTTCAATCAGTTTGTCCTGGATTTGGAACCCCAGCATTCTTCTGGCTTCCTCATCACTTTGCCTCAGCCAGAAGCACATCCATGTACCAGCCCCGCTTAGTTCTGCATGGATTTTCCCAAGGTACTTGGAAAGGTCATCAAATTATTTGCAATTGTATTTCTACAGTTTTCAGCTGTTTGAGAAATTCCAGATTGATTTTCACCCGAGCAATGCAGCCTCAATCCTAATAAGGTTCAAGCACTGAAAAAGTACAGTGATGAACCATTGATTAAGTTGACACTGCAATATATTTTCCCTGCCCCTGGTAGACTGAACTGGCTGCTTTCACTGCTTACACTTGCATTCGTTAAATGTTCCAGGTTTTTGTCTTTTTGAATCTTCTTATCTAAAAACGAGAGATGGCTCAGTGCTTGGTTGCTCTGTCTGGATATTTGTGAGTACCTCTTTCCAGGGGTGTGAAAATGAAAGCTGAGGAAATTGAGGGAAGTGCACAGGGAATTCACCAATCTAAAAACCTAGTGTCCTGCCCTGCTACTATGCACAATCCCAGTTTTAGAGCTGAAAAAGAAGACTAGTTGGAAAATGAACATGTCCACAGGGAAATAACAGAGCAGGAATGTGTGCTACTGAGTGAGTGTCAAGTTTAGAGCACAAATGGCCTTTCCACATAGATAAGTGTCCCTAGACAGTGGCAGATCTGCAGCAAACATAAATCATTAAGATATACAACATCAGATTTTCTTCCCTCCATCCTAATGCACTCTTTCCCAGCTTCTTTGGAATGATGTTCTCCATATTGAACCAGTCTTAAAACTTACTGCTATGTGATCTTTGCAAAGAGCTTAACTTATCTTGGCTTTAATATCCTCATCTCTAAAATGGGTATATTACAGGTACTGCTCTTGTACAATATTGTCATGATCAAATAAGCTAAAGGAAAGAGTGAGCCTTGTATACAGTAAGCGTTCAATAAATTAATAATGAAGCAAAATTTCCATTTGAGGCAGATAAATGCACTTTGAAAATCAACCTATTTTGGTAAAGATTTTTTTTTTATCATTACACTGGTATTTAAATGGGTTGATTAAAAAAGTGGTGTGGTTCGTTCCTACAATGAGGACAGGTAGGAGAGAGCAGCCTGATAATCAGAGAGATCCCCTAATGAAGTAGACAGCAGGACTCAACAGTGTCACAGCAATGAATCTCTGCATTAGCAGTGGCTGGATGAAAATAAATGGCTAGAGAGGAGGCATATTGTTCATTAGCTGCATACCCTTGGCTGCTCTGCCTCAGCAAAGGCATCCTCCCTGCTCTCATTTCTTCAGAATGATTTCTAGTTGCATAACAGTTGTTCTAGTATGGCAAACATTAGGTCTTTCAAGTCTAATGTAGATGAATTTTAACCATATGCATAGAGTAAATATATATATATACATGTATACATATATATTATCGTCTATAAATATTTATGGAGAGCATATAAATGATTCACTCACAATCCCTCACATCCTAGGAGAAGAATAGAGAGATGCACTGTTTTCTGACCTGACCCCTTCAACCCCATCAGAATGCAAATCATCTAACCCTGGACATGTAATTGCTCAAACAGCACAGGTCCTAGGGAGCTGATTCTCATGTGGGGCATAGTCACATTCTAGACACTTTCATCAGTCTACTCTTTTACCAATAGTCCCCTAGACATTTCCTACCAGCTCTGTTTCTGCCTCCAGATTATTCTGAGAAATCACAGCAGTCATGTGTGTGCATTTTAAAACATAGAGGTATTGCTAGGGGAAGCTTGAGTCACACTCTTGATAAAGGTGTTACCTTAAAAGGTGGGGGCAGAAAGAGGTCTTTCAAGCAGCACTGTCCAAGAGAACTTTCTATGAGGATGGAAATGTTCTGTATCTGTGCTGTCCATATAGTGGCTACTAGCCCTGTGAGGCTATTGGCCACTGAAATGTAGCAAGTGGGAAGGAAATATTGAATCTTTAATTAGACGCTAACTGGTTTAAATGTAAACAGATATTTGTGGCTAGAGGCTTCTGTACTGGAAAGCGCACTTTAAACAATAAGCAGCCAGATCTGCTTTTAAGAAGATGAACAGGAAGTGGGTGGAGGAGATTAGATGGATTGGGGTGGGAGGAGCAGGGAAGAAGCTGGCAACAGGTTAAATCTTATTTTCCCTTCTGACTAGAATATTCCATCTCTAAATACTCTAGTTTTGGTAGCATGAGGAAAAATGGAATACTTAAAGATAACATCAATTTCTCAGTCATTTGCTCAGAGTTTTCATGTGCCATTTTATATCTTTATTATGCAAGAAACTAAGGATGAAGGAATAAGATTTAAAAAGCAACATGCTTTTGCCCATAAAGTGTGTATATTTAGAATGTGAGGCACATTGCAGATTACAATTATATAGTGTATGGTACAGGAAGGCTGTGAGGAATAATGAAGGTATTATTACATTTTCTTTGAGAAGTAAACCAATTCTAATTGGTGTTAACAATTTAAAATCACAATGATCTTGAAGAAATACAAAAATATGACTCTGGAACTAAAATGCTTTTTAAAAAATAAAATGATAAATACTAATCATCGTTTCTGTTTTCCAACTCTTTGTTCATTCTTCTGACGTGTGTGGTCTTTGTTGCCCTGACTGTCTGGCTAAGGTCAGCTGGAATGAAAAGCCCTTGCTTTATGACACAGACCTGGTCTCAGAAGCCTGGGATGTCTGGGGTGAGATAAGTCACCCAGGAGTGCTTTCTTTGGGTAGTCTCTGGACCGTCACCACATTGCTATTATTTATAGACCAAACAAATATATAGGAGTGAATACAGCTATGTATTCAGGCTGCCCTCTTTAAGATAAATCAGAATTCTATGTATTTACAAGTATATTGCCCTTCAATGACTGCTTCCTGGCGACAACAGTCCTACCACTACTATGAGCCACAGTGATATATCATTTTTCTTTTCTGATGGATGATTTTTTCCTAAGTCAAAGAGCCTCCCTTATTTTCTCCCTTCCTATCTCATTTTTATCCCCTAGTAGTTATTGAGTGCTTGGTGTTTGCCATGCATGATGTAAAGTGTTGGAGATGTAACACTAAATAAAATTAAGCCTTAATTTCTTCATTTGCAGAGTGGGCAGTATTTTCTATCGGTTAGGATTAAGGCTTTGAGGTTGGTGGACTCATCATTAACTACCTGTGTGATCCCAAGAAAGCTTGTTCATCCCTTTATGCTTTAGTTTTTTCTGCCATAAAATGAAAGTGGGGAAGCATGTTCTTTAAAGGGTCACTCTGATAATTAAGGAGATAATACATGTAAAGCACTCAGCACTTTATCATGGTAGGTTCCCAGTAAGTGCTAGTGTATACTACCGTGGTTATTACTATGATTAATGCCCCAGATTTTTTCTCCTGATACTACGTTAATTAGACCATGTTTGTGAAAGTTTACATGTGTTCCACAGTTTTGTTTCAGTTCACCATATTTTCATACTTCTGTTATAGCACTTTAGAGGTTATGTATTTGTTACTATTTATATTTCCAATTTTCCAAGTAGTCAACTGTGCTACTCGAAGGCAGGCCCCTTAAATCATTCATCTTTGTTCAGTGACACAACACTGGCCCGTAAGGTCAGTGCTTAAGAGGTATTTTGAATATTCCTTGCTAGTTTCAATAATATTACAATGAATTAGGAGATACAAGTTTATAAACTACTTTAATGACACTTGTCTCTCATTGGATGTGAGATGCGCAGTGGAGACATACAGTTGTCTCTCATCCTTCCTGTGAGACATGCCCCCATCCAATGCTGCTGGCCTCTGCATAGATAAGTTAGAATAATTTAGAAGTTCAGTACACATGTTCAGTCTCTCCTTCCAAACTCACCAATCAGGTGAGTCACCTTACTTGCCTGGTGTGAAAGAAACTGGGGAGAGAAGCCAGGACTAACATGTTAATGAAGCTACTTTGACATAGAAAGTAATATCAGAATTGGGGAAAACCATTTACTTCCAACAGGAGTGATTGGATTATCCATTTCAGAGATAATAAATCTTGAAGAGTTTGAGACCTTGCCTAACCTGGAAAATGGCAGGTGTAGAATGTGAACTTAGGACTGAGAATCCAGGTCTGAACTACTGTAGGGAAGGACTGTACTATATCCATCTTTGCATTAGCAACTCCTTCAATCATAGGCCAAATACTCGTCAAAATGTCTGCTCTGTGCCAGGCACTTTTATAACATACAAAATACTCGCAGAACAAGGAATAGTCTCTGGCGTTTTGTCAAGGTGGAGTAGACTCATTCCTCCCAGGTCCTTCTTATGGCTAAAAACCATGGCTATAACATAACAAACAAGGTCAGGAAGACTCTCAAAGTGGAAAGAAGGTAGGCTACCTAGGGACATTAGGACTTGAGGAACGGCATTATGGTAAGTTCCCTGGGTTTCCTTTGAGCCTCCAGCATATTCTCAACAGAGTGCTGCAGAAGTTTCCATCTCAGAACTACCAAGGAGCACAGCCAAAAATCTCCAAGCGAGGCCTCTTCCCCTTAGCCAAAGGACCAGAAAAAGGGTAGGCTAATAGTAGGAAATCCTTTTGGCAATAACCACCTTACTCCCGTCAAACACCAACAGAGAAACCATTCTATTCCTTCCCCACAGTGTCAGGCTGCTAGAGAGGAGCTGATCTTTCATTTTATCTCTCAGCCCTTCCCTGTGGAAGCAGATATTGTGCACCAGTTTCCCACTGGCTGATATCAACTGAGTGGAGCAGAGACCTTCTCCCATTTCCTACTTGGCAGAAGCAGGTGGCAGTAGTCAGATGGAATTGGTGGACTGAGGGAGCAGCTGGACTTCCATCCCCCACCCAACAGAACCAGGCAGGACTCTGGTTCTCTCACCAGATTGGTGTCATTGGATATTTTGCTAAGCTGAACCCTCACCCCTTATATGGCATCAATGACACTGAATAGGATGGTGCAAGTTGAGGATAGTAAGGACTTCATTCTCCTGTATTCCTCACCCCATGTCAGTGGGACCCACTGGGGACCTGAGCCTCTACCTTCACTCTGCAGCAACAAAGTAGGAGTTGATTCTCTGCTTACCCCTACTTGATGACAATAGGGCCCAAATTTTAACTCCCACTTGGAGACAATAAGTAATTTGACTATTAGTGTATCATTTTTAAAGGAAAGAAGTCAGCAGAGACTAAGGGGGGAGCTGAAAGTCCACTCTACCAGACTGTTATGAGGCATTGTGAGTCAGTGGCCCTCTTTTGCTGGATAGTGTTGGTGGGACCCATTTGGTTCTCATGCCACACTTTAATAGAGGGACTGAGTACCAAAGGAAAAAAAAAGATTAAATAGGAACCAGAGTCCTATAATATTCATTATGTCAGAATAAAATAGAAAATCATGTGTCATACCAAGAACCAGGAAAATCACAGCATGAATGAGAAAAGACACTCAACAGATACCAATACCAAGATGAATCAGATGTCAGAATTACCTGAGAAGTATTTTATTTTATTTATTTATTTTTTTAGAGAGAATGCACATGTGAGTGGGGGTGGCAGAGGGAGAGGGAGAAAGAATCTTAAGCAGGCTCCATGCAAGATGGGGCCTGACTGATGTGAGGCCCAGTCTCAGGACTCTGGTATCATGACCTGAGCTGAAATCAGGAGTCAGATGCTTAACTGACTGAGCCACCCAGGTACCCTACCTGACAAGTATTTTAAAGTAGCAATAAAAAATGCTTCAACAAATGAATAAACAAACAAACAGCACAAACAGAACAAATTGGTGGTTGCCAGAGGGAAGGGAGATAGGAAGATGGGCAGAAAGGGAGAGGGGAGTGGGAGTTACAGGCTTCTAGTTATGGAATGAATAAGTCTTGGAAATGAAAGTATAGCACAAGGAATATAGTAATTGGTCCTATAGTAGTGTGTGGTGGCAGACAGTAGCTACACTTGTGGTGAGCACAACATAACATATAGAGTTGTCGACCCATTATGTTGTATACCTGAAATGAATGTAGCATTATGTGCCAACCATACTTTAATTAAGAAAGTCTCAACAATTATCTTGAAGTATATTAAGAAAATAGAAGATCTCAGCAAATATATAAGAAATAGATCTTGTAAAAGAACCAAATAGAAATTAAAAAGCTGAAAATGCAACAACTGAAATTTTATTTTATTTTTTATTTTATTTTCTTCTTATTATTTTTTATAACTGAAATTTAAAAAAATATCACTGGATGGGCTCAGAAAGTCGAATGGAGATGACAGAACAGAATTAGTGAACTTAAAGATAGATGAATAGAATTTACCTAATCTGAAGACAGAAAGTAGACTGAATGAAAATTAGTAGTCTCAGGGAAACTGTGGTGTAATGACAAAACTGCTAACAGCCATGTCATGGAGTTCCAGCTGAAGAAAGAGTGGTATTAAAGAAGTAGTTAAAGAAATAATGGATGAAAATTCTCCAAGCTTGACAAAAGACAAAAACTTGTAAGTTCAAGGTTAGCAACCCTCAAATAGGATAAACCCAAAGAAAGCTATGCAAAGACACATTATAATTTAACTTCTAAAAATAAAGACAAAAATTGAAATCAGCAGAAGGAAATTCTGCATTCATTATTTAAAAGGGAACACCAGGGATCCCTGGGTGGCGCAGCGGTTTGGTGCCTGACTTTGGCCCAGGGCACGATCCTGGAGACCCGGGATCGAATCCCATGTCCGGCTCCCGGTGCATGGAGCCTGCTTCTCCCTCTGCCTGTGTCTCTGCCTCTCTCTCTCTCTCTGTGTGACTATCATAAATAAAAAAATTAAAAAAAAAATAAAAGGGAACACCAATTAGAATGACAGTAGATTACTCCTCTGGAGCCATAAATGCCAAGAACAAAGAAGTGCAACAGTTTCCAAGTACTAAAAGGAAAGAACTGTCAAGTGTGAGTTCTGTATTCAGTGAAAATATCCTCCAGAAAGGAAGGGGAAAGAAAGACATTTTGGGATGAAGGAAAACAATTTGTTGCTAGAAAACCTGTCTTTGAAGAATGGTTACGGGAAGTCTCTTAACAGAAAGAAAATGATAGCAGAAGAAAGGTAGAAGCTTCAGAAGGAAAAAAAAACACATCAGAATGGGTACAAATAGACAAAAATATATATAATAGACTATCTCCATGAGATTTTCTTAAATACTATTTGATTATTGAAACAAAAATTATAAACATCTGTTCTGGTTCTCAATGTATGCAGAGGAAATACTTAAAACAATTATATTTAACAAGGAAGAAATGTTAAGAGACATATATGAAAATAGATTTCTATGTGTCACTTGAAGTGGTAAAATGTGAATACCAGTAGACCAAGAGAAATTATGTATGTGAATTGTAATACCTAAAACAGCCAATAGGAAAACTCAACCAGGTGATATACTCAAAAACACTAAAAATGAAAAAACAAAACAAAACCCAAAGTACTAAAAATGAATCAAGATGGAATCCTAAAAAAAAAAAAGTTTGAATAACCCATAGGACCATAGAAAATGGAAACAGGAATGAGGAATGGAAAAGACAAACATAACAAAGTAAAAAATGGTAGACTAAAACTCTGCCATATTAGTAATGAACGTGAATAGTTCAAACTTAATTAAATTAATAGACAAAAATTGCCAGAGTGGATAAAGAAACATGACCCAATAATACACTGCCCACAGGAAATTCACTTCAAATGTAGTAACAGGTAAGTTAAAAGAGAAAGATGGAAAAGTTACACCATGCAAACATTGATTAAAAAACGAAAAGCGGGATCAATAGTAATATTGGATAGACTTTAGAGAAAAGAAACAATCTCTGCCCTCAGAGAGCTTAACAATTTACATGTTATTTGAATGTTACATTTTCAATTTTAAGTTTAATTTTTTAACAGATTTTATTTATTTGAGAGAGCATGAGCAGGGCTGGGGGTATGGCTCTGGGAGAGGGAGAAACAGACTCCCCACTGAGCAGGGAGCCTGACTCAGGGCTCCATTCCAGGACTCTGGGATCATGACCTGAGCCAAAGGCAAGCACTTAACTGACTGAGCCACCCAGGCATCCCATACGTTTTCCATACTTAGAAGGAAATATAATAACTGCCTCCAAAGACAGATCATGGGGTTACAGAATATAATTAAGCAGTGATTTCAAAGTTAATATCTTTTCAAATATAATCAGCCCACAGTATTTACTTCTAATGCGTATTGGAGCATTCTGCTGTGTGCTTTTGGGTGATGCAGCTGCTAGGGAAATTCCAAGTAAAATGCTGTGTAATGGGATTTTGAACAATTTCTGAGGTATAGGGAAGGGAAATTCTGAGTGGCAAACCCTTTCAGGTGATTTAGTAAAACATAGATGAACAAGACAGATATGGTCCCTCCTCTCATAGAAATTAGGGTGAGGTTGATTAGGCAGTGATGTACTTTCAGGGTTGGGAAGTAGGATAATTGGTTAGGTCAGATTCAGGGGCATTAGGAAAGGGATTGGTTAGGGATTGCCTACTGCCTTGATTTTGTCTCTTGCTAAATTCATAGTGAAAATAAACTATATTTAATGATGGAATTCTTTTCTAGTAACGGCTCAATCTTGGTAACAGTGATTCTTTAGTGATACGTTAAATATTATCCTATATATTAGGTAAAATAAAACTATTTTTTTCCTGTACTGTAGTTACAACTGTGTAAAAAATATTCGTGTATAAGGACAAATGGAAATCAGACCTACAAAAATAACTGATCTCCTAGGGTGATGGGGTTGAAGGTGATTTTTGATTCCTTCTAAGTGGCCTTTATTAATATAATGTGATTTTTGGAATAAGTAGAAATCAGCAGGAAGTGGGTATGCTGAACTCAGAGGAGGAATAGAAGGCTCCATGTAAATAGTTGAGATATGAAGACAAGAGGGAGAGCAGAGACCCTTTCCTCACAGGAGCGTGGACTCCTGGGTGATGCCTAATGGGGGATGTGGCTCTAATTGGTAGAGCTATTTTTTTTCTTTTAAAGATTTTATTTCTAAGTAATCTCTACCCCCAATGTGGAGCTCGAATTTTCAAACTGGAGATCAAGACTTACGTGTTTTACTGACTGAGCCAGCAAGGCACACTTGGTAGTGCCTGTTGTTGGCTAATGATCACACTTTAGAAGCTGCTTTCTGATGCTGCATGTACATTGGTCTGTCTTTTACTCCATTTATCAAAAGAACAGATATAGTATCAAAGATGCTTCATATTTGTATTTTTCCATGCATTTTTATTTCATTATTAATCTTTATGGAAACACTGTGAGGTAGGCATGAGAGGAGTTATGTCTACATTTGACAGATAGGTAGACTGAGGCAAAGACTCCACCACTTAGTACCTTTGGATCCTTTGGTAATAAATCTCTGTATCTTAGGTTCCTTATCCATAAGGTAGTAATGATGATACTACTTAAATCATAAAGGAACTTCTGTTATTAAAGAAATTACATATAAATTAGTTTGAACAGAGTCTGGCACATGGTAAGGACTCAACAAATATTATCAATTATTATTTAATAATAATTATTATTATATAACCAAACTTCCAGTGTTTATAATCTACCAGTGCAGTTGGGATTATAGCCCTGTTTTCTAGCTTTCCTACATCCTATACTTCTTAAAAAAGTATCATGGTGGAAAAGAAAAAAATGTGAACTTTGTAGTTGAGGAAGTCCTTATTTCAGGGGCACCTGGGTGGCTTAGTCAGTTAAGTGTCCAAATCTTGGTTTTGGCTCAGGTCATGATCTTGAGGTTGTGTGATTGAGCCCTGAGTTGGGCTCCAGGCTTGGTGGGGAGTCTACTTAGGATTCTCTCTGTCCCTTTTCCTCTGTCCCTCTCATACCACTCTCTTGCTCTCTCAAAATAAATAAATCAATCTTTAAAAAAATCCTTATTTCAAAAAACACTGTTTTTCACTCAGCAGTGAGAGATTGGAAAATTCTATGAATCTTAGTTTCCTTGTATTTAAAATGAAGACAGTGATGATAATATGAAAGGCTTCAGTCTTAGCCTAGGTTCTTTAAAATACAAAGCCTGGGTAAAGGATTAGTTGCTGTGTTTTATTTGGGAGATGTCATCTCAGGGCATTAAGAGTGAAAAAGGAAGAGTAGCAGGTAAGAAAAAGAATTTATGTAACAGGACACAGTACTCTGTCAGGCACAACAGCATGATCTGCAGAGATGCAGCCAGTCCCTTGGCAGGTGCACTAGTTTGGCCTTGCAGAATTTCTCCAGACAAATAACACTGTGCTTCCAGACTGACCATCAGTGGGAAGAAGGGAGAGGGAATTTATCTGCTGGTTCCCTTCTGTATCCTGTCTGCAATTGGTCACAATTTCTCCTACAGGGAATTAACTTTGGCAGCCACTCAGTAAGTCAGATCTCATATGCTGTTGCATGGCAGTTTATTGGAGTTTGGAAGTAGAAGTGATGGGAAGAGTTAGCAACTACAGGAATGAGGCTCATCACCTTGTGGAAGCAGAACCTCCCAGATCTGCATGCTTGTTTTAGCAGTACCAGGTGACAACAAAGGAACCTGGAGACCAGGGATCTGAGGAGATCCATAAGATGTGTCTATTATATCCTCAGAGGTTAAAACAGAACATAGAGCTTATCTTAGTTTGAGTTGCCACAACAGAATAGCAATAGACTGGGTGGTTCATAAATTAAACAAGCCTATTTTTCACCATTTTGGAGGCTGAGAAGTCCAAGATCAAGTGTCTGATAGATTTGTTATTTAGTGAGGGCCTGTATCCTAGTTCATAGATGTATATCTTCATGCTGTGTGCTCACATGGCAGGAGAGTCAAGGGAGCTTTCTGGGGTCTCTAAATAGGCATGAATTTCATTCATGAAGCCTCAATCTTGTGACATATTTTCATCCAAACAGTCCCACCTCCTATTGTATCTCCAACATATGAATTGGAGATTGGATTCTAACATATGACTTTGGTGGAGACACATACAGTATATAGCTGTGCTATATTAATATTAGTTATTACATGTGGCCTCCATGTCTTGAATAGTGGTAGCAACAGAGAGAGATGCTGTATGGAACTCTAGAAGGCACTTGTATCATCACATGTATCATCTATTCTGAGACACATCATCATCTACCAATGTGAATCCAGAAACAAGGCCATTCCAGTGTTTATGTGTGCATACTTTATTTCCTTAGCAGGGGCACCTAGTGGTCTGTCATAAAAAGAACAGTAGCTGGTAGCTAGTATTAGCATAAATTTTTTCTAGTATTTTTTTAAATGCTTATAAATTTAGAAGCCTCTATCTCCTATAGTACAAATTATATTTCCTATGATAGCCACACCAACATATATCTTATCCCAGATGATCTACTTATAACTAATATGCCTGACATTAGTATGCTTCTGTAAGGATGTTGAGTCTATGTTCCCACCCTCTTAAAACTGGGGGGTCTTTGTAACTGTCTCAGCCAATAGAATGCAACAGAAGTGATGATGCCTGTTTTCCAAGACTGGGTCATAAAAGGCAAAAATAGCATCCCCATAGCTCTCCTTGGGACATGCACCTTAAGAGCATAAGCTAACATTAAGAAGTCCAGCTTCCTAGTAGCTACCTGCTGGAAGGCTTATGCAGAGAAACCAGAGAGGGAATGGGAGTGCTAGAGACAGAGACAAGGAGAGAGAGGGAAAGGAAGTGAAGGAGGGAGGGAGGGATGGAGAGGAAGAGAGACGCCCAAGTTTCTGTAGCTGTTTCAGCCTCAGCTGTGGGGTTCCTCCAGCCCAGGTACCAGAAATGTGAATGAAGTTTTTGAGAGGACCCCAGGCCCAACAACCGTCTGACTGCACCAGATTCCCAGCCCATAGAAACCTTGAGAGAAAAGAAATGATTATTGTTTTAAGCTGCTAAGTTTTGGAGTGATTTGTTCCCAGCTAAGAAACTGGAACACCTGTGGAGCCCTCTCCTTAAAAGGCTGTCATGATCGTTCTTTTAAGTGTTGCCTTGTCTTTCATTTTATTTAAAACTTTTAACCCTAATAATTTTGTTAATAAAATATTTATTGAGTGTCTACTCATTGCCCAAATGATCTAGTTGCAAGACATATAGAGTGAGCAGTAACAGTCCCTGCCTTCATGAGGTTTAGAGCTCAGTTGGGAGGGAGGCCTGCCTGCATACAAAGAAGAACAAGGCCTGGGACTAAGATGCCACCTAATGTGTGATGCAGAGATGCCATACAGTTTTTTAAAAACTATTCTCCATTGGGAGAAAAGCAAAACGTTTTTGAACCATCATTGGCTCATTTACATTAAATTAATGAAGCTTAAGATTCAGCGCTCTTCACTTTCAAAGGCCTGGTTGCAATCACCTGGTTGCAATACACCTTGAAGCCAGAGACTATTACTGCTCACTCTGTACCTCTCGCAACCGGATCAGTTTTGAGCAATGAATAGGCTCTCAATAAATATTTTACTTATTAACAAAATGATTAGGGTTAAAAGTTTTAAACAAAATGAAAGACAAGGCAACCCTTAAAACAACTGTCTTGACAGCCTTCTAATCAAAGCTGGAGCTCTCCAGGTGTTCTAGTTTTTATACTAAATAAAGGAGAATTTTGAAAAGTAGGATATTTTAACTAAAAGTGCTTATATCCTTTTAGATGCTTTACCAAAATTGTTTCTGTTCCAACTTCCACACCATCTTTCTTCCCCTCTTGTCCAGTGATGTTGGAGAGGCCATGACATTTTTGGTATCTGGTTCAGAGGAGGTTAAGTTGAGGATATTTTTGGTTTGAATTTAGTGGGTCTTATATATGTGGTTCATTCAATTCAGCATATTCAGTTAATTCTCTGTAAAACTAAGTTATTGTTAGTCACCCTGATGTGGGAACAGTTCTCAGGAATACTCCTGCTGTCACGTGCTGATTCAATTGGTGTCATGAAACCAAAGCTCAGAAACATAGGCCATTTCGTGGTAAGAGCACATCCCATATACCCAGTATCCACCTCTGGAAGTACATGGGAAGTGGAAAAGAAGCAAGGATTAATATGCATGGAACCAGGGGCTACTCTGTGGAAAATTCTTCTAAACATGAGCCATTTGAAATTATAAATTGGGGATCCTGTTCTCACTTACACCTGGTCAAAAGAGAAGGCCTCTCCTACTGGAAAGGTTCTTAATAATGCAGTATATACAATTTTAAACATAAATAACTAAAAGCTGACGAATAGCTCAAGCATTACAAAATCCGGAAAAAAATAGCATGATAGTTTTGTTATTTAAGTATCAAATCATCAGGAAATTAAAATCTTTTGCCAGTGTTTTCATATGATTCACTTCTCTTCATTAATTGGATTATCAAATAGCCCAGAAGTCTATTTATTGCTGCTATTCAAAATTCATCTCTTTCTCTTAATAAATTATTGCCTTGGGTATGATCTGAAAAAAATAAATCTTCAGTTTTCTTCTCTGTGTCAAAACAGTTTCTATTGATTTCAGTGCTTATCTTGTTTGCTTTCCTTTTATATTTCATTAACTTTTAATTTGATTTTCTCCATCCTTAATAGGTGAATATAAAAAAACAAAGAAAATATGCTTCCATGTTGGCCAAATTGTGTATAATTTCTCACTTACTTTAAATTTGTAAGGATGGTGATTATTTTTCTCATTGTAAATTGTCACTTTTGTAGCTATTAAAGGAGGGCGTCCAAATGGTGGAAGCTTAGGCCTCATACACCTCAATTCATTCCTGTCTAGATGTTGGGAAGAGAATGGGCCTGTTAAAGCTTGCCTTCTTTTGGGAATTCTGACCTAATACCCCATGTCTTAATTAAGCACCCCCTTGATTTCCAGATTGCCCTGTGCTAATCTTGAGAGCTTACCACCTTGAACAAGATGCATAGTTTTTCTTCTAAAGCTAACAAAAACTCTGTGAAGTAGCATGACAATCAGTTATATGTGTTAGTTTGGCTAGGCTTTGGTGCCCAATTGTTTGGGCAGATACTAATCTAGATGTTACTGTGAAGGTATTTTGTAGATAGGCTTATCATCTACTATCAGTTAATTTTAAGTAAAGGAGATTATCCTCAATAATGTACGTGAAACTCATTCAATCAATTGAATGTTTTAAGAGCAAAAATAGGGTTTCCTGGAGATGAAGGAATTCTGCCCCAAGAGAGTAACTAGAAATTCTACCTGGTTTTCCAGCCACTGCCCTTACCTGCAGATTTAGGACTTGTGGGCTCCCACAGTTGTGTGAGCCTATTCATTAAAATAAATCTCTCTCTCTCATTCTCTCAACACATACCCACATCCATGCCCTCCCCACTTCCTTCATCTTCTTATCCTGTTGGTTGTGTTTCTCTGGAGTACCCTGACTGGGAAAGGTAGTAATTATCATTATTTTATGGAAACTAAACAAGGTTAGCAAGTAACTGATTTCAGGACACACAGCTCATACGTGGCAAACCAGGTCTGTAGACAGACCGTGCTCTTTCTACTCTGCAGCCCTTTTTTGGAGTTAGGAAATCTTTCTAGTTAAACTCATTTCGTTGAGTTGCATGATATTAGAGATTTGGTATCCATCTTCCCTCAGTCTTTTTCCTTGTATGTCAACTGTGGTAACAATGGATCTTGACCTATATACATCATAGGATTGTTTTAAGGTTCGATGGAAAGGCATAGGTGAAAGCAAAACAATCACGCAGATATAATTCATTGTTAAGTAAAAGTTAGCTTCATACCTTTTCCCAAAGAATGGGTCAGGCTTCTTTTTTCCTGAGGTATTAGTTTCTTTCTCTTCCTCTTGCCACCTGTTTCTCTCACCTCATGCTCCATATCCTTTTCAGTGGTAATTATACTAAAACCCTTGTACTCCCATAGACTGTATTTTATTTAATCATCAGAGCACATTTCGTTAGATAAATATTATACCCACTTCACAGATGAGGAATTGACATGTAGAGTTGTCCAAAGTAATGTGGCCAGATAACAATAGAGCTGGAACATTCTTTCACTATATCAAAGTGAAAGGAAAAAAATGCTATAAAAATTTAATCAATTTGAACCCTGAGACCATTGCCATAAAAAATGAATCTCTTACTTTGCAGGAAGAAATGTCTTTAATTCAGGTCCCCTTCCTGCCCTAAAGGGAGCAAATTATAATTTCAGTGATTAAGCTTTTAGAGTCAGTATTTCCATTGGAAGACTCTATGTCTGATTCACCTGCCAGTACAAAACTGAATCTATCAAGCGTTTGGTGCCCAGCTGGCTGAAGAAGATTAAACTTGGGAAGTATTTAAATAAATTTTAAATAATTCATAATTTGCCTCCCTCCGAATAGTAAGGCCTGTCTTGTGCAAGTGGAAGTAGTGGTAACATCTTCAATAGAAGGCTGAGTGAGTTATGAAGGGAAGAATGTCTGGAATCTGATTTCCTATATAGATTGTGGCAAACAAGAGGAATTGATATCTTTCCTTTATAAATCTGTAAACCACTCTTACAAACTAATTTAAAGTTAAAGTACCCAGGGACTGCAGTTTATATTGAGACTAGAATTTGGTTGTCATATTTTGAGGGGGAATATTAACAAACCAGAGCAATTTAGGATTGTGAAGAGACTGTTAAGGAGAAACAGTTGATGAGCTGGGGATACTTAGCCTGATGAAGAGATACAGAAAACAAGAAACTACTTTTCATTATTTGAAGGGTCAGTGTTTAGCTCCAGAAGACTGATGGGTAAAGTATAAATGGGAGTAGATAAAAATCCTTTGTAACAAGGAGCACTGTCCAAACATGGAACCAGATTGGTTTGTGGGTCTGGTCTTCATGGTGCTAAAGGGGGTGACCAGGATGGTGACCAGTAATGCTGATGTCTAAATTCTTACTTTAGTGTATGGGGTGTTGGACTGCACAAAATTTAGAGTTTCTTCTATTACTAATACTCAAGGATAAAATGTTAATAAGAATACTCTTTCCATTAAAAATAAGCGCTGACTTGCATCTGTTCAGATAAAAAATCATACCTTACTCATTTGATTTGTCTTAAGAGGAATTGGTACATATTGAAGGTCTTTTATTCATATCTACAAATCTTCATTCATTCATTCATTCATTCATCCATTCATTTTAGAGAGAAAGAGACCAGGAATGGGGTGGGGAGGGACAGAGGGAGAGGGGGAGGGAGAGAGAGAGAGAGAGAATCTTAAGCAGGCTCCATGCTAGGCCTGGAGCCCAACTCAGGGCTGGATCTCCCAACCCTGAGATCATGACCTGAGCCACAATCAAGAGTTGGCCTCTTAACTGAGTCACCCCAACTGAGGCACTCCAACAAATTTTATTTCTAAGTCTCAGATTCTTTATATATGGAATGGGATAAATATGATGCCTACTTCGTGAGGCTATTATGAAGGTTGGTTTCAAAAGATGCACATAAAGTCTGGAGTGCCTGGCATGTAATAATTTCCCAATGACTATTAATCACTATTATTGTTTTTGTTGTTACTGTATGTAAATTCATTCTACCTTATGACCTTGTGAGGTTGATGATGACATCCACATTTTAGAAATAAGGCATCAGAGACCTAGGTCAAATAAATTGCTTGAGTTCCCATTGTTGGAAAGATGTGGCAATGGAAGTCAAATCCATGTCCTGCTCACACCAAAGCGATAACAGTTTCCTTAGTATTCTATGTGGCTGTAGAGCACTCTCTTGCTTTCACAGACATTTACTATGAAAATGTCTTTGTTGTTTCACTTTGATGTTTAATCATTCTGCATTCCACCAGAAGCAAAAGTGTGGCTTTGTTGTTACATACACACACACATCCCACCCATACATGCAGCCTCAGTGACGAGAGTGGAAACTCTAGGCATCATTGTGACTTTATTATTTGAAACATCATTTACTGATGGCTCCAGCAAAGCTTTTGATCATGCCAAGCTGTGTGGCTCAATGAAATCTATGTATAGAATCCTATCTAGCTGCAGAAAGATTGCATCAGAGAAGGCTGAATGATTCAATTGCTGTTATTCTAAAGCCAGCATTCTGGGGAGAGCATTAGCATTCACCAACTTCAAAAGAGTCGCTAGAATGGAAATTGACCCTGTCTTGTAATATAAACAGGTCAGCTGTTTGAGAGTTTTCAAAGACAGTTATGATGTAATAGCCTATATACAGTACTCACAGTCTAATCTGTTTTAAGCTTCTCCTCTGGCATTTCTCTTTCCCAGGGATGAAATAAAAGGAAAAGTGAATACAGATAAAGAAGAGGGCTCATCCCTTTTGCCATTTAAGAAACAGCCTATTGTCCAGCCTCCATAGGGATGTGGCATGGCTGGTAAATTCAATATTTACATCACTGGGGCTGTTTTCTCAGAGACTTTCTTTTTCATATGAGATGCTATCATCTTGTGATTTATGATCTGTTTATCTTTGCTGGCATTTTTTTCTAAAGTTTTCATTGTTCTTAAATGTACATGACACCAGGCAAATAGCTAATACTGATCAAATCAGCTGTAGGTGCAGTAGACGTTTTAAATAAGAACACAATTAAATGGAAACCTGAATTCTAGCCAGCAGGATGTTAACAATAATATAGTACACTGGGGTGCCCTGCAATATTGATCCTGTGGTGTCTCTATAAGCAACAACTCACAGTGCATTTGCCACAAAAAGATGTATGTGTTTCAATAGAGCCATCTCCCACTCATTGTCGTGCATTGCAGGGGGACTTGAGACAATCCATTCAGATGTAAAATATGAGTCGGAATGAAATTATGTATATATTTTTATCTAGGTTTTCCTTTCCCTTCAAATTTGTGGATCTCACTGGTTTCTTGACAATCTCTGTACCCCGCCCCCGTCCTACAATTATGGGTGAGCAGAAAAATTAAGAGTGAAGAATTAATTTGCACCAAAAAAATATAAAATCACAGTTTTTCTCAAAATGACTTTTTCTAAAATTGAAGATGAAAAGCCACCAAGAAATTGCAGTTGGCAAAAATGCAGACTGATGTAATGCATCTCTATTTAAGGAATTAATGTTGAACATATAGATATAACATCATGTGTGTTTTACCCCGACCAGTCTTTTCTGGGGCATGTTTGATCTGTAAGACTCAGACCAAATGTCACATATCATTCAGAAACAGGTTAAGAAGTCTGTGATTCCAAATCATATCAAAAGGCTGGTGAATTTTTTATATGGCTGGAGACTTTTGAATTCTGCCTTCATAATTGACATGTAGATTTCTAAAGTTTTTTTTCCATAAACACTTATTTCATAATGGATAATGTGCAAACATGTTAACATTTTGGGAAAAATCTCTCAATGTATGGGTTTAAAAACAAAAGTTAAACGGAGACATAGTACTTTAGTATATGCATTTTTCTAATATATGATTTATTATATAGTATATGCATTTTTCTAATATGTGATTTATTGTATATATAAGAAGTGGCATTTGTCAGCAAGCATCATCTTCCAAATTAAATGCTCATAAGCCATCCTATAGTCAGTGGGCCTAGAGCATTTTGTGGCCACTAAGTTTGGTAACCACTCCCCTTTCTTTTAGAATCCCCTCCATTCCTCCAGATGCATACTGGCAGTTCAGTCTCCAGTCATAACCCTGCCACACACTTAGGTGTGCTATGTCATTCCTGTATTACAATGTCATGTACCCCCTTTCCTCTTACAACTCCGTTCTCTCAAAGATGTGGCAGCATAAAAAAGTAGAAAGAGCTATTGAATGAGAAATACCAAATCCTGAATCCCAGCTCTGTTATTTCCTGTTTGATTTTGTCCAATTCCTTATCTCCTTTGAATTTTGGGTTTCTCATCTGTATATAAGTATTTCACAGACTTGTGAATATTTTTTTTAATTTTTTTCAGACTTTTGAATATTAAATGAAATAATGTGTGTAAAGTACCTAGTACAATGCCTCATGTGTAGATGTTGATCTACAAATATTAGTTTGCTTTTTCCCTGCACAGAAAAGATAAAAGAGATGGAAAGAATCACTTAAGGTTTTGCTTTCCCAGGCATGAGTCATTTGCATTTTAAAAGGGAGCCCTTGCTGACCCAAAGAAATAAGATATCGATGCTGGAATCTTAGTGAGTTGAGCAGGCTGGTGTGAGAGTTATTTTTAAATAGAGACTTCCCAGTTCTATTAAATCTTGCAGTGAGGATACCTAGTCCATCCATGTCTCTTTTAACACAGAAATAAGAACATCATCCTAAAATTGCATTAAATAAGGCCTCTTATATGCTCAATGATCCCAATTTTAGGAAATTAAAGATCATTATTATTTGATTAAATTTAATTAAAAAGAACCCACCACCTCAGAGCCCCTGGGCTTCTATGAAGAGAATATGAGTGCAATGATTAAATTAAATCACAACCAATAAAGATTCTCATCAGAAAAGAAAATGGGAGGAATTATCTGATTGAGAACCCTGAGTCAGTTAAATGCTTTGAGTGTTTCATAAGTCATTGAAATTTACTTGTGCCAAAATGGAGAATAGACTACTTAGCAAATGCTACTCATTCCTTCATCCATCCATTCATTCATTATATACATCAGGCCTCTTGTCTGAGTAGACAGTATGTTGGACATCTTGTGAGAAATACAAGGATAAATGAGATGCATTTCCTGCCTCCCTACCCCAAACTTGGGGCAAGACATACTCCAAAATGAATATAATCCACAGAATTGGGATGCCAAAAAATATATTCGTTTCAACTTGAAAAGACTTTTTGAAATGTTGGTATTGAATCTAGGCCTCAGAGTTGAGATAATTCAGCAAAAGTCCATCACCCAGTTTTTAGTAGATCCTTACCATATGTCAGGAGCTATCCTAAGTACTGGAGATACAGTTTCAGATGGAATGGGATTGTATTCCAGCTCTGCTGTTTTCTAGTTGTGAGCCATAGTAAAACTTAGTATTTCAAATGTTTAGTTCCTTAACTCAGATCAAGTAAGCTTTGACCTCATCAGTGAATGTTGAATAAAACAATGCTCATGATAATTATGTGTTCAATAAAAGTTAGGTATTGTTACAACATTCCATTGACCTCCTCTTTCCCATTGTCTTTCTCTAAACTTTCCTATCTCTGGCTGTCAGTTTCAGTCTCATTAAGCAAAAGTTTAATTAATAAAATCCAAGCAAAAACACTGGTAGCTTTTCAGCATCTCTTGAGAAATTCTAAATAAACACTTTGCTTTTGTATTCGAGGTGTTTCATGCTCTGTTTCTAAACCTCTTGCCATGGGTAATGTCTAAAACTTGAATAAACTAGATCCCAGGATATTGTTAGAATGTGCCCTGGACTCTGTTGCCTTTGTGTCTTTACTCATCATTGAGGAAAGGAGCTTTGCTTTTCTTTTGATTAGTGTTCCTATTTTCTGAAATAGTATTCAAGACCCAACTGAAAAGTCACCTCCTCTGTTAAGCCCTCCCTGATTCTCCTGGCTCATGACCTTTGAATATAGTGTTGATTATGTCAAGACACTACTTAAGAATTTTGCTGGCTTTCCATTCCCTCATAAATCAAGGCTAAACATTTTAGCCTTGCCCTTCCTAGGGCATGCCCTTCCTAATTAAGTCATCTACATGATTTTTCACACGTATTATATATTTTTGTGCCTTAAAAAAAAGATTATTTATTTATTTGTTCATGAGAGACATAAAGAGAGAGGCGAGGCATAGACAGAGGGAGAAGTAGGCTTCTTGCAGGGAACCCAATGTGGGACTCAATTCCCAGACCAGGGCCACACCCTGAGCGGAAGGCAGATGCTCACTACTGAGCCAACCAGGAGTCCCCTTTTGTGCCTTTCTTATGCTATGTTGTCTACATGGAATGTCCTGCACTGCCTTACAGTCTTTGGCCTTAATGTCCATATCTGGAAGCTAGTCTGGAGATTAATCTGTCCATCCTGTAGGTTGCTTTACCACCCCGTTTTCATTCTATTACAATCTTCAGCAACATCTCAGCAGAGTTTCACATCTCACAGAGTTTGCCATGTGTTCATACTTCCTTAAAAGAGTATGAATTCCTTAGGATACAAACTAATCTTTACCAATCATTAAATGCCCCATTTGTATCACAATGCCTGAACACATGGTAGGGCTTAATAAATATTAAATGAATGGTGTAAAGAGCATAGACTGTCCTAGGGACAGAATAATGATTCTTGGTTTGGTGCTTAGTTTGCTGGTTTCATGGAATGGCTCATTTGGAGCTCTATGCTTCATTTTGGTGTTACAAGCATGTAGAAGGAATTCCTCTTGGGATTTTTTTCGTCTCAGAATTAGGGCTCTTGTTAGGATACTTACATAAGTTGTTTTGCTTGCAATGGCTTTAAACCAAGAGACCTCCAGGGAGCCATGGGGTGGCTGACACCAGTTTGTCTGACTGGTTCTTCTGAGGACAATGAGCACTGGAAAGCACTTTAGTAACTAAGCAGATTCTTGGGTTTGGCTCAGTGCCAGACTTCAGTTCTACCTCTAGACTTAGTCATTGCTTTTGTGAGGAATGAATGGTGGTATATTTGGCATCAGGCCTGGCATTTTGTAGTTTCTCAGTAAAAATGAGATTGATTTTTCTTTCCTTCAACTCAACAAGTTTAGGACCATTTAATATAAGATATAATTAAAGAAATAACCTCCCTCTCCCAAAATCTAAATGAAATCCTGAAACAGTGATATGCACTGATGCCATAGGTCAGAGTCATCTCTGGGAGCTTATGCATGCTCTATCCCACATCTCCTGAAGGCATCTTCTCAAGGACAAAGACTGGCTTGCACTTAGGCTTCTGAGTAGTGTCACTCAAACCATCAGGCAGTCATAGCTTGGTGCCTTCGGTTTCTTGGATAAATTCTAAAGATTTTATTTATTTATTTATTTCAGACATGGGAGGAGGGGCAGATGTAAAGAATCTCAAGCAGACTCTCTACTGAATATTGAGCGTGACCTGGGGCTCAGTATCATGACTCTGAGATCATGACCTGAGCTGAAACTGAGAGTCAGATACTTGGCTGAGCCACACAGGGGCCCTCTTGGATAAATTTTAGATTGTAGCAAACTTCCTCCTTAAGGATGTGTGGTAGTCTTTAGTGTTTGCTAACCAGCTGCCCTGCTCTATTGTTTGGGCATTTGAATTCAGGGCTTGAGGTGGGAAGATGGTCTAACAGCATTTCTATCCTTTCTATCTGCTCCATAATACTTTGTTGAGAGGGAGGATGGGAATAATGACAGAAAGGGAGTCATGGAAAAATATAGTAATATTAATGACACAGTAAGAGATAAAGCTACAATTATAGCCTAGACTAGAACATACTCTTTGTTTTGGTAGCACTAATCCTAAAACAGGGAATGAAATTCAGATCATTTTCCATGTAGTGAGCTCCTCATTAATGGTGCAATGCAAATAAGGGCCAGATAATTACTTTTGGAGGCGAAATACAAAACTTCATATTGAGTTTTCTCACAGCTATGAGATTCTGTATTTTCATGAAAAGGTGTCATGTCCTATGAGGCTCTGTATCTCCAGACATCACTAAGACCACAGGTGTGATAAGCACTTTAGAGTTCCAGGTGATATCATTGAGCTGTCCAAGGGTCTGCAAAATCTATTGCCCCTAGTATGTTCCTGTAGTCATTATCTTGGCTATGGAAATCAATTAGAATCTTAGAATCCACTTACCTATCTGTGCTAGTCTTTCCTTTTTCTGCTGAATTGGGTAAAAGAACTAAACATTCTGGGCTCAGAAAAGGACCTTAAGGAAACCAGTCTGTTTCTTCTTTCTTACCTCCCTGGCAGGTTTTGGTTGATGAGGGTATGAGGTGGAGGATGCAGAGAAGGCTCTGGTTCCTGAGCAAGAGTGAAGATTGGAAAGATCCTAGTGTCCTCCGAATTTTAATCTTTAAAGCTCTCCGCATTGAAGTAGTTAATGAAAACTAGGATGGGAACATAGGGAGATTAGAGTTATTTTGGAATTGACAATAGATGTGTTTTTTTCAAAACACAATTTTCCTGGTAATCCTGAAAGGATTTGAGCATTGATGTAGAAAGAAAACAGGTACTCTCACTGTAGGCAGAGTTTTAAAAATTGCAAGGAAAATGTTAGAGATATTTGATCAAATAACATAAGGTCCTTTCTAAAAAGAAAACTAAAAAGTTTTCAGTTCTGACTAATCTGATCCTGTGATATACCCATGCCAGTTCATAATGGGTGATATTGCTGAAGGTGTGGACTCTTGAGGAAAGCAAACAAATACCTAACTCTTAAACAGCAGAGAGGGACATCTTGCAGAACTTGCAGTTCCAAGGGGGCAGGCAAAGTTGCCCTCAGAAGTCGTGCCTTCTAATCATAAAATCTCTAAGTGAATTTGCAATCACTCCATTACCTATCCAAAGATAAACAATATTTGCAAGATACAGTACCAAGAATGATATAAATGATAGTGTATCCCATCAGTGAAGGAAGTAAAATACTTTAAATGTCTCTTTTTAGTAATAGCTTTACTGAGATATAATTCACATACCATGAAATCCCTTTAAGGTGTATGATTCAGTGTTTCTTGGTATATTTGCAAAGTTGTACAACCATCAGCACTATCTAATTTTAGGATATTTTCATTTCCCCCCACCTCAAGAAGCACATACCTATTTGCAGTCACTCTTCGTTTCCCTATCCCTTAGCACCAATGAATCTACTTTCTCTGTGGACTTATTCTGGATATTTCTCATAAATGATGTCATATAATATATGTCTTTCAGGTCTGGCTTTTTTCAATTAGCATAAAGATTTCAAAATTCATCAATGTTGTTGCATGTATGGTACATTTTCATTTTATATGGAAAATATTCTGTTGTATGGATATAACCACATTAAAAAATCATTCATCAGTTGCAAATATTTGGGTCCACCCCCAATTTTTGGCTGTTTGAATAGTGCTGCTATGAACATTTATGTACAGGCTTTTGTGTGAACATATGTTTTCAATTCTCTTGGGTATATACCTAGGAGTGGAATTACTGGGTTACATGACTCTGTTTAACCTCTTGAGGAACTGACAAACCATTTTCCAAAGTGGCTGTGCCATTTTACATAACATCTTTTTAATCTCCAGTGTAGAAGAAGAAGTTTATTCTGTCCTGGAGACCATGTTGTCACTGTAGTTATATTTTTGAAAAATCCATCACATTTTGAGGATATTAGATCTTACCATCCTGGCTTTCTTCCTTCTGTCTTGGCAAGGTCCCCCTCATGAACATTTTTAGGAATTTTGATTATAAATAGAAAATGTCCATGCCAAAGCATGAGAGAAGGCCTTAGGCAACTGCATGCCACTTGACCTTGAAATTATTTCCCATACTCTTTCTCCACTGGACATCACTGATTCCCTTTATCATATTTATCATATTTCACATAATGAAGTACTACCTAACTTCAATAGCAATAAACACATATGACAACTGACCATCTACTTTGTGCTATGTACTGTATTTACTCCTGGAGAGTAACAATTTGGATAAAACCACCATTTAATGGTTTCATAATTACTCATATGTGCTGATAAATGCATCAATTGAGATGCCTTTTTTTCAAAGGCATAATGGTGTAAAGCAGAGTTTTTAAATTTCAGTAGTATTGACACTTTGGGTCTGATAATTCTCTGTTGTGAGTGCCTGTCCTATGCATTATAGGATGTTTATCAGCATTTGGGCCTCTACTTACTAGATGTCAATAGTACCCTCCCTTCATGTTGTAATATCCTAAGTATCTCCAGACAAATACTCTCCTGAAGACAAAACTGGACCTGGGTGAGAATCACTGGTCTAAAGGTGAGAGTATAGACTTAGATTTCAGAACTTTGGCAAGGTTAATCAAATATTTCTGTTCCTTATCTTTAAAAAAAAGGAGGAATAATAGCTACCTTTTAGGGTTGTTGTATGGATTAAATAATACAATGTATATAAAACCCCCTAGTAAGGTGCCTGGCACACTGCTATCCTCTAGTGTGATGGTGATAATACAAGAAACTCATTTTGAAGATATTGGAGAGGATGGCTCTGTGTTTTTTTTTTTCTCCTCTAATTTTCTACTTCCTTTAAACTTGAACTTTACAAAGTTAGAGGAGGAGAAGTCA